>NC_138297.1:29860000-31060000 GCF_965601325.2 Salmo salar | reverse complement strand
TCTGCAGGTGGGGACCACAGACCACTTCTGAGTTCCTATGCTTCCTGGCTGATGTTTTGGTCACTTTTGAATGCTGGCGGTGCTTTCACTCTAGTGGTAGCATGAGACGGAGTCTACAACCCACACAAGTGGCTCAGGTAGTGCAGCTCATTCAGGATGGCACATCAATGCGAGCTGTGGCAAGAAGGTTTGCTGTGTCTGTCAGCGTAGTGTCCAGAGCATGGATGCGCTACCAGGAGACAGGCCAGTACATCAGGAGACGTGGAGGAGGCCGTAGGAGGGCAACAACCCAGCAGCAGGATCGCTACCTCTGCCTTTGTGCAAGGAGGAGCAGGAGAAGCACTGCCAGAGCCCTGCAAAATGACCTCCAGCAGGCCACAAATGTGCATGTGTCTGCTCAAACGGTCAGAAACAGACTCCATGAGGGTGGTATGAGGGCCCGACGTCCACAGGTGGGGGTTGTGCTTACAGCCCAACACCGTGCAGGACGTTTGGCATTTGCCAGAGAACACCAAGATTGGCAAATTCGCCACTGGTGCCCTGTGCTCTTCACAGATGAAAGCAGGTTCACACTGAGCACGTGACAGACGTGACAGAGTCTGGAGACGCCATGGAGAACGTTCTGCTGCCTGCAACATCCTCCAGCATGACCGGTTTGGCGGTGGGTCAGTCATGGTGTGGGGTGGCATTTCTTTGGGGGGCCGCACAGCCCTCCATGTGCTCGCCAGAGGTAGCCTGACTGCCATTAGGTACCGAGATGAGATCCTCAGACCCCTTGTGAGACCATATGCTGGTGCGGTTGGCCCTAGGTTCCTCCTAATGCAAGACAATGCTAGACCTCATGTGGCTGGAGTGTGTCAGCAGTTCCTGCAAGAGGAAGGCATTGATGCTATGGACCGGCCCGCCCGTTCCCCAGACCTGAATCCAATTGAGCACATCTGGGACATCATGTCTCGCTCCATCCACCAACGCCACGTTGCACCACAGACTGTCCAGGAGTTGGCGGATGCTTTAGTCCAGGTCTGGGAGGAGATCCCTCAGGAGACCATCCATCACCTCATCAGGAGCATGCCCAGGCATTGTAGGGAGGTCATACAGGCATGTGGAGGCCACACACACTACTGAGCCTCATTTTGACTTGTTTTAAGGACATGACATCAAAGTTGGATCAGCCTGTAGTGTGGTTTTCCACTTTAATTTTGAGTGTGACTCCAAATCCAGACCTCCATGGGTTGATAAATTGGATTTCCATTGATTATTTTTGTGTGATTTTGTTGTCAGCACATTCAACTATGTAAAGAAAAAAGTATTTAATAAGATTATTTCTTTCATTCAGATCTAGGATGTGTTGTTTAAGTGTTCCCTTTATTTTTTTGAGCAGTATATATATATATATATATATATATATATATCGGACTATGGTGCAGTACAACTCTTTTACAAAGCATACAAATTATTGTTACTTGGCCTTATTAGAAGTCCTGTCTTATGGCCTCCTGAGTGACCCAGCGGTCTAAGGCACTACAGTCCCGGGTTCGATCCCAGGCTGTGTCACAGCCGGCCATGACCGGAAGACCCATGAGGCAGCGTACAATTGGCCCTGCCAGGATTTCCTTGTCCCATCGTGCTCTAGTGACTCATTGTGGCTGGCCGGGCGCCTGCATGCTGACTTCGATCGCCAGTTGGACGGTGTTGCCTCTGACACATTGGTGCGGCTGGCTTCCAGGTTAAGCAAGTAGTGTGTCAAGAAGCAGTGCGGCTTGGCAGGGTCGTGTTTCGGAGGACGCATGGCTCTCGTCCTTCACCTCCCCCGAGTCCGTAGGGGAGTTGCAGCGATGGGACAAGACTGTAACTATCAATTGGATATCGTGGGGTAAAAAGTATAAAAAATGATACTGTCTCCTAATAGCCTGGTTAATATTCATTACATTTAACTTGTAAATAAATTCAATTTTCATTTTGATAAAAAAACCATTTAGCTTTTGTGATTCTTTTTGTTGTTGTTGAGTGGGTATTGAGTTCAGGACCATGGATAGTGCTACGTCATTTGAAGCTGTGTTGCTGGATATGTATGACACGATCCCCATCCAGAACTAACCATATCGGGTTAGTAGAGACCCTACTAAGTATTTTTCACCTCACTTTAGCTGAGACAGGTAGAAAAGTTATCTCTTACAAGCCAATATGTATCCCATGTACAGTCTATAACTGTAAGGGCTGTCGGGAGAGAGAGTGGACCAAGGCGCAGCGGAGTTAGTGTTCATCATGATTTTAATTAGATCAAAAGAGAACACTACACAAAAATAAGAAAACTGACAGCCAATCAGTCCTGTCAGGTGCAAAACACTCAACAGAAACATAAAATAACTAAACTAGACAGAACGTAGAAATACATACAAAACACAAACCCTCTGCCACGTCCTGACCAAAACTAATACAATTACTCCCTCTGCTGGTCAGGACGTGACAATAACAGTGTTTTGCATTGGAGGCTATAGAGGGGATAGAGTGAAAAGCCAGCAGCAGGCCGTGTGACATAATCCCCCTCAAAAACTAACCATATTTGGTTAGTAGAGACTCTACTGAATATTTTCCACCCCACATTATCTGAGACAAATTGCCTTTTATTGTTGGGACAATAAAAGTGGCCATTGATGAAAATTAAACATCTTTTGAACGATTTAACGATATTGCGGGCTTTTATTTGAAATGCGGGCTTTTATTTTGAAGGTTTCTCATTACGATATAAATATGACGTTGTTTTTGGTGCTGCTAGCAGAATTCTTGTAAACTCACGGAACTGACGGATTTCCAGGCGACTCAAAGCAAGTCACGGGGTATGAAACGTTGTTCAGTCTCTGTATATAGATTCTTTACACATAAAGTTAATATTTTTTTATCATATTATTTTTCGGATAAAGTTGCAATGAGAAAACGAATGCTATTGTGATAATGTTCAGTGTTTGCAAGTCTAGCCCTATGTTTAACAACTTCTTATTGGAACATTGCAACAACAATTGGGGTGCATTGATAACGGATCCCTATATAGCCTAAAATTGATTAGTTTTCGATATTGGCTGACATAGCCTTGCGTGTATTGTCCTGTGTTGAATGTCTAACTACACCTGTCTGTCTGTCTGTCTCTCTGTCTGTCTGTCTGTCTGTCTGTCTGGCTGCTGTCTGCGATTACAAGCCTACAATAAATTAGCAAACCCTTGGCTTGTTGAGGATGGTGATGTTGCAATGTAACAGCTAGGACACTGAATGGCTTTAGAACCGACGTGGGACACTGATCAGTGTTAGGGAAGCTACTCTGAAAATACAGTTTACCAAGTTAGCAATTACTTCACACTGGAAGAAGTTAAACTACACTAAATCTACCTATAAGAAAAATACTGTTGACTTACATTTACATTTAAGTCATTTAGCAGACGCTTTTATCCAGAGCGACTTACAAAATTGTGCATTCACCTTATGATATCCAACTTAACTATGACTTAACTTAAGTTACTTTGAAAAAGTAGTTCACTACATTGTAATTTAGCCTATTAACTATTAAACACAAAAACGATGTTTCAAGTGAGAAATAGGCCAGTGTGAAGCTGAAAAAGAAAGGAAATGATTGCCTAATTCACCAATACTTTGTTTTATTACATTTTTTTTTTTTTATTCACTACTGAAAACACTTCCTAGATTTTAATTTAGTTCAACTACCACCAACCCCCTGGGCACAGGTTTACATGTGGTTGAGTTGTCAACTAATGTGAATTCAACATGAAAGCAACAACAAAAAAATCACTATGCCACTGGATTTAGGCTAAAAGTTGGGTGTAAAAAGACGAAATGCCCTTATGTTGATAACTTTTTGCAAATCGAATACGTTTTCTACGTTGATTCAACGTCATCACATATTTTTTGGGGGGTTGAAATGATGTGGAAACAATGTTGATTCAACCAGTTTTTGCCCAGTGGGAAGCTACTGCAAAATGTTGTTAAATTACCAGTTGAACTATATGTAGTTCACTACTCCTCAACACTTTCACTGACACATAAGCATAAAGTCAGAAATCGACAAGCATACAGATGCCGGAAATACGTTTATTTAACTAGATCATAACAAGCGGCAATACTTAACATTCTCATTTCATTTTTTTTTTACTTTAAATTAATGATATATAGCAGTGGTCACCAACCTTTTCTGAGTCAAGATCACTTTCTGAGTCAAAATGCAAGCCGAGATCTATTGCTCAGATTTTTTTGTAAATGACTTAAAAAATGTAAGCCTATGCAACATTACCCTAAAAACAGTACTGTAGCAGTGATGTTTGTGCAGTAGACTATAGGCCCAATATATTATCACCGCATATTGGCTTTGCTTGAATTGCCCTGCCAATGCATTGTTGTTCAGACCATTTTTCTATTCATTATTCAAATTGGATTAAATATGTTTTTATCTCACTCATCCTACACACAATACCCATAACGACAAAGTGAAAACATGTTTTTAGACATTTTTACAAATTTATTGAAAATGAAAAACAGAAACATCTAATTTACATAAGTTTTCACACCTCTGAGTCAATACATGTTAGAATCACTGTTGGCAGGAATTACAGCTATGAGTCTTTCTGTGTAAGTTTCTAAGACCTTTGCACATCTGGATTGTACAATATTTGCCCATTATTCTTTTCAAAATTCTTCAAGCTCTGTCAAATTGATTGTTGATCATTGCTCGACAACCATTTTCATGTCTTGTCATAGATTTTCAAGAAGATTTAAGTCAAAACTGTAACTCGGCCACTCAGGAACATTCACTGTCTTCTTGGTAAGCAACTCCAGTGTAGATTTGGCCTTGTGTTTTAGGTTATTGTCCTGCTGAAAGGTGAATTCAGCTCCCAGTGTCTGGTGGAAAGCAGACTGAACTGAGTTTTCCTCTAGGATTTTGCCTGTGCTTAGCTCTATTCCATTACATTTTTATCTTGAAAAAATCCCCATCTCTTAACGATAACAAGCATACCCATAACATGATGCAGCCACCACTATGCTTGAAAATATGGAGAGTGGTACTTAGTAATGTGTTGTATTGGATTTGCACCAAACATAATGCTTTCTATTCAGGACCATAAGTTAATTGCTTGGCCACATTTTTTTTTTTGCATTATAACTTTAGTGCCTTGTTGCAAACAGGATGCATTTTTAGGAATATTTGAATTCTGTACAAGCTTCCTTCTTTTCACTCTGTCAATTAGGTTGATATTATTGTGGCGTAATTACAATGTTGTTGATCCATCCTCAGTTTTCTCCTATCACAGCAAATAAACTGTAAGTGTTTTAAAGGCATCATTGGCCTCATGGTGAAATCCCTGAGCGGTTTCCTTCCTCTCCGGCAACTGAATTAGGAAGGACAGCTGTATCATTGTAGAGACTGGGTGTTTTGATAAACCATCCAAAGAGTAATTAATTACTTCACCATGGTCAAAGGGATATTCAATGTCTTCAGTTGTTTTACCAATATACCAATAGGTGCCCTTCTTTGCGAGGCATTGGCAAACCTCCTTGGTCTTTGTGGTTGAATCTGTGTTTAAAATTCACTCCTCGATTGAGGGACCTTACAGATAATTGCATGTGTGGGGTACAGAGATGAGGTAGTCATTCAAAAATCATGTTAAACACTAATTTTGCACACAGTGAGTCCATGTGTCCATGTCCATGAGTCCGCTGTGTGACTTGTTAAGCAAATTTTTACTCTAGAACTTATTTAGGGGTATTATGTGTAGGCCAGTGACAAAAACATCTACATTTCGTCCATTTTAAATTGAGGCTGTAACACAACAAAATGTGGAAAAAGTAATGGGGTGTGAATACTTTGTTGATTGCTAGGCATACCAACACGATTATTTCTTGATACATTTGAAATGAGGTCTAGTTGTGGCCGTAACTAGACTAGATTATGAATGACTCTTGGCGGAATGCATTGTTTGACTGCCGTGAGGATGATAATTAGCCTGACGACACACAAAATGATTCCGCTGCTCTGTTATTCGCTACATACTTCTCATTGTGGAGAAGAAACTAACATCCGTGGGCGTTGGCCAGAGCAAGGAGTATGGGTAGCCAGGCAAGATGATAAGCACAGTCATTCGCGAACTGCAACCCCAAAACAATTCGTTCTCGAGTTTGAGTTTGTTGAGCAGAGGCTGTGTAATGTATGTTTTGGTTCTACAAAACATTCAATAATCAATTAATTGCAGTCATTCTTGCACCATGCGATCAATTATCAGTTCTAAACATGTGTTTTTCTTCTATCTTCATGATCTATTTTCCTGCTCGCATATGACAGACAGTTGGTGGTCGGAGCACGTCTCTGGAGCCAGAGGAGGGTGCATTAATCCTGCTGAAGGACTCATTGCGGCCAGCACTAACAGGCCAAAATAACGACTAAAATGAACGAGTCACTAGCAGGTCAAAAGCGTTGTTCAAAAAGAATGAATCGTTTGCGAACTGCACACCTCTACCGTCTTCCAGCTGATGGCAAAACTCAAGTGGCACCGCATTATTTCTGCCTCGTGCACAAATTAAATCAAATCAAATGTATTTATATAGCCCTTCTTACATCAGCTGATATATCAAAGTGCTGTACAGAAACCCAGCCTAAAACCCCAAACAGCAAGCAATGCAGGTGTAGAAGCATGGTGGCTAGGAAAAACTCCCTAGAAAGGCCAAAACCTAGGAAGAAACCTAGAGAGGAACCAGGCTATGAGGGGTGGCCAGTCTTCTTCTGGCTGTGCCAGGTGGAGATTATAACAGAACATGGCCAAGATGTTCAAATATTCATAAATGACCAGCATGGTCAAATAATAATAGTCACAGTAGTTGTCGAGGGTGCAACAGGTCAGCACCTCAGGAGTACATGTCAGTTGGCTTTTCATAGCCGATCATTGAGACTATCTCTACCGCTCCTGCTGTCTCTAGAGAGTTGAAAACGGCAGGTCTGGGACAGGTAGCACGTCCGGTGAACAGGTCAGGGTTCCATAGCCGCAGGCAGAACAGTTTAAACTGGAGCAGCAGCACGGCCAGGTGTACTGGGGACAGCAAGGAGTCATCATGCCAGGTAGTCCTGAGGCATGGTCCTAGGGCTCAGGTCCTTCGAGAGAGAGAAAGAAAGAAAGAGAGAGTATACTTAAATTCACACAGGACACCGAATAAGACAGGAGAAATACTCCAGATATAACAGACTGACCCTAGCCCTCCGACACATAAACTACTGCAGCATAAATACTGGAGGCTGAGACAGGAGGGGTCAGGAGACACTGTGGCCCCATCCGATGATACCCCCGGACAGGGCCAAACAGGCAGGATATAACCCCACCCACTTTGCCAAAGCACAGCCCCCACACCAATAGAGGGATACCTTCAACCACCAACTTACCATCCTGAGACAAGACCGAGTATAGCCCACAAAGATCTCCGCCACGGCACAACCGAAGGGGGGGGCGCCAACCCACACAGGAAGACCACGTCAGCGACTCAACCCACTCAAGTGACGCACCCCTCCTCGGGACGGCAAGGAAGAGCACCAGTAAGCCAGTGACTCAGCCCCTGTAATAGGGTTAGAGGCAGAGAATCCCAGTGGAGAGAGGGGAACAGGCCAGGCAGAGACAGCAAGGGCTGTAATGTTGTTACTCCTATGAACAGAGAGTGAAATATTCCTCGATATTAAAAAAGACCCCTGCCACTAATAATAACAACGCAAGCCTATCGATACAGTTTCCTACTCATTCATTACAGCTGCAGTGCTGGCTGTAGCGCAAGTGGAATTAGGAAGAGCTTGCCTTTTATTGCTCATAAAAGTGTTGAATAAAAAGTGTTGACAGTGCTGAGCTGGATGTTAAACATGAACTCACTCATAAAAACAGCAGCTCTTTGCTGTATTCATTGATAGTCTCTCTCTAGTCATGGTTTTAAACGTTTTGAAATCTCACAATATCAACTTTGCTGTACCTTTCTTTTACACCTGCTGCGTTACTGCAGACACGGTAATCTGAGCCATCCGATTGGCCAGCAGTAGGCCTGTAGTGCAGTTGAGTTGCTCGCTGGACCCTCCGGGGGAAAAAATGGGAACACTTGGCCTATCCAGTGCGCAGGGCAGCTGAATCGGCTGCACTTACCACCAACACCCCCTAAAAACAACAACAACAACAACAAAAAAGCAAAAACAAATAAAAACAAATGCAAGGCTTCATTTTTTATTTTTTTACAGAAATGTTTGCCGATTGACTAGGAATGCCTTGGAGATCAACCAGTCGATCACGATTGACCAGTTGGTGACCACTGATATATTGCCAATAATTCTTTACTCCATTCTTTGTAAACAACAACTTTTACAGGACAGAAACCATGGCAGGTAGCTGTGTTGGGGAGAGCGACGGCCTGACATTCTGGGTGGCTGAACAAAAGGACTACGATGACGTCATGTCCATTTCTGTTCAAATCTACGGAGGGAACGACTACCTGCCTCATCGATATGCCAGTTGGATGACTGAGCCTGACAGAGTGGTTATACTGGGACGCAGAGACGGCAAATTGGTCAGTGTGCAGTGCTCTCGCTCTCTCTCACTCTCTCTCTCTACTTCCATCCATCCGTATTTCTTCCTTCTTTATCTCTCCCTCCATCCCTCCCTCTCTACCATCCATCCCTCCCTCCCTCTGCCTCCTCCATCCATCCCTAAATCCATCGTCATCCCTCCCCTCTCCCCCAGGTGGCACTGGAGTCTGGTCTAATCGTTGACGAGGGGTGCACAGTGGTGGTGGAGGGGTTGAGGGTGTGCCCCAGCGAGAGGGGTCGCGGCGTGGCTGGGGTTATCCAGAGGTTCGCTGATCTTTTTTAGGATTTATTTGTTTATTGATTTTTTTTTTTACACACAACAGCAAAAAAGAACAGCAACAAACATAGTAAACACCAAATAACGTCACATACACAGCTCAAGTCCATTGTAAATTATATTCAAATGTACGGAATGTATACATATACAGATTTGCTGACCAGTACATCCAGCAGCTGTATCCCAGCGTCAGGACCAAGAGACAAACCAAAGCTGACGACCCTTCAGCTTGGCCCACACAGACATTATCCAAGTTCACAGAGCTAGGGAGACGGGTGAGTTATAATTCATACTATACTAATATATACTATACTTCTGTATAATTTACTATACTATACAAACCTTCAACTTTTTTATCTGAGTGGTGTAGAAAACTGTTTGAAGGGTTTTGTTTACCGTAACCCTCAACCACAACCCTAACCCATACCCTCAACCACAACCCAACACAGGGACCCAACCCAATACACCCCAAGACCTCTCTGAGGTGGTGACTATGGAGAAAGGAGTAAAGGTGGAGAAAGTTGTGATGATCGGACAAAACAAAGGGAAAACCAAACAGTTTCCCTTCTGAACCCTCCCCAATACTAACCTCTCCACCTACCTCCTACCCACCCCACTCAGTTTGTTTCCCAGAGCCCATTGTGAGACTCCTGCTTACCTTCACCAAGACAATCCACCACAACATCCCCAGCCTGAGATAAACCTGACACGGAACCCAAACCGGATGTGCGCATGCACCATCGTGCGCCATTGTGCATACATTTATTTTGTCCCCCTACACCAAACGCGATCACGACATGCAGGTTAAAATATCAAAACAAACTCTGAACCAATGACATTAATTTGGGGACAGGTCGAAAAGCATTAAACATGTATGGCAATTTAGCTACTTAGCTTGCACTTGCTAGCTAATTTGTCCTGGGATATAAACATTGAGTTGTTATTTTACCTGAAATGCACAAGGTCCTCTACTCCGACATTTAACCCACACATAAAACGGTCAACCGAATCGTTTCTAGTCATTTCTCCTCCTTCCAGGCTTTTTCATCTTTGAACTTATATGGTGATTGGCATCTTAACTTTCATAGTATTACCACGACGACCGGCAACACAGTTCGTCTTCTATAAACCAATGAGGAGATGGGAGAGGCAGAACTTGCAGCGCGATCTGCGTCAGAAATAGAACTGATTTCTATTTTAGCCCTTGGCAACACAGACGCTCGTTGACGCAATAATTGAATAACATAGATTTCGACATTTATTTTGCAACGTTCGCGTCGCGAGTGCGAGCGGTGTGGTCAGGGTATAAGACTTACTCATACGTGTTCATAGCATGTTTTTCTTGAACAGAAGTCAGTTTCACAATCTCTAACATGATATGCGTAGCCTGTAGGTACACAACACTCCTTGTGTAAAAGTGCATACATTCATGTTACGGCAAAATGTCCGTTATACTTATTTTATGACATAGGAGGATAAGAAGAGAAATATTACATTATATTTGAAGTTATAACAACATGTCATGAGTCCTTCAGTTTAATACAGTGTTTATAAAACGTGTTTACATGTAATTTGCGCTATTGGTGCCATTTTCTCTTTGTGACAAAGAGTAGGAATAAAAAGTCCCTGACTTCTCTCCCTTGCAATCTCTTAGTACTCAAATCCTGATTGTTCGTTTATCCAGTAACACATACAGATCATAAGATGGTCTGCTGACTTGCCAAAGGCATCTGTCTTCTATCTCCTGACCTCCTCAGGGCCATTCAGAGTCGTAAAGGGAGATCCGTTTATTGGTCTTGTGATAGGTTGAAAGGGGGCGCTGTCAATAACAGAACTGTTATTAACAGAACTCGTGGGCTCTCGTTACAAACTATGTAACACAAGGGTTACATAGTTTAATAACACAACAAAAATACTTGAATTCAGCCACAGAACAGATTACTTGATCCCCCTAACCCAGTGGTCACCAACCTTTTCTGAGTCAAGATCAAATCGCAGATTTCCCACTCCGGAAAAAAAACGATGACTTAAAAAATGTAACATTAACCAAATGAAAACAGTTCTGTAGGAATGAGGTTTGTGAAGTAGGCCTAATACATTATCACAGCATATTGGCTATATGACAATATTGTTATTCTCAGACCATATTATATTTCAAAACTCGAGTTTTGATAACAAAATAGATCAGTTTGAATAACACTTGCAAGGCATAGCTGGGAAAAAATTTGAATAATTTGTTAATCATTTGCTTTTTAATTTTACTGGACTGATGATACCTGCATCTGATGGTCATGTTGCTTTCAAGATAACTGGGAACTTGGTTAGAGTTTACGAGTTGAATAACCGTTCAAAACGATTTTTCCCAGTCTAATCCAGTTCCCAGTTGTCTTGAATGCACTGAAGTCGGAAGTCAAAGATTTCTGACTTCCGAGTTCCCAGTTTTTTTTAACACGGCATTAGTTTCATGGGAGGGAGGGAGAGAGCAGCAGAGAGGTCCACCTCTCACGGTCTCTACTCTCTCCTTCCTTTCCTCCGGTGAGACTGACCAGAGAGAGAGGACACAGTCTTCCACCTGATGGCGAAACTCGAGTCGCACACGACGGGCTGCAAATAATAATAAAAATGCAGGGCTATCGATACACATGGCTACTCATTCATTGCAGCTGCAACGCAAGTGGACGTAGAAAGAAGCGCGTTTTATGTTTTGTAGTAGTGTTGAATAAAAACTTACCGCCCCATGTTCCCCCACCCTCTCCAGACTGAATTTCCATATACACATGCAGACCGAGGAGGAAGTTGCAATAGGCCCGTGCAACCCAAGTTTTGATATCAGCACAAACAGAAACCCTCTTAAACCTAATCCTATAGCTTCATGTCCACATCCTGATTCAAACCTTACCCTAACCTCAACCACAACCCAAACCCTATCTTCTTCATGTCCACATCCTGGTTCAACCCTAACCCTAATGTTAGCAATTTATGTTATTCTTGAATAACACAAACTCCAAAGCAAATCAGGGGGAGACAAATAGATTTATTCAGAGAGGACAAATCAAGGTGTTATGCTGGGAGGTAGATGTTCAGATGTTCAGTGTCCCCTGTCCTCAGCTTTTCCCCACCGAACAAAGGAACAGGATGCCATTTATAACCCCCCACCCTAGCCTGGGCTTGACCAATCAGAAGTCCTTGCAGGACAACTGAGCCAATAATCAAATAACAAGAATCCTGCCCCCGGCTCAATGTACAGAACATAGCACACATAGCTCTGAGTTCAAGACTGACATCCCAGAGATCCTAAACAGATGTTGAACTGAAAACCAAAAATTCCTCTCGTCCTCTGCCTTGTGTATTTATCTTCAAAATATTCTTATATTTCCCCCCTAGACCATTTAAAAAGTACATCTAGATAAAATGTATTTTTAGAAAACATAGAAAACATGAAAAAATAGACAGAATAAAAAACATTAGCAGTAAACATAAAATCATTGACGTTAAAACACAAAGGGCATATTGTACTTGCCGTTGCAATAAGAAATAGATTTCACACAAAGTTGTAGAAGACAGGTATGAACAGTTGTGATACCACAGCTGAGAGGTGCATGGTTCACTACAGCACCGAGGATAGTTACCACAGGCACGTTGACCACAATCATGAGGCTTGGTGTGATGATGAAGACCCTTATGATCCCCACCACATTCCTGTGAACACCGCTGACACCCATCTCCAAAAGGACACGGTTGATGAATCTTATGATATCCCCTATCACGTAACCGTCGGATTTTAGCAGCCAAACATCGGGCAATAGCACACTTGATAATCTGGATGAGGATAAGAGAAATAACCACAACTCCCACTATTAGAAATATCATGCTCACCTAAAAACTTCCCCATGTACCAAATGTGGAAGACAACCACATGACTAAGCCTAAATCATCTGGAATTGTAATCATGGTATTTTAGCGCCCTCAGTCCTGATCTTTTGGATTAGGTTAGTTATTTCCTCAGAATTATCAGGAATGTAAGTACAGCATTCAACACCAATAACGGCACATGTAACCCCTTGTGCGGACAGAAGATAGCCCAGGGCCAAACGATTTTGCATCACCACAGTCCGAATGGCAACCATCTCAGCTGTAATTAACGCAAGACTCTCAACTGTACTATTAGCTAGGATTTCCAAAGAGCTAGCCATATTTAATAACTTCCCGTGCTATTTCAGAAATACCATAAGATGGAAAAGCAATCGCAAAGAATCTCTCCGTTTCCTGAATCACACGTTTATGACGGTGTGAAAAAGGAGAATTCGCTGAATGTCTTACATGCAGTACAACATATCCCAAATAACATGACCCTTGCCACAACTTTGGTAACCAGGAATAGGCATAGGATCCACAGATAAAGTAAGTCCCATTAGGAGCTATCATACCATTATTGATGATATTACCCAAGGTATTGGCATAAAAAGTAGTCATAGTGCCATTACTGAGCCTTAGTACTGTCACAGGCAGATAGGTAGATCTGTTGTCTGATCACACTTACTCTGTCTTACTTTGACGAAGGCGTCCTGAGAGAGTGACCTATTAAAACATATCCCCCCAACAGGGGCATGTGTAATAACTAGGTAAGGTGGTCGAGGATTAGTGTCATTGGTAATCTCAAATGAAGGAAGGTACTGCAGAACTAGGTACTCTCGCATGTTGATACTCGACATTCTCACCCAAATTAGTACAAACAATCGCCTTATACCAATCAACATCTCGCCATATACCCAACGTTTCACTCTGGTTAAAAGGAATAACCCTTAATGGAATACCTGCCCTTGATGTGAATGGAGCATACGTACAAACCCAACAACTACTTTGATTGACTACTGTGGCATAGTGTAGAGAGAGAGCTAGAAACGTATTGACGCCCGAGTGTCCCTCATCCTGCTGATGCATCTCTGTGTTAGAAATGGAAACATCCTGTATTAGGAGAAAACTCACAAGAAAAATGATTTCAAACATCTTTCACTTGTCTGCAAGACGATAATATTTAATCGTCCTATTGTCCCGGTAATCATTCACAAAGTCTTTTAAAAGTGACCAGCGCTTCCACACGGGTATCAGTCCCACATAGATAACTATTAAAAATGATGTTCTGACAGTCTGCCGGTAATGAGGAATTCTTCTTCCGTTCCACTGGCTGCACTTCACCGGTGATCTTGTATCGTTTCAGGTACAGTCCTTGAATCGAAGGATATTGCTTCAGACTGTAGATTCTCATAACCTGTAACGAAGGAAACAAAAAAGTGAAAGTAACATGTCCTGGTTTTATTAAGAGAAATTGATATTTCACATAGATTTCCCAAAGTAAGCATGTCCCAATTTTCGGGAAAAACGTTGGACATTTCACCTAGATATCCCTAATATGACGACTGCGGTGTACAACATAGAAGCTTATCAGGTTCTGATCATCTTACAATGCTTCTTCACCCGAGATTGGCCCCCGATTGCTAATCAATCAGTTCTTTATTCTCCAGGCTCCGCTTTGTCATCAAAATGGACAACCTTGCAATGAATATGGACAACCTTGCAATGAATGACATGTATCCATCGTGATTTTCCCTGAACTTTTACTGCTGACCTCGTTACGAGCAAAACTTAATAAGGACCTTCCCATTTTGGCCCTAATGTGTCTGTCACGTATTTCTTTACCATCACCCACTGTCCTGGCACTACGTTATGTCCCCCCTCGGGAGTTATTCCCCATTAGACAGTTGTTTATTTTGTATTTATTTTATTTCACCTTTATTTAACCAGGTAGGTTAGTTGAGAACAAGTTCTCATTTACAACTGCGACCTGGCCAAGATAAACAAAAGCAGTTCGACACATACAACAACACAGAGTTACACATGGAATAAACAAGCATACCGCCAATAATACAGTAGAAAAAGTCTAGATACAGTGTGTGCAAATGAGGTAGGATAAGGGAGGTAAGGCAATAAATAGGCCATGGTGGTGAAGTAATTACAATGTGGCAATTACAGCTTTTCTCGATTGTTTACACACATTTTCTGAAAGCATGCCTCATATTCTCAGAACTCTACACACAAAATCAAAAAACACACACACACAATGGGCAAAACCCCTCAATTCTCCAGCAAAATGAAACTTTACATTTAAAACAATGTTATTTCTTATCAAAATGGTATTTTGTTTTCAAATGACACACACAAACCATCATATGAATAGACATAAGAACCAGTTGAACACTGATGTGCTCAATGTAAAACACTATGATGAATGGAAAACACTTCTTCTCCATTCATCATAATGACTTAGGCCTTGTTTTGGTTCAGTGTTGCCATTACTACAGACAGTACATACATAAGTGTGTTGTAAAATATTTGAGAATATTGTTTTTAATACTCAGAACACACAAATACACGGTAACAAATATATATTATTTTTCCCACAAAAACAATGTACACAGTGTACATCCCATTCCCAACCAATACAAGTTGCACATACAGTGGTCTACATACAAAACAGAAGAATGTAATGTATACAGTTACAGTAAAAAAAAAAAAAAAAAAAAAAAATATGCTGCATCCTCTCTTCTGTTGCGGTCTGGCCACAGCACCTCATCCACATCACAAGCAATGTTTTCCCTGGCCAAGCAGCGGGGGAAATATCGCCTAGCATGGTGATTCCAGCCATGAAAAGCATCAGCTGCTATATCTCCACATGCGTCTTCCATAGCTTGGAGAAGAGGTATACGCGTTTGTGGATTTCGGTCATACACTTTCCATCTCCAGGCAGAAAAAAATTCCTCAATAGGATTGAGGAATGGAGAATATGGAGGGAGGTAAACAACTAAAAAGCGTGGGTGGGCAGTGAACCAGTTACGAACCAGAGCAGCCCTGTGGAAACTTACCTTGTCCCAAATGACAACGTACCTGAGCTGCTCTGGGCCATCTACCTGATCTGGTGGAATGAGTGTGTTGTGTAGGGTGTCCAGGAATGTGATCAGATGGGCGGTGTTGTAGGGGCCAAGGGTAGCATGGTGATGGATGACGCCGTGGTGGGTAATCGCTGCACACATTGTGATGTTCCCTCCGCGCTGTTCAGGGACTTGAACAATGGCACGCTGGCCGATGATATTCCTTCCCCTCTTTCGTCTTTTTGTGAGGTTGAATCCAACCTCATCAATGAAGATGAACTGTTGCTCCACTGCAGCCACCTCTAGCTCAAGGACTCTCTGAAACACACATGACAATATCAGAAATAGACATGGAGTGGTCACTATTGTGAAGCACGATCATTATGATTACAATACTGAAATATGTATAATTTATACAGTGTTGAGAGTATGCATCAATTGTGGGATTGTATAGGACTCACTTGCACATAGTTATATCGCAATTCTTTGACTCTTTCTGAATTGCGTTGAAATGGCACCCTGTAGACCTGCTTCATCCTGAGATTATTTCTGCGCAAGACACGGTCCAGTGTTGATAAGCTTACCCTATCAATATTTTGAAATATATCATTGTTTTCTATTATTTTTCTTTGTATTTGCCGTAATGTTATGGCGTTATTTTCTAGGACCATGTTCATGATTTCAGTTTCCTGTTCAGGAGACAGAACACGTTCCCGACCACCTTGTGTTGGTAATCTTTCAGTTCTGCCAAACAAATAGTAAAATACTGTAAATACAAAGTAGGAATACATTTCCCAAATACTTGAAACATACTTTATTTTTACAGTCCTACAGAACAGTCTACAGGCAATACTGTACTACTGTACTCATTGAGTACTGTATTGATATGCAGTACTGCAATTTTCTAGTGAGAGTAGATTTCTTACCTATTCTCATTTCGGAATGTCCGGATGATGGATGCTACAGTGTACCTGCTCAAATTTGGCTGTACTCTTTGCCCAGCCTCCCTCATTGTTAGACCATGGTTGACCACATGATCAACCAAAGTGGCTCGGATCTCATCAGAGATTACGGTCCTTGGCCTTCCTCGTCCTTGTCCTCCCCGTCCTCCTCCTCTTACTCTCACTCCTCTGGCTCTGCCTCTGTTTCCAATGTTGGCATCCATTGCTCCAAAACAGAAGAGCTCACCTGTTGCCCTTTTATGCTAAGGCTCTGATTGCTAATTGTAAAACTGTGTGACAGGTGTTTGCCCATGTGATGAGTCAGTGTGCATATTTGAATGGCAGTGTGTTCATTGTGAAAACAAGAGATTTTCTGCATGAAAATTGTGCCAAATGCAAAGAATTGTGTGTAGTGTTTAGAAAAAAGTGTGTTTTAGAACTGCAATTTGAGTATAAAGCAGGAATTGTGCTTGTAGTTTAGCAGAATTGGTTCAGGGGGTTGGTGCATGAGTTACATGTTGTGGTCATTGTGTCTCAAGTACCAGTATTTGTGTGTAAACAATTGAGAAAAACTGTAAACAATGGAATGGTAGATGTGCAGAAGATGAATGTGCAAGTAGAGATACTGTGGTGCAAAGGAGCAAGATAAATAAATAAATGCAGTATGGGGATGAGGTAGTTGGATGGGCTATATTACAGATGAGCTATGTACAGGTGCAGTGATCTGTGATCTATGAGTTGTATGCAATAGGTAAGCATTGTGTCACTCATAAAGTGAACATCTGCTATTCTCAAATCTAACGTGCCTTGTATTATCACATTGTTCATTGTAGTAACTACCTATGCCCAGCCTGCCTCACACCTCCCCCCACAATGCTTGAACCGTCTGTGTATAAGATAAACTCAGGGTTTTCCAACGAATGACTCTATAAACCCATCAGAGAGCTGATCCAAAATGACTCACAACAGTCGTGTTCAAGTAATGTGGTATCTGGAGGAAGCATCAGAGTAGCTGGATTACATGGTGTCTTATCAACTATACCCATGTCCCATAGTTCTTTACTCACTACTTTAGTAGCGTCCATAGCTTCCTTGCTAATGGGATATTGTTTTGTGCAAGGTGGGGCAACACCTGTCAAGCACACTGATTCGATATCCAAAGTTCCACACTCATTTTTCTTCATAGTCCAAATAGCATGGTTCTGAACTGTAGATTCCTGCATCAATCTTCATTGGACCAATAGAAATTGATAATGGTTTGGTCTGTTTCATATCTGTCTCACTGGCTGTGTGTTTCGGATCGTTGTCATGCTGGAAGACCCAGCCACGACCCACCTTCAATGCTCTTACTGAGGGAAGGAGGTTGTTGGCCAAGATTTCGCGATACATGGCCCCATCCATCCTCCCCTCAATACGGTGCAGTCGTCTTGTCCCCTTTGCAGAAAAGAATGATGTTTCCACCTCCATGCTTCACGGTTGGGATGGTGTTCTTGGGGTTGTACTCATCCTTCTTCTTCCTCCAAACACGGCGAGTGGAGTTTAGACCAAAAAGCTCTATTTTTGTCTCATCAGACCACATGACCTTCTCCCATTCCTCCTCTGGATCATCCAGATGGTCATTGGCAAACTTCTGACGGGCCTGGACATGTGCTGGCTTGAGCAGGGGGACCTTGCGTGCGCTGCAGGATTTTAATCCATGACGGCGTTGTGTGTTACTAATGGTTTTCTTTGAGACTATGGTCCCAGCTCTCTTCAGGTCATTGACCAGGTCCTGCCGTGTAGTTCTGGGCTGATCCCTCACCTTCCTCATGATCATTGATGCCCCACGAGGTGAGATCTTGCATGGAGCCCCAGACCGAGGGTGATTGACCGTCATCCTGAACTTCTTCCATTTTCTAATAATTGCGCCAACAGTTGTTGCCTTCTCACCAAGCTGCTTGCCTATTGTCCTGTAGCCCATCCCAGCCTTGTGCAGGTCTACAATTTTATCCCTGATGTCCTTACACAGCTCTCTGGTCTTGGCCATTGTGGAGAGGTTGGAGTCTGTTTGATTGAGTGTGTGGACAGGTGTCTTTTATACAGGTAACGAGTTCAAACAGGTGCAGTTAATACAGGTAATGAGTGGAGAACAGGAGGGCTTCTTAAAGAAAAACTAACAGGTCTGTGAGAGCCGGAATTCTTACTGGTTGGTAGGTGATCAAATACTTATGTCATGCAATAAAATGCAAATTAATTACTTAAAAATCATACAATGTGATTTTCTGGATTTTTGTTTTAGATTCTGTCTCTCACAGTTGAAGTGTACCTATGATAACAATTACAGACCTCTACATGCTTTGTAAGTAGGAAAACCTGCCAAATCGGCAGTGTATCAAGTACTTGTTCTCCCCACTGTATGTTTTGCATAAGATATGGGAAATACAGTGGCTTCAGCACCCTTATCTACAAAAAAATCTACTGCAAAGTTGCAAAGTACACCATCGTGTTCATATATATTCCATCCTATTTCATATACCAGCTGAGATGGGACATAAGAAGGAGTCTATTAGTTTACCTCCACAGCATCTAGCAAACTGTGCTGCTGAGCCAGAGAGAGCTTCTTACATTTCTGCACAAGTATTGTGTTATTGGGGCTGTTGTCTTGATTCCATTTTCCCTAAGACGGACCCTTCTTCTCCTGGCCACTTCTCATAAAATCACATTTTCTTTTCCGACATTCTCATTGCCAGTGACCAAAAATCCCGCAACAATGACATACACCAGCTTTCTCTTTTACTGAACGAATAATGTTGTTGGTTTCACTCGGAACCTGCACAACTCTGATAACCACGTCTCGTGGATGCTTAAAAGTTTTCGACCATTCATCCAACTGTTTTGGAGATGCTGATTCATGTGTGATTACTGTCTCTAGAAGTTTGTCTTTACTTCCTTTTACAGCCTGTGTCCTGGTTGGCCTAAGACATCGTTTGTCACTGCTGTCAGAATCTGTTGACTCAAAGACAGGCAGTGCTGACCAGTTGCTTGAAACCTGATCTGCCTTGCCCAATTCAGTGCGAGAATAGATAGAGGGGACAGAGGTCACGTCGGACTTTTTCCACCCGTGTCTCCTGCTCTACTTTGAAATGGCTAGACAGTGAATTTAAAATCTCTTTCATGCTCAAGAGAAAGAGTTGTTACACCCTTTTCCAGAGTGGTTTTCTCAATTAACAATAACATTACATTAACTTCAAAAGTTGTATAATATATATCTCTATTTTTATATATTTATTTAACCCATGTGGGTCCCCTTTTGAGGACCCAAACCTCTTCTAGAACACAAATTGTTTCTGTAGGGCCTGGCTACCCATAACCTATGTTCACTCAAACCTTGTTGAATGCTTACAAGGCTTACATTTACCACATGTGTAAAAATTGCTACTTCACTAGCAACTCACTTCTGTACAACAAGAAGGTTTCACAAAAACAGAGGCCTCAAACCTTTTATAGAGTAAGACCTCAAACCTTTTAATAGTAAGGCCTCAAACCTTTTAATAGAGTAAGGCCTCAAACCTTTTAATAGAGTACGGCCTCAAACCTTTTAATAGAGTAAACAAAGGACTAAACTCAGATACATATTACTTATTGCATGCACTATTTTAACCTGATTTTGTTCTTTTAAAATGATATTGGTCTAGACTCAACCAGCATCTCTGCCATCAATCAGGAGATTAAGAGTTGACTCCCCAAAGTGGGTTGCACACTGTCTTTTCTCTTTCCTCTGGATCAACACACAGTTGATACGTTTTTCTTGTTGTTGTTCAGACCAATTCATCCGGGTCACGGCACCAAGTGTTAGCAATTTATGTTGTTCTTCAATAACACAAACTCCAAAGCAAATCAGGGGGAGAAAAATAGGTTTATTCAGAGAGGACAAATCAAGATGTTGCTGGGGTTGACCAATCAGAAGTCCTTGCAGGACAATTGAGCCAATGACCAAATATCAAGCATCCTGCCTCTGACTCAATTTACAGAATGTAGCACACATAGCTCTGAGTTCAAGACTGACATCCCACAGATCCTAAACCGATGTTAAACTGAAAACCAACTCCTATTGATCGTTAATCCTAGTCCTCTCATTCTCTGCGTTGTGCATTTATCTTCAAAATATTCTTATACTAACATTAACCACAACCCTAACCTTAGTGTCCACCTTCTGGCTCAACCCTAACCCTAGTGTCCACCTTCTGGCTCAACCCTAACCCTAGTGTCCACCTTCTGGCTCAACCCTAACCCTAGTGTCCACCTTCTGGCTCAACCCTAACCCTAGTGTCCACCTTCTGGCTCAACCCTAACCCTAGTGTCCACCTTCTGGCTCAACCCTAACCCTAGTGTCCACCTTCTGGCTCAACCCTAACCCTAGTGTCCACCTTCTGGCTCAACCCTAACCCTAGTGTCCACCTTCTGGCTCAACCCTAACCCTAGTGTCCACCTTCTGGCTCAAGCCTAACCCTAGTGTCCACCTTCTGGCACAACCCTAACCCTAGTGTCCACCTTCTGGCTCAACCCTAACCCTAGTGTCCACCTTCTGGCACAACCCTAACCCTAGTGTCCACCTTCTGGCACAACCCTAACCCTAGTGTCCACCTTCTGGCTCAACCCTAACCCTAGTGTCCACCTTCTGGCACAACCCTAACCTTAGTGACATTAATTAATCGACGAAATGCACCTTTGGGATAATAATCTTCTAGCAACCTTCTGCTGAGTTCACCCAGTCAAAAAATGTGTACATTACACAGTGTGTACATTGCCTTACATAATCTCAAAGTGGATTCACAGTACTTCTCTGAATTGTATTTGAATACCTGCTGCTCCTCCTTCTGTGCAGACAATATTATTCTATTGATAAAAGTGGTTGAAATAGTCAGTACTTCTGTAAATTGTATTTCTCTGAATTCTTTTAGAATTTTTACTTCTGTGTCAAAGCCTTTTGAAAGGCAAATGTGCAGACGGTCTGTCTGCATTTCCTATTTCTTCCTAGAAACCAGCCCAAATGTCATACCTGGAAACACAGTGGTTAAAAGTCTGTCTCAGCGTGTGGCTGTGTGGTGCTCTATACAACTGCCTTTCAAAGAACACCTGACTAATGGAAGAAACAGCATGTGTCTCTGTCCTAAATGGCACCCTATCCCCTATATAGTGCACTACTTTTGACCTAGGCCCATAGGGCTCCAGTGCACTACAGTGCGAATAGGGTGCCATTTGGGATGTAGCCTGTGACATGGGTACTGGTGTGGTGAATACAATACGAAACAGTGCTGTGTACTAATGGAAACACTTAGACTGGTTTATTGCAGCAGTAGTCCCATTGAGGGCCGCGGACCACATGGAGACAGGTTATATCTAATGAGTCAAAGTGTGCGTCCCAAATGGAACCTGTTCCATATAGTGCTCTACTTTTGACCTCAGGCCTATGGGCCAATAAAGTTGAATGGATGATTTATTCATTGAGTTTCTGAGGGAGCTTGTTTGGGATAGGCTGTGCTTCTATTGCTAAGAGACTTGCACGCACACACAGATACACACACACACACACACACAAACTATTGCTGCACCTTTCACAAGGTGACAAACACCACAATGGACTCGTAATTCAGGTATCAAACCACCCCTCTTTTTCTTCTTTTTACATCTACCTCCGCTTCATCCCCCTCGTCTATAGTGCTGTGCACTGTTTTCACCCACTCTTTTTCTTTCTCTCTCTTAATTTCTCTCTCCCACTCCCTCATTATCTCCCTCCCCCCCTCTCTCTCCACCCCATCCCCTCTCAATCTCCCTCTGTCTCTCTCTCTCTCTCTAGGCTGCTCTCTCATTCATCGGGGAGGCCGACAGTTTCGAGGGTTTCATCTCACACCTGAGGAACAAACTACATTCCACCACAGGAAGTGAGCCAGGTGTGTCCGTCCCTCAAATGGTTCTGATAGAGGATGAGCAACAACTGAAGAACATCCTCCTTGATCCTGAACTCCCCTCCAGGGTTCAACTTCCTGGTGGTGCCATTATCCAAGACTGGCAGCCCTTACAACCAATCAAAGGAAACCTTGAGATCTTAGCAAGGCGAAACCTCACCTGGTTGGCCGACAAGCCGGAAAGACCTGCCTTCCTCAGCTTTTACACTCCGCCTTATCCAATCCCGTACAAGGGAGGATCGCTGAGATTCAATATCGATATGTTTGGAACTGATCTAGTTTCAGCAAAGAGGGCACTTGCCGGCCATTTTGAGAAAGTGAGTGAGAGGAGGGAGGTGAAGGGGAGGGTGATGGTTCATGTGTATCTGAATAAGTCGCTATGGGAGGGGTTGAGGGAGTTCTGTGAGGGATACACAGGGGTGAGGAGGTGTAGAGAGTACTGGGAACAACTGTTTCTGGAGAGAGGGATGTGAGGAGATGTGGAGAGGATGAGAAAGAGAGGGAGAGAAAGATGGAGGGAGAGAGATAGATGAACAGAGGATAGCAAAAGAGAGGACAGTGAGAAAGTGCGCACACGAGACTTAGAGAAGGGTTTTCCACATTATCTTGCTTAGATTATTTGAATCAGCTGTGTAGTGCTAGGGACAAGACTAAACATACCCCCCTAAACATACCATGTAATCAATATACATAATATATCATACAGTATGTAACATACTTTTTATATTGATTTAATTGATTGATTGGCACAAAGCCAGCACTTTAGAAGTTAATATGATTTTTAAAAAACGATTGGGATGATGCAAGAATTTATAATGGGGCATTACAGGAATAAATGTTTTCTTATTTAATCATTATACATTTTTGTAAAGACAAGTCTACCAAATCACTGTGATTCATCATGACTATGAAATGCAAATCAGTATCAATAAGAATAAATGAATAGAATGTCACTGATCATTCTCTTTCTCTCTCTGTCTCTCTCTCATTACTGTATCCATTTATAACTGTGTGTGTGTGTGTGTTTTTGTGCTTGCGTGTGCGTGTGTCAGCTGCAATGAAAGGGCCATGGAAAACATGAATAAAAGCACTTCTATGTGTCCCAGTTGCTGTCTAATCGATACAGTATGTCTGTTATTCAGTACTGTAGGTAAAAGTTGATTCAGATAATTGAACTCAATGAACTGAATGAAGACTACCGTACAGTGGCTCTCACAAAACATGGTTACTGACTCACTACATCTCACAGAGAAAAGAGCTGGATATTGGGGCTCCAGTAAACTCAATGATCTTTCTCTGTAAGACAATGAATGCATGGTTACTGACTCTTCATTATCTTATAATACAATTGTATCCAGTGGCTTTAGTTTATGATACATTATCAGCCAGTAACTTCTGTAGCATATCAATATGTGTGAAATCATAATTGACGTCACACCAGACCAGACAAGCATTTCGCTACACTCGCAATAACATCTGCTAAGCATGTGTATGTGACTGTAAGGCTCTGGGTGTAGTGGGTGCGAAGTCAGGCGCAGGAAGCAGAGAGTACCGGGTAGTGCTTTAATAGGCTCACAAAACAAATGCCCCAAACACTGGGGACTGAAACAGTCCGGAGAAAAGCCCACGACCGAACACATGAAAAACTGAAGCGTGCACAGTAGCCACACCCAAACAATCCCGCACACAGAGCAGGGGGGCCAACTGGCTAAAATAACCCAACTAATCAGCAAAACAGGTGAGACCAATAAACAGAAAGGGGGAAAGGAATCAGTGGCAGCTAGTAGGCCGGTGACGACGACCGCCGAGTGCCACCCGAACAGGAAGGGAAGCCACCTTCGGTAGGAGTCGTGACTGTGACCAATAACATTTGATTTGATTTGAGATGTACTGTACAGTACCTGTATATCTTAATGGCAGTTGTTATCTGACAGTTACCAATGAAACAGGATGGTGTATAGTATAGTAAAGTAAAGTATATATTGTAGTTAAAAGGAAGGTCCTTGGTTGGAGGACAGAGCTTTCAGCGTTTAGGTGTCTGTCTGTTCAATCAGAAACACACTCCATTCCCTCCTTCTCAACCAGGGTAAAACGTGTGTGTTTGTGTGTGTGTGTGTGTGTGTGTGTGTGTGTGTGTGTGTGTGTGTTGAGTGCTTGTTCCTGAATACTAAAACACTTTACATATGTATTTACCGAATTAGAAGGGCTAATTGGATCCCAAAGAGAATTAAAGAACATTACTATCCAAAATAGCTCTGTGAGTAACATAGCGTTCATACATTTAGTTACATTGTTGTTCAATTAGGCGCAACCTAGGCAGTGTAGCTCTCAACGGGCTGTGTGGTGTTTTCATGTGGTTTTATTTGGAACAAAATAAAGTACTGGCAGGGGTAACATAAACAGTAGCAAAGGATAAAACAGAATAAAGTATATAAGGAAAGGAGGAACAATAATATTAGACTTACCTCTTCAATTATACCTGGTGTATTGTAAAAGCCTTGCTAAGGCAATATAGGAAAGGATAGAGCTTTATCATTTCTAATACATGTCTACAGAATAAGCTTGGTGTGTCAGATCCTCTACCTGCACGTCTTAACTTATGACTATCGCTATCAAACTCTCACAGACAATACTGATATGGTTCGACACAGGCAGCCCAATTCGGATCTTTTTTTCGTTCGTTGGTCTTTTGACCGTCAGATCAGCTCTGAGAAAGATCTGATTTGAAAAGATCTGATGTGATTGGTCAAAAGACTAATTAGTGGAAAAAAGATCAGAATTGGGCTGCCTGTGTAAACACAGCAATAGATTCCATCCTCACATCCTCGATCACTGTCTGGTTAGGGAATACGTCTGCCCGGTCCAAGGGCAAACTGCAAAGGATTGTCCGGTCTGCTGAGAGGGTTATCAGCTACCACCTGCCCTCCGTTTAGGTCCTGGACAGCTCTAGGGAAAGGTCAATGTGCAGGAAAGATCATTGCTGTTCCATTCTACCCTGGTCTCTTCCAAAGACTCCCCGCTGGCAAAATTGTTCAGGTCAATCACGACCAAACCCCCAGCTCTTTTGTTGTTGCTGACGTTGAGGGAGTGGTTGTTTACCTGGCACCACGCCGTCAGAGTGTCTACCTCCTTGTCGGCCTTTTCATCATTGTTGGCAATCAGGCCTACTACTGTTGTGTCGTCAGCAAACTTGATGATGGAGTTGGTACTGTGTGATGCCACGCAGTCATGGGTATACAGAGAGTACAAGAGGGGACTGAGGACGCACCATTGTGGGGCCCCCGTGTTGAGAATCAGTGTCGAGGAGGTAACGTTGCCTACCTTAACCGCCTGGGGGCAGCCCATCAGGATGTCCAAGACCTAAGTTCAGTCCCAGGGCTGTGAGCTTTGCAGTGAGCTTCAAGGACACTGTGGTATTGAAGGCCGAGCTGTAGTCGATGAACAGCATCCTCACATGTGCATTCCTTTTGTCCAGGTGGGTGAGGGCAGTGTGCAGTGCAATGGCGATTGCATAGTCCGTGGATTTGTCAGCGTGGGTGGGCGAGGTGATGATGGTCTTTTTTATTTTATTTCGTGAATATTCGAAACATACAATATACTTGCAGTGAAGCCGCTCAACAACTACATCCTACCAGTCATCCAACAGATTCCCATTCAGAGCGACACACAGAAGCATCCAGGTCAATGACCTGCTCAATGGCACGTTGACCGATCTACCACCAGGCCAAAAAACATGAACCCAAAGCCTCCAAGATCCCCCCCACAGCTCCCCAATAGCTGTCCCTCAACCATTCGAGACCCCTCCCACAGCCCCCACCCAAGAAGAAAAATAAAAAATACAATTAATTCCATTCCCCCCCGAGAACCCCCCAATGCACCAACAACCAAGAGAATGAACTAAAGAGAAAAAAGGAAAAGACAGAAGAAAACAGCAAACAACAACGCAAGAAAATAATAAAACAAAATAATACATTTAAAACAAAGGACATCAAGGACAACTAAAATCATAACAGCAATGCCTACTGTATATGTTTGTGTGCATGTCTGGCACTATTACATGTATGTGTGTGTTCTTGTATGTGTTTATTTGAATGAGAGTGTGTGTATATGTGTACATATCACCTGCACGGCATCAGCCTCAGGCAAACCGGCATTAGTTGTAAAAACACTGCCCCTCAGTGTCATTCAAATGTACTTTTTATTATGTTTTATTTAGACTTTAAAAAAAAAACTTGTATCTTTCTATCTCCCACACAGCAACTCCACACCCGCTTGTCTCCAATTCCGCCTACCAAGGTGATATGGTCTTTGACTAGCCTCTCGAAGCAGTTCATGATGACGGAGGTGAGTGCTACGGGACGGTTGTCAGTTCAGTTGCTTTGCACTTCTTGGGCACAGGGATGACAGTGGACACCTTGAAGCAGGTGGGGATAGCGGCCTGAGCTAGAGATGCCGTCTGACTCGGCAGCCTTGCGAGGGTTGACACGTTTGAATGACTTACTGAAGTACATAGCCCTCGTTTTCCTCGGGGGCTCTCGGCAGCTCAGAGTCGTCGTTGTCCTCGAAGCGTGAGGAGAAAGTGTTAAGCTCGTCCGGTAGGATGTCTGCGACGTGGACGGCTTTCTTTTTTGCAATCCGTGATCGTTAGGAGACCCTGCCACGTACGCCTCGTGTCTGAACCGTTGAATTGCTCCTCTACTTTTTTCCCTGTACTTGTGTTCCGCCATCTTTATCGATCTGCGCACGTCGTAATTGTACTGTTTAACCATACTATTGTCCCCAGGTCACCTTGCCGTGTTTATAAGTAGCAGTTTCCCTACAAGGCTGCTATCAATCCATGGGTTTTGATCTGGGTCTGTTTTGAAAGACACTATCAGTATCACATCATCTATTCTGATTGGTCGGACCAACGGTGTACAGACCTGACCCCCGGAGCTTCCCTCTTGAGTCTTTGTTTGTAGACAGGGATCAGCAAATTGTCATCATGGTCATTTACTGAAAGGAGGGTGGGAGACGGCCTTATACCCGTGTCTAAAAGGCGTGTAGCAGTGGTCAAGCGTAGAATTTCCACGAGTAGGAAGCCTGCATTGTTTAATAGGGGCTCGGAGCGAGGCCTCATCTTATGTATGACATACACACACATATTTATTGTCTGTCTGTGTATTCTGTTTATTGTGGCAGCACCATTTCACAGAGTCAAATTCTTGCACATTCAAATGTATTTGGTGAATTTAGGTGATTCTGATTATTTTCTTCCCTCCCCCCATCTGTTTTTATGAATGGACTGCAGTCCCCACCTCTAGTGGGCAGTAGAGTCAGTCAGTAAAGCTGTCAGGGTGGTATTGGTGTGTGTGTGTGTGTGTGTGTGTGTGTGTGTGTGTGTGTGTGTGTGTGTGTGTGTGTGTGTGTGTGCGTGTGTGTGCGTGTGTGCGTGCGTGCGTCTGTGTGTGTGCGTCTGTGTGTGTGCGTGTGTGTGTGTGTGTGTGTGTGTGTGTGTGTGTGTGTGCGTGTGTGCGTGCGTGCGTCTGTGTGTGTGCGTCTGTGTGTGTGCGTGTGCGTGTGTGCGTGCGTGTGTGTGTGTGTGTGTGCGTGTGTGCGTGCGTGCGTCTGTGTGTGTGCGCGTCTGTGTGTGTGCGTGTGTGTGCGTGCATGCGTGTGTGTGTGTGCGCGTGTGTGTGTGTGTGTGAGTGCATGCTTGTGTGTGTGTGCGTGTGCATGCGTGTGCGTGTGTGCGTGCGTGTGTGCGTCTGTGTGTGTGAGTGTGCGTGTGCATGTGTGTGCGTGTGTGTGTGTGTGTGTGTGTGCGTGCGTGTGTGTTTGTGTGTGCACGCGTGCGTGCGTGTGTGTGTGTGTGTGTGTGCGTGCGTGTGTGCGTGCGTGTGTGCGTCTGTGTGTGTGCGTGTGTGCATGCTTGTGTGTGTGTGCATGTGCGTGTGTGTGCGTGTGTGTGTGTGTGTGTCCTCTAGTGGGCAGCAGAGAGTCTGACAGTAATTTGTCAGGGCGGTATTGGTGTGGTGGTGTTGCAGTGTAGTGAGTCATAGAAATAATAGCTGGTGGGGAGAGATAATGTAAGCTGCCAGAATGGATGGATGGAGGTAGGGTGGAAGGGACGGAGGGGGCGTAGGAGTCGAGGGGGAGAGGTAGGCGAGGGGGGAGTAATGAAAGGGAAAGGGTTTTCAACGGTAAAGTGAGACAGAAAGGAAGAGGGGGTGGGGGGGGAGTGAGGCGGAGGTGAGGAAGGTAGGGAGGGAGGTATAGTGGAGTAATGAAAGAGAAAGGGAATAGTTTTAGATGGAGAGTGAGAGTGAAAGGAAGTGAGCAGAAGCAGGTTCTTCAGATTCATTCTTCTGGCCTTTCAGAGGGTTGATGGTGCAGCGTGAGCATGTAAAGGGGTAGCAGGAGGTGGGCTGATTTGTTTTTACTGTCTCTCTCTCTCTCCCCCCTCTCTCTACCTCTCTCTATCTCCCCATCTCCCCTTCTCTCTCTCTTGTTTCTTTCTCAACTCTTCATCTCTTCCTTTCTTTCGCTGTCTCCTCTCTCTCTCTCTATCGCTCTCTCTTTCATTCTCAATTCTTCAACTCTTTCTCTCCCTCCCCATCTCCCTTTCTTTCTCTTCATCAACTCTCTGTCCTCTCTCCAATCTTCCTGTCTTTTCCCCTTATTCTCTCTGCTATAATTTTACACTGGTTTCCCACTTGACCCGGCAGTTTGAGAATGACGCATCCCTTAGATGGAGAGAGAAAGCGAGAGAGGAGGAGGGGGGGATGGGGAGAGAAGGCGAGAGAGAGAGAGGTTAGAGAGCGGGGGAGAGAAAGACGGGGAGAGAGAGACAGGTCCTCAGCTAATCATGATACTTAGGATGGTGATGAACGTAATGACACACTTCCGTTGCTGCTCACACACTAACACACACAGACACCACACACACTGCTCTCTGTGGCAAATTATCATCAATTTGGACGGCGAGGAAGCTCAAACACGCCTACTTACACTCTCATATTATCTTCTCCTTATCTATCTTCTAACACACACACACACACACACACACACACACACACACACACACACACACACACACACACACACACACACACACACACACACACACACACACACACACACACACACACACCTTATCTTCTAGCTCCCATCCTCTCTCTGAGTCAACTCGCCCGAAAAACAGTTTAAAGTTTCTGGTACACTAAAGTGGCTCTATGATGACTCGGAGTCTGTGTCCCAAATTCCATAGTGCACTACTTTTGATCATAAGGGTCCATAAGGCTATGGTCAAAAGTAGTGCACGATGAAGGGAAAAGGGTGCCATTTGGGATGCAGACCGAAATGTATCACTTGTGTGCGTCATAGGAGATGAAAGGTGGAGGGCGATGAGAGGAGAAAAAAGAAGGAAAAAAGGAGGTTAGAGGAGAGATTTAAGGAGAGTAGGTATGGAGGGTGAGCAAGGTGAAATGTGCGTCACAGGAAAGGAGAGATGGATGGAGAAGAAGATGGAGAGAGCGTAGAGAGAAGGGTGGGGACATTTTGGGTGAGGAGGGGTGATGGAGGGAAGAGTGGTCAAATTAAGGAGAGGAGAAAATGATAGAGGGAAGCGAGGGAGAAAGAGAGAGAGAATGGTGAAAATGAAGAGGAGAAAGATGAGATTGAGGTGATAGAGGAGAGATGGAGAGGACAGCAGGAGAGGGCAAACAGGTCAACACTTCAATTCAGAATCTACAGAACCAAGGTTATAGGACGGGAAAGAGTTTACCTTCAAATGTAACTCAGTTCACATCACGTCTTTATTTGGAAGGAAACAGCTGTGAGATGGGGACTCTTTCCATTGCACCCCTTCCCTGTGTTGACCAGGCCCTCTTTCCAACGCACAGTCAGTCAGAAGCCTAAAGTACCTGTTTTTGTTTTGTTGAGAGGTTAGACAGATGTTTAAACTATGATTGTATAGATTTCCTATTAAATGTATTCTTTGCATTGATTCTGTATCCTAATCTCTATTTTCTTCTTCTCTCGCTGCTCTCTGTTTTGCATTCTCCATTCATTATTTTCCCTTGGACTTTTAAAGCCCTAAAACAGGCTATTGCAGCTAGAGGTCGACCGATTAATGGCCGATTAATTAGGGCCAATTTCAAGTTTTCATAACAATCGGTAATCAACATGGCCGATTACATTGCATTCCACGAGGAAACTGCGCGCCAGGCTGATCACCTGTTACACGAGTGCACAAAGGAGCCAAGGTAAGTTGCTAGCTAGCATTAAACTTATCTTATAAAAAACATTAAATCTTCACATAGTCACTAGTTAACTACACATGGTTGATGATATTACTAAGTTAACTAGCTTGTCCTGCGTTGCATATAATCAATGCGTGGCTGTTAATTTATCATTGAATCACAGCCTACTTCGCCAAACGGGGGATGATTTAACAAAAGCGCATTCGCGAAAAAAGCACAATCGTTGCACGAATGTACCTAATCATAAACATCAATGCATTTCTTAAAATCAATACACAAAACCTGCATATTTAGTTAAAAGAAATTCATGTTAGCTAGGCAATATTAACTAGGGAAATTGTCACTTCTCTTGCGTTCATTGCACGCAGAGTCAGGGTATATGCAACAGTTTGGGCCGCCTGGCTCGTTGCGAACTAATTTGCAAGCATTTTACAGAATTCTGACATAACATTGAAGGTTGTGCAATGTAACAGCAATATTTAGACTTAGGGTTGCCGCCGTTTGATAAAATACGGAACGGTTCCGTATTTCACTGAAAAAATAAATGTTTTGTTTTCGAAATTATAGTTTCCGGATTTGACCATATTAATGACCAACAGCTCGTATATCTGTGTTTATTATATTATAATTAAGTCTATGATTTGATAGAGCAGTCTGACTGAGCGGTGGTAGGCGGCAGCAGGATCGTAAGCATTAATTCAAAGTTTACTGCGTTTGCCAGCAGCTCTTCGCAATGCTTGCTTCACAGCGTTGTTTATGACTTCAAGCCTATCAACTCCTGAGATTAGGCTGGCAATACTAAAGTACCTATTAGAGGTATATGAAATACAAATGTTATAGAGAGAAATAGTCGACGCGTCATAATTCCTATAATAACTACAACCTAAAACTTCTTAACTGGGAATATTGAAGAACTGGGAATATTGAACCACCAGCTTTCATATGTTCTCATGTTCTGAGCAAGGAGCTTAAACATTAGCTTTTTTTACATGGCACATATTGCACTTCTACTTTCTTCTCCAACACTGTGTTTTTGAGCATGTTTCATTATTTATTTGAGACTAAATAGATTTTATTTATGTTTTATAGTAAGTTAAAACATAAGTGTTCATTGTTCATTCAGTATTGTTGTAATTGTCATCATTACAAATATATATACAGTTGAAGTTGGAATTTACATACACTTAGGTTGGAGTCATTAAAACTCGTTTTTCAACCAATCCACAAATTTCTTGTTAACAAACAATAGTTTTGGCAAGTCGGTAAGGACATCTACTTTGTGCATGACACAAGTCCTTTTTCTAACAATTATTTACAGACAGATTATTTCACTTATAATTCACTGTATCACAATTCCAGGAGGTCAGAAGTTTACATACACTCAGTTTACTGTGCCTTTAAACAGCTTGGAAAATTCCAGAAAATGATGTCATGGCTTTAGAACCTTCTGTTAGGCTAATTGACATAATTTGAGTCAATTGGAGGTGTACCTGTGGATGTATTTCAAGGCCTACCTTCAAACTCAGTGCCTCTTTGCTTGACATCATGGGAAAATCAAAAGAAATCGACCTCAGAAAAGACCTCAGAAAAACAATTGTAGACCTCCACAAGTCTGGTTCATCCTTGGGAGCAATTTCCAAACGCCTGAAGGTACCACGTTCATCTGTACAAACAATAGTATGCAAGTATAAACACTATGGGTGTTAGGGGTGTGTATGGGAGGTGAAGTCAGATACAGGAGAGCAGAGTGTAGTAAACAGGCGCACTTTAATTCCGGTCCAAAAACGACAGCACATAAAAACATAAACGTGCCAAAAACACTGAACAAAACAAAAGTATGGCGCCTGACAATATCCACATAACAATAAACAATTACACACAAAGACATGGAGGGGAACAGAGGACTAAATACATGCAGTGATTATGGAATGAAAACCAGGTGTGTATGGAACAAGACAAAACAAATGGATAAATGAGAAATGGAGCGGCGATGGCTAGAAAGCCGGTGACGTCGATTGCCGAACGCCGCCCGAACAAGGAGAGGATCCGACTTCAGCGGAAGTCGTGACAATGGGACCACGCAGCCGTCATACCGCTCAGGAAGGAGACGCGTTCTGTCTCCTAGAGATTAACGTATTTTGGTGCGAGAAGTGCAAATCAATCCCAGAACAACAGCAAAGGACCTTGTGAAAATGCTGGAGGAAACAGATACAAAAGTATCTATATCCACAGTAAAACAAGTCCTATATCGACATAACATGAAAGGCCGCTCAGCAAGGAAGAAGCCACTGGTCCAAAACCGCCATAATAAAGCCAGACTACGGTTTGCAACTGCACATGGGGACAAAGATCGTACTTTTTGGAGAAATGTCCTCTGGTCTGATGAAACAAAAATAGAACTGTTTGGCCATAATGACCATCGTTATGTTTGGAGGAAAAAGGGGGACGCTTGTAAGCCAAAGAACACCATCAAAACCGTGAATCACGGGGATGGCAGCATCATGTTCTGGGGGTGCTTTGCTGTGGGGGTGCACTTAACAAAATAGATGGCATCATGAGGAGGTAAAATTATGTGGATATATTGAAGCAACATCTCAAGACATCATCAGGAAGTTAAAACTTGGTCGCAAATGGGTCTTCCAAATGGACAATGACCCCAAAGAATACTTCCAAAGTTGTGGCAAAATGGCTTAAGGACAACAAAGTCAAGGTATTGGAGTGGCCATCACAAAGCCCTGACCTCAATCCTATAGAACATTTGTGGGCAGAACCAAAAAAGCATGTGCGAGCAAGGAGGCCTACAAACCTGACTCAGTTACACCAGCTCTGTCAGGAGGATTGGGCCAAAATTCACCCAACTTATTGTGGGAAGCTTGTGGAAGGCTACCCGAAACATTTGACCCAAGCTAAACAATTTAAAGGCAATGCTACCAAATACTAATTGAGTGTATGTAAACTTCTGACCCACTGGGAATGTGATGAAAGAAATAAAAGCTGAAATAAATCATTCTCTCTACTATTGTTCTAACATTTCACATTCTTAAAATATAGTGGTGATCCTAACTGATCCAAGACAGGGGAGTTTTACTAGGATTAAATGTCAGGAATTGTGAAAAACTGAGTTTAAATGTATTTGGCTAAGGTGTATGTAAACTTCCGACTTCAACTGTATATGGATGCAAGCAAGAACTGACCATCCATTATATCAAATGTTTGTTTTAACCATGTTTTGAGGCTAGATAGTGCTTGTTCACATTTGCTTTGTTTATAAACATTGGAGTAAATAAGCTTATATTTTGGGTTCTGATGGGGTAAGACAGTTGAACTAAACTCATGAGGCATTTCTAAGTTCTATTCTTCAAGAATCAGGGTACATATCATTCATTTATCATGAAGTCCAGTAATAGATGCAGCAACTGCAGATTGCCCCTTTTCAATTGAATTGAATTGTTTCAGATGAATTTTGAAATGGGAACACAGACTTTATCCACATGAAGAGTGCAGACTGATTGAACCAGACTGATGATTGAACCAGACTGATTGAGTTGACATGGACAACAGCTGTGCACCCCTGGTCTGGCTCTGTAGCTGCTGTCACATCCACCATCATGTTTTCCTTTTCTATTCCTCTTGAAAGTAAATAAACTCTGCATCTTCCTCTCCTTTTCTCTCGCCCAGCTGGTGTGCATGCGTGCGCTTGCTTGCAGACAGGCTGGAAGTGGGAAAAGAGTTGCTTTCGTGAACACGCTTTCCACTCAGTGGTTTTCAGTCTTATTCAATGGGTTCTAGAGTAAGGAGACAGGTGCAGGGAACTTATCCTACTTCAGTGCAAATTATTATTTTATATAGGCTGCTTAGTTTCCCACACGTACCAAAGGCAGGGTAGTGACTCATAGCCGGGAGAGGATTTATATTTATCTACAGTATGTGTATCAAATGGTGATTTCCCCAACCGGTGTCTATTCAAGTGTTTACTTAAAATAACCAGTCAGCACGGGAATACCAGTAAAGTGCATTCACAAAGTATTCAGACCCCCTTGACTTTTTCCGCATTTTGTTACGTTATACAGCCTTATTCTAAAATTGATTAAATATTTTTTTCCCCCCTCGTTAATCTAAAACCCCTAAACTTTTGTTTCAACAAATCAAAATACATTTCTATTTACTCCTCAGATACCCTAAAATGTAATCAAACTATAATATTTAGTACGGAAAGAAGTATGTTCGATAGGAAACCGATTTTAGCAGGTGCGTCCTGTCATCTTAACCATTATAGCTTATTATGTTAATATACTGGGGATACCCCCCAGCAGAGTGTAAAGGTCTGCTTGAAGCTAGCCAGGGGCAGGGAATCCCAGTCTTTAGTGAGACATGGTGTTAGTAATGGAGATGGAGAGCTAGTCTCTGGGGAACAGGGATATCCTACAGGCACCCACCCACATACAGTGCACAGACACTAAAACACACACAGTGTTAAAGTTTATGATCACTATGTTGTATGTGCAGTTGCAAGATGACATGGGTTGTCCTGAACAGAATGAGTCTATGTTTATTGTATTGTGAAGGCAATTTTCCGCAGTCCACACATCTGAATGGACTCATGACATTCTATGCATTCCCAAATTACAATCTGCTTCTTTGAATTGCCTTATGAAAGCCTAACACTGTAAAATCGTATTATATTATTTAGCTAGTCATTTTGGCAATAGAACCAGCTTTCAAATGATGCCCACCTGACCCAGATTGCGATTTATAATGGACCGTTTTTTGGATTGCGTAAACAACAACAGTAATTGTGTAAAGGCGGGGATGCAGGGCTGTGTTCCAAACAAAACAACTACAAGTTTGTTTGCTCTAGTTCTTCAATGGCACAGCTCGGAGAGATCAAAAGAGCCCCTTATAGTTGCAGATGCTTCTTTGAGTCATAAAAGTGCATTAAAATGACTTAGGAGAGATGTGTGGCCACAAGGAAACACCAGTTAGACCTCTCACACAAACCCTTCTCATTTTTTTGTTTTATGTTGCATCTACCTCACATTTTCCAACAAAATTATTATGATGTTACTGAATATATCCAGGGTATTTTCAAATTTCGTTATCAACAAATGTGGCAAAAAGTATAGTAAATATAAAATGCACAGAAAAACAACAGTGTTATATTTGGATTCAGAATTGTGTCAGTTGAACTGTTGTGTCTTCACCTTTATTATTTTAATTGCTACCATGGTTATGCATATTGAAGTGCAGGACTTGTCGGACGGTGTATTCTTAGGGTTTTCTTAGCAGTTAATGTGTTCAAATCAAATCAAATCAAATTTATTTATATAGCCCTTCGTACATTAGCTGATATCTCAAAGTGCTGTACAGAAACCCAGCCTAAAACCCCAAACAGCATGCAAAGCATGTGAAAGAAGCACGGTGGCTAGGAAAAACTCCCTAGGAAAAACTCCCTAGAAAGGCCAAAAACCTAGGAAGAAACCGAGAGAGGAACCAGGCTATGAGGGGTGGCCAGTCCTCTTCTGGCTGTGCAGGGTGGATATTATAACAGAACATGGTCAAGATGTTAAAATGTTCATAAATGACCAGCATGGTCAAATAATAATAATCATAGTAGTTGTCGAGGGTGCAACAAGCACGTCCGGTGAACAGGTCAGGGTTCCATAGCCGCAGGCAGAACAGTTGAAACTGGAGCAGCAGCACGGCCAGGTGGACTGGGGACAGCAAGGAGTCATCATACCAGGTAGTCCTGAGGCATGGTCCTAGGGCTCAGGTCCTCCGAGAGAAAGACAGAAAGAGAGAAAGAGAGAATTAGAGAGAGCATATTTAAATTCACACAGGACACCGGATAAGACAAGAGAAATACTCCAGATGTAACAGACTGACCCTAGCCCCCCGACACATAAACTACTGCAGCATAAATACTGGAGGCTGAGACAGGAGGGATCAGAAGACACTGTGGCCCCATCCGATGATACCCCCGGACAGGACCAAACAGGCAGGATATAACCCCACCCACTTTGCCAAAGCACAGCCCCCACACCACTAGAGGGATGTCTCCAACCACCAACTTACCGTCCTAAGACAAGGCCGAGTATAGCCCACAACGATCACCGCCATGGCACAACCCAAGGGGGGGTGCCAACCCAGACAGGAAGACCACGTCAGTGACTCAACCCACTCAAGTGACGCACCCCTCCCATGGACGGCATGGAAGAACACCAGTAAGCCAGTGACTCAGCCCCTGTAAAAGGGTTAGAGGCAGAGAATCCCAGTGGAAAGAGGGGAACCGGCAAGGCAGAGACAGCAAGGGCGGTTCGTTGCTCCAGCCTTTCCGTTCACCTTCACACTCCTGGGCCAGACTATACTTAATCATAGGACCTACTGAAGAGATAAGTCTTCAGTAAAGACTTAAAGGTTGAGACTGAGTCTGCGTCTCTCACATTGGTAGGCAGACCATTCCATAAAAATGGAGCTCTATAGGAGAAAGCCCTACCTCCAGCCGTTTGCTTAGAAATTCTAGGGACAATTAGGAGGCCTGCGTCTTGTGACCGTAGCGTACGTGTAGGTATGTACGGCAGGACCAAATCGGAAAGATAGGTAGGAGCAAGCCCATGTAATGCTTTGTAGGTTAGCAGTAAAACCTTGAAATCAGCCCTTGCCTTAACAGGAAGCCAGTGTAGGGAGGCTAGCACTGGAGTAATATGATCAAATTTTTTGGTTCTAGTCAGGATTCTAGCAGCCGTATTTAGCACTAACTGAAGTTTGTTTAGTGCTTTATCCGGGTAGCCGGAAAGTAGAGCATTGCAGTAGTCCAGCCTAGAAGTAACAAAAGCATGGATTAATTTTTCTGCGTCATTTTTGGACAGAAAGTTTCTGATTTTTGCAATGTTACGTAGATGGAAAAAACCTGTCCTTGAAACAGTCTTGATATGTTCTTCAAAAGAGAGATCAGGGTCCAGAGTAACGCCGAGGTCCTTCACAGTTTTATTTGAGACGACTGTACAACCATCCAGATTAATTGTCAGATTCAACAGAAGATCTCTTTGTTTCTTGGGACCTAGAACAAGCATCGCTGTTTTGTCCGAGTTTAAAAGTATAAAGTTTGCAGCCATCCAATTCTTTATATCTGAAACACAGGCTTCTAGCGAGGGCAATTTTGGGGCTTCACCATGTTTCATTGAAATGTACAGCTGTGTGTCGTCCGCATAGCAGTGAAATTTAACATTATGTTTTCGAATGACATCCCCAAGAGGTAAAATATATAGTGAAAACAATAGTGGTCCTAAAACGGAACCTTGAGGAACACCGAAATGTACAATTGATTTGTCAGAGGACAAACCATTCACAGAGACAAACTGATATCTTTCTGACAGATAAGATCTAAACCAGGCCAGAACTTGTCCATGTAGACCAATTTGGGTTTCCAATCTCTCCAAAAGAATGTGGTGATCGATGGTATCAAAAGCGGCACTAAGATCTAGGAGCACGAGGACAGATGCAGAGCCTCGGTCTGACGTCATTAAAAGGTCATTTACCACCTTCACAAGTGCAGTCTCAGTGCTATGATGGGGTCTAAAACCAGACTGAAGCGTTTCGTATACATTGTTTGTCTTCAGGAAGGCAGTGAGTTGCTGTGCAACAGCTTTTTCTAAAATTTTTGAGAGGAATGGAAGATTCGATATAGGCCGATAGTTTTTTATAATTTCTGGATCAAGATTCGGCTTTTTCAAGAGAGGCTTTATTACTGCCACTTTTAGTGAGCTTGGTACACATCCGGTGGATAGAGAGCCATTTATTATGTTCAACATAGGGGGGCCAAGCACAGGAAGCAGCTCTTTCAGTAGTTTAGTTGGAATAGGGTCCAGTATGCAGCTTGAGGGTTTGGAGGCCATGATTATTTTCATCATTGTGTCAAGAGATATAGTACTAAAACACTTTAGTATCTCCCTTGATCCTAGGTCCTGGCAGAGTTGTGTAGACTCAGGACAATGGAGCTTTGGAGGAATACCCAGATTTAAAGAGGAGTCTGTAATTTGCTTTCTAATGATCATGATCTTTTCCTCAAAGAAGTTCATAAATGTATTACTGCTGAAGTGAAAGCCATCCTCCATTTGCGAAGGCTGCTTTTTAGTTAGCTTTGCGACAGTATCAAAAAGAAATTTCGGATTGTTCTTATTTTCCTCAATTAAGTTGGAAAAATAGGATGATTGAGCAGCAGTGAGGGCTCTTCGATACTGCACGGTACTGTCTTTCCAAGCTAGTCGGAAGACTTCCAGTTTGGTGTGGCGCCATTTCCATTCCAATTTTCGGAAGCTTGCTTCAGAGCTTGTGTATTTTCTGTATACCAGGGAGCGAGTTTCTTATGACAGATGTTTTTAGTTTTTAGGGGTGCAACTGCATCTAGGGTATTGCGCAAGGTTAAATTGAGTTCCTCGGTTAGGTGGTTAACTGATTTTTGTCCTCTGACGTCCTTGGGTAGGCAGAGGCAGTCTGGAAGGGCATCAAGGAATCTTTGGGTTGTCTGAGAATTTATAGCACGACTTTTAATGCTCCTTGGTTGGGGTCTGAGCAGATTATTTGTTGCGATTGCAAACGTAATAAAATGGTGGTCCGATAGTCCAGGATTATGAGGAAAAACATTAAGATCCACAACATTTATTCCATGGGACAAAACTAGGTCCAGAGTATGACTGTGGCAGTGAGTAGGTCCAGAGACATGTTGGACAAAACCCACTGAGTCGATGATGGCTCCAAAAGCCTTTTGGAGTGGGTCTGTGGACTTTTCCATGTGAATGTTAAAGTCACCAAAAATTAGAATATTATCTGCTATGACTACAAGATCCGATAGGAATTCAGGGAACTCATTGAGGAACACTGCATATGGCCCAGGAGGGCCATATGTGTTCTCTCCCAGGTACACAGATGACAGAGAGATAGGATTCCAGTTGAGGTGGTTTGATAACGCTGATTCACTTAGAGCAGGAATGGTACAGCACAGCACAATGTATGGGCTAAGCAGTGGCGATTTTAGCATGTAAATCTTGGTGGGGCAATCTCCCCCCCAAAAATGTTAGATGCAAAACATAGCTGACTTGCTTTAACAAATGTGGTTTCTACTGACAATTGAGATATACAAACTACGGCATATGGAGACGACGAGCAGATAAGACGCAATCTGTAATTTCGATTAAGACATTAACGAGCGAGCATGGACGGACGTAGTCAATACAACTATTTGTTCAGCACCTTTGAAATGTACAGCGACAGAATTCAGAAAACGGGCCGTTCTTACAGTATTCTCCCTGTACACCAAGTCAGAACCGTACGATAAATAAAGGGGGCATATAAGCAGACAATGAAAGCTCTTACAATATCCGATGATTACATTTCTCTAAAATAGGCCACAGGCTACATGTGCACCAAGTCAGAACGGTAGGAAAAATTATGAGGGGAAAAGGGACCAAATTATTTGGGTGAGGCACATGGGCTACTAACAGCTTACTACACAACATACACTTAGTATTACTTTCTTAGCTTCAGTATACACATTTCCCTGGCATATGACATCATTTATGCAGCAGCATACAAAACATTTTTGGATTCACCTTGTGCTGTGCTCACTTGAACAGGAAAGTGGCGCGGCAGTCCTTCATGGGAAAATTTTGTCATCAAACTGTCATCAAATTCTGGAATTCTATGGTGCTTTCAAGACAACTGGGAACTCTGAAAAAAACAAAGTTGAATCATAACATCAGTGATCTTCAGGTCGGAGCTCTAGAAAGAGGCCAGAGCTCCTGACTTGGAATTTCAAGTTGGATGGCCATTCAAAACTTATTTTCACAGTTGTCTTGAACTCACTGGAGTCTGAGATTTCCCCGTTCTGAGTTTCCAGTTGTCTTGAGCGCAGATGAAGTCATGCTGGATTGACAGCATGGCCAATGTTGAATGTTTATCCCTTTAAGCTTGGAAAAGAGACCCTTAAACCCAGACTTGGACCACACACCCACTCCACTGAATAGCAGGCTAGTGGTGGCTTTGCAATGCTTGCAGTTAGCCACTAATTCCTTCCAAAACACTCATTGTTGAATTTGCGATTTCCAACTTGATGTGTAATGTTTATGGCCGATAAGCACTGACAGGTTTTATCTGTAATTTCTCTTCATTATTTCTCTTCATATGACAAGGATTGAAAAGGATTTGCCAGTAGATTGTCGACTTGATTCATGATGATGACTGCTAGCTTGTTAGCTAATATTTTGAAAGTATGATGTTGACATGATCAGTCCAATCAAAGCTACCGTAGATATAACGTGATTTGACGTCATTTTATTTGTGGCCAATGACCTTGAGCCTTCTAGAATGGGTACTTCTAATGTAACTCTATGGCAGCACCCAAAGGGCTTGAATTGTAGAGCTCTACCTATAGATTTTGTGGTACGTAATGTCCTCATGAGTGACAGAACACTGAGCCAATCACGGTGCTGCTAGAGAACTTTACCAACCCCTATGCTCCGTATTTTCCGCTGGCTGCCCCACCACCACAGAAAGCACTGAGCTAGGCTGTAATAATTTTGGAGCTGCCTTACTCAAGAAAGCAAAAAAGAGACCATGTTTGTATGTGACTTTATTAACTCAATGATTTTTTTAAATGTTTTATTACATTGTTTGAAAAATGATATGTGACACGTATTAATGCCAAAATAACATGCAAAAAAGGCATACCACAAACAAATCTCCAATTACATAGGCTATAAACAAAAAAATGGCTATGCTGCACAGGAGAATACAGCCTAACGACATGGCTGTGACTACAATAATGAAATATCAGAGGGGTGCAGCCACACAGCACTACAAAGTAGCACCATCATCCTCACACAACTGCATGAATTTGAATGCATCTCTACAGAAGCCACAATAAAATAACCACATAAACAATACTGCACACATATCTATAGCTACAAGTCACTAGTGGACATTACACTAACGCTAATTAGCATAAATAAGTTCATTACATAATTGTCGCCGAGGGCATCCACAACATAAACACATGAATAGTAAGAAATATGTACTCACATTTCTGAAGGACGCACACTGGCTAAAACAAAGATTGCTAACTAAAGGAAATCAGAGGAGATGCCTGGAACTTATCACTTGAATTCACTTTTCTCTACTTAGTTCTCTAGATCATCCAGCAGGCTCTACTCCACATCACCGGTGGGCGGAGTTACAGCGCTCCTATGATGAACTAATATTTATTTTCCATAGCCTTTCGTACAGCCGCCCCCAAATTGTGACTCCTGAGAAAGGCTAAGGGCTCTTGGGAGGGGCTACATCTTCTCTGTCCGGGTTAGCTGATAGGACAATTAACTGGACGATAGGACGGGTGTAGGTTCTGTACTTGATCTTGACCTCGGAAAACCTCACATGACCATCTGCGCTTGGGTAAACTTTAATGACCCGTCCGATGGGCCAGAGGGCTCCTGGAAGCTGGGGGTCCACCAACATAACCACCATGTCTTCTTTGAGGTCGGCAGAGATGGCATGCCACTTCTGGCGGACTTGCAAGCTGGGTAGGTAGTGCCTGATGTAGCTGATCTGTCAGGATCTGGCAGCGTCTTCATCGATGTCTGCTGAGGAACACCGGATTAGAGGTCTTCACGGATCCAGCTGTGCCTGAATACCCGAGACCCGATCCAGGACCCGAGCGAGTCCGGATCCAGAATTCTGAATAATGTCACAGGTCTGGGTTGGATGTATATGATTGTCACGGGTCTCAAGTATGTGTAATTTTAACTGATTTTAACTGTCTGGAAGGGCCTGTACAGATCTGAACAGTACAGAGAGAGAGAGACATGCAGTAGAGAGAGAGACATTTTATTTTTCATGATGCTGCTCTTACTTTTCACGAGAGTGGAGCATGGAGCGTGTAGCTTGTTGGCCAATCATAAGTGATCAAAGCAGCAATAGGCTACAGTCTATTTGTGTGTTCATGCAGGTAGATGGAAGGAGCGAGGAAGGGAAGGAGGGAGGGAAGGAGGAAAGGAGGAAAGGAGGTGAAGTGATGGAAGGGGAGGAGAGATTGAATGCAGAGAACGATATAAAATGAAAGGGGGATGAAAGCAGACACAATAAAAAGAAGGATGGGAGAAATAAAAGGAGTGATTGAATGAGAGAGAAAAGGAGGGAGAGCTAGCAGAGAGAAAGAGAAAGAGCGATTGAGAGAGTGAGAGAGAGAGACAGAGATGGATAGCGGAGAGAGAGAGACATAGTGGAGAGAGAGGGGGAGAGGGAGGGAGAAGGAGGAAGAGAATGAGGTGAGAGATTATCACCCATCTCTTCTCTACGTGCTGCCTCATTTTGACCTGGAAGGCCCCGAAGCAGTCCATGTCTGTGGAGTGGAAGGCTGGCTTGGATTGCCGCAGGCATGCAGCTGGCAGGTCAGCCATCTTGGGGACATTAGGTCTGGATTTCCATCGACGACATTCTGTGCAGGTGTGTTGGAAGCGAGGGATAGGTTCCCGCCCACGGAGGATCCAAAATGTGCGGCGGATCTCTGCGAACAACCTCTCAGGACCAGGAATGCACAGACGGCTGTCAAAATATTGGATCAGGAGTCTAGTGAATGGATGAACAGGATCGAGGACGTTGGGATGAACTGTAGTATGTTCTAGATCTTCGGCTCGACGTAGTCTTCCACCAACTTGGATGAGCTCTCAAGACTAATCAAGCTTGGGAGACAAGGTAAGTAGGCGACTGCTGGACGGGACAGGCTTACCAGCTTTCAGGAGAAGCAGCTCATCTGGGAAACTCTCTTCGCTGGGCTCTCTTGAAGATGACGGTCCCAGCTTCCTGGTAGTCTTTGGCAGAAGGGTCGCCACCCTGACCTGAAGCCCAGTGTAACGCTTGCATAGTGACTTCTAGCAGCTCCTTCCAAGTGTACACTGGCTCACATCTTGGTCTTGGGGACCAGCAACTGCATTGCCACCGCAGAAGGTAAGCTTCTGGAATTCGGACGCGTCATCCTCAGGATAAGTGTTTGGCTTAGCTGGCCACTCGTCTGGACTTTGAAGGAGGAACGGTAGTCCCTGGCTTCACCTGTTGGGTTTGCAAGGTCTTGCAGACTTTTGCCTCTCTTGATGTAATCTGTGGGATTCCTTGCCATGTCCACATAGCGCCATGCATGGAAGTCTGTAGGCTCTTGAATCTCGGGTACCCTGGTGTCCACGAAAACTTTGAAGCGGCAAGATTCCTACTGCAGCCACATCAGCACGGTTGTGGAATGTGTCCACAGGGTGGTCTGGTCGATTTTCAAGGTAAGCTCTAGTAGCTTGGCAAGCTCGGCTCCAGTGATGGCTGCACAGACCCCCAGTCTTGGCATGGAAGGTATCGCATAGGAACAACTCTGGACCTGGCTTGAGGAAGGACAGGTAAGTCTTGCCGTGACTATCTTCTGTTCTCAGGTACGCAACAGACACAGAACACATGGACCTCTCTGGTGACACTCGAATAGTCGACATCTGCAGGTATGTAGCAACTAGACAGGGTGATGCTTGACAGGACCTGTAGCTCTCTCTAAAAAATCCAAGTCCCAGAGGTGCTGCCCCAACACTTTGGCTCTAGTGGTATACAGCAGAATGAACCCAAGGGGCTCGTACTGGGTAGCGAGAACCTTGTACACATTCCGCATGGTCGGCACTCCGTCGTCCACGGCTCGATGCTTATTCCCCAAGGTGTCCGACTGGCAGTGCCAGCTGAGAGTAGACTCAGGTGAATCCTCTTTCTCTTGGGTGAGAAAAAGCTCAAGGCTGTCTGATCTGGCCTCCTTTGGCAGTTAACTTTATTCTTGTTACTTCTTCTCAGAGTTGGAGATTGCCTGGCTTGCTCTGCTCCATATCACCGGTGGGCGAACCTACACTTCTCCTATGATGAACTAATATTTATTCTCCATAGTCTATCATACACATATGCTTTCCATATTTCTTCTATAAGAAACATTTCAGTTTAGCCCTAGCCATATAGGCCAACTCCCACAAGCGGAAGGGGTTAAGGGATAAGGTTTGGGATAGGATAAAAAAAAAGTGGTATTAAACACGCAACCCTTTGAGCTGGAGCTCGCGGTTTAGCAAAACCCAAGTAAAACCCTAGCAAAACCTAAGCCGACTTGATGGTAGTAGTGCTCACCGCTGCCCCTAGTGGCAAATTCTGAAGTAATCTCCTGACATCCTGCTTCTTGAATGACCTGGCTGCATACACACTCACACACACACATACACAGACATGTTAGTACTAGTAATGGGGATCTGTAGAGCCTATTCTCAGGGGGAAGAGGGATATACTACCCTGAAGGAATAGCTTAGTTAATCCATCTGGAAAAGGTAGCTGTGTGTTCAAACTGGGAGATGGAGGGAGGGAGGGAGGTAGGGAGGGAGGGAGGGAAATGTTGGTAGGGGAGGAGAGAGAAAATGCAGAGAAGGATATAAAATGAAAGAGGGATGAAGGCAGACACAATAGAAATAAGGGAGGGAGAAACAAAAGGAGTGATTGAATGAGAGAGAAAAGGAGGGAGAGCTAGCAGAGAGAGAGTGAAAGAGAGATTGAGAGAGTGAGACACAGAGAGGGATAGCGGAGAGCGAGAGAGACAGTGGAAAGAGAGAGAGGGAGGGAGAAGGAAGGAGAGAATGAGAGAGAAAGGGAGAGTGAGAGAGAGGAGGGAGAGAGGGATGGGTGTAGCTGGCTGGTTGCTGGGGGCAATATGACTCACAGCTCTGCAGCTCTGTGTCGTGCGTCACCAGCGCTGGGCTGGAGGAGAAGATAACACACGGGGACACAGATGTGCGCGTGTACACACACACACACTCACACACACACTCATCAGATCAAATAGATACAGGGACACAGGTGGTCATCCACATAAATACTGGTTATTTACACAACTGCACAACAGACAGACATGCACACAAGCACAAATGTTAATGTAGAAATTACACACATATATTGATGGGCAATCAATCACGTTATATATTCTGGAACAAAACACTGACAGTGATATGGAAGCAAGATAATGAATCATTTTTTCATTCTGAGTATTGACGCACACACACACACAAACACAGTAGGCTACTGATAAATGTGTCAGAAGTGATAAGAGCTCTCTGTCTGACCCATCTGATTCTCTCTCCGTCTCCCTCCCTCTCCCACTCTCTCTCTCTCTCTCTCTCTCTCTCTCTTACCCTAGCTCCTTTCCCTCTCCTCTTCCTCTCCCACTTTCTCTCTTCCTCCCCTCTTTCTTTCTCTCTCCTCTCTCTCTCTCGCTCTCTTCACTTTCTCGCTCTCTCTATATATCTCCCTCTGTCTCCACTCTCTCTTTCTCCTCTCTCTCTTTCTTTCCTTCTCTCTCTCTCCATGTGAACTCACATGGACGTCCACAGCAGCTTGTCATATTGAGAGAGGGAGTGTTTGTGTGTGTGTTTGCGCATCTGTGTGTGTTTGCATGTGTGTGTTTGTGTGTGTTTAGCTCACAGGCTACAGCAGGAGTTGGCTAAAGCTACTACCCCCCCCCCCCCCCCACTTCCCCTCTTGTGGATCAGTCTAGACCCTAATTTAATGTGTCTCTAATGCTGGCCACAGATCCTTCCCAGAATTCTGGGCCTAATGGGGCTATCTGCTCTCCTCTCTACTACGTCCATTTACAGTAATTATGTGTGTGCTTGTTTGTGTGTGTGTGTGTGTGTGTGTGTGTGTGTGTGTGTGTGTGTGTGTGTGTGTGTGTGTGTGTGTGTGTGTGTGTGTGTGTGTGTGTGTGTGTGTGTGTGTGTGTGTGTGTGTGTGTGTGTGTGTGTTGCGTGTTTGTGTGTGTGTGTTTAGCCACTCAGAACCGTATTACACTGCTTATACTTCCATGATTAATTATGCTTGGTTTGCCTGTATTAGACTACGTAATTTTGAAACAGGAAGTTTGGTTGGTTTGGTGGCTCCATGGTTGGGAAATGTGTGTTTGTGCCATCCTCAATGCGGTATCACAGTCAATAAACACAGATCAGAAGAACAGCGGAAGTTGGTGTGACTCAGGTTCGCCACATTAAAAAAGATAGACAAAGCCTTTTAGTTTTTGATGGAAAATCTCTCATTTAACAACCTCCCAGCCCAGGTGCTACTTAACGTAGGTCTCTCATCTTCTCTCCAAACCCACTAAAATATGAATCATACACTCAACACCTCCCTTGGTTATAAGCAAAAACCTAAAGCAAGCAAAAAGTATTGTATCTGAGGGTCAGTGTTGGGAAATAATAAACATTTTCCCGGTAACAAGTAAAATAACAGAGTTACTGTTCCAATTTGAGTAAAAACTTTCCCCGCCCCAGATTCGAATTGTTTTCGTTCCTCTCACCAAGTTCCTGTTTACGCACGCACACACTGAAAATAACCACTTTAGTGAGGGAGATGAAAAATGGCAGAAGTGTCTTCCTGAATGAACTCAGATCACAATTAGTTAGAGTCAGTGATTGATGGTAAATGAAGGTCATTTGGTGGTTGACTGATTAAAGACTGCAGATGCTTTACCTTTTCTTGGTATCACTTAACATTGTCACACCCGGATCTGTTTCACCTGTCCATATGCTTGTCTCCACCTCCATCAAGGTGTCGCCCATCTTCCTCATTAACCCCAGTGTATTTATACCTGTGTTCTCTGTTTGTCTGTTGCCAGTTCGTCTTGTCCTGTCAGGTCTTACCAGAGTGTTTTCCGGTCTCCCTGCTTTCTCAAGTTCTGTTTCCTAGTTTCCCCGGTTCTGACCATTCTGCCTATCCTGACCCGGAGCCTGCCTGCCATTCTGTACCTGCCTGACTCTGACCCGTTTACAAACCTCTGCCTGTCCTGACCCTGAGCCTGCCTGCTGTTCGGTACCTTATTGACTCTGCCCTGGATTACGGACCTCTGCCTGCCTTTGACCTGTCTTTTGCCTGCCCCCTGTTTGGGTCAATAAACATATGTGACTCTAGTTGTCTGCATCTGTGTCTTATCCTGAGTTCTGATGGTACGAACTGGCCATGACTGACCCAGCAGACTCAGACCAGCTCCACAATGCTGTCTCCCTGCAAGGAGCCACCATTGGAAGACACAAAGATTTACTGCAATGTCTTATGGAGGGACTCCATATCCTGGAAGAACTCCATGACCAGGCGTTGGATACATTGCTGGAGCAATTCCGCAGATTCCCCACTGGGCAGCGGGTTACACCTGTAATATCCCAGCCTACCCCAGTGTCCCGAGAACCCTGCTTACCTCCTCCAGAGCGCTATGCTGGAGATTCTGGAACCTGCCGGGATTTTCTCTCCCAGTGCTCCCTCATTTCGAGCTGCAGCCTTCTTCGTTCCCCTCGGACCGCTCGGTGATAGCGTACATCATAATGCTGATATCTGGGAGGACACTCGCCTGGACCACGGTGGTGTGGGAGCAACAGTTTTCCATCTGCTTCAGTCTGGAGAAGTTGGTGAAGGAAGTTCAGAAGTTGTTCGATTCTCCGTTGTCCGGGAGAGAGGCTGCTCTTAACTTCTATGGGCTACGTGGGACGCTAGCGTCCCACCTGCGGGACAGCCAGTGAAATATCAGGGCGGCAAATTCAAAAACAACAAAATGTCATAATTCAACTTTCTCAAACATACAACTATTTTACACCATTTTAAAGATACACTTCTCCTTGATGTAACCACATTGTCCGATTTCAAAAAGGCTTTACAGCGAAAGCAAAACATTAGATTATGTCAGGAGAGTACCCAGCCCAAAATAGTCACACAGCCATTTTCAAAGCAAACATATATGTCACAAAAACCCAAACCACAGCTAAATGCAGCACTAACCTTTGATGATCTTCATCAGATGACACTCCTAGGACATTATGTTATACAATACATGCATGTTTTGTTCAATCAAGTTCATATTTATATAAAAAAAACGCTTGCTGGTGCCATTATGGGCTGGAGCCCGTTCTGCCATGCCCATTGTCTGAAGTCAGCACAGCCTGCCCCGGGACGTCTTCCTGTGGGCTAAGACGTTGGCCCGGACCGCTCCGCCATTCCTGCGGAGTACCATGACCTCGGGGAGGTTTTCAGTAAGGTCCGGGCCACTTCACTTCCTCCGCACCGACCCTATGACTGTGGGATCTGTGCTCTCTGTCGGGTCCGGAGACCAAGGCTATGGAGACCTACATCGAGGACTCCTTAGCTGCAGGGTGTATCCGTCCTTCCCCGCCTTCCCCGCCCTCCCCTGCCTGTGCCCATGCATCGACTACCGGGGCCTCAATGACATCACGGTGAAGAACCGCTACCCGCTACCACTCATCACCTCGGCCTTCAAGACGCTCCAGTGAGCCACCGTTTTCTCCAAGTTGGACCTGCGGAACGCCTACCATCTGGTGCGGATACGGGAAGGGGACGAGTGGAAGACTGCCTTCAACACGGCAAGAGGCCACCACCAATACCTGGTCATGCCATATGGACATACCAACACCACTGCTTTGTTCCAGCCCCTGGTTAATGACGTTCTCCGCAACATGTTGAACCGGTTCATTTTTGTCTACCTCGATGACATCTGCGTTTTCTCCCACTCAGACCAAGAACACGTGCTCCATGTCCGACAGGTCCTCCAGCGCCTCCTGGAGAACCAGCTTTTCATGAAGGTGGAGAAATGCAAATGCCATCGCTCCACCATCCCCTTCCTTGGTTACATCATCACTGCAGGGAATGTACAGATAGATCCCGGGAAGGTGAGAGCGGTGGTGGATTGGCCCCAGCCTACGTCCAGAGTGTAGCTGCAATGTTTCTTGGGATTTGCCAACTTCTATCGCAGCTTTTTCTGGGGTTACAGCACCCTGGCTTCCCCCCTGTCTGCACTCACCTCTCCCAACGTTCCTTTCACATGGTCCCCAGCTGCTGACCGGGCACTTCACCACTGCTCCCATATTGGTTCATCCTGACCCGTCCCATCAGTTCGTGGTGGATGCCAATGCTTTGGATGTCGGAGTGGGGGCTTTCGTGTCCCAGCGTTCTGCCCTGGACCTCAAGCTACATCCCTGCACCTTCTTCTCCCATCGCCTCAATGCCACGGAAAGGAACTACGATGTGGGGAATCGTGAGCTTCTCGCGGTGAAGATCTCAGCACCGCCAAGCCTCTCAATTCCAGGCAAGCTAGGTGGGCCCTGCTTTTCACCCGGTTTAACTTCTCCCTCTCCTACCGACCAGGATCCAAGAACATCAAGCTGGATGCGATGTCACGTCGTTATAGCTCATCAGCTACACCCTCAGACCCCGAGACCATCCTTCCCACCACGTGTCTGGTGACAGCACTCAGCTGGGGAATATGGAAGCAGGTCCGTGAGGCGCAGCGTTCCCAGACAAACCTCAGGGAGGGCCCAGATAACAGGATGTTTGCGCCCGATGCTGTCCAATCCTTGGTCCTGGAGTGGGCCCACTCCTCCAGGCTTGCTTGCCACCCGGGCTCCCATCAGACTCTGGCCTTTGTGCCACAATGCTTTTGGTGGCCTACCATGATCCCGGACACCTCCCCGTTCGTCGCTGCCTGCACGGTCTGTGCGCAGAACAAGACTCCTCTGCAAACTCCAGCTGATCTTCTTCAACCACTGCCTGTCCCTCACCGTCCCTGATCTCACATATCCCTGGACTTCGTCACGGGTCTTCCCCTGTCTGATGGCAACACCGCCATCCTGACAGTAGTGGACCGGTTTTCCAAAGCCGCCCACTTCATTCCTCTCCCCAAGCTACCCTCTGCCAAAGAGACGGCCCAGCTCATGGTGCAGCACGTCTTCCGGGTCCATGGACTCTCGGTAGACATGGTCTCCAACAGGGGCCATCAGTTCTCGTCCCAGTTCTGGAAGGCATTTTGCACCTCATTGGGTCGTTGGCGCTCCTGAAGGTTTGACCACGGGGCAGGGTATTCCAATACCTGGTTGACTGAGAGGGTTATGGCCAGGAGGAGAGGTGCTGGGTCCCCGCTAGAGACATCCTGGACCCAGGCCTCATTGCTGAGTTCCAACGCCGGCACCCTGGTCAACCAGGTAGGATGCCAGGTAGCGCCCCTAGAGGGGTGGGGTGGGGGAGGGGTACTGTTACAGACCTCTGCCTGCCTTTGACCTGTCTTTTGCCTGTCCCCTGTTTGGGTCAATTAACCTCTTACATCTAGACGTTCCGCTAGCGGAACACCTGCTCCAATATCCAATGATGGGCGTGGCGCGAAATACAAATTCCTCTAAAATCCGAAAACTTCAATTTTTCAAACATATGACTATTTTACAGCATTTTAAAGACAAGACTCTCGTTAATCTAACCACACTGTCCGATTTCAAAAAGGCTTTACAACGAAAGCAAAACATTAGATTATGTCAGCAGAGTACCCAGCCAGAAATAATCATACACCCATTTTTCAAGCTAGCATATAATGTCACAAAAAACAAAACCACAGCTAAATGCAGCACTAACCTTTGATGATCAGATGACAACCCTAGGACATTATGTTATACAATGCATGCATGTTTTGTTCAATCAAGTTCATATTTATATCAAAAAACAACTTTTTTTTTACATTAGCATGTGACGTTCAGAACTAGCATACCCCCCGCAAACATCCGGTGAATTTACTAAATTACTCACGATAAACGTTCACAAAAAAACATAATTAAAAAAAAAAGAATTATAGATACAGAACTCCTCTCTGCACTCGATATGTCCGATTTTAAAATAGCTTTTCGGTGAAAGCACATTTTGCAATATTCTCAGTAGATAGCCCAGCCATCACGGCTAGCCATTTAGACACCGACCAAGTTTAGCCCTGATCAAACTCCGATTTACTATTACAAAAGTTTCATTACCTTTGTTGTCTTCGTCAGAATGCACTCCCAGGACTGCTACTTCAATAACAAATGTTGGTTTGGTCCAAAATAATCCATCGTTATATCCAAATTGCGGCGTTTTGTTCGTGCGTTCCAAGACACTATCCGAAATGGTAAATCAGGGTCGCGAGCATGGCGCAATTTGTGACAAAAGATTTCTAAATATTCCATTACCGTACTTCGAAGCATGTCAACCGCTGTTTAAAATCCATTTTTATGCAATTTTTCTCGTAAAAAAAGCGATAATATTCCGACCGGGAATCTCCGTTTAGCTAAACAGAGGAAAGAAAACAAAGCTTTCAGTCGACGCGGGCACGAGCCTGAGTCTCACAGTACTGTAACCAGCCACTATCCAAACGCGCTACTTTGTTTCAGCCAGAGCCTGCAAAGCCACGATTCAGCATTTTGCCGCCTTCTGAGAGTCCATGTGAGCCGTAGAAAGTGTCACGTAAGAGCAGAGATCCCCTGTAATAGATAGAGATAATCAACAAGGCCAAGAAATGGTCAGACAGGGTACTTCCTGTACAGAATCTTCTCAGGTTTTGGCCTGCCAAATGAGTTCTGTTATACACACAGACACCATTCAAACAGTTTTAGAAACTTTGGAGTGTTTTCTATCCAAAGCTAATAATTATATGCATATTCTAGTTTCTGGGCAGGAGTACTAATCAGATTAAATCGGGTACGTTTTTTATCCGTCCGTGAAAATACTGCCCCCTAGCCATAACAGGTTAACAACTGTGACTCTAGCTGTCTGCATCTAGGTCTTATCCTGAGTTCTGATGAACATGGTAGTGCCCTGCTCTGTGCATCCTTAACAATGAATCTACAGCAGCTTCAGATCACAATTCATAGTTAGAGTAAATGATTGATGGTAAATGAAGGTCATTTGGTGGTTGACTGATTAGACTGCAGATTCTCTCTTTTCTTGCCTTATTCTGGATTTCACCTGAGACCTGAGAGGAAGAAAAAAGCATTGTTTTTATATTTTGAGAGAGAGAAAGAGAGTAAAAAAAGAGGGATGGAGAGAGTTGGAGGGAGATGTGGAAAGTGAGAAAAATGAAAGAACATGTCTGCTCATACTGTAGATATCTCACTTGGTATTTGGCCAATCATATTCTGCCTGATTCAAAGGTAGAGGAATAGGTGGATGAAAGAGCATGTTTGTGTGTGTGTCTGTGTCTGTGCGTGTGTGTGTGTGACGTCACAGAGCAGCTGTTGTACGGTCTGTGTGCTGGAGGACCAGCAGAGGCAACAAGAGGCAATGAAGTGTGACAAGACATTAAGGTGTGTGCGTGCATGCCTTTGTGCATGCGTGTGTGTGTGTGTGTGTGTGTGTGTGTGTGTGTGTGTGTGTGTGTGTGTGTGTGTGTGTGTGTGTGTGTGTGTGTGTGGTGTGTGTGTGTGTGTGTGTGTGTGTGTGTGTGTGTGTGTGTGTGTGTGTGTGTGTGTGTGTGTGTGTGACTATCCAAGGTCTGTTTTTCTAGCATTTTTAAATTACCCAAGGGTACAGTGGTAGCCACAATGATATCAATTTATAACTCAGAAAATCTGTTTTTCTGTATTCTACCCTTTTGTCCTTCTTTCTACCCTGCCTTCTGTTTTTCTTTCCTCCCTGTTGACCTTTCTGATATGAAATAATCTTTCTGACATTTAGATATGTTTCCTCTCTACTGATGTATTGCATTCTACATTATATTCCATAAGCAGTCTACCCAACATTGATGTCCCTATACACAATTGCTATGCAGAGAATATTGCTTTGTTTACAACTGCTTGTTCCTATTGGTGTTATACTATCAACACTATAACTAATGCTAATCCCGTTAAATGAATATTAGAAATACACCTTTGAAATGATATTGTTACTGATTTACTAACCTCAAATCTTCATGAATCATTAATATCAAAGTTAACAAAATGCAAACAAGAAAACCAATACACTGTAACGCCCTGGCCATAGAGAGGGTTTTTTGTTCTCTCTTTTTGGTTAGGCCAGGGGGACGGGGTGGGCGTTCTAGGTTTCTTTTTCTATGTTGGTGGTTTTCTTTGTTTCGGCCGTGTATGACTCTCAATCAGTGACAGGTGTAGATCGTTGTTGCTGATTGAGAGTTATACATAGGCAGCCTGTTTTTCCTTTGGGGTTTGTGGGTGAATGTTTTCTGTGTAGTATTTTGTTATTCCTGACAGAACTGTTTGGCTGTCATTTTCGTGGTTTCTTTTGCTAGTGTTCATTCGGTCATTAAAATCATTTAAGATTAACACATCCTCCGCTGCACCTTGGTCTCATTCTGACGACGGCCGTTACATACACCTTCAACAGGTAACTAGTAATGTATGTGCACGTGTTTATGTTCCACTTCTCTGTGATTGTGTTGAGGGGCCACTTGCCCATTTTTGGCCCAGTACCATCATGATGACTCACCTTGTCTTGCCCATATAATGCTTCATAGCATTTCCTCCTCTCCCTCTTTCCCACTCTCTCTACCCCCTCTCTTTCTCCCTCACTCTTTTTCTCTCTTTCTCTCTCACTCTCTCTCTTTATCTCTATCTCTCTGTCTGTCTTACCCTCTCATTCGCTTTCTCTCCCTCTCCCCTCCCTCTCTCTCGCTCTCCCCCTCGCTCCGTCCATTTCAGATTGAAATTGGCTTAGCTGGAGCTATTGTAGTTGTTAGTACATATCATCAGCAAGACATGGTCAAAATAATCTGGAAGAAAACAGTCTGTCCTGTCTGAAGACACACACTCACTCACTCCCAGTGTCAGTAGCAGAGAGTGCTTCATCATCTTTCTCTCGGCATAATTCTTCCCCTCATATTTCTCTTTCGTTCAACATCACTCCTACTCGTGCAAATCTTCCTCTGTCTCTGTCTGGACTGTTTCATGGTCTAGTGAGCAAATCAGCGGACTGAAGTCGTGAAACTTCATTGTAGGAAAAGAGAAAGAGAGAGGAAAGTGAGAGGGAGAGAAACAAAGAGAGGGAAGGTGACAGACTAAGATGGAGGATGGTAAGGGGATGAAGGAAAGAGAGAGTGATATAGAAAAATACAGGGAAGAGTATGTGAAAGAGAGATGAGGAATCTGGACACAGTTTCTTTGTCATGTCGTTTCTGGGAATGTGAGGTAACGGCCCATTCCCAGAGGGTATGTCTGGATGTCATGCTCAATGTTTTTGTGCTGGACAATGTGTTTGTTTGATCAAAAAAAGAAAGAAAAAACGAATAAAAACGTAAATACACCAAAATGAAAGAGAAGAGAGGTTTAATGTGGGGATCTCTACAGCCAGGTGAGGGAGTGGCCCTTTATAGCACTCAGTGAAGGTGAGAAATAAAATGAGAGAAACATATATCTCTTGTGCTTCTCTCTCTCTCTCGCTCTCTCTCTCGCTCTCTCTCTCGCTCTCGCTCTCGCTCTCGCTCGAAAGGAAACTGTTTAATAAACTGGGCTTCTCAGAGGACTGCATATAGGACCACGCAGCTTCTCTCTCTCTCTCTCTCTCTCTCTCTCTCTCCCCCCCAAAAGGAAACTGTTTAATAAACTGGGCTTCTCAGAGGACTGCTTATTGGTTGGTGAGCTACAATTAGAGGTTGACCGACTATGACTTTTCAACGCCAATACCGATACAGATTAATTGGCCGATTTTTACTGCATCAGTCTATGCATTTCTACAGCCCTTTGTTATTGTATCAACTGCTAAGTGCCCCTTTAATTTAATTAGATTCTATTCCTGACCGAACCCATCCCTGAACATTACCATCCCCGAACATTACGCTCGACAGACGATGCGGACCTCTTTCTCCAACTCCAACTCCTGATTGCACCCCTCCTTCCACCTCTCTATCCCTCCATCCCATCTCTTCCACCTTTTCTCTAACTCCTGATTGCACCCCATTCCCTCTCCATCCCTCCGCCCGCCCCTCCCAACCCTGCCGCCCACACAGTGCGCAATGGGGGGTGAAGGTGCGTGGGAGAGACAGACGGGGACCAGAAGCTCCATCGGACCAAACAAAGCAGTAAATCACCTGCCTGCCGCAATAATAATTCCACTGCTCAAACATTAGCTGGATAGGTGAATTCAACCGGACACATAGCTGCGCATGAGTGTGCACAGACAGACAGACAGACAGACAGACAGACAGACAGACAGACAGACAGACAGACAGACAGACAGACAGACAGACAGCGACAGAGCAGACAGACAGACAGCGCAGACAGACGACAGACAGCAGCAGCAGACGACGACGCGCGCGCGCGCGCGCGCGCGCGCGCGCGCGCGCGGCCCCCGGGTACAGAGGGATGCAGGCGCTCGCATAGACACAGTGTACGCAAATGTATGCAAAGTGAGCAGAAAAAAGGAGAGGCACTCAACGTAATTTTGATTCTGATTTTTTTCACATTTAATAATGCATTTTCTATCTAAAAGTGTGTCTGGGAAGTCAATAGTGTGTTTGAGAGTGTGTGTCTGTGTGTGTGCACGCTCTCTCTCTCTCTTTCTCGCATAGACTGCATTTATCTTGTTTCTGAATTACACTTCACCTTTCATTCATCACTGCCACTACACTGGTCTCTCTCTCGCTCTCCCTGCCCTCTTTCTATCTCTCTCCTTTCCTCCCTCTCTCTTTCCCTCCCTCCGTCACACCCTGATGAGCACTTTTCTAATATAATCTCTCTCCTTCCTCTCCCACATATCTGCAGTCACCTTTCCCTTTCCTTCCCATCCCTCCAATTGTGTGCGTGCGTACGTACGTGTGTGTTTACATTCACAAGCCATACATCAGCCCTCCGATCAAGTGGAAAACGTGAAGCAAGATTTTTCTCAATGAAACTGAACATCGAGTGATGCATGATAGAGGCAAGAGAGAGAGAAGAGCGAGAGAGAGAATGAAAGAGAGAGGGAGAGAAAGAGTGAGGGGGAAAGACAGGACATAGATAAATGTATAGTATATAGAAAAAAGACAAGCAGATGGAAGAAAGAGAATGAAAGAGAGGGAAAGAGAATGAGAGAGGGAAGAACGAGAAAGATAGTGTGCAATGAGAGAGTAAGAAAGAGGGACAAGAGAAAAATGTATTACATGAGAGAGAAAAAGAGACAGAAAGAGAAATTGAGATCTCGCACAACTGCAGTGTTCTGACCATTTTCCTCCTACTTAACCTGTGTTCCCATTCCTCTCCTTTTAACTGTACCAACACACACACACACACAACCACACACTGGTTGGTTCTAATTCCTCTCATTTTAACTTTACCAACAGGAAGCAGCAAGGGAAACAACCTTATAAGGTCATACAGCCACTATGCGTCATCCACATCTGTCATCTCAATGGTTACTGGCCATCCATCAGCCGTGACCATTCCATTTAGGATCTGGATGTAAACAGACAGAGGTCAAAACCACTTTTACCCCCTCATCCCTTCACCTCTTCATCCTTTCTTCTCTCTCCATCACTCCCTCTGCTATTACAACCACCTCACTTGATCTCTCTTTGTCTTAAACAAGCAGGTAAGAGAGAAGGAAGAAGAGGTAAAGAGAGATTCTATTTTGGAACTTGGAATGCTTCTAAGATTCTCTTTGGGAAAGCTACATCCTCATTGGATTCTTTTGGGGAATTTATTTTCTTTCTTTACCTCTTGTTCCCTCTTAACTGCTGATTTAAGACAAAGAAAGAAAATAAATTCCCCTAAAGAATCCAATGAATATTTAGCTTTCTCAAAGAGAATCTTGGAAGCATTCCAAGTTCCAAAATAGAATCTTACAAGGATTCGGGAATTCCAAAAGAGAATCAGATGAGTTCCGAGTTCCAAAATAGAGTCATTGCCTGAAGGACAAACCAGATAGTGCTGTCCAGATGGCAGCGAGAGGGAGTTAATATGTATGTAGAGAGCTGTGTTAGCTCTAATAAAGAGGAATAAGGAGAAAGACCCTTCAGGGTGTATTGGTGGCACTCTGCCCAGCACTGTTAGAGAAGCCTTATGTAAGACAGGGGAGGACACACACACACACACACACACACACACACACACACACACACACACACACAGGAGAGAAGACTCTGAATCATTCATTCAGTTACTGCTGGCTGCATTGGGGCCTAATTAAGATACAAGCTTTGGATTTCCATTCCAACAAGGTGGACACAGACACACGCACACACACACGCACACACACACGCACACACACACGCACGCACACACCACACACATACATGACAGCGTTGGGAAAGCTACTCTGAAAATACAGTTTACTAAGCTATCAATCACTTCACACTGTAAGTTAAGCTACACTAAAGCAACCTTAAAAATATAGTTTACTTAACTATAGTTACTTTGAAAAAGTAGTTCACTACATCCAAACTACTTTGTGACAAATTATCATATGTAAATATGAAATGTCAGAGACTACAAATTTCTAAGAACAGATCACTCTGTAGTCAGATGATAAAGGAATGTGTAATTTACTGTAGCCTATAAAACACAAAACTTGTGAGAATTAGGCAGGTCTGATGCTGAAAAAGAAAGGAAATTCTTGCCTACTTCACCCATATTTAAAAAAAAATTTTTAAATATTGTATGTAGTTGCAGTAGTTACACCGCTACATGGCAAAAAGTTATTAACTACTGAAAAAACTAGCAACATTAGAATTGTAGTTAAATTACTAGTTGAACTACATGTAGTTCACTACTCCGCAACACTGACACTCACAGTGCATTTGTAAAGTACTCTAACCCCTTCACTTTTTCCACATTTTGTTGCATTGCAGCTTAATTCTAAAATTGATCAAATAAAAAAAAATCCTCATCAATCTATACACAATACCCCATAATGACAAAGTGAAAAAGCTTTTTAGAAATATTAGCAAATGTATATATATTTTTAAACATAAATACTTTATTTATGTAGGTATTCAGACCCTTTGCTAGGAGACTCGAAACTGAGCTCAGGTGCATCCTGTTCCCATTGATCATCCTTGAGATGTTTCTACAAATTGATTGGAGTCCACCTGTGGTAAATTCAATTGATTGGACATGATTTAGAAAGGCACACACTTGTCTATATAAGTTCCCACAGTTGACAGTGCATGTCAGAGCAAAAACCAAGTCATGAGGTCGACTGAATTGTACGTAGAGCTCCGAGACAGGATTGTGTTGAGGCACAGATCTGGGGAAGGGCACCAAAAAAATGTATGCAGCATTGAAGGTCCCCAAGAACTCAGTGGCCTCCATCATTCTTAAATAAAAGAAGTTTGGAATCACGAAGACTCATCCTAGAGCTGGCCGCCTGGCCAAACTGAGCAATCTAGGGAGAAGGGCCTTGGTCAGGGAGGTGACCAAGAACCCGATGGTCACTCTGACAGAGCTCCAGAGTTCCTCTGTGGAGATGGGAGAACCTTCCAGAAGGACAACCATCCACCAATCAGGCCTTTATGGTAGAGTGGCCAGACGGAAACCACTCCTCAGTAAAAGGCACATGAAAGCACGCTTGGAGTTTGTCAAAAGGCACCTTAAGGACGCTCAGACCATGAGAAACAAGGTTTGCTGGTCTGATGAATACAAGATTGAACTCTTTGGTCTGAATGCAAAGTGTTACGTCTGGAGGAACTCTGACACCATCCCTATAGTGAAGCATGGTGATGACAGCATCATGCTGTGGGGATGTTTTTCAGAGGCAGGGACTGGGAGACTGGTCAGGATCGAGGCAAAGATGATCGAAGCAAAGTACAGAGAGATCCGTGATGAAAACCTGCTCCAGAGCGCTCAGGACTTCAGACTGGGGCAAAAGTTCACCTTCCAACAGGACAACAACCTTAAGCACACAGCCAAGATAACGCAGGAGTGGCTTCGGGACAAAGCTCTTTATGTTCTTGAGTGGCCCAGCCAGAGCACAGACTTGAACCCGATAGAGCATCTCTGGAGAGACTTGAAAATAACTGGGTAGCGACACTCCCCATCCAGTCTGACAGAGCTTGAGAGAATCTGCAGAGAAGAATGGGAGAAACTCCCCAAATAAAGGTGTGCCAAGCTTGTAGCGTCATAACCAAGAAGACTTGAGGCTGTAATTGCTGCCAAAGGTGCTTCAACAAAGTACTGAGTAAAGGGTCTGAATACTTATGTAAATGTGATATTTCCTTTTTAATTTTTTTTTAATAAAAAAATAAATAGAAAAAAAATTGGTTTTTGGTTCGTCATTATGGTGTATTGTGTGTAGATTGATGAGGGGGAAAACTATTTAATCAATTTTAGAATAGGCTGTAACGTAACAAAATGTGGAAAACGTCAAAGGGTCTGAATACTTTCCGAATACTTTCTGTAAACTCAGACACATACAAAATAAAACACACACTCCAACACACACACACACACTCCAACACACACACACACACTCCAACACACACACACACACACACACACACACACACACACACACACACACACACACACACACACACACACACACAGAGAGAGTGAGAAAAGATTGATCTTTCCTCTCCAACAATGCAGGAAAAATAAGCCTCCTGCCACACACACACACACACACACGTACGTTTCATTTTCTAACAACCTATTACTCTGGATGACACGTCAATAGATATCTTGTGTAAAGAGCTCTGGTGTGTTTCAACTAATCACAAATATTATGGTTGGACGTAAACTCAGCAAAAAAAGAAACATCCCTTTTTCAGGACCCTGTCTTTCAAAGATAATTCGTAAAAATCGAAATAACTTCACAAATCTTCATTGTAAACACTGTTTCCCATGCTTGTTCAATGAACCATGAACAATTAACTTCTATGGGCTAGGTGGGACGCTTGCGTCCCACCTACTCAACAGCCAGTGTAATCCCGTGGCGCGTTATTCAAATACCTTAGAAATGCTATTACTTCAATTTCTCAAACATATGACTATTTTACACCATTTTAAAGACAAGACTCTTGGTAATCTAACCACACTGTCCGATTTCAAAAAGGCTTTACAACGAAAGCAAAACATTAGATTATGTCAGCAGAGTACCCAGCCAGAAATAATCAGACACCCATTTTTCAAGCTAGCATATAATGTCACATAAACCCAAACCACAGCTAAATGCAGCACTAACCTTTGATGATCTTCATCAGATGACAATCCTAGGACATTATGTTATACAATACATGCATGTTTTGTTCAATCAAGTTCATATTTATATAAAAAAACAGCTTTTTACATTAGCATGTGACTAGCATGTGACTAGCATTCCCACCGAACACTGCCGGTGAATTTACTAAATTACTCACGATAAACGTTCACAAAAAACATAACAATTATTTTAAGAATTATAGATACAGAACTCCTCTATGCACTCGATATGTCCGATTTTAAAATAGCTTTTCGGTGAAAGCACATTTTGCAATATTCTCAGTAGATAGCCCGGCATCACAGGGCTAGCTATTTAGACACCCAGCAAGTTTAGCACTCACCAAAGTCAGATTTACTATAAGAAAAATGTTATTACCTTTGCTGTTCTTCGTCAGAATGCACTCCCAGGACTTCTACTTCAATAACAAATGTTGGTTTGGTCCCAAATAATCCATTGTTATATCCAAATAGCGGCGTTTTGTTCGTGCGTTCAAGACACTATCCGAAAGGGTAAATAAGGGTGACGAGCATGGCGCATTTCGTGACAAAAAAATTCTAAATATTCCATTACCGTACTTCGAAGCATGTCAACCGCTGTTTAAAATCAATTTTTATGCTATTTTTCTCGTAAAAAAGTGATAATATTCCGACCGGGAAAGCCTGTATACGTACAAAGAGAGAGAAAATAAATACATCTCGTGCCCTCGTGCACGAGCGTGAGTCTCAGAGTACTCTGACCAGCCACTATCCAAACGCGATAATGTGTTTCAGCCAGAGGCTGCCTCGATATCATTCAGCTTTTTCCCGGGTTCTGAGAGCCTATGGGAGCCGTGGGAACTGTCACGTTACGGCAAAGATCCTCAGTCTTAAATAAAAAGAGCCAAGATGAACAACAACTTGTCAGAGAGGGCGCTTCCTGTTTGGAATCTTCTCAGGTTTTTGCCTGCCATATGAGTTCTGTTATACTCACAGACACCATTCAAACAGTTTTAGAAACTTTAGGGTGTTTTCTATCCAAAGCCAATAATTATATGCATATTCTAGTTACTGGGCAGGAGTAGTATCCAGATTAAATCGGGTACGTTTTTTATCCGGCCGTGTCAATACTGCCCCCTAGCCCTAACAGGTTAATGAACATGCACCTCTGGAACGGTCGTTAAGACACTAACAGCTTACAGACGGTAGGCAATTAAGGTCACATTTATGAAAACTTAGGACACTAAAGAGGCCTTTCTACTGACTCTGAAAAACACCAAAAGAAAGATGCCCAGGGTCCATGCTCATCTGCGTGAACGCGCCTTAGGCATGCTGCAAGGAGGCATGAGGACTGCAGATAAATAAATTGCAATGTCCGTACTGTGAGACGCCTAAGACAGCGCTACAGGGAGATAGGACGGACAGCTGATCGTCCTCGCAGTGGCAGACCACGTGTAACAACACCTGCACAGGATCGGTACATCCGAAACATCATACCTGCGGGACAGGTACAGGATGGCAAAAACAACTGCCCGAGTTACACCAGGAATGCACAATCACTCCATCAGTGTCCGCAATAGGCTGAGAGAGGCTGGACTGGGAGCTTGTAGGCCTGTTGTAAGGCAGGTCCTCACCAGACATCACCGGCCCCTACGTCGCCTATGGGCACAATCCCACCGTTGCTGGACCAGACAGGACCGGCAAAAAGTGCTCTTCACTGACGAGTCGCGGTTTTGTCTCACCAGGGGTGATGGTCGGATTCGCATTTATCGTCGAAGGAATGAGCGTTACATCGAGGCCTGTACTCTGGGGCGGGATCGATTTGGAGGTGGAGGGTCCGTCATGGTCTGGGGCGGTGTGTCACAGCATCATTGGACTGAGCTTGTTGTCATTGCAGGCCATCTCAATGATGTGCGTTACAGGGAAGACATCCTCCTCCTTCATGTGGTACCCTTCCTGTAGGCTCATCCTGACATGACCGTCCAGCATGACAATGCCACCAGCCATACTGCTCGTTCTGTGCGTGATTTCCTGCAAGACAGGAATGTCAGTGTTCTGCCAGGGCCAAGCGAAGAGCATGGATCTCAATCCCATTGAGCACGTCTGTGACCTGTTGGATCGGAGGGTGAGGGCTAGGGCCATTCCCCCCAGAAATGTCCAGGAACTCTTGGTGGAAGAGTGGGGTAACATCTCACAGTAAGAACTGGCAAATCTGGTGCAGTCCATGAGGAGGAGATGCACTGCAGTACTTAATGCAGCTAGTGGCCACACGAGATACTGACTGTTACTTTTGATTTTGAACCCCCCTTTGTTCAGGGACACATTATTCCATTTCTGTTAGTCACATGTCTGTGGAACTTGTTCAGTTTATGTCTCAGTTGTTGAATCTTGTTATGTTCATACAAATATTTACACAGTTTGCTGAAAATAAACGCAGTTGACAGTGAGAGGACGTTTCTTTTTTTGCTGAGTTTATGTATTTCAGATGCCTTTTAATGCTTTACAATATTAGCATTTGATTGTATAAGAGGTCAAGGTAGAGTAAACAAATACTAAGTGCACATTGCACTCTTTCAGTATTTTGATGGCATGGTCATATTCACTCAATTACCCCCTCTTCCCACTCTCTCATACACACGCAGACAAACAGACACACAAAAATTCACACACACTTGCCCCAGCCCTCAAACTTCTTCTCTCCCAAGCACATACCCCCCCCCCCCCCCCCACTCCCACTCCCAAACACACACACACACAGATTCCTCCCCCCCCCCCCACCCTCCAAAACACACATAGAAACACTCTTCCTGTTGTAACCTTTCCGTGGATCAGCGGCTTGGCTCTGCGTTGATAAGGATGGATGCGTCCCAAATGGTACCCTATTCCCTATATAGCACACTACTTTTGACAAGGGCCCATAGTGTTCTAGTCAAAAGTAGTGCACTATGTAGGTACCAGTGTGTCATTTGGGACACAAGCAGTATGACTCATTCCGGTACATTAAACACTCTGAGAGGCTTCCAAATGGCTCTGCTCCCCTGGGGGCTGCCTAAACACACACACGCACATGCACACACACAAAAACATGTGCTCTCAGTCTCATGTCCATGTTAAAAAAAAAAAAGATATTTCGAACTCCAAATGTGTTTGGTTACTTCTCTGTAATCGTTCCAAGGTTAAGTTTAAGCATTAACTCTAAATTCTTCAGGCATTAACTCTGAATGATTACATTAAGGGTTAAGGTTTGGGATAGGCTTAAAACAAAAATACACTATACAAAAGTATGTAGATTCGGCTATTTCAGCCACACCCATTGCTGACGGGTGTATAAAATCGAGCATACATCCATGCAATCTCCTTAGACAAACATTGGCAGTAGAATGGCCTTACTGAAGATCTCAGTGACTTTCAACTTGGCACCGTCATAGGATGCCACCTTACCAACAAGTCAGTTCGTCCTGCTAGCGCTGTCCCGGTCAACTGTAAGTGCTGTTAATGTGAAGTGTAAACGTCTAGGAGCAATGAGCCGCGACACAGAACGGGACTGCCGAGTGCTGAAGCATGTAGCATGTAAAAATCGTCTGTCCTTGGTTGCAACACTCACTACCGAGTTCCAAACTGCCTCTGTAAGCATTGTCAGCACAAGAAAATGTTCGTCGGGGGCTTCATGAAATGGGTTTCCATGGCCGAGCAGCCGCACACAAGCCTAAGATCACCATGCGCAATGCCAAGCGTCGGCTGGAGTGGTATAAAGCTTGCCGCCATTGGACTCTGGAGCAGTTGAAATGTGTTCTCTGGAGTGATGAATCATGCTTCGCCATCTGGCAGTCTGACGGACGAATCTGGATTTGACGTATGCCAGGAGAACACTACCTGACCCAATGCATAGTGCCAACAGTGACTTTTGGTGGAGGAGGAATAATGGTCTGGGGATGTTTTTCATCAGGTTAGGCCCCTTAGTTCCAGTGAAGGGAAATCTTAACTCTACAGCATACAATGACATTCTAGGTGATTCTGTGCTTCCAAATTTGTGGCAACAATTTGGGGAAGGCCCTTTCCTGTTTCAGCATGACAATGCCCCCATGCACAAAGCGAGGTCCATACAGAAATGGTTTGTCGAGATCGGTGTGGAAGAACTTTACTGGCCTGCACAGAGCCCTGACCTCAACCCCATCGAACACATTTGGGATGAATTGGATCGCCGACTGCGAGCCAGGCCTAATCGCCCAACATCCGTGTCCGACCTCACTAATGCTCGAGGGTGAATGCAAGCAAGTCCCTACAGCAATGTTCCAACATCTAGTAGAAAGCCTTCCCAGAAGAGTGGAGGCTGTTATAGGGGGGAATGAACTCCATATTAATGCCCATGATTTTAGAATGAGATGTTCGACGAGCAGGTATCGACATTTTATATATATATACTACATGACCAAAAGTATCTATCTACAACACCCTAGCAAAAGTTCATCCACTTGAAGGTAACCGGTTTCCACATCATCTCCCGACATCCTCAGACATGGATGGACGTCGTATACTGACTTGTATCATGGGTGACCTGCCTGCGCGCCTGTGCACGCACACACACGCACACACACGCACACGCACACACACAAGCACACACACACACGAAGGAAGGAAGGAAGGAAGGAAGGAAGGAAGGAAGGAAGGAAGGAAGGAAGGAAGGAAGGAAGGAGGCCTATTACTGTGGTTGATGTAGGCCTAATCATCAGTAGCAGGTTCATTAACACCCCAATCAGTCTAGAAAGCCCAGAAGCTAATTGATTATCATCCCTGCAATGTTGAATTAGTCACTCAGTTTAGAACAACCGGAACGTAACTGACTAGGCTACTCTGTTTTTAATTTGTCTACTGAGTAATTAAAGTTAAATCAAAGTTTGTCAGTTGTTTCCAGACAGCAAAAGTGGTCTAGATTGGTCCACGTCCCAGGCCATTTGTTCAGTGGTTTCTGAAGATTTCTCTGAATAGGCGTCAATGAATAGGAATCATAGGCACGATCTGTTTCCTCATTTTTACATGGTAAATATATTTTATCCTTTTCTCTTTACCCCTGATATAAAGCACCACCCTTGAGTAAGTGTGTACAGGCTACCTACGTTCCCGTAATTAGAAAAATGACTTTCCTACAATGGAAAATAGAAAAATAGGCCTAACTTTCTGTAATTAAAAATATATATATAAGGAGACCCTAGAATGTTGTTTTGGTTAAGGAGAATCGTGTCCTGCTAGAATAAGGAAAGTTCTTAGGCTACTTTAACTTAACTCCAGAACTTGTTGAAATGGCACGACTCTTGTTCTGTGTTGTTGTGGGGTACGCGTAGGCTTAACTAAATAACCATTACTTCTTCAGGCTGAGTGAGGGAACCCGCAATCAACATCTAGAAGACAGTGTGCGTGGGCGGCAGCTCTGACTCTCCCCGTCATCTCATCTGAAAAACGATATCCCTCCCACGGGCTGTTGTCATACGGATGCACACTGCCCAGCGATTTATAAATTGATTCATTTAAAACAGAGACGGATAACCTCGCCTCGAGCGGGACTCGGATGGGATTGCATTGGAAATGTCATTGTGCACGAGAGAGATGGATCAAGCCAAGGGGACACCGCTGCTCGAGCGAATCCCGCCTCATTAACTTTGCGAACCCATGCCTTCCGCTTGACAATGCTTCGCTCCAAAAGACTGGCTGCTGCGTGGGTGTCGGCGTGAACCTATTCATAATATTATAATAATACAGATGTATTAGCTAGCTAACTGGCTACAGCAGGCCACTGTGTGTGAGCTGCTAGCTACCTAGCTAGCCAACTTTATATACTGTACAGCTAAGTGAAATATCATCAGCTAGCTGACTTCATATTAGTTTATTATCTTGATGTAGGCCTATTTATAATTATAAATGAAAAACACGTGCTCCAAATGCCTTTGTAGATAACAGCAATGGACGCACAGGAGGTTGGTGGCACCTCAATTGGGGAGGACGGGCTCGTGGTAATGGCTGGAGCGGAATGAGTGGAATGGTATCAAACAAGGGTTTGATGCCATTCCATCCCCTCAGCAGCTAGTTCAAAAAATCGAATCAAATCAAACTTTATTTGTCACATGCGCCAAATACAAGAAGTGTATTTACAAGAAGACCTTACCGTGAAATGCTTACTTACAAGCCCTTAACCAACAGTGCAGTTCAAGAAGAGTTAAGAAAAGGTGTTTCTGTGTTGCTTTCTCAAATGAACGTTACCCTTTTGTCCAGTTGTGGGCTCTCCAATCGGTTTTATTTCATTGTCACTCTGTCTTAGGATATCCATGTGAACCCATTTTGCAGTTTATCATAATGGCATGTATCACCAATGCAGCCATATACCTACAGTATGACTGGCCTTATGGGCATGTAAAATGTGCCTCTTGTCATTGTTCATCAGAAGCGGAGAATAGCTCAATTTAAAATGATAACAGTAGATAATGTATGAGGCTAACCCTAAGTCAAATATTTTACATGATTCTTCTGACATATGAAACTGTTTAATGCAAATGCAAACCTTGTATTATAGGTACAGTACTGTACATTAAAATAAGGAGCTGACAATTTGTATACTAATTAAAATGTCAAAAAGGAAAATAATGGGGTGTGGGGAGCGTTGTAATTCTACCTCGTTTATTTGCTGAGAATGACTTTAGAATACAGAAACAAAATCAGGAGGTCAGTGGCATGGAGGAGGATTGCGGAGATTGTTGGTGTTGATGGTAGGTGACGAGAGATGTTTACAACGAAACACAATTTATTTTACCCAAAGTACCCATTAATGTGCATTTTACATAGGCCTATATAAGCTTTAATATATGGAAATCATAATGTTAAGATATCATAATCCAATTGGTAGTGTAAAGGACAACACACTGCTTGTATCTCGAGTACCACTTCCTCACGATTTAGCCCATACCTGGGGCGAATTCGGGACCTCTGCCTTGCTAGCACACGTGTCTTACAAGTCTGTGCCACACGAAAAGCTAGCTATTCGCTGGCGCAAGTGGGGACACTTCAAGCTGAGGAGTAAGTTTCACACATTCCCATGTGCTACAGTAGCTTATTACATGGGAAATTCATACTTAGTGTTTCATTTACAATGGTATAATGTCTATTACAAGTGAATTCTATCCTTTGGTGGGCAAATGTCACAATAATGTCAACACATTCACAAATGGTGACTTTGAACACAGTTTTGAAGCTTAGGTTTGGGTTGATTTAGGTTCATACAGTAGCTAGCAGCACAAGCAAACATAGTTGTGCAAATCTCTCTTCCCCACCATCAACACCAACAATTTCTTCAATACTCCTCCATGCCATTGAACTTCTGATTTTGTGTCTGTATTCTAGCAAAGCAACCACATACAAAGTGCCTTCAGAATGCATGGTGAAGACATTAATTACACTTTGCATGGTGTATCAATATACCCAGTCACTAAAGATACAGGCGTCCTTCCTAGCTCAGTTGCCGGAGAGGAAGGAAACCACTCAGGGATTTCACCATGAGGCCAATGGTGACTTTAAAACAGTTACAGAGATTAATGGCTGTGATGGTAGTTACTCCACAATACTAACCTAAATGACAGCGTGAAAAGAAGTAGGCCTGTACAGAATAAAAAATATTCCAAAACATGCATCCTGTTTGCAATAAGGCACTAAAGTAAAACTGGCAGAAATGTGTCAAAGAAATTAACTTTATGTCCTGAATACAACCCGTTATGTTTTGGGCAATTCCAACACAATACATCACTGAGTACCACTCTTCATATTTTCAAGCATGATGGTGGCTGAATCATGTTATAGTTATGCTTGTCATTGGCAAAGACTAGGGAGTTTTTTTTGGGATAAAAAGAAAAATCCTAGAGGAAAATCTTCTTTCCAACAGACACTGGGAGACAAATTCACCTTTCAGCAGGACAATAAGCTAAAACACAAGGCCAAATATACACTGGAGTTGCTTACCAAGACAACAATGAATGTTCCTGAGTGGATTAGTTACAGTTTTGACTTAAATCTGCTTGAAAATCTATGGCAAGACTTGAAAATAGCTATCTAGCAATGATCAACAACCAACTTGACAGACCTTGAAGAATTCTAAAAAGAATAATGTGCAAATATTGCACAATCCAGGTGTGCAATGCTTTTACAGACCCAGAAAGACTCACAGCTGTAATTTCTGCCAAAGGTAATTCTAATATGTATTGACTCAGGAGGTTGAATACTTATGTAATGTAGATATATTAGTGTTTTATTTTTCATAGATATTTCACTGGTAAAAATTTCTTCCACTTTCACCTCACAGAATATTTTGTATAGATCATTGAAAAAATAACAATTAATTCATTTTAATCCCACCTTTTAACACAAGAAACTGTGAAGAAGGTATTTCGGAAGGCACTGTAAAACTAGATTGACTGTTATTTTATAAAATAATTACATACCACGTTAAATGATTACGCAATTAAATTACTCATGTAACAATTCATTAAGTAGTAATCTGGGGCACCACAGAAAAAAGTTATTGAACGAGTTACTATCTCCCGACTAAACTCTAAAGATATAAACATCTCTTACATCAGTCACAGTCAATTCATTCATTCTTATTTACCTTCTATCAGTCTCTTGGATATTTGCATGAACTCTAGCATAAATGATGAATCAGCGATATACAAATTGGCTTAATTATTTATTTACTAACTAACTAAATAATCACACAGAATTACATAAACACATAAACAGAATAGCTTACACATTGATTACTACGTAATGCAATGAAAAGTCCCTAGTGGACTAAACCCGATATGACAGGTTGGTTGACAATGGAAAGGGGTTGGGACAGATAAAGAGTGGGAAAGACAGAATGGACCCACTACATACAGTACATACAGCTGAGAACTATGCTCATGGAAATGTCAATACTTTGCACATGAACAGCCGCTCATTCAAAAGAATTGCAATGTACATATTTACGTGTGTTATATCTTTGTTGTCTCTCCGTTGAAATCACTCGATCTGTATGGGGAGTAATTCGACAGAAAGTCTCTGGTTTGTCCACCAGAGATCAGTCTTTTGTAGTTGTAGCTCTGTTATTATGGATACGTCAGAAGTACTAATGGCCGCTTAATAGGGAAATGTTCTTTAGAATGGATCTTTCAGAGTACCACCCGGTGGTTCTCGGTCGCATTTACCAGACTAAAGTACTTAAACAGCTGCAGACTGAATGTTCCTGTGTAGTCTTCATCTTCTTTAAACTCACGCTGTCGGTCTCGCCGGCCTATAGAGATTTTCTTCTGGGTACAGCTAAGACCACCTTCCATACCAGTAGCAACCCGGCATGTTTTGGTCTAATAGAGTTTAACCATCCGTGACGTCCGGTTCACACCGTCCTCCTGCTTGGTCTAATGTTAATTTCGTCACAAGTCCTATTTAAGCACTCGGGGAAAAAGGGCGTTCCCTCGTTTTGTCATAATGTATGTGCTCAGCGTGGGCGTGGCCACCGACTTGGTTAAGACTTCATATGAAAAACAATTCTCTCATTTAAAAGGCTAACATCACATTACATCTTCTCACAAATAGTTTCATATTTAATCATATAAGTTCCCCAACATTTGGATGTGAATCTGATCACTGAGAAATATACACGTTCAGAGATACAATTATGTTGTTCTACTGTTCTTAGTTACATGACAAATTAGTAATGAATTCGACATGATTGTTCTTTAAGTACCCATGGACCCTTCCAACTGTTTGGAATACAGAAATATTGCTTCATTATTCAACCTTTTTATGTTACCATACTGCAATGTCTCTCTCTGTGGTAACAAAGAGATTTAACTTCCATTTCTGAAAGAGTGGGAGAAAGAGTTTGCCTGCAGGTATTTACGACCTTCATAAAACTGTGGTGGGAGAGAGCAAAAGAGGGGGGGTAATCTGGTGCATATGATCCTCACCCGAAAGGGCAAGTCATGAATGACAGCACTGAAAGAATCACTCCTTGCCCCATGTGTTCACTATATCTCTGCTAAATTAACTGTGTTTATTCAACAACTACATCAGAAAGTGGGGAGAGGTCAGGAATTTCCATCCCTTATTTAAGCTTTTGACGGCTGCAGCCCTGACATTTTCCCTAACATCAATAGACGACTAGGGACCATCATCACCCTTCCTATGACTTCATGTACGGTTAAGAGACTCTTCTCAAATACAGGCCTTATCAAAACATTGATCAAATCTTGCATGTTGACTGAACATCTCAAATATTTAGCCCTGTTGTCCTTTGAACGGGAACTCAAGGATGAAATAATCTCCATCTTCAACATCATGCCTAGGCATCTACGATTTGTGCTGTAAAACGTGAAACACACAAGAACGGTAAGCCTGAATACTGTTATTTATGATTTAACCTAATGTTTTCATGCCTGCCTTGATAGGCCAGGGCTGTATGTGTTTGATTCAAGTGAGCTACTGTATTCATACCCACCATGATATTGGGCTATGTACTCTATGATGATTTCCTGTTTTCATGCCTGAATGCCTATACAGAAGCGTTTGCTTATTCAAAGTGAGCTAGTCATTTCATACCACCCGTACAGGCCTAAAGTGTTTGTATTGTACGGTGTGTGGCTGTTAATATACAGTTGAAGTCGGAAGTTTACATACACTTAGGTTGGAGTCATTAAAACTCTTTTTTAACCAATCCACACATTGCTTGTTAACAAACTATAGTTGTGGCAAGTTGGTTAGAGCATCTACTTTGTGCATGACACAAGTCATTTTTCCAACAATTGTTTACAGACATATTATTACACTTATCATTCACTGTATCACAATTCCAGTGGGTCAGAAGTTTACAGACACTAAGTTGACTGTGCCTTTAAACGGCTTAGAAAATTCCAGAAAAGGATGTCATGGCTTTAGAAGCTTCTGTTAGGCTAATTGACATCATTTGAGTCAATTGGAGGAGTACTTGTGGATGTATTTCAAGGCCTACCTTCAAACTCAGTGCCTCTTTGCTTGACATCATGGGAAAATCAAAAGAAATCAACCAAGAACTCAGAAAAAAATTGTAGACCTCCACAAGTCTGATTCATACTTGGGAGCAATTTCCAAATGCCTGAAGGTACCACGTTCATCTGTACAAACAATAGTACGCAAGTATAAACAGTATGGGACCATGCAGCCATCATTCAGCTCAGAAAGGAGATGCGTTCTGTCTCCTAGAGATGCGAAAAGTGCAAATCAATCCCAGAACAACAGCAAATGACCTTGTGAAGATGCTGGAGGAAACCGGTACAAAAGCATCTATATCCACAGTAAAACGAGTCCTATATCGACATCACCTGAAAGTCCGCTCAGCAAGGAAGAAGCCACTCCTCCAAAACCGCCATAACAAAGGCAGATTATGGTTTGCAACTGCACATGAGAACAAAGATCGTACTTTTTGGAGAAATGTCCTCTGGTCTGAGGAAACAAAAATAGAACTGTTTCGGCATGATGACCATCGGTATGTTTGGAGGAAACAGGGGGAGGCTTGCAAGCCAAAGAACACCATCCCAACCGTGAAGCACAAGGGTGGCAGCATCATGTTGTGGGGGTGTGTTGCTGCAGGAGGGACTGGTGCACTTCACAAAATAGATGGCATCATGAGGTAGGAAAATTATGTGGATATATTGAAGCAACATCTCAAGACATCGTCAGGAAGTTAAAGCTTGGACGCAAATGAGTCTTCCAAATGGACAATGACCCCAAGCATACTTCCAAAGTTGTGGCAAAATGGCTTAAGGACAGCAAAGTCAAGGTATTGGAGTGGCCATCACAAAGCCCTGACCTCAATCCCATAGAAAATTTGTGGGCATAACTGAAAAAGCGTGTGCGAGTAAGGAGGCCTACAAACCTGATTCAGTTACACCAGCTCTGTCAGGAGGAATGGGTCGAAATTCACACAACTTATTGTGGGAAGCTTGTGGAAGGCTACCCGAAACGTTTGACCCAAGTTAAACAATTTGAATACAATGCTACCAAATTCTAATTGAGTGTATGTAAACTTCTGACCCACTGGAAATGTGATGAAAGAAATAAAAGCTGAAATAAATCATTCTCTCTACTATTATTCTGACTTTTCACATTCTTAAAATAATGTGGTGATCCTAACTGACCTAAGACAGGGAATTTTTACTAGGATTAAATGTCAGGAATTGTGAAAAACTAGTTTAAATGTATTTGGCCAAGGTGTATGTAAACTTCTGACTTCAACTGTATGGCAAAAAGTGCACTTTTGGAATGGATGAAAACCATGTCAGGGCTTTCTTTACTTCAATTTTATTTTATTTATTAGGATCCCCATCAGCCGCACCAATGGCGACAGCTAGTTTTACTGGAATCCGACATTTAACGAAAAAGACATTACAGACAAAAGACATTACAATTTACATATATTTTAAAACATTAATATGTAGTATGTCTGTGTATCTATCAGTTACACATACTGTACATGTCAGTAAATACACACAAGTAGGTCACATGGGGAAAGGCATTGTGCTGTGAGGTGTTTCTTTATTTGTTTTTTGAAACCAGGTTTGCTGTTCAATTGCGCTATATAAGATGGAATGGAGTTCCATGCACTCATGGCTCTGTATAATACTGTATGTTTCCTTGAGTTTTTTTCTGGACCTGGGGACTGTGAAAAGCACCTGGTGGCATGTCTGTTGGGGTAACTGTGTTTTTGTAATTTTTTATTTCACCTTTATTTAACCAGGTAGGCCAGTTGAAAAGAAGTTCTCATTTACAACTGTGACCTGGCCAAGATAAAGCAAAGCAGTGCGACAAAAACAATAACACAGAGTTACACATGGGATAAACAAATGTACAGTCAATAACACAATAGAAAAATCTATATACAGTGTGTACAAATGTAGAAAGATTAGGGAGGTAAGGCAATAAATAGGCCCTAGTGGCAATATAATTACAATTTAGCATTTACACTGGTGTGATAGATGTGCAGATGATGATGCGCAAGTAGAGATACTGGGGTGCAAAAGAGCAAAAATAAATAACAATATGGGGATGAGGTAGTTGGGTGAGCTATTTACAGATGGGCTGTGTACAAGTGCTGTGATCGTTTAGCTGCTCTGACAGCTGATGCTTAAAGTTAGTGGGGGAAATATAAATCTCCAGCTTCAGTGATTTTAGTAATTCGTTCCAGTCATTGGCAGCAGAGAACTGGAAGGAAAGGCGGCCAAAGTAAGAGTTGGCTTTGTGGATAACCAGTGAAATATACCTGCTGGAGCGCGTGCTACGGGTGGGTGTTGCTATGGTGACCGGCAAGCTGAGATAAGGCGGGGTTTTACCTAGCAAAGACTTGTAGATGACCTGGAGCCAGTGGGTTTGGCGACGAATATGAAGCGAGGTCCAGCCAACGAGAGCATAAAGGTCGCAGTGGTGGGTAGTATATGGGGCTTTGGTGACAAAATGGATGGCACTGTGATAGACTATATCCAATTTGCTGAGTAGAGTGGAGGCTATTTTGTCAATTACATCTCCGAAGTCAAGGATCGGTAGGACAGTCAGTTTTACGAGTGTATGTTTAGCAGTATGTGTGAAGGAGGCTTTGTTGTGAAATAGGAAGCCGATTCTAGATTTAATTTTGGATTGGAGATGCTTAATGTGAGTCTGGAAGGAGAGTTTACAGTCTAACCAGACACCTAGGTATTTGTAGTTGTCCACGTATTCTAAGTCAGAACCGTCCAGAGTAGTGATGCAGTAGTGAAGTCGGGCGGGCGGGGGTGGGCAGAGATTGGTTGAAGAGTATACATTTAGTTTTACTTGCATTTCAGTGCAGTTGGAGGCCATGGAAGGAGTGTTGTATGGCATTGAAGCTCGTCTGGAGGTTTGTTAACACAGTGTTCAAAGAAGGGCCAGAAGTATACAGAATGGTATCGTCTACGTAGAGGTGGATCTGAGAATCACCAGCAGCAAGAGGGACATAATTGATATATACAGAGAAAAGAGTCGGCCTGAGAATTGAACCCTGTGGCACCCCCATAGAGACTGCCAGAGGTCCGGACAACAGGCCCTCCGATTTGACACACTGAACTCTATCTGAGAAGTAGTTGGTGAACCAGGCGAGGCAGTCATTTGAGAGACCAAGGCTATTGAGTCGATAACAATGCGGTGATTGACAGAGTCAAAAGCCTTGGCCAGGTTGATGAAGATGGCTGCACAGTACTGTTTTTTTTCTTTTCAATGGTGGTTATGATATAGTTTAGGACCTTGAGCGTGGCTGAGGTGCACCCATGACCAGCTCGGAAACCAGACTGCATAGCGGAGAAGGTACGGTGGGATTTGAAATGGTCGGTGATCTGTTTGTTAACTTGGCTTTCGAAGACTTTAGAAAGGCAGGGCAGGATGGATACAGGTCTATAACAGTTTTGGTCAAGTGTCTCCCCCTTTGAAGAGGGGGATGACCGCGGCAGCATTCCAATCTTTAGGGATCTCAGATGATACAAAAGAGAGGTTGAACAGGTTAGTAATAGGGGTTGCAACAATTGCGACAGAAAATTTTAGAAAGAGAGGGTCCAGATTGTCTAGCCCAGCTGATTTGTAGGGGTCCAGATTTTGCAGCTCTTTCAGAACATCAGCTATCTGGATTTGGGTGAAGGAGAAGCGGGGAGGGGGGGCTTGGGAAAGTTGCTGCGGGGGGTGCAGAGCTGTATGCCGGGGTTTGGGTAGCCAGGTGGAAAGCATGGCCAGCCGTAGAAAAATGCTTATTGAAATTCTCGATTATCGTGGATTTATCGGTGGTGACAGTGTTTCCTAGCTTCATTGCAGTGGGCAGCTGGGAGGAGGTGCTCTTATTCTCCATGGACTTTACAGTGTCCCAAAACCTTTAGGAATTAGTGTTACAGGATGCAAATGTCTGTTAGGAAAGCAAAGGCTAGCTTTTTCAAACTGACTGTGTATGTTGGTTCCTAACTTCCCTGAAAAGTTGCATATCGTGGAGGCTATTCGATGCTAATGCAATACGCCACAGGATGTTTTTGTGCTGGTCAAGGGCAGTCAAGTCTGGGGTGAACCAAGGACTATATCTGTTCTTAGTTCTACATTTTGTGAATGGGACATGCTCATTTAAGATGGTGAGGAAAGCACTTTTAAAGAATAACCAGGTGTACTCTACTGACGGGATGAGGTCAATATCCTTTCAGGATACCCAGGCCAGGTTGATTAAAAAGGCCTGCTCGCTGATGTGTTTTAGGGAGCGTTTGACAGTGATGAGGGGTGGTCGTTTGACCATGGACCCATTACGGACAGGCAATGAGGCAGTGATTGCTGAGATCCTGGTTGAAGACAGCAGAGGTGTATTTAGAGAGCATGTTGGTCAGGATGATATCTATGAGGGTGCCTGTGTTTATGGATATAGGGTTGTACCTGGTAGGTTCCTTGATAATTTGTGTGAGATTGAGGCCATCTAGCTTAGATTGTAGGACGGCCCGGGTGTTATGCATATCCCAGTTTATGTCACGTAACAGTACGAACTCTGAAGATAAATGGGGGCAATCAATTCACATATGGAGTCCAATTCACAAGCGGCACCAGTGAAAGACTTATTTCTGGAAAGGTGGATTTTTAAAAGTAGAAGCTCGAACTGTTTGGGAACAAACCTGGATAGCATGACATAACTCTGCAGACTATCTCTGCAGTAGATTGCGACTCCGCCCCCTTTAGCAGTTCTATCTTGGCGGCAAATGTTGTAGTTGGAGATGGTGAGTAGGATAAGTGTACGGCTAAAGGCTATAACCTGTTAGGGCTAGGGGGCAGTATTGACACGGCTGGATAAAAAACATACCCGATTTAATCTGGTTACCACTCCTACCCAGTAACTAGAATATGCATATACTTATTACATATGGATAGAAAACACCCTAAAGTTTCTAAAACTGTTTGAATGGTGTCTGTGAGTATAACAGAACTCAAATGGCAGGTCAAAACCTGAGAGATTCCTTTACAGGAAGTGGCCTGTCTGACCATTTCTTGAACTTCTTTTCCATCTCTATCTTTTACTAAGGATCTCTGCTCTAACGTGACACTTCCCACGTCGTCCATAGGCGCTCAGAGCCCGGGAAAAAACAGAATGTCGTCATTCCAGCCCCAGGCTGAAACACATTATCGCCTTTCTCAAGTGGCCGATCAAGGGACTCTGGGCTTATGCGCATGACCCGACCGCCCCCGCCTTTGTGATTTTTTTCCTCTGTTTGCCGAAAAGGAGATTCCCTGTCGGAATATTATCGCTTTTCTACGAGAAAAATGGCGTAAAAATTGATTTTAAACAGCGGTTGACATGCTTCGAAGTACGGTAATGGAATATTTAGAATTTTATTGTCACGAATTGCGCCATGCGCGCGACACTTCTTTACCATTTCGGATAGTGTCTGGAACGCACGAACAAAACGCCGCTATTCGGATATAACGATGGATTATTTTGGACCAAACCAACATTTGTTATTGAAGTAGCAGTCCTGGGTGTGCATTCTGACGAAGACAACAAAAGGTAATCAAACTTTTATAATAGTAAATATGATTATGGTGAGTGCTAAACTTGCCGGGTGTCTAAATAGCGAGCCCGTGACGCCTGGGCTATGTACTTAGAATATTGCAAAATGTGCTTTCACCAAAAAGCTATTTTAAAATCGGACATATCGAGTGCATAGAGGAGGTCTGTATCTATAATTCTTAAAATAATTGTTATGCTTTTTGTGAACGTTTATCGTGAGTAATTTAGTAAAATGTTAGCGAATTCCCCGGAAGTTTGCGGGGGGTATGCTAGTTCTGAACGTCACATGCTAATGTAAAAAGATGGTTTTTGATATAAATATGAACTTGATTTAACAAAACATGCATGTATTGTATAACATAATGTCCTAGGGTTGTCATCTGATGAAGATCATCAAAGGTGAGTGCTGCATTTAGCTGTCTTCTGGGTTTTGGTGACATTATATGCTGGCTTGAAAAATGGGTGTCTGATTATTTCTGGCTTGGTACTCTGCTGACATAATCTAATGTTTTGCTTTCGTTGTAAAGCCTTTTTGAAATCGGACAGTGTGGTTAGATTAACGAGAGTCTTGTCTTTAAATAGCTGTAAAATAGTCATATGTTTGAGAAATTGAAGTAATAGGATTTTTAAGGTTTTAAAAATCGCGCCAAAGGCTGCAAGTGGCTGTTACGTAGGTGGGACGCAAGCGTCCCACCTAGCCCATAGAGGTTTATAAGATCTGGTTGTCTAGTGCGTTGTGAATAGAGAATAAAAGGAGCAGATTTCTGGGAGTGGTAGAATAGATTCAGGGCATAATGTACAGACAAGGGTATGGTAGGATGTGAGTACAGTGGATGTAAGCCTAGGCGTTGAGTGACAATGAGAGAGGTTTTGTCTCTGGTGGCACTAGTTAAGCCAGGTGAGGTCTCCGCATGTGTGGGGGGTGGGACAAAAGAGCTATCTAAGGCAAGGTGAACGGGACTGAGGGCTCTACAGTGAAATAATACAATAAGAACTAGCCGAGACAGCAGTAGACAAGATATATTGACATTAGAGAGAGGCATATTGACATTAGAGAGAGGCATAAAGCAGTCACAGGTGTTGATCGGGAGAGCTAAGACAACGGGTAAATGGCGATGAATGGACAGAGCAGGTCAGTTAGGTACTTACAGGACCTGAGTTCAAGGCTGGGGCTGACAGATGAACAAAATGAGGTACCGTGTTACTGAAACAGTCCAGGGGCATCAGCTGTGTAGCCGAGTGATCATAGGGTCCAAAGAGCAGCAATAGGTGAGTCAGGGAGCCGTTCAGTAGTCACTACTATGCTAGGTTAGCGGGAGACACGTCGTTTAGAAAGCTAGCGGGCTGGGGCAAGAAGATGGGTCTTCGGGCGACATTGCAACAGAAAAGCCTGTTGAGACCACATTGGGCGATTATGTCGGCAGACCAGTCGTAATGAATCAACAATAAAAGGTCAAGGCCAATTGGCAAAAGAGGTATTGTAGCCCTAGAATTAGCTGGTATATGGGCCTAGGTCGGGGCTAGCTCAAGACTAACTGGTGCTTGCTTCGGGACAGAGGCGTTAGCTAACAGTAGTCACTCGGTAGCAGCTAGCCAGCTGCGATGATCTGGTGTAATGATCCAGAGCGGCAGGAATTCAGTGATGTGGTAGAGAGAAGCAGTCTGATATACTCTGGGTTAATATCGCGCTGTGCAGACTGGCATGTATTTTCCGAGCTAAAGCTGGCGGTGTCCGAGCTAAAGGTGAAGACCGCTAGCCGTGGCTAACAAAGACTTGTAGCTAGTTAGCTGGCTAGCTCCTGACGGAGGTTCCAGTTATAAGGAAGAAAAATAGCAGATCCATACCACCTTGGGTGAGGTGGGTTGCAGGAAAGTATATTTAGTTTGTAGATAGAAAGTGCGTTTAAAATGTATACGAGAAAAAAAAAGCAAATTACATGGGATAAGACACAGGATAAGACAAAGACAAACACAACACACGACCGACTGCTACGCCATCTTGGAACACGATGTGTGTGTCAGTGCTGTATGTAGGTTGACTATGCAAACAATTTGGAATTTCCAACACATTAATGTTTCTTATAAAAACAAGAAGTGATGCAGTCAATCTCTCCTCAACTCTTAGCCAAGAAAGAATGGCATGCATAGTATTTAAATTAGCCCTCTGATTGCAATGAAGAGCAACACATGCCGTTGTGTTCTGGGCCAGCTGCAGCTTAACTAGGTCTTTCTTTGCAGCACTTGACTATATGACTGAACAATAATCAAGATAAGACAAAATTAAAGCCTGTAGGCCTTGCTTTGTGGAGTGTGGTGTCAAAAAAGAAGAGCATCTCTTTATTACACACAGACCTCTCCCCATCTTTACAACCATTGACTCTATATGTTTTGACCATGACAGTTTACAATCTAAGGTAACACCAAGTAATTTAATCAAATCAAATCAAATTTATTTTTATATAGCCCTTCGTACATCAGCTGATATTCTCAAAGTGCTGTACAGAAACCCAGCCTAAAACCCCAAACAGCAAGCAAAGCATGTGAAAGAAGCACGGTGGCTAGGAAAAACTCCCTAGGAAAAACTCCCTAGAAAGGCCAAAAACCTAGGAAGAAACCTAGAGAGGAACCAGGCTATGAGGGGAGGCCAGTCCTCTTCTGGCTGTGCAGGGTGGATATTATAACAGAACATGGTCAAAATGTTAAAATGTTAAAATGTTCATAAATGACCAGCATGGTCAAATAATAATAATCATAGTAGTTGTTGAGGGTGCAACAAGCACGTCCGGTGAACAGGTCAGGGTTCCATAGCCGCAGGCAGAACAGTTGAAACTGGAGCAGCAGCACGGCCAGGTGGACTGGGGACAGCAAGGAGTCATCATACCAGGTAGTCCTGAGGCATGGTCCTAGGGCTCAGGTCCTCCGAGAGAAAGACAGAAAGAGAGAATTAGAGAGAGCATATTTAAATACACACAGGACACCGGATAAGACAAGAGAAATACTCCAGATGTAACAGACTGACCCTAGCCTCCCAACACATAAACTACTGCAGCATAAATACTGGAGGCTGAGACAGGAGGGATCAGAAGACACTGTGGCCCCATCCGATGATACCCCCGGACAGGGCCAAACAGGCAGGATATAACCCCACCCACTTTGCCAAAGCACAGCCCCCACACCACTAGAGGGATGTCTCCAACCACCAACTTACCGTCTTAAGACAAGGCCGAGTATAGCCCACAACGATCTCCGCCATGGCACAACCCAAGGGGGGGGGGCGCGCCAACCCAGACAGGAAGACCACGTCAGTGACTCAACCCACTCAAGTGACGCACCCCTCCCATGGACGGCATGGAAGAACACAGGTAGGCCAGTGACTCAGCCCCTGTAAAAGGGTTAGAGGCAGAGAATCCCAGTGGAAAGAGGGGAACCGGCAAGGCAGAGACAGCAAGGGCGGTTCGTTGCTCCAGCCTTTCCGTTCACCTTCACACTCCTGGGCCAGACTATACTTAATCATAGGACCTACTGAAGAGATAAGTCTTCAGTAAAGACTTAAAGGTTGAAACTGAGTCTGCGTCTCTCACATTGGTAGGCAGACCATTCCATAAAAATGGAGCTCTATAGGAGAAAGCCCTACCTCCAGCCGTTTGCTTAGAAATTCTAGGGACAATTAGGAGGCCTGCGTCTTGTGACCGTAGCGTACGTGTAGGTATGTACGGCAGGACCAAATCGGAAAGATAGGTAGGAGCAAGCCCATGTAATGCTTTGTAGGTTAGCAGTAAAACCTTGAAATCAGCCCTTGCCTTAACAGGAAGCCAGTGTAGGGAGGCTAGCACTGGAGTAATATGATAAAATTTTTTGGTTCTAGTCAGGATTCTAGCAGCCGTATTTAGCACTAACTGAAGTTTATTTAGTGCTTTATCCGGGTAGCCGGAAAGTAGAGCATTGCAGTAGTCCAGCCTAGAAGTAACAAAAGCATGGATTAATTTTTCTGCGTAATTTTTGGACAGAAAATTTCTGATTTTTGCAATGTTACGTAGATGGAAAAAAGCTGTCCTTGAAACAGTCTTGATATGTTCTTCAAAAGAGAGATCAGGGTCCAGAGTAACGCCGAGGTCCTTCACAGTTTTATTTGAGACGACTGTACAACCATCCAGATTAATTGTCAGATTCAACAGAAGATCTCTTTGTTTCTTGGGACCTAGAACAAGCATCTCTGTTTTGTCCGAGTTTAAAAGTAGAAAGTTTGCAGCCATCCACTTCTTTATGTCTGAAACACAGGCTTCTAGCGAGGGCAATTTTGGGGCTTCACCATGTTTCATTGAAATGTACAGCTGTGTGTCGTCTGCATAGCAGTGAAATTTAACATTATGTTTTCGAATGACATCCCCAAGAGGTAAAATATATAGTGAAAACAATAGTGGTCCTAAAACGGAACCTTGAGGAACACCGAAATTTACAATTGATTTGTCAGAGGACAAACCATTCACAGAGACAAACTGATATTTTTCCGACAGATAAGATCTAAACCAGGCCAGAACTTGTCCATGTAGACCAATTTGGGTTTCCAATCTCTCCAAAAGAATGTGGTGATCGATGGTATCAAAAGCGGCACTAAGATCTAGGAGCACGAGGACAGATGCAGAGCCTCGGTCTGACGTCATTAAAAGGTCATTTACCACCTTCACAAGTGCAGTCTCAGTGCTATGATGGGGTCTAAAACCAGACTGAAGCGTTTCGTATACATTGTTTGTCTTCAGGAAGGCAGTGAGTTGCTGTGCAACAGCTTTTTCTAACATTTTTGAGAGGAATGGAAGATTCGATATAGGCCGATAGTTTTTTATAATTTCTGGATCAAGATTCGGCTTTTTCAAGAGAGGCTTTATTACTGCCACTTTTAGTGAGCTTGGTACACATCCGGTGGATAGAGAGCCGTTTATTATGTTCAACATAGGAGGGCCAAGCACAGGAAGCAGCTCTTTCAGTAGTTTAGTTGGAATAGGGTCCAGTATGCAGCTTGAGGGTTTGGAGGCCATGATTATTTTCATCATTGCGTCAAGAGATATAGTACTAAAACACTTTAGTATCTCCCTTGATCCTAGGTCCTGGCAGAGTTGTGCAGACTCAGGACAATGGAGCTTTGGAGGAATACCCAGATTTAAAGAGGAGTCTGTAATTTGCTTTCTAATGATCATGATCTTTTCCTCAAAGAAGTTCATAAATGTATTACTGCTGAAGTGAAAGCCATCCTCCATTTGCGAAGGCTGCTTTTTAGTTAGCTTTGCGACAGTATCAAAAAGAAATTTCGGATTGTTCTTATTTTCCTCAATTAAGTTGGAAAAATAGGATGATCGAGCAGCAGTAAGGGCTCTTCGATACTGCACGGTACTGTCTTTCCAAGCTAGTCGGAAGACTTCCAGTTTGGTGTGGCGCCATTTCCGTTCCAATTTTCTGGAAGCTTGCTTCAGAGCTCGTGTATTTTCTGTATACCAGGGAGCTAGTTTCTTATGACAGATGTTTTTAGTTTTTAGGGGTGCAACTGCATCTAGGGTATTGCGCAAGGTTAAATTGAGTTCCTCGGTTAGGTGGTTAACTGATTTTTGTCCTCTGACGTCCTTGGGTAGGCAGAGGCAGTCTGGAAGGGCATCAAGGAATCTTTGGGTTGTCTGAGAATTTATAGCACGACTTTTAATGCTCCTTGGTTGGGGTCTGAGCAGATTATTTGTTGCAATTGCAAACGTAATAAAATGGTGGGCGGATAGTCCAGGATTATGAGGAAAAACATTTAGATCCACAACATTAGTCTCCCTGGTCTCCTCAACTGGTTCAACAGCCACACCATTCATTACCAGATTCAGCTGAGGTCTAGAACTTATGGTATGATTTGTTCCAAATACAATGCTCTTAGTTTTAGAGATGTTCAGGACCAGTTTATTACTGGCCACCCATTCCAAAACATAATGCAACTCCTTGTTAAGCGTTTCAGTGACTTCATTAGCTGTAGTTGTTGACATGTATATGGTTGAATCACCTGCATACAAGGCTTTGTTTAAAGCCAGTGTCAGGTCATTGGTAAAAACAAACTTCCTTGCTTCTTTGTGTAATAGTGAAACAAGCTGTTTGTGCATATTCCAATTCAGTGCCGAGCTGGAGCTGGTGTCCGGCCAATGCTCTCATTATGTTTGTTTACTGTCTGACTCGGACAGTCTGCCTGTTTTTTCAGTGTTGTTGTAAGCGGTTGTGTAGTTGCGCACTTGCGCTGCCTACATACTAGCCAATAATAACTGGCTTGTTTGTTAAGGGAAATTTGTTGTTTTCTGGTCACATTTATATTGTGTTCTGTGTTAAATTATACAATGTGATTGACTTAAATATGTTGGTCAGTGATGTAGTTGAGGTTATACACAGGTATACGCTGTATACCCACTTTTTTTCTGTGGGCATTGCGTATGTATACTCACACTGTAAGACTTTTCTGTAATTTCAACAGAAAAACTAGAATGCACAGTATAATACCATAAATGTGTTTTACAGCATTAATACTGTGGATTGTACTGCATTATGAGTAAAATGATGACAAATACTGTTATTAACTGTAATTGGAAGCCTCCTGTAAAAATGATCAGTTTCAGGCACCAACCTCATGATGTCGGGTGAGACACATGAAGATCAAACTATTTTAGTAAATATATTCCTGAAACGGCTTTGAAGTGGAAGAATATTTTCAGCAGCTGCTGGGTAGGTACTTTGACTAGTTTATAAGTATCTTTATTGCTAGCCAACATTGAATTACTGCATATATTCTTAGCTAACCTAGCTAGCTGGCTAATGTTTGCTAGCTAGTTAGCTAGCTATTAGTTTGTAGATAGCCATTTCGGTCTGCTCTAAATTGCTTGTTAATATCTTGCTGCGCTTAGTGGGACTATCATTTGTTTTTCAACAGGACAATAACCCAACACACTTCCAGGCTGTTGTCATGACATGGTCCTTTCTGGGTGTAGATCGTGGCTTGCCCCCCCCTCTCTCTCTCCTAAACCCAGGTTTTATCTCAGGTCATAAATTCCTGGCAGAGACTCTCTCCCCCTGGTCATGCAGAAAGAGAGTGAGAGAGCACAGAGAGAGAACAAAGGACTCCACTTGGCCAAACTCCTAAATCCCCTAAATGGGAGAAATAAACAATATCTCTACTTTTAAGAATGTGGGAAGGGTCCGTGGACACTTAAGGGACAGTAATGACGAGTGTGTTTCATTTGGTGATCTCATGTTGGACAGGAAACACACATAACTGTATCTCTTAAAGTGCACATTTCCCAGCTGTCAGGTTTACATCTACAGTTGAAGTCGGAAGTTTACATACACCTTAGCCAAATACATTTAAACTCAGTTTTACACAATTCCTGACATTTAATCCTAGTAAAAATTCACTGTCTTAGGTCAATTAGGATCACCACATTATTTTAAGAATGTGAAATGGCAAAATAATAGTAGAGAGAATGATTTATTTCAGCTTTTATTTCTTTCATCACATTCCCAGTGGGTCAGAAGTTTACATACACTCAATTAGTATTTGGTAGCATTGCCTTCAAATTGTTTAACTTGGGTCAAACGTTTCTGGTAGCCTTCCACAAGCTTCCCACAATAAGTTGGGTGAATTTTGGCCCATTCCTCCTGACAAAGCTGGTGTAACTGAATCAGGTTTGTAGGCCTCCTTGCTCGCACACACTTTTTCAGTTATGCCCACAAATTTTCTATGGGATTGAGGTCAGGGCTTTGTGATGGCCACTCCAATACCTTGACTTTGGTGTCCTTAAGCCATTTTGCCACAACTTTGGAAGTATGCTTGGGGTCATTGTCCATTTGGAAGACCCATTTGCGACCAAGCTTTAACTTCCTGAACTGATGTCTTGAGATGTTGCTTCAATATATCCACATAATGTTCCTCCCTCATGATGCCATCTATTTTGTGAAGTGCACCAGTCCCTCCTGCAGCAAAGCACCCCCACAACATGACGCTGCCACCCTTGTGCTTCACGGTTGGGATGGTGTTCTTCGGCTTGCAAGCATTCCCCTTTTTCTTCCAAACATAACGATGGTCATTATGGCCAAACAGTTCTATTTTGTTTCATCAGACCAGAGGACATTTCTCCAGAAATACAATCTTTGTCCCCATGTGCAGTTGCAAACCGTAGTCTGGGTTTTTTATGGTGGTTTTGTAGAAGTGGTTTCTTCAGGCCTTTCAGGTTATGTCGATATAGAACTTGTTTTACTGTGGATATAGATACTTTTGTAGCTGTTTCCTCCAGCATTTTCACAAGGTCCTTTGCTGTTGTTCTGCGATTGATTTGCACTTTTCGCACCAAAGTATCATCTCTAGGAGACAAAACGCGTCTCCTTCCTGAGCGGTATGATGGCTGCGTGGTCCCAATGTGTTTATACTTGGGTACTATTGTTTGTACAGATGAACGTGGTACCTTCAGGCGTTTGGAAATTGCTCCCAAGGATGAACCAGACTTTCTTTTCTGAGGTCTTGGCTGATTTCTTTTGATTTTCCCATGATGTCAAGCAAAGAGGCACTGAGTTTGAAGGTAGGCCTTGAAAGACATCCACAGGTACACCTCCAATTGACTCAAATGATGTCAATTAGCCTATCAGAAGCTTCTAAAGCCATGACATAATTTTCTGGAATTTTCCAAGCTGTTTAAAGGCACAGTCAAGTTAGTGTATGTAAATTTCTGACCCACTGGAATTGTGATACAGTGAATGATAAGTTAAATAATCTGTCTGTAAACAATTGTTGGAAAAATGACTTGTATCATGCACAAAGTAGATGTCCCAACCGACTTGCCAAAACTATAGTTTGTTAACAAGAAATTTGTGGAGTGGTTGAAAAACTAGTTTTAATGACTCCAACCTAAGTGTATGTAAACTTCCGACTTCATCTGTAAATATTGTTAAATGTATGTGATTAAACATGAAACTATTTGTGAAAAGATGTAATTTGATGTTAACCTTCTAAATGAGAGTATGGATTTTCATATAAAGATTAACTAGTCAGTGGCCACGCCCACGTGAGCATAGACATTACGTCGGCCTCATGTACCGGCCTTTTCTACCTAAACGCATAAATCCCAACTCCTGATGAAATTCACACCAGACCGCGCAAACCCCGGTGTAAGCTAAGGTTGCAAATGGTTGAATTTCTAAGACCAAAACATGCTGGGTGACGCTGGTGTGTGAAGTGGTTTAAATTACAACTCTACCAAAGGACAAGACTATACCACGTGGAGCATTGGCTACACAGCTGGAAATGGTTAAACTCTGAGACTATTGATCCCTACAGAATAAGAGCACATCTGAGACACAAATTACTAGTCTGCAACTAGAAATTATGTAAACCTAGGATGAGAATACAGACAACCGCCAAAGCATCGATTCTAGGAGAACATTTCGAAAGAGCGGTCGTTCATGTAAAGTATTAGCAATTTCTATGAGTGTAGATATCAGCTATGAATCTCCCACTCTTGAGAGGTCCATACCCCCTTCCCTATGTCTACCAAGCCGTTATATCGGCTTAGCCCACTAGGGACTTTTCTACCATTGTTAGTAATAATATCTACTGTTTGTTTGTTTTGTATTTCTGTGATTTGATTAATTAGTAAATAAATAATTAAGCCAATTTGTATGTTGCTGATTCTTAATTTATTCTAGGGTTCGTACAGATAACCAAGAATTTTACGACGTTCAGATGAGACTGATAGAAGGTAACAATTAATAATGATTAATAATTGACTGCTATTTGATATAAGATCTTCAGATCTTTAAGAGAGTGGATTCAGGAGATAACCGCTCTACATAAATTAATGTTTCCGTGGTGCCTCAGGTTATTAATGGTTTAATTGTTGCATGGTTTAATTCAATCACGTAATCAATTAAACAGTAAGTAATCAATTTGATAAAATAGCATGTCATATAATTTAATCATAGCAAAGACACGACACTGTGTAAGAGATATTTGACCAAGAAGGAGAGTGATGGAGTGCTGCATCATATGACCTGGCCTCCACAATCACCCGACCTCAACCCAATTGAGATGGTTAGGCATGGTTTGGATTGCAGAGTGAAGGTAAAGCAGCCAACAAGTGCTCAGCATATGTGGGAACTCCTTCAAGACTGTTGGAAAATCATTGCAGGTGAAGCTGGTTGAGAGAATGCCAAGAGTGTGCAAAGAGTGTGCAAGAGTGTGCAAAGCTGCCATCAAGGCAAAGGGTGGCTGTCAGGGATTTCTTCGTCGGAGGACGATATGGCGAAATCATCATCGGAAAATGAGGACCAATATGCAGCAGAGTTGAGATGGTTCATTTTGAACTTTTAATAAATTCCAAAACGAACATACAAAATAACAAAAACGAACGCACGATACACTGTTAGGTTTACACACACTAAACAGGTTTACACACACTAAACAATCTCCCACAAATACACAGACAAACACACCCAACTAATATAGGACTTCCAATCAAAGGCAACACCACACAGCTGCCTTCAATTGGAAGTCCACCCCAATTAACTCAACATAGAAACAGATCAACCAGACTACACATAGAAATACATCAACATAGACCATAACTCAAAACCCGGAAATAATAAATCAAACGCCCTCCTAACTAACACACCACCCTGAACCACATAAAACAAATACCCTCTGCCACATCCTGACCAAACTAAAATGACAATTAACCCTTATACTGGCCAGGACGTGACAGTACCCCCCCCCCCCCTTAAAGGTGCTAACCCCGGAAGCACCTTAAAAAAACAACCCCAAACAACAACAAAACAAAAATTCCCCCCTACTAAAGGGAGGGAAGGGAGGGTGGCTGCCGTCAACGACGGCACTGTGCTACACCCCCCCTCCCCAACCCACCTATATCTGGAGGTGGCTCCAGTTCTGGCCGTTCCAGGCAGTCGGGCCACTCTGACATCGCCGGGGGGCAGTCGGGCCACTCTGGCATCGCCGGGGGGCAGTCGGGGCAGTCTGGCAGCTCGGGGCAGTCTGGCAGCTCTGGCAGCTCGGGGCAGTCTGGCAGCTCGGGGCAGTCTGGCAGCTCGGGGCAGCTCGGGGCAGCTCGGGCCACTCTGGCAGCTCGGGGCAGCTCGGGCCACTCTGGCAGCTCGGGGCACTCTGGCAGCTCGGGGCAGCTCGGGCCACTCTGGCAGCTCGGGCCACTCTGGCAGCTCGGGGCAGTCTGGCCACTCTGGCAGCTCGGGGCAGTCTGGCCACTCTGGCAGCTCGGGGCAGTCTGGCCACTCTGGCAGCTCGGGGCAGTCTGGCCAGTCTGGCCAGTCTGGCAGCTCGGGGCAGTTTGGCCACTCTGGCAGCTCCTGACTAGTGGGTGGCTCTGGCGACTCTTCACTGACGGGCGGCTCTGGCGATTCTTTACTGACGGGCAGTTCTGGCGACTCTTGACTGACGGGCAGTTCTGGCGACTCTTGACTGACGGGCAGCTCTGGCGACTCTTGACTGACGGGCAGCTCTGGCGACTCTTGACTGACGGGCAGCTCTGGCGACTCTTGACTGACGGGCAGCTCTGGCGATTGTTGACTGGCGGGCAGCTCTGGCGACTGTTGACTGGTGGGCAGCTCTGGCGACTTTAGACTGGCGAGGCTGGGTTTACGCACTAGATGCCTTGTGCGTAGTGCTGGTACTGGGCGTACCAGACTGGGAACACGCACCTCCAGGCTAGTGCGGGGAGCGGGAACAGGACGAGTCAGACTGGGCTGACGTACTTCCGGGTCCGCACGAGAGACAGGAGCTGGAAACCTAGGGCTATGGAGGCGCACAGGCGGTCTTGATCTTACCTCCTGCACAACCCGTCCTGGCTGGATGGAACTAGTAGCCCTGTACGAGCGGGGTGCTTGTACAGGGCGGACTGGGCTGTGCAGGGGCCTGATGGTAGCCGTGCGTAGAGCGGGAGTTGGGTAGCCTGGTCCTCGGAGGCGTACCGGCGACCAGATGCGCTGCGCAGGCATCCTCCTACCAGGCTGGATGCCCGCTCTAGCACGCACCTGCAAGGGGCTGGAATAACGCGCACCGGACTGTGCGTGCGTATGGGTGAGAGTGCGCTCTCCACCTCATACGCTCCTCCATATAACCACGGGTAGCTGGCTTCCGGCTCTTCCTAGGCCTAGCCAAACTACCCGTGTGCCCCCCCCAAAAAAATTATTGGGGGTGCCTCTCGTGCTTCAACGCCAGTCGTGTCCCTCGGAAACGTTCCCGGTCCATACCAGCCTTACTCCATGGGCATTCTCTGGCCATAACCTGCTCCCAAGTCCATCTCTCCCGTTTGTCCAAATCAAAATTCCTCTGCTCCTTCCTCTGCTGCTTGGTCCTGGTTTGGTGGGAGATTCTGTCAGGGATTTCTTCGTCGGAGGACACACCACCCTGAACCACATAAAACAAATACCCTCTGCCACGTCCTGACCAAACTAAAATGACAATTAACCCTTATACTGGCCAGGACGTGACAGTGGCTACTTTGAAGAATCTCAAATGTAAAATATATTTTGATTTGTTTAACACTTTTTTGGTAACTACATGATTCCTTATGTGCTATTTCATAGTGTTGATGTCTTCACTATTATTCTACAATGTAGAAAATAGTAAAAATAAAGAAAAACCCTGGAATGAGTAGGTGTGTCCAAACTTTTGACTGGTACTGTATGTGTTAACTTCTTGTTACTTCTATTGTCAATTCTGTTGTCAATGTTGTTACCAATATGAACATATGTATTTTATGTACAAATGTAAAAAGTAAAAGTTTATTTAACGAGTTACCGTTTCCCGAATTAACTAAAAAATATCAGAATATGTCCATATGTGGTCCGATTCAGAAAACTAGGCGTATGTCGCAAGTCACGACTTCACAGGAGAGCCGTTTGAACGTAAACTTTTCTTTTAATCAAAATGTGTTTCTTGGCAGAAATGCCTTCTCAAACATGTGAACTTTCATGTTCCTTAATATCAAACTTGTATGCCATCTGTAAATACAAATATAATTGTTAAATTATTAGGCTAGTTGGTTTCGCCAGAGAAAAGGACAGCAACCTTCCCGTTAGCAATGATTGGCTAAGATAAAGAGTGGGCTGGACATGTCGAGAAAAGAGTTTGGATTGGTCTGCCATGTAGCACGCGTCTGTCTATTGGAGCTGGTCAGTATGTCTAGGTAATCATGTCGAACTCTGCTTTTTTTAAAAAATGTATCGCATAGTAAAACTGCATAAACATAATGTCAAGTTAAAATGTACTGTTAGCTAGCTAACATTAGCTGGCTGGCTCACTAGCTAACATTATGTGTATGCTCTCCGCTTTCTGGAGGACTGAGTTTTGAAATCAGTGGAATTTGAGTATGATAGCTAAGGAGATGGAGAAAACACCTGTCTGGATTACATCTTCAAACTAAGGGCAACCATGCATAGCATCAGACAGGAGACGCGTCCAACCATGATGTATACAGATACGATAGTCTAGCTAGCTACATTTTCAGATATTGCACGTTTCTAATTTTGACAAAGTATTTTCATTTCAAGTTAAAGTGTCTGTTAGCTAGCTAACGTTAGCTGGCTGGGTCGCTAGCTAACATAACGTGTATGATCTTATTCTTCATATCTTAGACACATTTGCTTGACTAGTTATAGCCATTGAACCTGGTTGGCTAGCTACCTGCAGATTCATGCATGGTAGTAACGTCATGAGTTGTGTTTATGGTGCATTGTTTAGCTAGCTAGCTACAGAAGACTCCACTATGCAAGTATCCATTTCAGTAGAATGTCACTGCAACTGTTGATAGACATACTAGCTGGTAAATCTGCTCTGGCTATCTACTCCGATTCCAGAAACTGATTCATTTTTGAATGCTCAACACGCATTGAATATGTCCGTTGTCAGTAAACGTCGGCAACAAAGCATCATTAAATTGTTGCCAGCAGCACAGTTAGTCACCAACGCTCTAGACAACACGAAAACAGTCTAATCAGCTCTGCTAGGGGGAGTAAATGGTCAGAGTGAGGTGTTCTCTCATCATGTGCCTGGAAGTAGCTAGCCAATGTTAGCCAGTTAGCTCGGGTGCTTGACTGTCGTTGCGAGGTCAGAGCTTTCGGATCAACCCTACTTATTGGCCAGAATGTCCAGTGTGCGCCCTGTATGCGAAACGCTCTGAATTTAGGAACGGACAATCTAACAGCACAGTTGCAGTCACCAACGCTCTGGATAACATAACAGCCTAACCAGCTCTGCTAGGGCGAGTAATGTTCAGCGAGCTGTTCTCTCTCACTTAGATGTCTGGAAGTAGCTGGCAAGTTAGTACAGAACGCTTGGATCAACCCTTAAAGAGATGGGTGGGGCTAAGGCTTAAGAGGGTGTGAACAATGTTGAATGGGTGTAGACAAAGAAGGGCTCTCCAATAGTAGTAGCAAAACATTGAAAGACGGTTTTCTCAAAAATGAGTTTACAAGTTGATCAACTTTCAAAGCACAATTACTTTCCCATTGTTTCCTCAAATGCAGTGTATGATATTCCATTTTGTAGCTCTGAGTCTCTACTTTTATCCAATGTAAAAACAGAAATTCAAATGTTGCTACATAAGACCGAATCCAGGTGGTGAGTCACATATACTATCTGTCATCCATCAATCATATACTCCTATTTCAGTCTCATTCTGAATGTCGTAATATCCTATAAATCTGTACGAACCCTAGTCTCCATGATGAATCAGTTTGCACAAATTGGCTTAATTATTTATTTACTAACTAATGAAATAATCACACAGAAATATGTAAACACACACACAGTATAGTATTGAAGGTTAACATAATGCAATGACAACCGTTTATTCGGATTTAGAAAAGCAACACATATTTACGCTTGTATGTCTTTGTCGCCTCGCTCTGTTGAAATCACTCGATCAGTCTGTGGAGAGTAGTTCATCAGAAAGTCTCTGGTTGTGTGAGTCTCTGGTGGTCCACCAGAGGTCACCGTGTCCTTTGTAGTTGGAGTAGGTTGGTCTTGGAGTGTCGGTTAGAACGGCTCTTCCGGAAGTGTGCCACGCGGTGTGCAGTGGGTCTTAACCTTCAGTCTGTTTGTTTAGAATAGATACCCTAGAGGTACCTATAGTGGTGAGAGGAAATAGTTTTTTGTCTCTCGTTTTCGGTCGAGTTTCCTAGGCTAACAGTGCATAAACAGCTGCAGACTGAATGTTCCTCTGTAGTCTTCTTCTTCTTCTTCTTCTTCTTCTTCTTCTTCGAGAGAGAGAGAGAGAGAGAGAGAGAGAGAGAGAGAGAGAGAGTTTGAGCTCATGCTGTCGGTCATGCTGGTCTAATGTAGAGTTTAACCATTTTACACGTTCAGCCTACCATCCGTATACTGGTCTTTAGTTTTAAACCATTTCTCACCCGTGTAGCCACCGCTTCACGCTGTCTGGTCTGTATTGTCTAACCATTCGTGATGTCCGGCTTACCGTCCACCTACTTGGTCTGATGTGAATTCCGTCACGAGGGGTTTTATACTTGGGTAGAACAGGGGGCGTTTCATCATGTTTGTGCTCACCTGTGCGTGGTTACTGACTGCGTAAAACTTTACATGAAACACAATTAATTCTCTCATTAGGAAGGCTGAAGTCACATTTAATCTTCTCACAAATAGTTCCATATTTAATCATATAAGCTCCAAAACATTTAGATGTAAATCTGATAACTGGTACGTACTAGACATTTGTAGAGTTACCGTTATTTGATTATACCATCCTTAATGATATCACAAACAACAACTTATTTGACATTATTATTGTTTCGAGCCACACAAACCATTTACCACATTATTTATGTTAGAAATGTCCAACCTTTTCATGTTACAGTACTGCAAAGTTTCTCTCAGTGGTAGCAAAGGGATTTTTAACTTCCATTTCTGCAGAGTGGGAGAGAGAGTTTCTGCAAGGAATTTACGACCCGGTTGTTAAGTCATAAAACTCTGGTGGGAGAGGGGGAGGGGCTGATCTGGCGCCTATGATCCTCACCAAAGAGGGAAAGTCATGACACCTGTAAATTTGCAGGGATTGTCACGTCTACTTCCGCTCCTCCTCTCCGGTGTTCAACGTCGCCGGTTTACTAACCACCGGTCCTGGCATTCATCCTTACTCACACCTGGCATTCATCATTACGCGCACCTGCACTTCATCATTAGGCACACCTTGACTCCATCACTTCACTGATTACCTCTCCTATATCTGTCACTCCCTTAGTTCCATTCCCCAGGCAGTATTGACTATGTGCTTCATGTCTGTATGCTACTTGTGTTTCTTGTTTTGGTTCATGTTCCGTTTATTAATAAACTCACCACCTGCACTTGCTTCCCGACTCCCAGCATCTATGTTACAGGATGCTGTAATATGTCTTTACAGTAAGGAAAATAGTACTGTAAATGCTGTATATTTACAGGGAAAAGTTTGACAGTGCCCCTCTTATTTTGGGAGCTGTACTGTTAGATATCAGTGCAGCCTTTGGTATTATTGACCATAACCTGCTGTTTCAGAAAACGTAAGTTTTATGGCTTTTCAACCTTTTCAACCTCATATCTTGGATTCAGAACTATCTATCTAATCAAACTCAGAGGGTTTTCTTTAATGGAAGCCTCTCTAATGTCAAACATGTAGGGTGTGGTGTACCGCAGGGCAGCTCTCCAGGCCATCTACTCTTTTCTATTTTTACCAATGACCTGCCACTGGCATTAAACAAAGCCTGTGTGTCCTTGTATGCTGGTAATTCAACCATATACATGTCAGCAACTACAGCTAATGAAGTCACTGAAACCCTTAACAAGGAGTTTCAGACAGTTTTGGAATGGGTGGCCAGTAATAAACTGGTGCTGAACATCTCTGAAACTAAGAGCATTGTATTTTGTACAAATCATTCCCTAAACTCTAGACCTCAGCTGAATCTGGTAATGAATGGTGTGGCTGTTGAACAAGTTGAGGAGACTAAATTACTTGGTGTTACCTTAGATTGTAAATGGTCATGGTCACAACATAGATTCAATAGATTCAATGGTGGAGAGGTCTGTCCATAATAAAGAGATGCTCTGCTTTTTCGATACCACACTCCACAAAGCAAGTCCTGCAGGCTCTAGTTTTGTCTGGCCCAGAACAGAGCGGCACATCTTGCTTTTCATTATAATCAGAGGGCTAATTTAAATACTATGCATGCCATTCTTTCTTGGCTAAGAGTTGAGGAGAGATTGACTGTGTCACTTCTTGTTTTTATAAGAAACATTAATGTGTTGAAATTCTAAATTGTTTGCATAGTCAAGTTACACCTGGCTCTTACACACACACCCGCTAACATTACCAGACATGCCACCAGCGGCCTTTTCACAGTCCCCAAATCCAGAACAAATTCAAGAAAGTGTACAGTATTATATAGAGCCATTATTGCATGGAACTCCCTTCCATCTCATATTGCTCAGATTAACATCAAACCTGGTTTAAAAAAATTTAAAAAATAAAGCAACACCTCATGGCACAACGCCCCTCCCCTATTTGACCTAGATATTGTGTGTCTGTATTGATATGTAGGCTATGTGTGCCGTTTTTAAATTTATGTAGTACATTTATGTAGTATATATTATGTTTTTGTCTATTCATGTTCTGTATTATGTCATGTTTCATGTTTTGTGTGGACTCCAGGAAGAGTAGCTGCTGCTTCATAACAGCTAATGGGGATCCTAATAAAATACTAAAAATACCAAAATTCTCTCACAGCTAATATTCGCATTCACAATGAGAACTTTGCATTTAATCCCTTATCTCATGAGTTCTAAAGTTTAGGCTCTTCATTTTGCTTCTCAACAGAAGAGATTTAGGGACAGGCTATGAAGTGTAGGCCAGGGCCCTGACTCAATCTAGTAGCAATCACGACATAGATGAAAAAGCCTTACAGAAATCATGTGGCAAAGACTACAGCCTAGAAAGGTATTCAAGAATAGTAATATTAGGGTAGAAATATGTCAATCATGATGCATGGAATTGAATGTAGCCTTGGCTTTTTTTGTAACCCATAAATCTCTAGCAAAACGCACAATACAAAGATGAATCAGCAGCGACTAGCATTCAAGCCTTCAGCTGCTGTGAAATGTAGGAACTCCTCGAGTATCCGGTTCTCATGTAACGCACCACCACTGAAATCTGCGCTTATCTGGCGCCTTAGCCTAACATATCAGCCATAAGGGCTAGGCTTATTATTTAATTCTGGATATCATGGTGAATGTATTTCGCATTGCCATGATTTTAGGTCATTTAGAATAGCCTACATCTGTTTCTCATAGAATTTCCATTCACCAGACAGGCCATTTGTGAAATGTTGGGCAAAATTAGAGTATACTCACTACTCCATGCACCACAACTAAACCACTGATGTCTGGCTTTTTTTGCTGTATTTTTATGCTGGAAAATGTTGGCCCAGTCACTTTTACTCAATCCCCTGCCACACGACAATTTCTGCCTACACCTCTGGCATAAACAGTTGAATTGGCTACCTAATATTTAAATGCAATATCATTTGGGGAGACACCAGTGAACACTAACAAACGTGACTCCTGAACCAATTCCTGTTCGAATGGGGAAATAGAATAGAGACAACAACAAAAAAAGACTACATCAAACATAGACTACTAGACTAAATGATTGGCAAAGGGTTAATAGCAAAGTAAATTAAGACAGAGTGGAAAGATTGCAAATGTTTAGGCCTAGGCCTACTCTTTAACGTGCCCATGGTCCGCTTGCTCGGATAAAGCCTGCAGAGGTTTTTGTGAATGGAATGCGACAGAGCATGCTGCATCCAATAAAGGAACTCCCTGGCTGAATACAGAATGACAGAATGAGCTGGAGCTGTCCAGCTGCTGTCTGGTGCCAGAATGAATAGGCTACAGCTAGAAAGATGCATTGATCAAAGGCAACTGAGAAACTATACAGACCAAACCCATTACCACATTCATACAAAATAGTCAGTGCTTGTAAAATAGAAGGGTATTTATCAATTGATTGAAAATGAAAATGAGTTAGTGGACGCGCTTTCAAGCACGCATATACAATATAAATCAATAGCCTAGGTCTATAGGCAAATGATTTATCCCCCAAGAACATTTTGTTTAGAACAGGTACTGTAGGTTTCCATTGACCCAGGATTTTTCGACAACAACAATCTTTGCGACATGTGTAATTGAAACAGCAGATAGAGGAGACTGTCACGATTCCCACCGACGGTGGTGCCCCCTCCTGCTCGGGTGGCGCTCGGCGGTCGTCGTCACCGGCCTATTAGCTACCACTGATTCCCTTTTTGGTTTTCCCTTCTTTTTGGTTTTGTGCACCTGTGTTAGTTTGGTTAATTAGCGGGGCTATTTATGTTAGCTGGTCCGCTTCCGTGTTGTGCGGGATTATTTCTATTGTGACGGCTCATGTTCGTGTCGGCGCTATTTTACGCCGTGTGTATTTTCTCCCCTGTGTTTGGGAGTATTTGTTTGATGAGTGAGTGTAAATTAAATACGCCACTAGCCTGTGCTCGCTGCTTCCTGTGCCTCATTCCTTCACCATGACTGCCAACCCGTTACAGAGACATTTTCTATAGATCAACAACATTTTTATCCACTTTATTATGACAAATTATAATGGAAACAGTGTTTTTCTAATAAATCAAATCAAATCAAACTTTATTTGTCACATGCGCTGAATACAACAAGTGTAGACCTTACTGTGAAATGCTTACTTACAAGCCCTTGTCCATTTCAAGAAGAGTTAAGAAAATATATACAAAATAAACTAGTAAAAAATTATAAAAAAGTAACACAAAAAAATAACAATAAAAAGACTATATACAGGGGGTAATGGTACCAAGTCAATGTGTGGGGGTACAGGTTAGTAAAGGTAATATGTACATTTGTATTTGTAGGGGTGAAGTGAATATGTGTAGATAATAAACAGCGAGTAGCAGCAGTGTACAAAACAAATAGGGGGGTGTCAATGTAAATAGTGCAGTGGCCATTTCATTAATTGTTCAGCAGTCTTATAGCTTGGGGGTAGAAGCTGTTAAGGAGCCTTTTGGTCATAGACTTGGCGCTACGTTACAGCTTGCCGTGCAGTAGCAGAGAAAACAGTCTATGACTTGGGTGACTGGAGTCTGTGACAATTTTTTGTGCTTTCCTCTGACACCAGCTATTATATAGGTCCTGGATGGCAGGAAGCTTGGCCCCAGTGATGTACTGGGCCTACACAGTACCCTCTGTAGCGCCTTACGGTCAGATGCCGAGCAGTTGCCATACCAGGCGGTGATGCAACCGGTCAGGATGCTCTCGATGGTGCAGTGGTAGAACTTTTTGAGGATCTGGGGAACCATGCCAAATATTTTCAGTCTCCTGAGGAGGAAAAGGTGTTGTCGTGCCCTCTTCACTACTGTCTTGGTGTGTTTGGACCATGATAGTTTGTTGCTGATGTGGACACCAAGGAACTTGAAACTCTTGACCCATTCCACTATAGCCCCGTCAATGTTAATGTCCCGGCTTTTCCCGTAGTCCACGATCAGCTCCTTTGTCTTGCTCACATTGAGGGAGAGGCTGTTGTCCTGGCATCACACTGCCAGGTCTCTGACCTACCTATAGGCTGTCTCATCGGGAGTACAGGAGGGGACTAAGTACACACCCCTGAGGGTCCCCAGTGTTGAGGATCAGCATGGCAGACGTGTTGTTGCCTACCCTTACCACCTGGGGGGCGGCCCGTCAGGAAGTCCAGGATCCAGTTGCAGAGGGAGGTGTTTAGTCCCAGGGTCCTTAGCTTAGTGATGAGCTTCATGGGCACTATGGTGTTGAACGCTCGGCTGTAATCAATGAACAGCATTCTCACAGAAGGTGTTCCTTTTGTCCAGGTGGGAAAGAGCAGTGTGGAGTACGATTGAGATTGTGTCATCTATGGATCTGTTGGGGAGGTATTCAAATTGGAGTGGGTCTAGGATATCTGGGAGGATGCTGTTGATGTGAGCCATGACCAGCCTTTCAAAGCATTTCATGGCTACCGACGTGAGTGCTACGGGCGGTAATCATTTAGGTAGGTTACCTTCGCTTCCTTGGGTACAGGGACTATGGTGGTCTGCTTGAAACATTCAGGTATGACAGACTCGGTCAGGGAGAGGTTCAAAATGTCAGTGAAGACACTTGACAGTTGGTCCACGCATGGTTTGAGCACACATCCTGGTAATTTGTCTGGCCCCGCGGCTTGGTGTATGTAGACCTGCTTAAAGGTCTCGCTCACATCGGCTACCGAGTGCGTTATCACACAGTCGTCCAGAACAGCTGGTGCTCTTGTGCATGCTTCAGTGTTGCTTGCCTCGAAGCGAGCATAAAAGGCATTTAGCTCGTCTGGTAGGCTCGCGTCACTGAGAAGCTCGCATTTGGGTTTCCCTTTGTAGTCCGTAATAGTTTTCAAGCCTTGCCACATCTGACGAGCGTCAGAGCCGGTGTAGTTGGATTCAATCTTAATCCTGTTTTGACGCTATGCTTCTTTGATGGTTTGTCTGAGGGCATAGCGGAATTTCTTATAAGCGTCCGAATCCTTGAAAGCGGCAACTTTAGCCTTTAGCTTGATGCGGATGTTGCCTGTAATCCATGGCTTCTGGTTGGGCTATGTACAGTGGGGTAAAAAGTACAGTGGGGCATCTGTACATCTGTAAATCATTTTATAACATTTTTGACATGCGTTTTTCTGGATTTTTGTTGTTGTTATTCTGTCTCTCACTGTTCAAATAAACCTACCATTAAAATTATAGACTGATCATTTCTTTGTCAGTGGGCAAACGTACAAAATCAGCAGGGTATCAAATACTTTTTTCCCCTCACTGTACAGTCCCAAGTTGATTATCCCTTTTATACCATGGCTTTAATTCAACACATTTCCCACTAGAAATGTGTTCATTTGCCAGTAGAAATGTGTTCAACACCCACTGATGTAGCTAGCAAGTTTACTAAATAGCTACAGTAGTTGCCGTGGTGACTAAACAGTCTTGCTAGTTTAGCTAACCAAACCATCAATCCTAGCTTGCTATTATGAAAATCGAATTCAACAATACCAATACTGTTTTCAATTTGACTTTTGCTTTCAAAAGCAGGTCAAACAAAACGCGAGTGCCTGGAAACAGCTATTAGCCATGGTATATTGGCCATATACCACAAACCCCAGAGGTGCCTTATTGCTATTACAAACTGGCTACGAACGTAAATAGAGTAAAAATAAATGTTTATAAGGTCTGACATTTTTTGATTTTACCAGGCAAGTCAGTTAAGAACAAATTCTTATTGTCAATGACAGCCTAGGAACATTGGGTTAACTGCCTTGTTCAGGGGCAGAACGACAGATTTGTACCTTGTCAGCTCAAGGATTTGAACTAGTCCAACGCTCTAACCACTAGGCTACCCTGCCGCCCAAGCATTCTAGGCTCAAACCACCTAGTTTATAATAATCAGTAATTGCATTTTATCCATGCAATGTGGGAGGGCATCTAGGCTGTCGCCAATTTATTAATGCCAAATTTGTCTATCAGTGTGACGTTATTGTGTCCAGCTGTTTTTATCGACACAAGATATTTAAAATGGGAACGCACCCTAGCAGGCAATTGTCGCATACAAAAAATCACTGAGCAAGTTAATGGAAACATAGCTACTGAATTTGCCTGAAATGCCAGCCAGACAGAAATGACAGAGTGATGCAACACTTGCAGTTGCAGTGTTTTGTTGTCTGTGAAAGACAGACAGACTCTACAACACTGCTCCCCAGCCTTCCACATCTCCGCAGCCAAGCGGAGTAATGTCCCCCCGCCTCCCCAGGGCCCCTCACTGCCAGATTAGCTAATCAATGCGGACTAAGCCTGGAAGGAGATCTATCCCAGTTCAGTGTTTGTGGGCTTCTCTCCAGCACCAAACGGATGCAGATGGAGAATCCGTGGGTGCAGATTATGGCAGCATCTCTATATACTGATCCATGGAGCTGACAATGCAAAAAGTAAAGCTGAAATTGGTAGGCCTTGGTCAAAAGTCTTCCAACAAAATATCATGATAATATAGCCTACATTTACTTGTTCAATAATAGGCTAATAATAATACATATGCTCCATGTAATTGATAGAGGGAGTATAGTGGACAAGGAGCTTGACATCATGTGCCTAACTGAACTCTACTCAGCCCTAGATGAGACCTGCCCACCTGGTTACACATACATGGAAAAAGTCTATAGCACTGGCCGTGGTGGTGCCTTAGCCATCATACACCAAGCTGAACTGAAACTGTCCCCACTGCCCCTGACTGTACTATGCTCTTTTGAACGCCTTGCTGTAAAATCTAAAACCCTCCTACTCCATGACTGTGGTTCTAATTTATCGTCCTCCTAAACCTAACCCATCCTTTAAAACCTTACCTGTCCTTTATCCCGAAAATCGCTGATCTGCTCACATCACTCTGCTCCACCTCAACCAACATTGTAATTCTAGGAGATTTCAATATCCCTGTTGACTCTCCTTCATGTCACTCTGCTGCTGTGTTTCTGAGTTTGACTGACTGTCTTGACCTGAATCAAGTTGTTGATGCCCCCATGCACACCCATGGGCACATACCTGACCTGGTCATCATTGACTCCACCACATCAACAACATGCAGGTCTATGACCTTGGTGTGTCTGACCACAAGGTTGTCACACTGGACTTGACATTTCTTCCCCCTCTAACCAAGTCAAAGCGTTGCATGTGTTTCCGGAACCAGCCAGTCAGAGAGGACATCTTGAACCCGTCTCCTCCAGCTTTTTTGTCAGTGGATGAAATTGCGGAATTTTACAACCAATCCCTGAGCAGTGTGCTTGACCTCCATGCCCCCATAAAAACACGGGATGTTGCATTTGCTCGCTCAGCTCTCTTGGAAACATGAAATCCACTGGACTCAACCTGGAGCGGCATCTCAGAAACTATTCCAAGGCCCTGAAAGAGGCATAGTCAACATTCTACTCAAACCTTGTCAATACAAATCCTGTAAACTCAAAGCACCTGTTTTCCACCATAAACCATCTTATGAAACCCCAATCCCAGTCCCCCATGGAGACGACGGAAGAGCAGTGTAACAGCTTCATTGACTTTTTAAAATTAAGGTCAGCAACTGTCACACCAGCCTTCACTTTGGCTCCCCCTCCTGTCCGGCTCAGGCGTTCGGCGTCGCCGTCCTTCTAGCTGCTGCAGAACCTGCTGCTGGCAAACACCCTTCACTCATCAACCCTGGACTTGTCTCGTCATCATTACACATACCTGGTTCCAATCCCCACTCTATCACTGTATATATACTCCCTCTGTCATTTATCTTTGTTGGTCATTGTCAATGTAGCTTGCTTTCCTGAGAGGAATCTCTCCTTCTCTTTCCTGAGTACTTTATTATTTTGCACTTTGGGTTTCGTCCTGCTTTTATGTATGGTGCTTTAATACATTCAGCAGTTCTAAACCTGCGACTGCCTCCTGCCTACGCCTCTCTACACTTGTGACAGTTTGACCGACCCAAGAGAACAGGAAGCAGCAGTACATCCCAACCTCTCTGCTATAGGAGTGAGGCTCCTATACCACGACTCGTGCCTGGAGCACCTCGGGACTGCCATGGACGAAGTGTTCCAGACTGTATGCCAGAAGCAGGCTACAACCACCACCTTCCCAGCTCCCTGCGGTCGTTCCAGCCACCCCACCACCAACTACACCACCCGGTTCTGGCCCTCCCGGAGCAGTTTGACGGCACCCCAGCTCACTGTAGGGGGTTTCTCCTGCAGTGTGACATCCACCTTGCCCGTCATGCCGGGACGGTCTTGGTGATCTCTGTGCTGACAGGCCGGGCTCTGGAGTGGGCGCACGCCATCTGGGAGAGGGACGTCCAGAAGTGCAGTCCTATGAGCGCTTCACCCAACTCTTCAGTGCCATTTTCGACCACCCTACAGAGGGCCGAGAGGGAGGTGAGGGTCTCCTCCGTCTACGCCAGGGGTCTAGGACAGCATATGAGTACCTCTGGATTTACGGACGGTGACTGCGTCCACTGGCTGGAACGACCAGGCCCTGTTGACGGTTTTCCACAGCGGGCAACAGGCGGACGTCCAGACCGAGCTGGCCTGTCGCAATGAGGACCTCTTGTTGGACCTGCTCATAGCCATCCACCTGGATAATCTCCTGCATGCCCGTCGTCACCCATCCTGGGGGTTCGGGTCTCTCCCAGGAACCTCCAGCGAGACTGAGCCGGTGGAGGTGGGCACGACGCACCTTCCCCCAGTGGAATGTCAACGCCTCTGCTCCTACTGCAGGAAGTCGGACCCCCCCGGAACACCTTGTCCCAGAAGGAGAACCAGGCAAGGAAGCGACAGGCCGAGGAGCGCTCTTGCGCCTTCCCAGGTAGGCGTGGACGTGCCTTGCTCCTCTCTGTCCACCAAGCCCGTCCTCCTTCCTGTCACCTTCCCTAACTATTACGCATTCCTCTAGTCCCTTTACAACCCCCTATTCCAGTCCATGTCCAGACCATGATTCCTATTTCCCTCACGGTTGCTCACAACCACCATGAACGCATCACTTTCCTCATCTTAGACTCTCCTGCACACCCCGTAGTTTTAGGTTTCCCCTGGTTACAGCTGCATAACCCCAGGATATTGTGGACAGAGAGGAGGTTGTTGGGTTGGTCGCAAGTGTGTCAGGTTAGGCGTCTCTCTGTGTTTCTGTGCCACCTCCGTAGAAAGTCCGACCAGGCCACCAACGTCCCTATCCCGGAGGAATACTGTCGCCTACAGGTGGCTTTTTCGAAGACAGGTGCCACGTGCCTTCCCCCTCATCGCCTATGGGACTGCACTAGCGACCTACTGCCTGGTAACACCCTCCCATGGGGGCACATCTGCCCTCTCGCACATGCAGAGACCGAAGCCATGGAGGCCAATGTCCAGGAGGCGTTGTCCCAAGGATTCCCCCATGTCCACCTCTCCAGCCTGTTCCAGCTTATTTTTTGTGAAGAAGGACGGAGGTCTCTGCCTCTGTATTGATTACCGGGCACTGAATAAGGGAACTGTTCAATTCAGTTATTCCCTGCTTCTCATACCCACTGTGATCGAACAGATGTACGGTGCTCAGTACTTTATCATATTGGATTTACATAGTGCCTACAACCTGGTGAGCATCAGAGAGGGGGATGAATGGAAGACCGCCTTCAACACCAGCACCGGGCACTACGAATACAGTGTAATGCCCTACTGCCTGACAAATGCACCCTCAGTGTTTCAGTCCTTCATTAACAAGGTGTTTAGAGACATGTTGGGTCACTTTGTAGTGGTGTACATAGACGACATCTTGGTGTACTACACACGACTAACATGTCTCATGTCAGGTCTGTTTTGGAGAGGCTGATAGGGCATCACCTGCAAGCCAAGGCGAAGAAGTACCTTTTCTTCTAACAGGCAGTCTCCTTCCGGGGCTATCGAATAGCCACCGCAGGAGTGGAGATGGAAGAGCAGAGGGTCAGTGCAGTACGGTCGTGGCCTCTTCCATCCAACATAAAGGCGGTGCAGCACTTCCTAGGTTTTGCCTAGGTGCTTCCTTAGGGGTTTCAGCACAGTGGTGGCCCCTCTCACCTCCCTCCTGAAGGGAGGACCTCGACAGCTGCGCTGGACTGGGGAGGCCAATGAAGCCTTCCGTGCACTCAAGGTACGTTTTACGAACGCACCTGTTCTGGCTCACCCTGACCCGTCTCTGCCCTTCATCGTTGAGGTGGACACCTCCGAGGTTGGAGTAGGGGCTGTTCTCTCCCAATGCACTGGATCGCTGCCTAAACTCCATCCATGCACCTTCTACTCACAGAAGCTGTATCCCGCAGACCGGAATTACGACGTGGGGGATCGTGAGTTGCTGGCCATCAAGAAGGCGCTGAAATATTAAAAACACAGGATGGAGGACTCTTCTTCAAACACAAAATGTAATTTTTTTCAGTTGATATTGGCAAAGGAACCAAACCAGCCGCATTGCGGGCACAAATGTTCCAAAATAAATGTACATATGCATGTTATTCAATCATTTAATCCAACCTGTTCGAGAGCGTCAACGGGCGTCTGCATAGCCAGGCTCTAAAATAGAACTTGGTTCTATTGATGCGCTGCAAGTCGCGCTTCTCCCATCTATTCATTGGTTTTTACCAGTATGGTGTCAAATCCTATCCAAAAGTCGAACGAGCACTAGATGGCGCCCCCGCGAGCAAGATGACACATCATTGCATGAGCAAACTCTTGAGTCAAGTGAGAAATGTGGTCGAGCGAGCAGAGGACAGGTTCTGCGAGCGCAGGCCAGCATGGTGCGTGCAAATTTAACTTGACAGCTTATGAGTGTGACTTTGAGGGAGCAGAACTGCATTTCCGCATGCAGTAGATTCATTTGAGAGCAGAGATTTTTGTTCGACTGAAGAGATACTTACTACATGTCAAGACTCAGAAATTACTGCACTCTCACAAATACTCTGCTTCCCCACACATCTTTTCTCCCGCCCAAACCAATTTTCCAGTTTGCTCTCCAAAATCAATTTTGCTCTCGCAACTGCTTACTGTAATTTTATAACTGGGGAAAATTCTAGCCAATGAACAAAAACTGGGTTTCTGTAGACTGCTACAGGCTGTCAGGTTTTTGGACCAATCACAGATTGACTGCTCCCTAACCTGATTTTTGACCATGGAAATGAAAGGGGACGATGAAAATAAAGGTAAGTTCGATCGTTTTTTTAGTGGAGAAACTAGCTAACCAACTAGCTAGTTAAACAACTATGATTTCAATATTGAAATTAAGGTAGGCAGTTATTTGGTCTTGTGTTATTAAAACAGGCTATTGATGAGGCAAGCTAGATGAACGTCAGCTAGCTAGGATGCTAACTAGCTAACGTCAGCTAGCTATGTGGTTTAACCAAAGCTTCTGTCTATTATTGGTTAGAAAGATGGTTCTATACTGAATGTATGTGATAGTCATTGCTAAACAATATGAGTAGTGTAGGTAAGAGATGAAGTGAACTTATAGGAGGAGAGCTCTCCACGAGGTGGATTGGGCTTGAATTGATGGCATGCTGTTCAATACTGAGGCATGCTGACTGAAGTGCCGTGGATTGGTACAGGGCAATTCCGCGGTATTGAAGTGATGCTGAGACTCAGATTTTTCACTTTAAAATGTGTGTCAAACAAATCAATGATTGCACATAGTTAAAACTAGTCATTGTGCATAGAGTTGTATGGTTTGATTTACTTTGAAGTCATTGGTTTTTGTTTGACACATTTTAAAGTGAAAAATCTGAGTGTCCGCATCACTCTGTTATCGTGGATTTGCCCTACACATGGGCTCAGTCCAGTCCCACATCTTATCACTTATTTGGCAAAATAATCAACCATTTTGATACAGCAGTCTTAAAATGGACTTCCATCTTGAATGCAACATTAAGATGTTAAAACATTTAAACTCTGTCTGTGACATTTCCGGTCACAAATTGTAGACTTGTTTACGTGCTGCTGTGCGGTTTGTTGCTAATGTTATTTTGCTACCTGCCAACTTTACGGTTTTTACTTTTAATTACAATTTTATATTTTATTTTTTCCCTCGCTTTACTTTTTTCATTCAATTTTGTCACCCCGGACGCTTTATCTGGACATGGTTCTACACGACCTCCACCAGCCGAACTAAGTAGTAACATTAACATTAGGCCTTCTAATTTTACCTTTATTTAACTAGGCAAGTCAGTTAAGAACAAAGTCTTATTTTCACTGACGGTCTAAGAGCAGTGGGTTAACTGCCTTGTTCAGGGACAGAACGACAGATTTTTACCTTGTCAGCTCGGGGATTCGAACTTGCAACCTTTCGGGTCCTACGCTTTAACCACTAGGCTACCTGCCCCCCCAATTACAGTCGCTGTACTCATAATATACCGGAGAACGATCGCCTTATGGTGAGGATAGCCTTGCTGCAAGCCCTGCTTCAGACGCAATCATTAGGCAAGGGTAATTTAAGTGTAAGAAAGGATGAAACAGCGTCTGTGCCACCAATAAGTACAGATAGTAGTATAAATCCCCTCGCACAGTCCCCGCAGCCGAACAATTTTCTCATGGCTTCTGGAAGGAAATGCTGTAGGAATGCTCAACTGGTTTTGCTCATTCAGCCGACAAACTTTCAACTGGTTTTCCCATTAAGCAACGAGTCGTAGTCAGAGGCCGAGCCTCCTCTGGTCTCTCCTCCACCCATTTCGGGGTCTGAGACCCCAAAGCCTCCCACCACTAGCTCTGACAAATTGAAAACCCTAGTCATTTGCAACTCCAATACCTGCAGTATTAGACTTAAAAAGAATCATCCAGCGATCATACACTGTTTACCAGTGGGCAGGGCTACCGACATTAAGGCTAATCTGAAGATGGTGCTGGCTAAGATTAAAACTGGCGAGTGTAGAGTATAGGGATATTGTTATCCACGTCGGCACCAATGATGTTAGGATGAAACAGTCAGAGGTCACCAAGCACAACATAGCTTCAGCATGTAAATCAGCTAGAAAGATGTGTCGGCATCGAGTAATTGTCTCTGGCCCCCTCCCTGTTAGGGGGAGTGATGACCTCTACAGCAGAGTCTCACAACTCAATCGCTGGTTGAAAACTGTTTTCTGCCCCTCCCAAAAGATAGAATTTGTAGATAATTGGCCCTCTTTCTGGGACTCACCCACAAACAGGACCAAGCCTGGCCTGCTGAGGAGTGATGGACTCCATCCTGGCTTGAGGGGTGCTCTCAGGGGGTGCTCTCTTTGACCTCATTTCTACCAGGGTGTCACCTGTGCAACTAGAGGTGATAAAACTGTAGATCACCTTTACTCCACACACAGAGACGCATATAAAGCTCTCATCCGCCCTACATTTGGAAAATCGTATCATAACTCTATCCTCCTGATTCCTGCTTACAAGCAAAAACTCAAATCAGGAAGCAATCAATACGGAATTGGTCCGATGAAGCGGATGCTAAACTAGAGCACAGACTGGAATATGTTCCGGGATTCATCCGATGCCATTGAGGAGTTTACAACGTCAGTCACCAGCTTCATAAATAAGTGCATCGATGACATTGTCCCCACAGTGACCATACGTAACATATCCCAACCAGAAGCCATGGATTACAACATCCGCACTGAGGTACAGGCTAGAGCTGCCACTTTCAAGGTGCAAGGCACAAATCCGTATGCTTATAAGAATTCCCGCTACGCCCTCCAAAAAACCATCAAAAAGGCAAAGCATCTTTACAGGACTAAGATCAAATCCTACTACACAGGATGTGGCAAACTATCACGTATTACAAAGGGAAACCCAGCCAGGAGCTGCCCAGTGACGCGAGCCTACCAGATGAGTTAAATACCTCCTATGCTCGCTTCGAGCAAAGCGAACCATGCGTAAGAGCACCAGCTGTTCTTTCCGTAGCCGATGTGAGTAAGACCTTTAAACAGGTTAACATTCACAGACGGGTTACCAGGGCGTGTACGCAGAGCATGCGCTGACCAGCTGACAAGTGTCTTCACTGACATTTTCAACCTCTCTCTGACCCAGTCTGTAATACCTACGTGTTTCAAGCAAACCACCATAGTCCCTGTGCCTAAGAACGCCAAGGTAACCTGTCTAAATGACTACCGCCCCGTAGCACTCCCGTCTGTAGCCATGAAATGCTTTGAAAGGCTGGTCATGGCTCACATCGAAACCATCACCCAGAAACCCTGGACCCACTCCAATTTGCATACTACATACTATCTCTGTTGTATTCCACACTGCCCTTTCCCACCTGGACAAAAGGAACACCTATGTGAGAATGCTGTTCATTGACTACAGCTCAGCGTTCAACACCATAGTGCCCTCCAAGCTCATCACTAAGCTAAGGACCCTGGGACTGAACACCTCCCTCTGCAACTGGATCCTGGACTTCCTGACGGGCCGCACCCAGGTGGTGAGGGTAGGCAACAACACACCTACCAAGCTGACCCTCAACACGGGGGCCCCTCATGGATGCATGCTCAGTCCCCTCCTGTACCTCCTGTTCATCCATGACTGCGTGGCCACGCACGACTCCAACACCATTAAGTTTGCCGACAACACGACGGTGGAAGGCCTGATCACAGACAATGATGAGACATTCACATCGACAGGGCTGTAGTGAGTAGGTCGAGAGCTTCATGTTCCTCTGTGTCCATTTCACTAACGACCTATCAAGGTCCAAACACAACAACACAGTCGTGAAGAGGGTATGATATCACCTCTTCCCCCTCAGGAGGCTGAGAAGATTTGGCATGGGAACTCAGATCCTCAAAAAGTTATACAGCTGCACCATTGAGAGTGTCTTGACCGGCTGCATCACCGCTTGATATGGCAACTGCTCGGCATCCAACTGCATGGCGCTACAGAAGGTAAGGCGTACGGCCCAGTACATCACTAGGGCCGAGCTCCCTGCCATCCAGGACCTCTATACCAAGCAGTGTCAGCGGAAGGCCCTAAAAATTGTCAAAGACTCCAGCCACTCAAGTCTCGGAGGAGAGAGGACACACACTTACTCACGAACACACAGGCATTGATTGTTGGTTTTTATTGTACACATTTAAAGATATCCAATACAAAGCTTAAGTTTCCCACTTTGCTATATATATATATATATATATATATATATATATATATATATATATATATATATATATATATATATATATATATATATATATATATATATATATATATATATATATATATATATACTGCTCAAAAAAATAAAGGGAACACTTAAACAACACAATGTAACTCCAAGTCAATCACACTTCTGTGAAATCAAACTGTCCACTTAGGAAGCAACACTGATTGACAATACATTTCACATGCTGTTGTGCAAATGGAATAGACAACAGGTGGAAATGATAGGCAATTAGCAAGACACCCCCAATAAAGGAGTGGTTCTGTAGGTGGGGACCACAGACCACTTTTCAGTTCCTATGCTTCCTGGCTGATGTTTTGGTCACTTTTAAATGCTGGCGGTGCTTTCACTCTAGTGGTAGCATGAGACGGAGTCTACAACCCACACAAGTGGCTCAGGTAGTGCAGCTCATCCATGATGGCACATCAATGCGAGCTGTGGCAAGAAGGTTTACTGTGTCTGTCAGCGTAGTGTCCAGAGCATGGAGGCGCTACCAGGAGACAGGCCAGTACATCAGGAGACGTGGAGGAGGCCGTAGGAGGGCAACAACCCAGCAGCAGGACCGCTACCTCCGCCTTTGTGCAAGGAGGAGCAGGAGGACCACTGCCAGAGCCCTGCAAAATGACCTCCAGCAAGGCCACAAATGTGCATGTGTCTGCTCAAACGGTCAGAAACAGACTCCATGAGGGTGGTATGAGGGCCCGACGTCCACAGGTGGGGGTTGTGCTTACAGCCCAACACCGTGCAGGATGTTTGGCATTTGCCAGAGAACACCAAGATTGGCAAATTTGCCACTGGCGCCCTGTGCTCTTCACAGATGAAAGCAGGTTCACACTGAGCACATGACAGACGTGACAGAGTCTGGAGACGCCGTGGAGAACGTTCTGCTGCCTGCAACATCCTCCAGCATGACCGGTTTGGCGGTGGGTCAGTCATGGTGTGGGGTGGCATTTCTTTGGGGGGCTGCACAGCCCTCCATGTGCTCGCCAGAGGTAGCCTGACTGCCATTAGGTACCGAGATGAGATCCTCAGACCCCTTGTGAGACCATATGCTGGTGTGGTTGGCCCTGGGTTCCTCCTAATGCAAGACAATGCTAGACCTCATGTGGCTGGAGTGTGTCAGCAGTTCCTGCAAGAGGAAGGCATTGATGCTATGGACTGGCCCGCCCGTTCCCCAGACCTGAATCCAATTGAGCACATCTGGGACATCATCTCTCGCTCCATCCACCAACGCCACGTTGCACTACAGACTGTCCCGGAGTTGGCGGATGCTTTAGTCCAGGTCTGGGAGGAGATCCCTCAGGAGACCATCCGTCACCTCATCAGGAGCATGCCCAGGTGTTGTAGGGAGGTCATACAGGCACGTGGAGGCCACACACACTACTGAGCCTCATTTTGACTTGTTTTAAGGACATTACATCAAAGTTGGATCAGCCTGTAGTGTGGTTTTCCACTTTAATTTTGAGTGTGACTCCAAATCCAGACCTCCATGGGTTGATAAATTGGATTTCCATTGATTATTTTTGTGTGATTTTGTTGTCAGCACATTCAACTATGTAAAGAAAAAAGTATTTAATAAGATTATTTCATTCATTCAGATCTAGGATGTGTTATTTTAGTGTTCCCTTTATTTTTTTGAGCAGTGTATATATATATATTTTTTTTTTTTTCTGATTTTATTTATCTTAGGCTATCAGAGTTGGCATGCCTATAGCCATAGGCCTAGCTCAACTATTTAGATAATTGAATATTAGTTTTGACCTCACTTTCAGACATATATCAAACCCACGTCCCAAAGGGGCCATGTGGGCAGCATTAGAGAAGGTGAGTCACTGCGGGGAAACGAGGAAGCTGCAAAACAACAAACCCGTGCGCCGCTCTAATATTGAGTGGCAGACGGTAAAATTAAACTGTTATAGGAGAATCTGCCCCCTTGGCACCCGATTACCTGTGTCATCTATCTCTGCTGGAAACACACACACAGATCTACAGAAACGCATATACATGCACATGCACACACACTTCCTCTATATTTCTCTCTGTCTCTCTTGCTAGGTTTACACAGGCAGCCCAATTCTGATCTTTTTTCACAAATTGGTCTTTTGACCAGTCAGATCAGCTCTGAAAAAGATCGGATGTGATAAGATCTGATGTGATTGGTCAAAAGACCAATATCAGAATTGGGCTGCCTGTGAATACGCAGCCTCTGTGTTGCACACAAACACTTCCATGTCCAATCACTGTAAGAGTCAGACAGGCACTGCTCATTGCAGCCTGCCCCACCATCAGATTAAATTATCCTTTAATTTGATTGGACTGTACTCTCCATACAGCAGTGTACGCCTTGACATTTGCTGGAGAAAATGCATAATGTTTCCAAATGAAGAAAGGGCCGAGAAGGCATAAGATAGTAAATTAGTCTAACGTTGATAATCTATGATATAAACTAATGGATACAAGCTTAATTGACATAATAGGCTCATTAATGCATTTCAGAGGACAAAACCTTCCAATCATTCCAACATAGGTAAGCAGGGGGTGTTACAGGTGCCCCAAAGGGACAAACTAGAATATCAATACACAACAACAATCACTTTTTGTGCAGTATTCATTTACTACCCCAAGAAACCACTTCATGTGCATTACTGTACATAGGCTGGTCATCTAGGTTTGTACCTGTAGACTTTCCATCACCATGAAGAAAAACAATGCACGATACAGTAATTGAGTACATTTGAAATAAGTGGTGTGTGATGATTTTATGATGTGGCTCAGTTGGTAGAGCATGGTGCTTGCAATGCAAGGGTTATGGGTTCAATTCCCACGGGGACCAGTATGAAAATGTATGTACTCACTACTGAAAATTGCTCAGGATAAGTGCATCTACTAAAATGGAAAATGTTAGACCAGAATAGATCAGATTATCAGATTAACTATTTTGTACAGATGATTATCAGACTCAAGTTACAAATGCTGGTAAAGACTCAAATACATTTTTTTTTTTTTATCACAAAAGTAGTGTACTGGCCCTTTAATAGTTAGCGATTATAGTGTCTTCAGTGCAGGCAACAACAAAAAATGTTGTCCCCCCCCCCCCCTCCTGTCTGGAAACAAATCGCAGCACCCACCCCCAAACTACTTCCCGCGGCTGAGTTCACCTATCTCCCTCTCCTGTGGTGTCTTTTTGGCTATGCTCCCCCCTGGCGGGAGAAATACTATTTAATTCACCCCGTTTCCGTTCATTCATCAGGCTACTGCAGTGTGGCAGAGCCAGAACGCTCGTGGTTCATTCAAGCGAAGCGAAAATTCTTATCAATGAAAGCTTGGTTCCGTCACTAGGGGAAAACTCTGACGTCGGGTCACGTAGGCAGGGAGGGGGGGACGTATAAAGAAGCGGTGCTGTCGGTGATAACTCACTGAAACAGAAGCACAGCGAATGAGGCAACAGTAAGGAAACCTGCGGTGCTGTCCGTGATAATATTCACTGAAACAGACGCACAGCGAATGAGGCAAAAGTAGGGAAACCAAAAGGGAGAAATAACTTTCTACTTTAAATACACTTCCTAACAACACCGAGCTTTATTTGTGTTAAGTAGACATTGGCGTCTTGAGTTAGAGTAGCACGTTCAATTAGAGAGATTTGAGGAGTGACAAGGAGGGGAAAGTAGCCTATCTGGTTTCACAGCACGACACCAGGTAAGTCTTAACTACTTTAATATATCTTATTTAAAAAGTGATCAAACTGATTGATCCTATGGCATGAACGATTGAAAACTAAAGCTATGGTAATGTATTTGAGAATGTGTATGGGCTTCCACCTTGCATTTTGTTAGACAGACTGTAGTTGAAAGAAATAGTAACAAAAGTGTTTTAATAATAAAGGAAAATATATTGAATGTGTTTACTCCAATTAGGGGGGAGGTGGTAGTGTAAGGGGGGGAAAAAATAAGGAATATATATATATATATATATATATATAAAAAAAAGTGATCAGACCCCTACACTTTTTCCACATTTTGTTACATTACAGCCTTATTCTAAAATTGATTAAAATGTTTTTTCCCCTCCTCAATCGACACACAATACCCCATAATGACAAAGAAAAAGCAGGTTTAGACAAAAACAACTGAAATCACATTTACATAAGTATTCAGACCCTTTACTCAGTAATTTGTTGAAGCACCTTTGGCAGTGGTTATAGCCTCGAGTGTGACGCTACAAGCTTGGCACACCTGTATTTGGGGAGTTTCTCTTATTCTCCTCTGCAGATCTCCTGCACAGCTATTTTCAGGTCTCTCCAGAGATGTTTGATCTGGTTCAATTCCGGGCTCTGGCTGGGCCACTCAAGGACATTCAGAAACTTGTCCCGAAGCCACTCCTGCATTGTCTTGGCTGTGTGCTTAGGGTTGTTGTCCTGTTGGAAGGTGAACTGTCGCCCCAGTTTGAGGTCCTGGGCACTCTTGAGCAGGTTTTCATCAAGGATCTCTGTATTTTGCTCCATTCATCTTTGCCTCGATCCTGACTAGTCTCCCAGTCCTTGCCGCTGAAAAACATCCACACAGCATGATGCTGCCACCACCATGCTTCGCCGTAGGGATGGTGCCAGGTTTCCTCCAGACGTGACGCTTGGTATTCAGGGCAAAGAGTTCAGTCTTGGTTTCATCAGACCAGAGAATCTTGTTTCTCATGGTCTGAGAGTGTTTAGGTGCCTTTTGGCAAACTCCAAGTGGGCTGTCATGTGCCTTTTACTGAGGAGTGGCTTCCGTCTGGCCACTCTACCATAAAGGCATGATTGGTGGAGTGATGTAGAGGTGGTTGTCCATCTGGAAGGTTCAATTCTGGAGCTCTGTCAGAGTGACCATCGGGTTCTGGGTCACATCCCTGACCAAGGCCCTTCTCCCCCGATTGCCAAGTTTCGCGGGGTGGCCAGCTCTAGGAAAAGACTTGGTGCTTCCAAACTTCAATTCCTTTGACCTCATGGCTTGGTTTTTGCTCGGACATGCACTGTCAACTGTGGGACCTTATATAGACAGGTGTGTGCCTTTTCCAAATCATGTCCAATCAATTGAATTTACCACAGGTGGACTCCAATCAACTTGTAGAAACATCTCAAGGATGCTTAATGGAAACAGGATGCACCTGAGCTCAATTCCGAGTCTCATAGAAAAGAGTCTGAATACTTATGTAATAAATAAATAAAATATTTTAAATGTATACATTTGCAAAAAAAAATAATGTTTTGTCCTTGGTGTATTGTGTGTAGATTGTTGAGCAAAATAAATAATTTAATCATTTTTAGAATAAAGCTAACAACATTTTTAAAAGATCAAGGGGTCTGAATACTTTCCGAAGGCATATATCATTTTTTATTGAACCTTTTATTTAACTAGACAAGTCAGTTAAGAACAAATTCTTATTTTCAATGACAGCCTAGGAACAGTGGGTTAACTGCCTTGTTCATGGGCAGAACGATAGATTTTTACCTTGTCAGCTCAGGGATTTGATCTAGCAACCTTGCGGTTACTGGTCCAAAGCTCTAACCACTAGGCTACCTACCACCCCAAAACATATATATATATATATATAAAAACAGTATATATATATATATATATATATATATACATTGATAGAAGCCACAATCTATCTGCAATATTAAAGATGATCTACACAATAAAATAAACAAAAAATAAATAAATATAACAAGTGTTTTAAAAGTGTTTTAAAAGATCAACATAAAGGAATGTATTTTCACAAGTTTCAACATATTTTTCAATATTAATCTTTGTATATTGTAAGAGATTACTATCTCTCGGTATGAATAGCCTACAAGAAAATGGGTGTGGATTATGAGAAGAGAAATAATCGAATGATAGAAAGACGGAGGTTGGCTAATGATTGTGGTAATCATATTGACAGGGATTACCGGAGATCATGATAATTGTCATATCATCATCATAACCGTCATCACCATAGCCTCTTCCCTGTCTTCCATCATCTTTGCCATCACCGTGGCGTCACCAACTGCCAAAAATAACCCCAGGAAGACCAAATAAAGACAAAGGGTGAAAAGGACACTTGAAACAGTTGCATCTGGCTGCGTAAAAGATTGGTTTTGCATGTCAAACCAATTTTGATGCTACTTTTTAATAGTTAGTTGAGACATTTATGTACATGCATTAATTAATTATGTATATAAGTGCTCTGCTTTCTTCTATACTTTCATGCATACTAGAGTTCCTGTGGTGATACAGTTCTTGCACTTTTATTTTTGAGGCAATAGAGAGTCGTGTGGCGTTTCTACTGGGCAGATTATGGCTAGATAGGGCTTCTTAAAAGCAGATGAATAATGTGCTTTGGTGGAGAGGCTGCACCCTACGTATATTGCCCTCATGGATGGGCATTTGCGGATAGAATTATGAGAACGGGAGAGACAGACATATGCGGTTACAGAAGCTTTTTAATACCTGTACAAAGTGTACCACACGAGGTACAACGTTTACCAAACATTATACAGCTAAAGAATTAAGTTTGAAAAAGTGGGACCAATAAAGGCAACAAAAGAGATGGAATTGTAAGGTGATATAGATTGTTGCTATACAGTTTGCCTACGCATGACTTGGGCATGTTAGGAAAGATCACTCTATTGGGTGAAAGTGAGATTTGGGGTGCATCATCCACACACACACATGGGTGCATCATCCACACACACATGGGTGCATCATCCACACACACACACGGGTGCATCATCCACACACACACACACACACACACACACACACACACACACACACACACACACACACACACACGGGTGCATCATCCAGGCCAGGTAGGTTGTTTCCTAATCTCTCACTCTGTAGATTACCTTATTAACTGTTGGTCTACTATTTTGACCAGGACCCATAGGGCTCTGGTCAAAAGTAGTGCACCGTGTTGGGTAGGGAAAATCCTGCCAATTGGGATGCAGCCTCAATGCGGTAATATGATTTTTTAATCTCATTTCCATTTTCAATCTCATCTACATTCTGGGATGATATCTGCAATGAATACAGACCTGTGTCAGTGGTTAAATCCAATGGGTTTATGTTTGATATTGTTGTGGCTGTAATGAAGGAGATTATCAATTGGGATTGATTATTTCATCAATCTATTCATGCTACTTATTGAATTTTTAAGCGAAAAAAAAACAACAAAAAAACCTACATCATTGTGGAGTTAGTTACGGAGTGTTATTATACTGTAGCGATCAATGTGAAATCTGTTGTTGCCATGGCCACAGATATAGATGACCTTACAAATAACACCTACTTCTTCTCTGTAGCACGCGCATTGGAACGCTTTCTTGCCAGTTGCCACCCGCCCTGTTACCACGTGCCCGGAGCGCTCACATGCGAAGGGAGCATTACACACGCAGGGAGCACCAGCCCGAGACACTGAGACTATTAACCTTTTGTTAGATCAGCTCAGTGGAGGCGCGAGGAAATACTAAATACTGTATAGCATCTGCCTAATCCAACAGTTTAACACAAATCGACGCACAAGAGTTTCATTTATCTTGACACCTTGCAGTAAATAGCCTACAGGTATTCTAGTTTAGCCTGTGGAGCAGAAACGTTCAGTTGAGGAAAAGTCCAAATTGGACAAACTGGATTTAAAGGCATTGTTGTGAAAGCAGTTAATATGAGCCGTGGAAATAGCCGAAAAGCTAGCAAGTCGTTGAGAAACCATTTCAAACTGTTGGCCTAATACTGGTCAGCCATTTTGTGTGGGTCCCTATGCTCAACTGATGTTATTTGTGACCTGCACAGAGGTGCATGATCTACATTGATTAAGGTGAATGAATATAGTATTTTGTCTATTATGTATGTTATATTTATGGGGGAAACTGATAGTGTGTACTGAGAAAATTACATCTGTTGTAAAAGCAACCTACTCTAAAGTTTCATCATGATTCTAGGTTGAGAATTGTTTTCACATGCAGATGAGTGATGACATCATCTACTCCATTTGTGCTTATTTTTTGGTTCATATCCCTCATTCCTTTACAGGCTGACTCACGTCCATTAATTCATTTCACTTTAATAATGCTATGAGCTAATGGTTTTCTTGGCAGTGGTACCACCACTTTAACTGAACTGTATATGCAGCTCCCGAGTGGCGCAGCGGTCTAAGACACTGCATCTCAGTGCTTGAGGCGTCACAACAGACACCCTGGTTCGAATCCAGGCTGTATCACAACCAGCCATGATTGGGAGTCCCATAGGGCAGCGCACAATTGGCCCAGCATCGTCCGGGTTTGGCCGGTGTAGGCTGTCATTGTAAATAAGAATAGAAATAATAATAATATATATATATATATATATATGCTCATTAAACAATTTGTACCATCCTGTAAAACTTTTCATTATAGGTATATAAAAAGAAATGCTTTCTATTGTATAGGGGGGTTCCATAGAATAAAAATTCTACGTGGGTTCACCCATTTTTCTTATTTTATCTAACATATCTCTATTTTCTGTCTCTCTTTCACCAGGAGCATCACCTTCCCTCGCCCCCTCTTGTCCTTTCTCTGTGGTCATGATGTGGTCCCACTTCGCCACAAGTGCCCTTATCCTACTGGTTGTCCTGTTGAGACTCACCCTAACCCTCCCGCTCACCGCCTCCGTGGCAACCGAGACACACAGCCCCAGCGACAGCCATGCTCCTTCCCCTCTTGGACTTAGGCCAGCCGAGGGAGAGAATGAAGGGAGGAAGGGCGGACTTCCACAGAGAGAGAGAGCAGAAGAGGAGGATGAGCTTTTTGGAGACATGGACCCCAAAATGTTAGCAGCCGTTCTGCTGGAGGCGATGAATAAGCCGCACGGGGAAAGGAGGAACGGTGTGGAGGATGGGAGCAAGGAAAAAGAGAGCGGAAAGGAGGAGAATGAGAGAGAGAGGCAGGAGGAGGAGAAGGGAGAGGAGGTGAGAGCAGCATTGGATGAGGAGGGAGCAGACCGAGACAGGGACGGTCGTGAGGAGCTTGAGCTGGTGATGGCGGCCGCTGCGGCGCAGGGCAAGGAGGAGCGAGAGAGGGATGAGGAGGAGGAGGAGGAGAGGAAGAGAGCACAGGAGGAGGAGGAGGAAAGACTAACAGAGAAAGTGACTAGCCACACCACGAGCCAGACGATTCCTGGAAAGGAGAAACGACCTCCGGCAGAAGGAGAAAGAGGGGAGGAGGTGGGAGTGGAGGAGGTGGGGGCCAGAGAGGATGCGCAGCAGGGACCCCCCACCTCACAGGAGACCCAGCAAGAGGAGGAAGAGGAGCAACTAAGTCCAGATGAAGTGCAGAACCTCCAGAGCATGTTGGAGGAACTACAGAACTACAACACAGCTAACAAGAGAGAGAGGGAGGCCCAGGAGCAGAGAGGGAGAGAGAGCAGGGGCTACAGCCAAGACGACACAGACCAAGCCCTGATCCACAACCAGATAAAACCCAAAGCTAAAGGATACCCCCGAGCCATGTCGAAGAAGCTCAAATGGCAAGAGGAGATGCAGAAAGCCCTGAACATGCCCACTTATAGAGGAGGCAACTTCATGGACGACTTTGACAATCTGGCTCGCCCGGCGGCTGAGGAGGATGATGAGGAAATGCTGAGCCCCGAGGAGGAAGAGAGGAGGGCGAAGGAGGAGCAGGAGGAGGTCAGGAGGCAGGCGATGGAGGCGCAGAGGGCCAAAGCCGAGGAGGAGAAGTTGGCGGACATAGCCTCGGACATGCTCCTGCAGTATATGGTCAAACAGGACAAAGGAAAGTACCAGAACAAGAAGACCCTGCTGTCCAACGCAGCGGAGGACAAGCGCTCTGACGAGGAGGTCGTCAGCGAGGACGATGATATTGATCCTCAGACCATTGATAAGCTCATCGAGATCTCCAGTAAGCTCCACCTCCCCGCGGACGACGTCGTTGACATCATCAGCGACGTTGAGAAGAAGAAGAAGAAAGACGCTCCTGAGACATTGCCCTGGCAACGACCCCAGCAAAGACCCCTGGTTTACCCAGCAGCCAAAGCCGTCAATGCCCAGCCTTCACACCCCCGATACCCCACCCTGAAGCAGCCTCTCCCGGCCATCAATCCCCTCAAGGCCTGGTTCAAGGACAAATCCTCCATCAAACCCTCAAAACAAGACCTCTGGATCAAACCTCAACAGAAGTCCTTTCGGACTTCCTCCAACTATCCTACCTATCCCTTCTACCAACAGAAGCCCTATCGAGGCTACTACCCAATTTACTTCCCCCCTCCCAAGCCCAAGCCCCGCTTCTATGCCAAGCCTTCCTTCATGCTCAACGACCTCCTGTCGAATTCTCTGGACTACGACTTTGATTTCCCCCCCAAGAGGAGGTACCGTCCCTGGGTACAGCCCCGCCCGAGGAAGCCCCCCGCGGCACTCCGGCGGAACCTCTACTACCCAAATTACTCCAGCTACCCCAACTACCTCCTCCCCCCACACCCCAGGACATACAACCCCCTACCCGTCCCAGTCCCCATGCCTAAACCTCGCTCGTCCCCACCCAGGGGTCAGGTTCAGCCTCGCCATCGGCATGGTTACTATTACCAAGCGCCCTCAGCACCTTTGGTGACCCGGGACCAAGATTACTATGGGATGCAGGGGATAGGGATGGGGCCGCAGCAGCAAGATAGCAATGAAGACCTGGAGAACTACATTCAACAGGTCTTTATGAAACCCAGGCCTAGGATGTTTCAGTGAAAAGAGAGGAAAGAGAGCGAGGGGGCGGGAAGGAGGGAGGGGAAAAAGGGAGGAAGAGAGATTTTTTTTCAGCACTTACTTTTGATTTCAGGTTTTGTCTTGGTTTTGTCTCTTTAAAGTACTGTTAGATTTTTGTCAAAGAGCAACACAAATTACATGTAGCTTTTTTTTGTATAGAGTAAAAATTCACTTGCAGATAGAAAAGTGAGGGAGTCGGGACGACACACATCCATGAAACTGAAGCTGTTGTCCAAAATGACTGAAAGAGGGGCACTAAACCAATCACATAAAGAACTATAGAACATACAGAACTATAGAACACTGACTCTATAGACTCATCTCATCATCCTGGAAAATATGAGGGAGCGTCGGCGTCGTTCAGAAGACCAACATTGAGGGGAAATTGCAAATGGCACCCTATTCCCTATGTTGCGCAATACTTTTGACCAGGGTCCATGGGGCTCTGGTCAAAAGTAGTGCACTATATATATGGGATAGGGTGCCATTTGGGACTCTGCCTGACTCATGTTGCCTGTAATCCAAAACTCATACAAGAGACTTACAGTTGTTAACAAATACACAGATGTCAATGTTTGGAACCAAAATGCACAGTCAAGTGTGTTTATATTCCAAAAGACTAGCCATCGCTATTGGAGAAGAGGCCCCAATGGATATAAAGCCTTACCAATGTGTATCTGTTATGTTTTATTGTTATACGTCATTGATTGTTTACAGAAAATGAAGCTTGCAAAAAAATATAGAATTGGACCTTTTCAAGAACTCACAGATACAAACAGTTATCGTCAAGGACAGAGAAAGTCATTGTTATTGTATTGATACCCTTGATGATACGGTGCCATACTGTACGCAAATGCAGTCACTATTTATTAATCAAATATATTGTTTGTTTTTTATTATTTGTTACTTGTCTGTTTTTATCACTTCTGTTTTGTTATTTCCTGTCGTTATCACAGTGAGTTTGTTTTTAAAAAACGGTTACATTTTTATGTCAATTGCCCGTCTGTACACTTTTTGATTATTTTATAAATATTATTATTTTATTTATTTGATGTACTTGTAATGTACTTGTGTTTTTTCTACAAAGCAGTGCTAAGATTTACACATTCATACATTCCAAATATTTGTAAGACAAAGTGATTTTAAAGGAAAGAAACTGAAAGTACTGAAATACAGTTTTATATTGCCTTATTATGATTTCCCCCTCATCTTGCTAAGACTGTTGACTTTGTAAAGGGGGTAGAATTGAGTTAAGCCCTTGTAGAGAAATTGGGTTGTGATCACAATTCCATTAAATCTGAAATTCGATTCACAAATTGACATTTTTGGGGGAATTTTTCAATGAAACTGACTTGATTTGAAATGGAATTGTCCCTCACATACTCCCGATGAATGAGTGAAATGAAATGAGAATAGGGAAAAGAAACTGAAAAAGGATTTTCACTCTGTGCTACTGTAGAGAAACCAATATGTCTCTGTGTTTATGCCTTTAGATGCTGGAAAGGACTTTGATTCAGTATCTCACCACAAAAAAAAAAAGGATTTTGTGTTATTGGAAATCAGTATCTAATCACCTACAAATCCTTACTCGATCAATATTTCCTTGTAAACGAAACCCCAACAAAAATCTTTTTTTTTGTCACCCTCATGTCTTTAAATAACCATGTGGCAATCTCGTAGCTGAGACAGGACTTGTGTCCCAAATTGTGTCCTATTCCCTTTAATAGTGCACTACTTTTGAACAGAGCCCTATGTGCACCATATAGGGAAAAGCGTGCCATTTGGGATGCACCCATTGGCTTGGCTAGCATCAAAGCTCAATCAAACACAGCAGAGACAATCTCAAAGTGAAACCATATTCAATGTGACTGACGCCACAGACACCAATGAAAAATCCATTATTTTAGAGAAGCGATGAGGGGAGAAACACTGGGAAAACATTGGGAGTGGTGTTTGATTTGAAATGTGTGTTCTGCTTAACTGCGATTTAGACTTAGACCATAGGGCTCTGGTCAAAAGGAGCTCACTATATCGGGAATCGGTGCCATTTGGGACGTACCTTTAGGACTGTTTCAATTCACTCAACTGAACTCATTGCATTTTGGCATTTGAGTGGGTCCACTAGAAACACTGATCGAAGGGGACAGAATTGGCCTTTCAAACCTCCTACTCAATACTGAAGTGTAAGATATCTGCTGTAGGAGAGAGAGAGAGACAGAGATTATATGGAAGGTCATGAAAGTGGGGAGAGTATACCTAAACATTACTTCCACTTTGAAACAGATTTGTTTGTTTTTTGTTTCTTTTACAAAAGAGAGGGAGGGAAAGAGAACATTTACAGGGATGAAAAAGAAAGACAAGATAGTAGACAGTGTCTGCTGCACGTTTCTGTGTGCCTGCATCTAAAATGTGTTGCTTCTTTTTGATGAACTTATCGAGCATTAAATAAAAGTATAAAAAAAATCTAAAAGGATAACTAAAAGATGACTTTATAGACGTACGAAGTACCAGAAAAAAAACCTGTTGAAGTCTTGTATGAGGATGTTCTGATCTATGTGTTCTATTTCTAGATGTACCTTGTACCTATGTCGTAATAAACATGCGTATTGCTGTTTGTAAATAACCGCATGTATCCATGATGACTAGTTTTGCTACACAGAGAGAAATAAATAAAATCAACTATTTTTATTATGAAAGTGAAATGCATTTTTTTTTTTTTTTACAACTCCTTTTTGTGAAGTTCTATTGGCTCTTCGCTTTGACTCCTTTTCTCACCTATCACACGCAGCAACAATGGGACAAACCATCATGAAAACAGCACACTATGTTTGATAGGGATTTCTTGCTTATTCCCTTCTGATTCTGGGAATCTTCCACCAAGGATTTCTGAAACATTTTCAGAAAGTTTTTGGGAAAGTTGCCAGAATTTTGCAACCGTAGACAAAACTGATACTGCTACTTGCTACAATTTATTCCTTTATAAAACAGTGATTAGTGCACAACCTGCATGAGACTTACAGCAAATCGATGCCAACACACCACCTATTGTCCCCCACGAAATCAGATGGGAACTATGGATGTGTCTCCATCCGTTCATACGTACTTTAGTCACAAGTGATATTTCAGACACCACTTGGGTGAATGATGCATCTTGCAATTAAGATCCAGCAGTTACAAAATTACACTGATTGGCCCAAGGGGGGCGCAATAGTAATCAACTGAAATCCAAACTTTGAACAAGCATATGTCCTGTCCGGTTTGACTCCAGCCATGCCGTTTTGTACATACAGTGGGGTCTGAAATTGACACCGTTGACAAAGACTAGCCAAAATGACTGTCCAAAATAAATAATTCAAATACTGAGCTACACTGAGTATACCAAACATTAGGAACACCTTCCTAATATTGAGTTGCACTAGCACCTTTTTTGCCCTCAGAACAGCCTCAATTCTTTCGGGGCATGGACTCTACAAGGTGTTGAAAGCGTTCCACAGGGATGCTGGATGTCCTTTGGCTGGTGGACCATTTTTGATACACACGGGAAACTGTTGAGCCTACAAAAATCCAGCAGCGTTGCAGTTCTTAACACAAACCAGTGCGCCTGGCACTTACTACCATACCCTGTTCAAAAAGTACTTACATTTTTTGTCTTGCCCATTCACCCTCTGAATGGCCCACAAACACAATCCATGTCTCAATTGTCTCAAGGCTTAAAAATCCTTCTTTAACCCGTCTCCTCTCCTTCATCTGCGCTGAAGTGGATTTAAAAAGTGACATCAATAAGGGATCATGGATTCACCTGGTCAGTCTGTCACAGAAAGAGCAGATGTTCTTAATGCTCCCAAAAATTGGGAAATTATACACTGCTCAAAAAAATAAAGGGAACACTTAAACAACACAATGTAACTCCAAGTCAATCACACTTCTGTGAAATCAAACTGTCCACTTAGGAAGCAACACTGATTAACAATACATTTCACATGCTGTTGTGCAAATGGAATAGACAACAGGTGGAAAATATAGGCAATTAGCAAGACACACCCAATAAAGGAGTGGTTCTGCAGGTGGGGACCACAGACCACTTCTCAGTTCCTATGCTTCCTGGCTGATGTTTTGGTCACTTTTGAATGCTGGCGGTGCTTTCACTCTAGTGGTAGCATGAGACGGAGTCTACAACCCACACAAGTGGCTCAGGTAGTGCAGCTCATCCAGGATGGCACATCAATGCGAGCTGTGGAAAGAAGGTTTGCTGTGTCTGTCAGCGTAGTGTCCAGAGCATGGAGGCGCTACCAGGAGACAGGCCAGTACATCAGGAGACGTGGAGGAGACCGTAGGAGGGCAACAACCCAGCAGCAGGACCGCTACCGCCGCCTTTGTGCAAGGAGGAGCAGGAGAAGCACTGCCAGAGCCCTGCAAAATGACCTCCAGCAGGCCACAAATGTGCATGTGTCTGCTCAAACGGTCAGAAACAGACTCGACGTCCACAGGTGGGGGTTGTACTTACAGCCCAACACCGTGCAGGATGTTTGGCATTTGCCAGAGAACACCAAGATTGGCAAATTCGCCACTGGCGCCCTGTGCTCTTCACAGATGAAAGCAGGTTCACACTGAGCACATGTGACAGACGTGACAGAGTCTGGAGAAGCCGTGGAGAACGTTCTGCTGCCTGCAACATCCTCCAGCATGACCGGTTTGGCGGTGGGTCAGTCATGGTGTGGGGTGGCATTTCTTTGAGGGGCCGCACAGCCCTCCATGTGCTCGCCCGAGGTAGCCTGACTGCCATTAGGTACCGAGATGAGATCCTCAGACCCCTTGTGAGACCATATGCTGGTGCGGTTGGCCCTGGGTTCCTCCTAATGCAAGACAATGCTAGACCTCATGTGGCTGGAGTGTGTCAGCAGTTCCTGCAAGAGGAAGGCATTGATGCTATGGACTGGCCCGCCCGTTCATAGACCTGAATCCAATTGAGCACATCTGGGACATCATGTCTCGCTCCATCCACCAACGCCACGTTGCACCACAGACTGTCCAGGAGTTGGCGGATGCATTAGTCCAGGTCTGGGAGGAGATCCCTCAGGAGACCATCCGCCACCTCATCAGGAGCATGCCCAGGCGTTGTAGGGAGGTCATACAGGCACGTGGAGGCCACACACACTACTGAGCCTCATTTTGACTTGTTTTAAGGACATTACATCAAAGTTGGATCAGCCTGTAGTGTGGTTTTCCACTTAATTTTGAGTGTGACTCCAAATCCAGACCTCCATGGGTTGATAAATTGGATTTCCATTGATTATTTTTGTGTGATTTTGTTGTCAGCACATTCAACTATGTAAAGAAAAAAGTATTTAATAAGATTATTTCTTTCATTGAGATCTAGGATGTGTTGTTTAAGTGTTCCCTTTATTTTTTTGAGCAGTATATTATTTTACACTAATACAATTGCTCAGAGAAATAGATTTTGTTTAACAAGTCTCAAAAAGGTTATTATTGACACCCCTGTTTTCAAAACCTCACCTCGCCTTTTTCTAAATTGTTTCATATGAGTTGGAGAACACATTGGGAGGGATCATAGACCATTCCTAGATACAGAATCCTTCACGGTCCTTGATATCCTTTGTTTGCGCTTATGGACTCCCCTCTTCAATTCAAACCACGTCGCCTTGTTAATTCTGTACTGACTGAAGAGATGAGGGAGGGAAGGAGAGGAGGATGAGGGAGGAAAGAGGTGGAGTGGAGCAGAAGAGGGAAGTGAGGGATGAGGGGATGTGAGGGGGTGGGAAAGAAGAGGGGGGTGAGAGAGGAAGCAGAAGAGGGATACAGGGCGGAAGAATGGTTGTGTTGGTTTGATAACACATGCACCTAAGGGGAGAGGAGGGAGAAGAGGGGAGGAAGGGGGAGAAAGCAGAGGAGGGAAGGAAGGGGTAAGAGGGGAGAAGAAAGGTTGGAGTGTGTGTATGTGTGTGTGTGTGTTCAGGGAGCTGTTTGAGGTTTAATGGGTGATCAGAGGAGATGGATACACACACATACACACTGGAGGGATGAATACACACACACAAACTCGCATACACACACACAATCACACACACACACTACCCATCCATTCACCCCATGGATCCAGTAACGGAACAGGAGAAGAGAGGGAAGGAAGGGAGAGAAGGAAGAGGGGGAACGAGAGAAGAGAGGAAAGGAAGTCATGTCAGACTAAATGTACCAGCAAAGTTTCATGGTGCCGCTGTGTCAGGGACCTACCACTGTTACTGGGGAGATTCAAACATGCATCACTGTCACGCTGAGATCCAGAGCACAAGGGGTCGGCCGGAAGCTTTGATCTCAGTAAGGAGTGCCTGTTTCCCCCTTGTCGAACAGGTGGGCTGCCCCCTCTGGAGCCCGCTGGCGATGACAGAGATCTAATGGAGACTCACACTGTCAAAGGTTATTCAATCATATGGCTAGGGAAGCATGGGGTAAATTGATGGGTGAAGTGTGAGTGGAGTGAGTATTTATACAGAGTTCCATTTGTTGGCGTTTCTGATACAATCATTTATGTTAGTTAGCTAGTTCATTATTATTATTATTGTTATTCTCTCACTCACTCACTCAGAGTCTAAATAAAGAGATAGATTGCAAATAAATGAGAGGAATAGAGGATAGGTTGGTGAGTGGGAGGGATGGAGGAGAGGAGGGATGAGAGGAGGAGGAGTGAAGGGAGCGAGTGATGGAGGGAGGAGATATGGAGAAAAGAGAGGAGAGGAGAGAGGGAAGGAAGATGGAGGGAGGGATGGGATAAGGAGAGAAGAGGACAAGAAGGAGAAGAGGAGAAGAACGGATGGAATGAGGAGAAAGGAGGGGAGGAGAGGTTGATGAGTGTAGCTCAGCCAGCCCACGGAGGGGTAGGAGCAGTGATTCATTGGTCATGTGACTCCCCTCTTCCCTCCCTCCTCTGCTGGGTGAGTCATCCTTCGCGCCACCATCTCCACGCAGAGCCACTGCAGAACCCCTAGGCAGTCAGCCCAGCCTCCTCACACACACACACACACACACACACACACACACACACACACACACACACACACACACACACACACACACACACACACACACACACACACACACACACACACACACACACACACACACACAAATAAGTGCACACACCATGCGCACAGTCAGGCACACACACTCAGGACCTACTGCAGAGAGAGCCTACTACACACTCATGCACATACTGTCAACATATGCAGAGATAGATGTACAGGTAACTGCCAAAATAAAGGCAACACCAACATAAAGTGTCTTAATAGGGTGTTGGGCCGCCACGAGCCAGAATAGCTTCAATGCACCTTGTCATAGATTGCGACACCAATCTTCCAAAATAAACATAATTTTGTGTTTTGTAGATGATGGTGGAAAACGATGTCTCAGGCACCACTCCAGAACACTCCCATAAGTGTTCAATTGGGTTGGGATCTGGTGACTGACGCAGCCATGGCATATGGTTCACATCTATTTTATGAAACCATTCAGTGACCTCTCATATTATGTGGATGCAGGCATTGCCATTTTATGGGGGCATAGCCATAGCAGCCAAAATAATGGCCTGTTCAGCATTTTTATGACCCTAAGCCTGATGAGATTTCTTAATTAACTCAGGAACCACACCTGTATGGAAGCACCTGCTTTCAATATACTTTGTATCCCTCATGTTTCCATTATTTTGGCAGTTACGTGTAGAAACGTGAACATTCACTTAAACACCCACAGTTACTGCATCACCTCTGTCAAATCAACTCATATCATGTTTGTAGCCTATGCACACAGACAACCAGCTATAACCACACACACACAGCCAGGCCATATCAGGAAATGGAATACACACCCACATAATCAAAAACAGACCTCTCTCCCTATTTCTTTCTCTTTCAGTCTCTCTCTCGCGCGCACATACATACATACATACATACATACATACATACATACATACATACATACATACATACATACATACATACATACATACACACACACACACACACACACACACACACACACACACACACACACACACACACACACACACACACACACACACACACACACACACACACACACACACACACACACACACACACCTACGACCTGTATCATTTTGTGATATGTTCCCAGTAATTTTCCATCTGTGTACTGATAAAGTATTGATGCAGTGCACCCCAACAGGCACCCGATTCCCTATATAGTGCACTACTTTTGACCAGGGCTCCATAGGTAAAAGTAGTGCCGTATATAGGGAACAGGATGCCATTTGGGATATAGGCAGATGGAAAACATAATGGAGCAGCATTCTAACATTCTAAGTGCACTTTATTTCACAGTATCAAACATTATTGATCGTGGCTGATGCGTGACTCCAAAAAAAACACTATCACAGGAAAGAGTGATATGACAAACAACGGTAAACAGATGCACATACAAGCACACACACATTTATGCGGGTACACACGCACATGCCCACACACACGCACACACACACACACTAGGGCCCCATATCGTCACCAAATATAGTAGCGTTCTCAGAGAAGGTATGGGCCAATCACTGCAATTTATAAGGCAAGGATGAAAGGAGGGAGGGACAGAAGAAGAGAACAAACGTCTGTTTGTGGGCCTCGTTTTGGAACGCAATATGGCAATCACATCATTGTACTATGCATGCGTATTGTACCGTATTTCCATTGCCTCTCTTACTAAGTCACCCACACCTTTGGAACGGTTACTCTCACACGCACACGCACTGGCTCTCTCCTCCCTCTCCTTCTCTCTCTCCACACCCTTGTCAGTAAGTGTAACGTGGGCTTTACTGACAAAACACAGCGTTAAAGATGCATGATGAAGAGGGTTAGATAGAGGTCTCTGGCAGTAGCGGAGCCAAGTAGGACCATGTGATGGGAAGAGGGCAACGGAGGGTAGGAGGGGACAGGCAAGGGAATGGCATAAAGCCTTTAAGGTATAGCTAGTGTTTTAGGAAGTATGCATCTAGTATGCAGGGGAAGTGTGTTCATTTAAGTATGCTTGAAAGACCAAAGTTGATATCTACAGTGGATGTTGTGAGGGGCCGGATAGGCCATGTGAGGGTAGGAGGGTCCAGCAGAGGATACTGTTGGCATAAACCACGGCCATGTTCAAGTTGACAAACATTGCAGATAGAAATGCCATGAATAGAGCCGTCACGATTCCTTGTTTTTACATGTCAGAGAGGCATGTTTGTTGAACAATACATATTTGTATGTGAAAGTTCCAAAACGTTGTCTTGCTGAACGCTCCCCATATCTCCATCCGCTAGCTCGGCGGTGGCCATTGCTACTGCTGTATCCCAATGGGAGCTCTGGGCCAGCCAACATGGCGCCCACCCTGAATCCCCTGTTCATCTCGCCTACTTTGTGCAGATCTGAAAACATTGAATAGTTTGTAGTAGATTATTCATTGCCTGAATAATCCTTATCTCCACCTTGTCACTACCATTTTTCTCTGCGCTTATTTACTGAGCTCTCCTCCTTTATCTCATCCCTCCATCGCTCCCTCGTTTCTCTCTCTCTCTCTCTCCGCTGTATGGCAAGGCCACGCATCACTGCAACACTGTCACAAAGGAACGGTGACTCATACACTTAAATGCTCCATCTCGCTTCTCTTCTTTTTTTTCCTTTCCTCCTTTCTCTCGCTCCTCCCTCCCCTATCTTACACAAACAGCTTTGGCTTTAGGATTCTCTCTGAATTTCAAACAGTAGCTACATCAACAGGTTTGTATTTACACCTATAGACTGACATTTCCCACTAAAACATGCATCCACTTTTGAACACAACAAATGTCAACAAATTATATGGCGCTGGTAAGACACAGTTAAAGGGGCAATCTGCGGTTCAAACAACAACCAGGGCAGTCACCTGCCACTGTTTTGGTCAAATCAAATTATAGTTTTAAACCATGTTTTGAGGCTATACAGTGTTTGTTTCGAATGATATTGTTTACAAACAATTGCGTAAGAAAATATTATTTGGGGTTCTGATGGAGTATGACAGTTGAACTAAGCTCATGAGGCATTTAAAAAGTTATGTTCTTATACTCTCAATGGGTATAGAGTACACTCACCACTTCTCCATTAATGTGGATTCTACCATGACTGTGGATAATCATAAATGAATCGTGAATGATGAGTGAGAAAGTTAAGAGGCACAAAGGTCATACCCCGCAAAAAACGCCCGCAACGTAGTCACAAGCCAAGCTTGATGTACTCAGTGCGTGCTAAGAATACGGAACCAAATACAAAACTTTTGACTACTTTAATACACCAAGTGAATTTGTCCAAATACTTGGGGGGGGGGGGGGGGGGGGGGACGGGACTAGACACATAGTGTTTTAATTTCTAAACAGTAAAAAAGATTATGTATGAAAATACCCTCATAAAATTGGACATTCTGTACTGTCACCTCATATGAAACATTTGATCTTAAATCCAAAATGGTGGAGTAAAAGACAATTTCAAAATGTTAGCTTCACTGTCCAAGTACATATGGAGGTGAGTGTATATCATTCATTTAAAAGTCAAAAAATGGATATACCAATCACAGTCTGCTTCTTTAATGCAACAAATGTACGTAAACGAAAGACAACTCACAACCTTCTCTGTGACAAACAGCTTCCTACACTGAGGCTTTCGATTCTCTCTGAATTAAAAACAGTAGCTACATCAACTGGTAGCTGTGCATTACACTACATGGCCAAAAGTATGTGGACATCTGCTCGTCGAACATCTCATTCCAAAATCATGGGCATTACTATGGAGTTGTCCCCCCTTCGCTGCTATAACAGACTCCACTCTTCTGGGAAGGAAGGCTTTCCACTAGATGTTGGAACATTGCTGCTTCCATTCAGCCAGTTAGAGCCAGTTTTTGCGCTGTTCTGGGAAGGAAGTAGTACACAGCGCTGTACGACATCTTTAGTTTCTTGGCAATTTCTCGCATGGAATAGCCTTCATTTGGTTGCTGATAATGAGCTTCTGTACACCTATGTAGATATTCCATTGAAAAATCTGCCGTTTCCAGCTACAATAGTCATTTACAACATTGTCTACACTGTATTTCTGATCAATTTTATTTTAAAAATGGGCAAAAAAATTAATAAATAAATAAATAAATAGCTTTTCTTTCAAAAACAAGGACATTTCTAAGTGACCCAATACTTTTGAACAGTAGTGTGTATATCACACACACACACACACTAACAGTCAAAAGTTGACACATCTACTCATTCCAGTGCTTTTCTTTATTTGTACTATTTTCTACATTGTAGAATAATAGTGAAGGCATCAACTATGAAACAACACATATAGAATAATGTAGTAACCAAAAAAAAGTGTTCAACTAATCAAAATAGATTTTATATTTGCGATTCTTCAAAGTAGCCATCCTTTGCCTTGATGACAGCTTTGCACACTCTTGGCATTCTCTCAACCAGCTTCATGAGGTCGTCGCCTGGAATGCATTTCAATTAACAGGTGTGCCTTGTAAAAGGTTAATTTGTGGAATTTCTTTCCTTCTTAATGCATTTGAGCCAATCAGTTGTGTTGTAGGGGTGGTATACAGAAGATAGCCCTATTTGGTAAAAGTCCATATTAGAACAGCTCAAATAAGCAAAGCGAAACGACAGTCCATCATTACTTAAGACATGAAGGTTAGTCAATCTGGAAAATGTCAATAACTTTGAACGTTTCTTCAAGTGCAGTCGCAAAAACCATCAAGCGCTATGATGAAACTGGCTCTCATGAGGACCGCCACAGGAAAGGAAGACCCAGAGTTACCTCTGCTGCAGAGGACAAGTTCATTAGAGTTACCAGCCTCTAATATGGACTTTGAAGAATCTCAAATATAAATTATATTTGTTTAACACTTTTTTGGTTACTACATGATTCCATAGGTGTTATTTCATAGTTTAGATGTCTTCAATATTATTCTACAATGTAGAAAATAGCAAAGATAAAGACAAACCCTGGTATGAGTTGGTGTGTCCAAACTTTTGTCTATAGACTGACATTTCCTACTATGGAAATCCACAGGTTAAAACATGCATGGGCATTCATAGTTAACACAACAAACATACATTTTTAAACAATAACTAGCTACATTTACATTTTCAAGAGCGGCTAGACGCTCTTATGCAGACCAAGTTACTGTCAGTGCATTCAACCAAGGTAAAAACGACAATAAGCAAACCAGAAGGCACAAGTACACAAGTCCTTTCCAAAAGCATTTTATTTTCATTATAAAATTACATTCACACTATTCCCTTTGATAATATGTCTGCGTCCCAAATGGTACCCTTTTCTCTTTATGGTGCACTACTTTTGACCAGAACCCTGGTCAAAGCCAAGATTGTACACTACAAAAGGAAGCGGGTGCCATGACTGGACCGTAGTTCAATAGTCATTTATCACATGCCGCCGACCCCTCATGCTGGATCCCAAATGAATAAAACCCTACACACACACACACCCCTTTTGGAGTCCCTGAAAAAACGTGAATCAAAATATCTCCTAATTTCTTATTCGGCGCAGCTCCAATAATCCACACTAGCGCACTACTAATAACGAAGCAATAGTTCTGTCCCATTGACCATACTAGTATACCACTTTGAATGGAGCAATATATTGGGCATGCATCCAAAGGCTTCATCCCAAACGACACCCTGTTCCATATTTAGGGCCTCTGGTCAAAAGAACTGCACTAAATAGGGTGCCATTTGGAACACCAGCTAAGTGGTATGCTAGTGTGGATATTGGAATGTAGCCTATGTATTGATACTAATTGGAGTGAAGCAATGTATTGGGAATGCACACTAGCAAGTAGTACACTAGTATAAATGTTGGAACCTATCTTATTTAAATCAAAAAGCTCAAGTTAGGTAATAAGAATACATGTCTACAGTCTGAAGCCAAACTCTCTCCTAGTTGCACTTTATTCCTATTGGTCTATTCCCTCGTTGCAGACAAACATTATTACTCTTTGGAAAGTGGGTATTTTATCGGTGTAAAATGTACTACATTTAATGTGTGTGATGTTATAGGAATGGTAGCTATGTCCATTATTTCTCTAAAACGTCACGTGTACGTCAAAGTAGTTTGTTTACCTTTTGTTGTACGTTGCTGTTCAAAAACAACACTCTCCCTCTCTGCCTATATTTTTGTGCCCTGGGTTAGTGTCATCTGAATCATCATCATCACCATCATCACTACATTGCATACTATGACATTGAGCCCTTTCCACATAAACACATTCATGCTAGCACAGCCACACACAGGCTAAAAGATCACATCAAACTTCCCCATGGGTTACTTGCTCGATACGCGAGAGAAAGCGAGGGGGTTGAGAGATGGAGGAAATAGAGAGAGAGAGAGAGAAAAACAGATGCGGAATGGAATGCAGAAATAGAATTCTAAATTCTATGGAATTCTGGATGGAACCGGAATTTGGGAAGAGTCATTCTTCAGATTGACATAAATGGGAAAGGGCAAGAATGTGTTCTTCGTTTGTACCCGTACAACATATCCTACTACGGTTCAACAGAACTCACCAATGCAGACAATCAATGTGGTCCCTTAAAAACAGCAAACGTATTATATTATTCTCATAACGTATGGTACATATACAAAATGTTGGACGACCATTAATTTAAAAGCAAATCCCTGTCCCCTTCAAATTGCACCCTATTCCCTAAATACGGCTCTGGTGAAAGTTTACGCAATATGGGCCCTGGTCAAAAGTAGTGCACTATATAGGGAATAGGGCGCAATTTGGGACACAGCCTAATCTGATAAAACGTAATCTGTTGGGGAAAACGTTTTGATTTCATCACCTGCTTAAAAAAATAAATTAAAAAAAGACTCATTCTGAACTGCCTCTCGAGGGAAAGTTCCCAGGTCAAATCAGACCGGGGATCAAATACTATTTCAAATACTTCAAACTGAGCTTGATTGAGCGCCCTGGCAGAACGGAACCAATAGAGTGGCCTCCGTGCAGGCTAAAGCAAAACGCTAGAAGTACTTGAACAATTTCAGATAGTATTTGAACCCAAGTCTGGGTCATACAACAGTAGTAGTAGCTAAATCTTTCGGCCAAAAGGGGCACCATTTTCACAGAGCTAATATAAATAGGGCGTGGATCATCATCATGATAACAATGTCAGCAATGTCTGGAATTCAGTACCCGAACGTCAACGTGTGAATTTCAATTGACACCTTATTTTTACTTAAAAAAGGTGCACTTCTTTTGGCCAGAGCCCTAGAGTACTATGTAGGGAATAGGGTGCCACTTGAGACACACCTTAGATAACAGCTTCCACCCCAGCCCTTAACCCCTCCCAGCCTCCCCCAAACCCCCTCCACATCAAACCCCATTTCCTCCACCCTGTTGCACATGGAACCCAAAGTCCTCCGTCTCTTCGCCTGTCTGTTGCCTGATTAAAAAGTGCTGCGATCAGAGTACCCTGCTGTCACTACGCCAGGCCCATCTCCTCTAGAACACTTCTCGGAGACTCGTCCTCCTGTAAGGGGGGAGACGGGGAACAGATGGCTCAGAATACAAGGTGACAAGTAAAACTACATTAATAGTGAGGTTAGGTAGTCATAAGGCCCGATTCAGACTTTTATATAACAGACTCAACATAGACTTAAGTCAATAAAATATGGACTTAAGTTAAAAAATGTTTTTACTTAAGTCCGTGTTAAATACATTTATCTCAAGCCTGAATAGGGCCCATAGTGAGGTAGATACCCGATGGAGGTCGCCAGACCGAAACGTTGGTAGTAAATAGATCCATCAAATTATTGAAAGTATCAAGAATACCATGTGCTGGAGTTTTTCCTTTTTAATTAGAGAGATCACTCCTATTCATGTACATGTAGCCTAATTTTGACATACATTTTATTTTAAAACAACTTACTCAGTATATATCCTTTGCCATCCATTTTTAAATGTGATTTTGTCTGTATGTATTGTGTTTGCTGCTAGATGAATTGCCTCACTGAGGACATTAACGTTTTTTCAATCTGAATCCTACCTCCTGTAGTAGGTCGGCCTGTTCGATGGCCTTGAGTACACTCTTCTTGGACGTGTCTTGGATCTCCCCTCCCATCAGAAACTCATCCAGTATAAAGTAGGCCTTCTCAAAGTTAAAGATGATATCCAGCTCACATACCTGCCAGGACATGCACACACACACACACACACACGGAGCAATCAGAATCACCTTTATTCGCCAATTACATATATCAGGAATTTGACTTGGTGAAATGGTGCCAACAGCAATAGACAAAATAGACAGAGGAATTGACACAGTCTACGTACAGTATATACAGGAAACCTACACCAATTACACGATAGAAGAGTATAAGCACATTTATAGTTGAGGATATACAAGGAGAGAAGCTTGGGCGAGAGGAGAGCAGTGTTTTCCACAAGTACATGGAGGAGCCAGCCAAATAGAAAAAGGAGCCAGCCAAGTTCACCTGGGCCAGGGTTCTCCCGGGTTAAGACATTTTTGCCGCACAAGCCCTATTTTGGCGGCCTCTGGTACATTCTAGCGGTAGATTGATGCTGGTTGAAAATACAATCAGGTAATAACACTGATCTAATTTTATTCACACTTTTACAGTGTTAGTTTCATCAGCTGTTGTATAATATGATATAAAACATAGGAAACCAACATTTTGAGTGCACTTTAAAGAACCCTGTAAGAGCTGACATTCACAGACATTAAGCTTCCTTTTAAGAGGCATTTTCTCAGCTATCTGCAATACAGGTATGACAGGTATTTTTGTTTTATGTAGTCTTTCGAAAGCCAGCACGGATAAAATGCAATAATTGACTAATATATTCCATAGTCTAATAATTCTCATGTGCCAACGTATCGCCACGGTCTGTGCATTGGTGAAACTTGCACTCCTGTAGATCTGAAATAATTGGATGGTGAAAATTGCCAGCCAACCAGAAAAGCAAGGTGTAAAAAATTCAGACATTCAGGACAATCCTTGTCCTGCAAAGAATGTATTTTTTTGGTAAAAATAAATATATTTTGCAAAAAGTAGGCATTTAGAATGAAATGTGGAGTGGAGCTGGATAGTTATACTTGACTTGAGTGGGTCGAGTCACTGACGTGATCTTCCAGTCCGGTTTTGTGCCCCCTCGGGCTCATGTGGTGGGGGAGATCTTAGTGGGATATACACCGCCTTGTCTCAGGGTAGTAAGTTGGTATCCCTCTGGTGGTGTGGGGGCTATGCTTTGGCAAAGTGGGTGGGGTTAAATCCAGTCCGGGGGTATCGTCGAACGGGGCCACAGTGTCCCCAACATCAGTCTCCAGTATCTATGCTCTAATAGTCTATGTGCGGGGCTCTAGGGCCAGTCTGTCTTATCTGGTGTAATTCTCCTGTCTTATCTGGTGTACTGTGTGATCTTAAGTATGCTCCCTCTAATTCTCCCTCTCTCACCCTCTCGGAGGACCTGAGCCCTAGGACCATGCCTCAGGACTACCTGACCTGATGTCTCCTGGCTGTCCCCAGTCCACCTGGTCGTGCTGCTGATACATTTGCTGCTGTTCTCCCCTGCTGCTATGGAACCCTGACCTGTTCACAGGACGCGCTACCTTATCCCGGACCTGCTGTTTCAACCCTCTCTCTCCCCCCCTCTACTGCACCTGCTGTCTCGACCTATGAACACTCGGCTATGAAAAGCCAACTGATATTTACTCCTGAGGTGCTGACCTGTTGCACCAACCACTGTGATTATTATTTGACCCTGCTGGTTATCCCTACTGAACAAAAATATAAAATGCAACAATTTCAACAATTTTACTGAGTCACAGTTCATATAAGGAAATCAGTCAATTGAAATAAATAAATTAGGCCCTAATCTATGGATTCCACATGACTGGGCAGGAGCCCAGCCATGGGTGCGCCTGGGAGGGGCATAGGCCCCCCCCACTGGGGAGCCAGGCCCAGCCAATCAATGAGTTTTTCCCCACAAAAGTGATTTATTACAGACAGAAATACTCTGTTTTCCAGGTGGCTGGTTTCAGACAATCCCGCAGGTGAAGAAGCCAGATGTGGAGGTCCTGGGCTGGTGTGGTTACACGTGGTCTGCGGTTGTAAGGCCGGTTGGATGTCTCTAAAACAACGTTGGAGGTGGCTTACGGTAGAGAAATGAACATTCAATTATCTGGCAACAGCTTTGGTGGACATTCCTGCAGACAGCATGTCAACTGCACGCACCCTCAACTTGAGACATCTGTGGCATTGTGTTGTGGGACAGAACTGCACATTTGAGTGGCATTTTATTGTCCCAAGCACAATGTGCACCTGTGTAATGATCATCCTGTTTAAATCAGCTTATTGATATGCCACACCTAGAGAAATATTCACTAAAAGGGATAAACAAATTTGCGAACAAAATTAGAGAAATAAGCTTTTTGTGCGTATGGAACATTTCTGGGATCTTTTATTTCAGCTCATGACAAATGAGACCAACACTTTACATGTTGCGTTTATATTTTTGTTCATTAAAATGAACGTTTGAACATCAAGAAGAATGATCTGTCCTTAATGGCCATGTACTCTTATAATCTCCACCCGGCACAGCGTGAAGAGGACTGGCCACCCTTCAGAGCCTGGCTCCTCTAGGTTTCTTCCTAGGTTCCTGCCTTTCTAGGGAGTTTTTCCTAGCCACCGTGCTTTTACATCTGCATTGCTTTCTCTTTGGGGTTTTAGGCTGGGTATCTGTATAAGTACTTTGTGGCATCTGCTGATGTAAAAATGGCTTTATAAATACATGTGATTGACTTGATTGGTTAATGTCGGGCCCTGCACGCAACAAAAATGTATGTGCCAGAAGAAAATAGGCTAAGTGGATTTTGAGTCATCGTTACATTATTATGGGACGTGAAAATACATTTGACTGCAACCACAGCGCACACAACACACAATTACCGAGATGCAGGACAGACAGCAGACTGTCAAACCAGCAGTATTTCCCTGTCATTGCTCACTTTGTGACTGACAGGAGCCTGTCCAGTCAATAGATGGCTAGAAGATGCATGTCGTTCATTCTAATGGGAGAGGGCTCTACAGACTTTTTCTAAAAATGTGTCTAAAAATTGTCTACATAGCCGGCAGACAGCGCTAGTGGAAAATACTGGGGGAGGGAGAGAAGAGTATGGAGAGTTCAATAGATCAATAGAGGGACAGTGAGTGAGAATAAACAGCACATGATGCGAGTCATCGACTTACATGAAAATCCTTTGATTGTCCGGTAGTAAAATAGAAGAGAGGCAGGGAGGATGAAATGGAAGAGAGGCAGGGAGGATGAAATGGAAAATATAATGATAAGCCAACGAGTTAAGAGTGGAGGTGAGAAATAAGCAGTTGGAGAGAGAGAATGCAGTTGGCTAAAGAAGGGATAATGAAAGAGTTGGCTGAAGAAGTCGGAATGAGAGAGAGCGCGAGAGACTCACGCTGCCGAAGTACTTATCCAGCAGCTCTACGAAGCGGTGGATGACCTCTAGAGTGATGAGTTCGTTGTCCTGCTCCTCCACCGCACAGCAAAAATACAGACTGGCATACCTATAGAGCGTACACACACACACACACACACACACACACACACACACACACACACACACACACACACACACACACACACACACACACACACACACACACACACACACACACACCCTTATTAGTGCAAACAGCATGCAGAGGCGGAATGGAAGGAAGGAACCCAGAAAACCCCCACACTGTCTTTGGGTTATTGAGGTTCAACACACCCACACCTTCTTCATTGAGGTTCAGCTCAAAACTAAAAGGGGGAATCCATGGAGCTCCTGCCAGTCAGTAACCCAGGGCCATGTTCTACAGCCAAACGTAGATAGAATGCCACGAATAGGGGGCATGCGTCTTCTACAAAGCATATTTCTATCTGAACGTTCCAAACCGTTGCGTCCTGCTGAACGCGCCCTTAGACAACTAATAACTACTGAAAGATAAGCTTGTTATGCTGCTGTTAATGATGACAGTCTATGCAGTGTATAGACCTATGCACTATACCATGTGTAAGGTTGTATGTGTTGTTTTCCAACTGTGGCCCTGGACAAGCACACCTGATTCTACTTGTCAACTAATCATCAAGCCCTTGACAAGTTGAATCAGGTGTTTTTTGTCTGGGGCTACACCAAAAATGTATGCTGTTGAGGGTACTTGAGGACCAGAGTTGGGAAACACTGTATTAGAGCATTAGCAAAGTCAGCTCTTTGGCTCACTCACCTGGCCAGAAACAAGTACTGCACTACACCGCAGAGAGCACTGTTGAGTTTCCATCAGATTTACCTCAGTTCTTCCTATTTCCATCTACATTGCCTTCAGAAAGTATTCATAGCCCTGGACTTAATGCACATTTTCTTGTGTTACAGCCTGAATTCAAAATGGATTCAATTGTTTTTCCTTACCCATCTACACTCAATACCCCGTAATGACAAATTAAAAACATGTTAAGACATTTTAGCAAATGTATTGAACATAAAATACATATCTAATTTACATATGTATTCACAATCCTGAGTCAATACATATTAGAATCACCTTTTTGCAGCGCTCACTGCTGTGAGTCTTTCTGGGTAAGTCTAAGAGCTTTGCACACCTGGACTGTACAATATTTGCCCACCATTCTTTTCAAAATTATTTAAGCTCTGTCCAATTGATTGTTGATCACTGCTAGACAACCATTTTCAAGTCTTGGCTTATTCAAGTCTTGCAATAAATCTTGCCAAGCAGATTTGAGTCAACACTAACTCGGCCATTCGAAAACATTAAATGTTTTCTTGGAAAGCAATGCCAGTGTAGATTTGGCTTAGTGTTTAAGGTTATTGTCCTGCTGAAAGGTTCATTCATCTCCCAGTGTCTGGTGGAAAACAGATTGAACCAACACTAGGATTTTGCCTGTGCTTAGATCCATTCCGTTTCTTTTTATCCTCAAAACTCACCAGGCCTTAATGATTGCAAGCATACCCATAACATGATGCAGCCACCACTATGCTTGAAAATATGTAGAGTGGTACTCAGTAATGTGTTGTATTGGATTTGCCCTAAAACATCATTTGCATTCAGGACAAATAGTTAATTGCTTTGCCACATTTTTTGCGAACATGCCCTGACTTGGGGCCAAGGCCAAGCCACTGGTACTTTTCAGCTTGCGTTTACATAAGAATGGCTAACTGGGAACTTTAAAACCTTCTCACAAACCAACTTGATGCAGAGGTTGTTGATTCGGCACACCCCAAGTCTTTAGTGTCACACTCCTGTTGGAAACAATTACACTAGAGCAAAACATTAACACTAGGCTTGGGCGGTATCCATATTGTCATAGAAACCTTGTGGCATAAACGGGATATTCTGTAATACCGACACAGAACACCAGGGGCACTATTTTCTAACCCCACCGCCTATGTAATACGAAGGTCAGCAATGCTAACAAGTACATGTAAAATCCCATAGAGAATGCTAACATGCGCATTGCGAACATTTTATACAGTCTCTGACCTAAACCATTTTCAGGACGGACATCCCAGATCATAAAGTAACTTAAAAAAAATGCTACTCACAAAACAAAATGTTAGACAGCAAGGATCTTTATCCAGGAAGAGATTCTCTGCTGTTACAAAGCGAAGCTCGACTTTGGAAGAAGGTAACCACTTAGATAGGTAGCTACCTAGCTACTAAGTTTGCAAACCAAATGTGCAACTGCAAAACCTTTAGCAGATTTTTCACAGTTAACTTAATAGTCATAAATTATATCTAGCTGGCAAACATTTCGTTGTGAATTCCATACTGTAACTAGATCACCTGGCACACGCTGCACAGTAGTGAGTGACTCACAAGGCTCCGTTCTCTTGTTGTTGTGTGCTTGTAAACAAATACAACATGACTGGGGACTACCAGTAATCGTCATAATGAAATATTGCACAGCTGAAATGAAGAACGCGATCTCCTTTATCTCCTAACGGATTGCACAAGTTGACTGCAGGCATTTACTTTAAAAGTACCAAAAAAAGATTCACATATTAAAAAAAACTTCAAATAAATAGTTAGGTAAGTCAGGTGGAAGTGCAGCATATGATAAGCATGTACAGAATCACTGGTGTAGTTTACTGTAGGATCCTATGGGCAACTTCTACACCGAGTGCGGTGTGTGGATGGCTTCTGTATGAGATGTGGGAGGTGGAATGAGTGTTCAAATGGTGAGTCACTGTGCATCAGTTGGAATGCAACGGTCAAAAGTTAAATCTGTGTTTTGGGGAAACAATACCAAACACACCTCAAAGACAGCGTGGGTGATAATGCCAGGAGACAGGTCGGGACACACACACAGTAATATTGTGTGTGTGTGTGTGTGTGTGTGTGTGTGTGTGAGAGAGACAGGTCTGTCTCTTTTAATGCCCCCCTGGAACCACTTTTGAGCACAATTATTACCAGTAGAGGGAAAGGGGGGGTACCTAGTCAGACGGGGGGGGGGGGTGTCTTAACATTTAGTGTAGTTGCCTGGTTTGGCTCCCTCACATGGGCAAGTCTGAATACCCTTGAGTTGTGCAGGTCTGTGGTAAGACTGAATGGAGAAAGCAAAAAGGCTCTCCGGAGAAATTTACAAAGAGCGCAAACGTAAGGGGCAAATAAATCATTTTGGATCTTACACATCCACTGAAGAGCCAGTACTGCCATTAGGGAACAGACTCAGGACCTCTTAAAACCAAGAGAGCCACTAACGGCTTTGTAGCAGCATCAGTATGGCTTTTAAATGGAAACAGTTGTACACGTAAACCCGCACCTTGTATAGCACGGCTCGTCGTGAAATTGATTGTCACTTACATGTATCTTGTATAGGCCTAAACCTTGTAAACATTGGTAATGTCATGTGTGAACGTTGCCGTTTATATGTCTACTCTACATCTTTATCTTATTCGACTTGCCACAATTGAAGTTCCTTCTGAAAAAAAACAAAGTAATTCAATTATTGTGTGAGTGAGAGAAAGAGAGTGGGAGAGAGAGTATGTGTGTGTGACTACAATTCCAGACACTTGTGTGAAGCACGCAGTAGCCTTTGTTGCACATTTTCAAGTGTGTGTGAACAGAGCATGTAGCAGCTACATGCTGTCTCACACAACCATGAAAAAACACTTAGGCGGCCCGCCCAAGGATTTCAATGGCAGAAAAATCCCTTGTGTGTGCGTGTATTCCAGTACCTCTTGTAGACGATCTTGAGGTCCCTCCACTCCAGGAAGCTGCACATCTTGGGCTTGCGGGCCAGCACCACCTGCATGAGCTCCCTCACCATCTTCTTCTTGTCCCTCTCGGCCGTGGCCGTGTACCACTTCTGGAGACGCAGCTTCCCCTGCCGACTGAACAGCAACATGAAACGCATCTAGAGGAGGGAGACCAGGGAGAGTTAATGTCAGTTCACAGGGGAAGGAAACAGGAGGGGAGAAAGACAGGGTCGGAGACAGGATCAATAGCATACAGAAAGGAGACGTTAGTACCAGATAACTTCAGGATGAACTAGTGTGCACAACAGACAGAACACAGAGGGTAAAACAAATAGACTGAAATAGACAGTTATGCATAAAGAGGGACGTAGGGAGGACTTCTGGAGACGCAGCTTCCCCTGTCGACTGAACAGCAACATGAAACGCATTTAGAGAGGAGGTGGTGGGACAGCAGACAGGGCAAAGAGGTAGTGATATGTAGGCCTACACATATTAGGATGACACAGGCTAACAGAGAGTAAGCAGTAAGACCTAATACTGGACACACCACACGAGCTTAAGCTTTCGCGCGGGTGCAGCAAGTCTCATATATTAGCAACCTGGACTGGGTCACAAAACAGGAAAAGGGGGATTATAAGTTTGATGGGGACAGAGATATTGTTCCATGAACAAAGACAAAAAAATTAACAACAGATATGCATAAAGAGATTATGAGCGAGAGAAAGAGTCAGTGGGAGAGAGAGGGGTGGACGGACAGACCTTACTTTTTATACAATCTATCATGTCACAAGTTAGTAGGGCCTAATGAGTTGCCTCTGCCTATAAAAACAACATCCTCTCTGGACAGCTTTAAAAATAAGTTTGATGTCTTCTGTGCCCATATGAATAACCCCTATGATGTAACTGGAATGATGAGATAGATGTTCTTCTCTGTTTTTGTTTGATTATTTCACTGCCATACTGTGTTCGATCTTGTCTAGCCATCTTGTCTTAGAGGACCACAATGGAAATAAGTCCCAGACTTTGTGTGCTTTCCTCAATGATTTTATTCATGTGCCTGTATGGCTTTTTCAAGTTTTATGTGTGCTTGTTTTTTTGGGGTTTTTTTAATGGTCAAATTAATAAACTAAACTACATGTGTGTCTAAATCTACATTTCAACCTTGTTAATATTGACAAGGGGGAAAGGGTACAGTAACAGACTACATCTCCCACCGGACTTGTCCTAGTTATCAGACCCTCCCTGGACCACAATCTCCTATCTCTGCTTTTAAACTCCCTGGCACCACGTGGTGTGGTGGAGCGTCAATCTCCTAGAGACTGCCTGGCCACGAATGTAGCACACACACTAATGTAACCTGGACTACTAACATCAGCCCCCCCCCACAAAATCATCTATGAAAGTCCCCTTTTGAAAGGACTATCATTCTACTTGCATTCAGTGTGAGTGTTCTCAAAAACACTTCAGAAAGCAAGAGAAGGTAGTGAGCTCATGGGCCCCTGAGGTTCTTCTGCAGAAAAATATAGAATTAGAGTTGGATAAATGTAGATAAGCCCTTTTGAAAAACAATTATAGTTTATACAGGATAGTAACCTCAACATCAAAACCTTCAATCCAAATTCCATACCCAAAACATTGATTTTGGACAAAATTACCTGAATGGACTATTACTACCAAGGACTATCAAGAAAGAAAAAAAAACTTCCAACAAACCAAAACCTGCAGAAGAAACACAGCGCAACCTAAAAAAATACAACACTGGGTGAGTAATGTTCAGTCTGAACCTACTTCTGAAGCCAAAAAGTAAAAAAGACAATCTCTCGGTAATTTTGTTATACAAAGCTTAATAAATAAGGCTACCAAGCTGCTAGGACAGAACTGACCTGGCTGCAACTTCAATTTGCATTTTAAGTGTGAAGTGAGAGGTGTGGAAACTCTTGAGCCTAACAATGGCAGGAGAGTTTCACAGCAACCCCTACCGAAATGCAGAGGCCTTTGAAGCCCCGTGGCTTATCCCTATGCAGACGACATTACAATACAGTACCCTATGGATATAAAAAATAACACTGCATGGAACAAGTACAAAAAAAAGCTCCTTAAGGACAATCCAGAGACACTATTTGCTGACTGCTACAAAGAGAGGAAGGTAAGCAACTTACTTTTCCAAACAGACCATCCCCTGGCACGGCACACTACCCCTATGTCAAGAGAGAGGGTATTGGCCCAGGATGGAAACTAGACATTGAGGAAATTAAAACAACCTCTGTCGATGTGTACAAGTTTGGGACATTAATGGTCCAGGGCATCCTCAAGCAGTTCCAGCTGGACTTGTATAGGATCGAAGAGAGAGCACAGCAGGAAAAGCTCTCCCTCTGTGACGACTCCTCCATCCTGAGTGAGTCTGATCACACCTCTTCAAACATTTCCTGCAGACGAGGATAGTCACCCCCCCAGGACTGAACACACACAGATCCCACAACTGTACTGCTCCTCCATAATTGACAGGGATACATTCACAGAGCTGGATAGAGACATGGTGGAGCTCAGAGAGTTAGTCCACACAATCCAGATGGAACAAACCCACAAAACAGACCAGCAATGTGGTCAGAGGACAGACTAGGTTCGCACATTCACATTATAAATTCAGACACAAATGACCTGAGGGCCCAGCAGGAAAGGGTGGCTACAGGGAGTGCTTGAAAGTGGTTATCATGAGGCATGAAAGCCAAAGGTACTGAATAATATTAAGAAATGCTATAGATGGAAGGAAAGTAGTGTGGAAATCTACCAAAATATTATTAGGCAACAACACATTCAATCCCTTCTAGACAATTTCCTGGACAAAATGTTTCACTGTAATAGTGAAGGCAGCAGAAAACCTAAAAAGTATATTTGACCTCTCAGCTTCCCTATCAAATCTAAAAATGTCAAGCAGAAAACCTAAGAAAATGAACAACAATGACAAATGGTTTGATAAAGAATGCAAAAACCTAAGAAAAATGTACAAACCTATCCAACCAAAAACAGAGACCCGGAATACCTGAGCCTACGTCTTCACTATGGTGAATCACTAAACAACACAGAAATACACTACGGAAAAAGAAGGAACAGCACATCAGAAATCAGCTCTGAAGAATCCATAGAATCTAACCACTTCCGGTAAATTGGAAAACTCTAAAACAAACACTAAGAGTTATCTATCCAAAACGGAGATGTATGGATAAACCACTTGTACAATCCTTTTGGCTCTATAACATACATGATCAAACCCTAGAATCAACTATTAATGACTACCAGAACACACTATATTCTCCAATTACATTGAAGGAACTTCAGGACAAAATACAAACCCTCCAACCCAAAAAGGCCTGCTGGGGGTTGATGGTATATTAAATGATAAAATATACAGACCACAAATTCCAATTGGGTAAACTTAAACTCTAACATCATCCTCAGCTCTGGCATATTCCCCAATATTTCAAACCAAGGACTGATCACCCCAATCCACAAAAGTGGAGACCAATTTGACCCCAATATCTAACGTGGGATATGCGTCAACAGCAACCTTGGGAAAATCCTCTGCATTATCATTATCAGCAGACTTCTACATTTCCTCAGCGAAAACAATGTACTGAGAAAATATCAAAATTGGCTTTTTACCAATTTACCATACAACAGACCAGTCACCCTGCACACCCTAATTGACAAACAAACCAAAACAAAGGCAAAGTCTTCTCATGCTTTGTTGATTTCAAAAAAGCTTTCTATCCAATTTGGCATGAGAGCCTGCTATACAAATTGATGGAAAGTGGTGTTGGGGGGAAAAAAACATATGAAATTATAAAATCCATGTACAAACAACAAGTGTGCAGTTAAAATTGTCAAAAACCTTTCCACAGGGACGGGGTGAGACAGCACCTGGTCTCACCCTACTAGAATCTGAAGTCAAATGTCTACTGATGATCTGGTTCTTCTGTCCCCAACCAAGGATGGCCTACAGAAACACCTAGATCTTCCGCACAGATTCTGTCAGACCTGGGCTCTGACAGTAAATCTCAGTAAGACAAAAATAACTGTGTTCCAAAAAACGAATACAAATTCCATCTTGACATCGTTGCCCTAGAGCACACCAAAAAACGATACATACCTTGGCCTAAACATCAGCGCCACAGGTAACTTCCACAAAGCTGTGAACTATCTGAGAGACAAGGCAAGAAGGGCCTTCTATGCCATCAAACGGAACATAAAATTCAACATACCAATTAGGATCTGGGTAAAAATACTTGAATCAGTTATTGAACCCTTTGCCCTTTATGGTTGAGGTCCGCTCACCAACCAAGAATTCACAAATTGGACAATCAACAAATTGAGACTCTGCATGCAGAATTCTGCAAAAATATTAGGCCGATACCCGCTAATTATCAAAATCCAGAAAAGATACGTCCAATTTTACAACCACCTAAAAGGAAGTGATTCCCAAACATTCCATAACAAAGCCTTCACCTACAGAGAAATTAACCTGGAGAAGAGCCCCCTAAGCAAGCTGGTCCTGGAGCTCTTCACAAACACAAATAGAGCCCCAGGACAGCAACACAATTAGACCCAGCCAAATCATGAGAAAACTAAATTATAATTCCTTGACACATTGGAAAGAATTTACAAAAAAAAAAAAAAGACCAAACTAGAACGCTATTTGGCCCTAAACAGAGAGTACACAGTGGCAGAATACCTGACCACTGTGACTAGGGTTTCACATTTTGGGGAATATTCAGAGGTGGAAACTTTCCATGGGAATTAACAGGAAAACATGCAAATTACTTTTAATACCATTTAAATGTAGATGTTTTTTGCATTGGATATATTTACTATATCATATGGAGACAGAAACAAACCTTTTACCTTATCATAAGTAGACATAATTGCAAATGATTAAATCCTTCCAAAAGAAATGTAAAAAACTATTTAGTTACAAATTGAACTTTAATTAAATGAGTTGACTCTTCACATGGGATGATCTCATGGAACAAAAGGGAATATTGATGATTCCCAATGATCCACCGCATCTCCCAAAAACGTTTTAAACATACATCTGTACAATGATAACCAAAGCTTTAGTTTCTAGACTTTCTTCCTCTCAGGCTTCCCTTGTCTTCTCCCTGGACCTCCTCAATGTCCACCTCTTGAACATTCGACTCTGAAGCCTCATCTTCACTGTCACTTTCCAACCTTCTTGAGGATGGCTCGTTGTCAGGCTCAAAAAGCCTCATATTTGCCTATTTGCCTAATTTTTCAACCCTTGTGTTGGTCAGTCTGTTACGTGCTTTGGTGTGTGTGTTCCCAAACAAGGACCAGTTGCGCTCTGAGGCGGCTGATGTTGGTGGGATTTGGAGGATGATGGAGGCAACAGGGGAAAGAGCCTCAGATCCACAAAGTTCCTTCTACCAGGTGGCTGATGAGATATGTTGGCACGACTGCCATATTGCATCTCCATCCCAAAGCCCTTGCTTGGAAGTGTACTTCGCCAGACTGCCAAGAACCTTGCCTTCATCCAGGCCAAGGTGGCGAGATACGATAGTGATGACACCATAGGCCTTGTTGATCTCTGCACCAGACAGGATGCTCTTACCAGCATACTTGGGGTCCAACATGTAAGCTGCGGTGTGTATGGGCTTCAGGCAGAAGTCTTCACGCTTTTTGATGTATTTCAGAACTGCAGTTTCCTCTGCTTGGAGCGACAGTGAAGTGGGCAGGGCAGTACGGATTTCTTCTCTTACATCTGCAAGCAGAGTCTGAACATCAGACAGGATGGCATTGTCTCCCTCATTCCGCGTAATGACTACTGCTATAGGTTTCAGGAGTTTCAGGCTGTATAGCAGTCTCCCGAAATAAATCATCCAGTAGGATCCCCTTGATGGGCCTGCCCATATCGACAGACTGTGATATGGCCATTTCTGGGAGACTCCTTCCCCTCCAGGAGACTGTCAAACATGATGACAACACCACCCTGACGGGTGTTGCTGGGCAGCTTCAATGTGGTGCTCTTATTCTTTTCACTTTGCTTGGTGAGGTAGATTGCTGCTATAACTTGATGACCCTTCACATACCTAACCATTTCCTTGGCTCTCTTGTGGAGTGTATCGATTGTTTTCAATGCCATGATGTCCTTGAAGAGGAGCAGATTCAATGTATGAGCAGCACAGCCAATGGGTGTGATGTGAGGGTAGGACTCGTCCACTTTAGACCAAGCAGCCTTCATGTTCACAGCATCGTCTGTCACCAGTGCAAATACCTTCTGTGGTCCAAGGTCATTGATGACTGCCTTCAGCTCATCTGCAATGTAGAGACCAGTGTGTCTGCTGTCCCGTGTCTGTGCTCTTGTAGAATACCAGTTGAGGGGTGGAGATGATGTAGTTAATTATTCCTTGCCCACGAACATTCGACCACCCATCAGAGATGATTGCAATACAGTCTGCTTTCTCTATGATTTGCTTGACCTTCACTTGAACTCTGTTGAACTCTGCATCCAGCAAATTAGTAGATAAAGCATGTCTGGTTGGGAGGGGTGTATGCTGGGGGAAGAACATTCAGAAATCTCTTCCAATACACATTGCCTGTGAGCATCAGCGGTGAACCAGTTGCATACACAGCTCAAGCAAGACATTCATCCGCATTTCTCTGACTACATTCCTTCATTGAGTGAAAAAAACTTCTGATTCCAGGAAGACCATGAGCTGTTGCTATTGATAAGGTGTCAGATTACTTCTATTCGAGGGGAAAATTAGCAGAAGGACTTTTGTCAGAGGTTGCTTGTTGTGAGCGCTGAGGGAACTTTATGCACTTGGCCAGATGATTCTGCATCTTTGCTGCACTCTTCACATATGATTTGGCACAGTATTTGCAAATGTACACAGCTTTTCCGTCTACATTAGGTGCAGTGAAATGTCTCTACACATCAGCTAGTGCCTGTGGAATTTACCTGAAAAGGATTAGAAAAAAAATGAGTAAAAAAAATAAAAATAACATTCCATGTACAGATAAATAGTTAAGCAGTTAGATTAAACAACTTCTTTGCAAAATAAATGTTTTAAAATGAAACATGTATGGAAACAGGTGAATTAACACGCCACAATTAGCAGGCTCAAGCAAGCTAAACCCCACATGGTAGCAAAAAATAACTAGCAGAAATTGTTAACACGTTAGAAGTGATTTAAACACACTTTGCTGTAGACTACCATTTACTAGTTAACAAAAAAATCATGTAAGTCATATAAAATATATTCACCCTACCCAGTATTGTAATCAGAACTTACCAGAAAGCATGTAGTCCTTAGCTCAGACAGTGTAGTAGCGTGGGCTCAATAGCATCTTATTAGTGTGCAAGATCGTGAGAATCAGCTGTACATGTGATGGAAGAATGCACTGTGCATGCAGATGGTTGCAATTCCATTCAATTGGGGATAGTTTAACCAAAATATGCCAAAAGACCTAGAAATGCCTTGGTTATCCCACAAAAAAAAGGTTCACTGTTATAAGCTAACTTTTTTGATGAATTTAAGCAAAATTCCCCAAATATCCGGGCTTAACTTCCCATGGAAAATTACCTGAAATTTACCGTAAAGTTTCCGACCCTATGCAACCCTAACTGTGACTGATACAAAATGAAGGACATCTTTGACTATGTACAGAATCAGTGAGCATAGCTCTCCTGGCTCTCAAGAGCCAGGAGAGCACACTGAACACAAAATGAGGTGGAAACTGAGCTGCACTTCCTAACTTCCTGTCAAATGTATGACCATATTAGAGACACATATTCCCCTCAGATTCCCTCAGATCAAATTTTGATAAAGTCACATATCTATTGGGTTAAATACTATAGTGTGCAATCACAGCAGCAAGATTTGTGACCTGTTGCCACAAGAAAAGGGCAACCAGTGAAGAACAAACACCACTGTAAATACAACTTATATTTATGTTTATTTGCACATCATTACAACACTGTATATATACACATAATGACATTTTAAATGTCTTTATTCTTTTGGAACTTTTGGAAGTGTAATGTTTAGTGTACATTTTTTATTGTTTATTATCCATTTCACTTGATTTGGCAATGTAAACATGTGTTTCCCATGCCAATAAAGCCCCTTTGAATTGGAATTGAGAGAAGAGAGGAGAGGGGGACATGTGACAAGGGAGTGTGAAGTAAAGAAGGCCATGATGTGCATAAGAATAGACTAGCTTCCTTTTGGGAGATTATGCTTAAGCTCATCTGTGTCAGATCCTACAATGTGATGTGATTTAGCAGCAGCAGTCCTACTTAGTTATAAAGCAGTCAAAGGACCAACCATATTCTAGCCTGTGCCCAGATCCGTTTGTGCAGTCTTGCCAACTCCTATGGTCAAAGGACCCACCGTATTCTAGCCTGGGCCAAGATCTGTTTGTGCTGTCTTGCCAACTCCTATGGTCATTGTCACACCGCACAAACAGATCTGAGACCAGGCTAACACTATTCAACTTAGCTAACACAGTATACAGGACTATGTACAGTATGTCTAAAAGACAAATATTGGTACAAACCATCCCTCTTCAAGAAGCAATGGCCAGCCAACCACAAATATTAGTATAGTACCGGTAATCAAATATGAATGACAGCAAGTGGGAGTCTGTAGCGTAATCATGCCAACTCCTTGTCACTCATTGTTATGCCAAACAAGGAGTTGACATGATAGTACAAACAGATCGTCACTCTGGCTTGTTAGCTATTTAGTTGGTGACCACGAAACATAGATGCAAAGCTGAGCTACACATGATTTTAGGTTAAAAACACAGAACTGGACAAACTCTACTGACGCCAATCAATTCACAGTCAACTGCTTTGCTAGTTCCACTTTACTTACAGTCAAACCCACTCAGTGCTTTCTCTCTAGTGTTAATCTGACAGAGAGAAGGAGAAGACATGGAAGGGGTTTGATGTTTTGTAGTAGGACATTGGTGAGGACAGCAATTCCCTATATTGGAGAGTACTGGTGAAGGAAGGGAGTGTAGGTAGTATTTACCAAGTTGCAGGTTGTCCACACATTGTCCATAGTGAAAAGTGATTTGGTGATGACATTTCAGATCCTTATGTTCTAGAATACATTTTACCAAGACAAATATGAGGATTCATGTTGTGAATTGTTCAGTGGGGTCTTTCTCTAACATATCATTAACACTATATGCAGAAAGTTGGATTTCGTAACTTAATACATCTGATAATTAGCACCGAGCTCTGTTGACATAGCGGTCAGGTTTCTTGTAACAACTTCTGAGGATTTTACATTTTGTGGTCTTCCAAGTTGTTACCGTGGGTCAAAAAAATAAATAAAATAAAAAACATTCGCATGACAAACTGAATTAAACGTAATAGGCTAAGAAAATAAAAAGCTTGGTATACACTCAGTGCGCCGTTGACATTTCACAAGAGATACGCTTGTTTTTCTGAGAAATCTTGAAAAAGAGGAATTTCGTATTAAAATGAAAATCATATGGTAAAATATGAAAAAACTGCATGTGGTATCAAAATCGATATCCATCTTAACTCTGCCGATTCGAGAAGAAAGATGAGTTCAATGGTAAAGTTAGCCTGTCGGGTAACCAGTAGCCTTAATTCATGACCAGAATCCAGCCCAGCTGACTCGATGCAATTTTCCTGATATTTGAACACTTTTTTTTCTCTGGCCTCCATTGATTTAGTCACCCTAATTCCGACCCTTGTAGGACAGCAAAAACTCCAATCAATAGCTTTTTAACAGATTGTGATAGAGACATGAGGTTTGGACCATTGGTTTTCTTGAAGGATTATCCACACACTTAAAATATTATTTTACCCATTGGTCAAAATATGCGTTTTGATTGGACTCCCTTCAAGTTGACAAAGGTGGCATTTGTCTAATAGTCAACAGTTTATCATTTTGTCCACAGTAAAGGTGCAGTAAACAGGCAGCAATACAAGAGGCAGCCTAACTAACTGACTGACAACCAGATCAGCAAAAGAGAAAGGGGTGTCTGAATAGTTTAACACCATTTTATCAATACACATCGATCATTGATTGTATCAATGTAGTTAGTGCAGGGTCAGTGTTGAGGGTCAGAGTTATCTGCAACGTGTAGGCAGTCAACAGCCAACTTTACAGCTGTTAACGCCAACTATGTACACAGTAACAATGACAGTAACCCGAGGAACATGTCAAACTACCTAGTTCAAATGTACATTTCGTTGTAAGCAAACAAACCAGCTAGCATGCCAGCTATTTGGCTAATCACGACATCTGGCTAGCTAAGCAAATGTCAAAAGGCTTAGTTATGTAAGGTTACCTTCGAAGATAACTTGTTAGCTAGTGAGCTCAACATACATCTTGCTAGCGAAGTTAGAATTTAGACTAGGCAAAACTCTAATGTGCGGCCTGTCCACTAGCAAACAAGTTGGCTACTGTACCTGTAGCTGTGTTAGCGTTAGCCACTTTACCTTGCTAGCAAACACAGGTGGCCAACCAGCTTGCTTCACTCTGCTTCCTGAAACCATACACCTTGCTTGCAGCTAAGGTAATGAGCTAGACGGCTGGGTTTTAGCTATTCATCTCTTTTTATGGCGAAATTACTTACCATTTTATCAGGTTCACAACGCAAATATTAACTTGGATCTTCGTATATGAATTACTTGATTTTCCTTTTCGTTTTAAACACAGCAAACGTCAACATTCCATGTCTGTTTCAGAATACTACGGCTCGAGCGAGCAACCCATTCAACCAACTAGCTAGCTAGTAGGAGCGATTCCGGTGACAGACGTCAGCTGTTCCCCTCCTCAGTGAACATGCGCATTGCGCATTTTGAGGCAACCGGTAAAGTCAGTTTCGTAACAAAGCCAACCGAGGCGAACTCGTTAGATCTACTACGTCTATTTCAAACAATTTCATAACTAAAACTAAACATGTATGTAGACACAACGCTGTTTCGTTTGAGTTTAGGAGTTGATTATATTAAATTAGAAATCTGATTTGTGGTGCTCTAAGATTCTTGGAGGATGGGGGGCATGTGTCTCTCGCACCAGTACAGTATTTTCGGATGTTGTTGCCATGACAAGACGGCCGATGTGGTTTCCATGGAAACTGAGTTCTTACGGGGTGATGGCCAAAAAGTGTGCGTTCAGTCAGCAAGATAGAGATTTTTATAGATTTCTGCACAATTTAGCATGCCAGTTTTATCATATGCTCTACACATAATTGCTTGAAATATTACATTTAGGCCTACTCTGTTGCCTAAAGTGACTGCAACCACAACAGGTAGGTTACAGACAGCTTATGTCACCTAGTGGGGCATATTTTATTGTATATTTATATGAATTAAAACCTATATTTCTGGATCCAACTAGTCCAACCAGTAAATTATTGCTTTTCTAAGTCACTATTCATGTTATCAATACCAGAGGTCAAAACTAATAAATTGTAGTCGACAACATGTCAGGTTTTTAAAAAAGGTTTCATTTTAATAAATATATAAATACTGCAAAAATACGACTTGTCGCAACAAACAGAGCATTACAGACAATAAAATTCAACAGCAAAATAAAAATACATCTTACCCATTCAATAATTTTCCCTTCATATCAATATCAGGCATTAACAACCATACCCATTGCTCACAAATAAAAAAACATCCCATCAGCGCAAATAATAGATATATAAACTTTCACTTATCAAAATATATGCATTTTGCCAATTTGGTAATATACAGATTAAGGATAATTTAAGTTACAGTTATTGTCCAGGTCATAGATTTAACTATTCATGGTCAGTTTCAGTAGCAAGTTGATTGACAGGTGTCCCTGTCAATAGAATGAAAGGAATGTTCATGGTCGTTGTATATCAGCACAGATTATCCATTATATTGACCAGATACTCAAATAAATCTCTTCAAAAATGGAAGGCAGTCGCGAGGAGGCAAGATCAGGTGGGACCATTCTAGCTAGCCAATGGGAGGGCAGATATGCATGTGAAAAACAGTCACAACTCCGATATAAAGTGTTTTTTCTTAAAGTTGCCGGGATGTTGTCTATCATATTTATATCAATACACTCGTAACCACCTAATCATTAAGAAACATGTATTAGATAAAATAAGCAACATGTAGAAAATAAGCAATTCATTTTTTGTTAACCAAATTTGACACTCTCATTGACCTCCATACAAAAACTCCTCGCTGGAGAAGACAGATTTTGGGCTGTTATTCCTCTCGCTTTGCTTCTTCCTCTCTGGTATATTGGTCTGTTAGTGTTGCTAGGGTTGGTTGACTTGACCCATGAACAGTACAGCACCTAGGAGGGGAAAACAAACATATTTTATATTAGAGGACGAACAAGGTAGGAAGTATGTCAAAGTGTCTGAGGGACAAAGAGAATTCCATACAAGATCATACAGTATATGCAGGGACAAAATAGCGGGACTTCCCCTGAACCTACTTGAAAGTGTATGCACTTATATAAAAAGGGCACAGCTAGCTAGACTTGTGGTGATTTGCGACCAAGGCTAACATGATGTTGTTTTTAACATAGATGGTGGTGTAGGCACATTAGAGGAAACTCACCTGTGGGCTTGTGTTGGATGAGGAAAAGGAAGGGCCTGTCCAGGGTGATCTCCTCTACAGCCATACGAGAGAACATAATGGCAGCTGTAAGGGGCAAAGAGAGGAGACAATACAGTCAAAACACAACTCTGTACAGTAACATCACTTTAACATCAATGAATTATTGTTATGTACATCCGTATAACAAGCACTGTCAAAACACAACTCTGTAGCCTATACTATCATCAATTCATCATAAATGTATTGTCTTTATGTACATCTGTATAAAAGACAAGTCAAAACAGTCAAACACTTATTTATACTATTGGTTAAATCATCAGGAATAAGTATTGGTCTTGTAATGTACCTGTGGCAGCTGATCCCTTGGTTCCCTTCTCGTTCACCTCAATCTTGACTTTCTGCAGAACCTTGGACACACACAGCCTTTCCTCAGCTGGCAGAGAAATAAAGAGAGGGAGTTTAGATTAGCTGTCTAAGAATAATGAGAAACATGTAGTATTCTGTATTTGCTAAACACACAAACTGATCATATGGAAGTAAGGAAAGGACCAAGTCTGTCACTTTCCAATGTCCATACTTTCATACCACAGAATGTATGCCCAATACATTCCTTCATTCTAAAGTGAAATGCTAGTAGTGTGGATATTGCAACAGAGCCAATCCTATTCCCTACATAGTGCCCTACATTTGACCAGAGGCCTGGGCCCTGGTCAAAGGTAGTGCACTATATAAAGAATAGGGTGCCACTTCAGACACCAATTACTAAGTGATGAATGGTAGGGTACTCACTGGTGATGCGAGTGAAGTCTGCTTTGGCCAGGTTGAACATGTCCCCCAACCCCATCCTGGTCAGTGTAGACTTCAGATCCACCTCAGTGTCCAGGGTAAACCTGGGCAGAGCCAGTTGACGCTTGACGCTCCTCAGCTCCTCTCTCCACTGCTGCAGGCGTTGGGTGGTCAGCTCGCTACTGAGCACGCTCACTGGCTTCTCGGACTCGAAGGGGGTGACCAGCAGCATGCTCAGGGACTCTCCCTCGTACGGAACCTCGATGACATCATAGTCCACACCGTCGGGGGTCACGAACTCACCTGTAGAGGAGAAGAGAGGAGAGGTTCGATTAGTTTCAGTTTGATTGGTGGAGGTAGTACTTGTAGTCATGACTGTTTTAAACACTGGCTGCTGGGCTGGGGCGGACTCGTTTGAATCACTGTTGAAGAATGCATGCCGTAAGGACCGAGTCCTAACTAAATGGGTGTAAATAATATCGATGAAAGACATGAAAACTTGAGTTACATTTACAGATCTCATGTTAGGATTCTGCCCAAAATGGTATTCTAAGTTAACTTCTACAGTATTTAAAGAGAAGAGAGGATGTATTCATGTCAAGGGGATGTAAAAATGTCTCATGGGAAAATTCTACACTTGAAAAACATCTTAAGGTACCCACCGTAGTTGAAGCGGTGTGTGAGCCTCATCATAGGTACGGGCACAGAGCTGCCGTTGGCACAATGGAACAGCCTCTCCTCCGTCATCTTGGGGTCAAAGGGCACCTTCCATAACCCCTGGAAGTGCAGAGCGTTCAGTAGGACCATGCGAGTCTCATCGGTCAGAGCACCGGACGACAGGAACGAAGGGATGGTACCTGGAGCAGAGAGAAGAGAGGAAAGAGAGTGATAGGGAGGTTTGTTTAGATTATAAATCTGTCTAATCCCACATAGAATTAGATTTTCTGGAGAAAACAAGCAACTTGTATCCTCTCTGTCTGTCACTGGTTGCGTTGTATGCATTGTTGTTGCTATATCTACTACAACTTCATCTATTTTAACAAATTGCACACTTGCAATATGTGATGATGGGCATGACATTGAAGGTATAAGCCAATACTATACCACTGTATCTCACCTGAGGTGTGGTTAGAGACCCAGGCATTGATGGATTCCAGGGCCTGGTCTGGCCTGGAGAAGTCCAACTGGTGAGGGGAGGCCTGGAAGGCTTTCCCCAGCCCCCTCCTGAAGCCTTTCTCCAGAGCCATCTTCTTCTCTACCATGATGCCACTGGCCAGCTCCACTCCCTCCTCACTGGAGAGGTGCTGCTGTAGCAGACGCTGCTGACGTGACATCCCTCGCTCTGGAGGAGAGGAATCATTGATTTTAATTTATGATTAAAAGTACAAAAAAGGTTGGAGAGGAAGAGAAGGAGGAGAAGTGGAATGGAAAGAATGAGAGAATGAATGAGTCACAATTGCATATAGAGACGGTGAGATAGTGTGGATGTTGCTAGTCGCCGGCTAGGATGGCTCTTTTTGTTTTGACTATGTCAGCCTGGAGTTATGTTATTGTCCAGGCCTCATTGTTTAGACAAGGCCAAGTCTACCATCTGTCTCACTTTGCAAAACTCATGCAACTACCCTATGGAGTTGCATGAGATGACACGGATGCTATACAACAGGACTGTTTTGCTAGCACAGACTGGAATACGTTCCGGGATTCATCCAATGGCATTGAGGAGTATACTACCTCAGTCATCGGCTTCATCAATAAGGTGCATCTATGACGTCGTCCCCACAGTGACCGTACGTACATATCCCAACCAGAAGCCATGGATTACAGGCAACATCCACATCGAGCTAAAGGCTAGAGCTGACACTTTCAAGGAGCGGGACACTCATCCGGACGCCTATAAGAAATCCCGCTATGCCCTCAGACGAACCATCAAACAAGCAAAGGATCAATACAGGATTAAGATTGAATCCTACTACAGCGGCTCTGATGCTCGTTGGATGTGGCAGGACCTGAAAACTATTATGGACTACAAAGGGAATCCCAGACGCGAGCTGCCCAGTGACGCGAGTCTACCAGACGATGCTTTTTATGCTCGCTTCAAGGCAAGCAACACTGAAGCATGCATGAGAGCACCAGCTGTTCTGGATGACTGTGTGATAACGCTCTCGGTAGCCGATGTGACCAAACCTTTAAACAGGTTAACATTCACAAAGCCGCTGGGTCAGATGGATTACGAGGACGTGTACTCAAAGCATGCACGGACCAACTGTCAAGTGTCTTCACTGACATTTTCAACCTCTCCCTGACCGAGTCTGTAATACCTACATGTTTCAAGCAGACCACCATAGTCCCTGTGCCCAAGGAAGCGAAGGTAACCTGCCTAAATGATTACCACCCCATGGCACTCACGTCGGTAGCCATGAAGTGCTTTGAAAGGCTGGCCATGGCTCACATCAACAGCATCCTCCCGGACACTCTAGACCCACTCCAATTCACATACCGCCCCAACAGATCCACAGATGACGCAATCTCAATTGCACTCCACACCGCCCTTTTTCACCTGGACAAAAGGAACACCTATGTAAGAATGCTGTTCATTGACTACAGCTCAGCGTTCAACACCATAGTGCCCACGAAGCTCATCAATAAGCTAAGGACTCTGGGACTAAACACCTCCCTCTGCAACTGACGGGCCGCCCCCAGATGGTAAGAGTAGGCAACAAAATGTCTGCCACGCTGATCCTTAACACTGGGGCCCCTCAGGGGTGTGTACTTAGTCCCCTCCTGTATTCCCTGTTCACCCATGACTGCGTGGCCAAACACGACTCCAACACCATCATTAAGTTTGCTAACGACACAACAGTGGTAGGCCTGATCACCAACAACGATAAGACGGCCTATAGGGAGGAGGTTAGAGAGCTGGCAGTGTGGTGCCAGGACAACAACCTCTCCCTCAACGTGAGCGAGACAAAGGAGCTGATCGTGGACTACAGGAAAAAGCGGAACGAACAGGCCTCCATTAACATTGATGGGGCTGTAGTGGAGCGGGTCGAGAGTTTCAAGTTCCTTGGTGTCCACATCACCAACGGCCTATCATGGTCCAAACATACCAAGACAGTCGTGAAGAGGGCACGACAAAACCTTTTCCCCCTCAGGAGACTGAGGCCCCAGATCCTCAAAAGGTTCTACAGCTGCACCATTGAGAGCATCCTGACCGGTTGCATCATCGCCTGGTATGGCAACTGCTTGGCATCTGACCGTAAGGCGCTACAGAGGGTAGTGCGAACGGCCCAGTACATCACTGCGGCCAAGCTTCCTGCCATCCAGGACCTATATAATAGGCGGTGTCAGAGGAAAGCCCATAAAATTGTCAGAGACTCCAGTCACCCAAGTTATAGACTGTTGTCTCTGCCACCACAAGGCAAGTGGTACCAGAGCGCCAAGTCTAGGACCAAAAGGCTCCTCAACAGCTTCTACCCCCAAGCCATAAGACTGCCGAACAATTCATAAAATTTGCCACCGAACAATTTACATTGACACCCCCCCACCCCTCTTGTACACTGCTGCTACTCGCTGTTTGTTTGTTACCTATGCATAGTTACTTCTTCCCCACCTACATGTAAAGATTACCTCAACTAGCCTGTACCCCTGCACAATGATTCGGTACCGGTGCCCCCTGTATATGTCCTCATTATTGTTATTCTTATTGTGTTACTTTTTATTATTACGTTTTATTTAGCCTACTTGGTAAATATTTTATTCTTGAACTGCACTGTTGGTTAAGGGCTTGAAAGTAAGCATTTCCATGGTAAAGTCTACACTTGTATTCGGCGCATGTGGCAAATTAAGTTTTATTTGATTTGATTTAATGTCATTATACATAACAGCTGTGGTAAGAGTCTACAAAACAGTCCACCCTTACCTTGTAGAGAGAAGCCCAGTTTGGCGTTGAGTGTCTTCAGGGTGTTGCCCCTAGCGCCCAGCTGAGCCATGCCCAGGATGGTGGCCACGCCGTAGGGTGAGAAGGCCAAGTTAGAGCCCCTGGAAGTCTGGGCCACATGGGAGAAGACCCGCATCCCAAAGTCTGTCTGTTTCTCCTGGAGGTTAGAGAGGGCCGCTCCAGAGAGGCTGAGGAAGAAGCACACGTACAGGCACAGCATCCTGGGGAGAGGAGGGAGGGATGAGTGGAATGGTAGACAGCTCTAACAACATTATCTAACGGCAAAGCATCCTGGGCAAAGGAGGAGGAGAGAGGGTTAAAGGAATCTAACAACATTGTAAACAGGTAAAGAATTGTAGGGAGATGGGGAAGATTGAACAAGAACAAAGATAAAGAATTCTAGGAGAGAGGGAAGCGAGGAGAGAGAGATTTGTTAAATTATAGAGATTCAACAATATTGCATATAGGGAAATCGGAGAGGACAGGGGAGAAAAATGAGTGAAATGATAGAAGGATCAAAGAAAGATCAAAGATGAAGAGATCCGTCAGATGCATTGCTGCGGTACATACAAGACTGGCTGAGGGGCTACTTAAAACCATAGTTGTTAAAATCGTATGTTCTCTACAAATACAAAGGTCCGTTTCGGTCTCAGTTGCATAAATTATTTGGCACAGTTTTTGCTTGCTAGCCATTAGAATTTAGAACCCTTATAAGAAGCATTCCACAGTGTGTTTATAGCTAAATCTGTTTGTTGATGGGCAACCTTCAAAGATATTTTCTATTCCACCGGACCAGTACAGACATCACAGACAGAGGTATGTAACCACACTTCTGGATGAAGGATAGTAAAATCAAAATAGTTTATATGGTCATATTCACCAGGCAGCAAATGGAAGAAAACTGACTCAAACAGGGAGGGGCTATGCAGCAAATTGACCAATTTAAAACATCTTTGTTTTCTGTAGCAAAACATTTTGCTACGGTGTCTACTAATGAATACGACCCTGGTTCTCAATGGAAAACAGACCATGGCACAGTGACCCTGGCATTGGTTTACTGTGGTACAAACATGGGTGAGACAAAACAAGAGACAAGACCCAGGTGCCAACCTTGGACATGTTGGCGTGACACACAGAGAGACAGACAGAGAGACAGACAGAGAGACAGACAGAGACAGACAGAGAGACAGACAGAGAGACAGACAGAGAGACAGACAGAGACAGACAGACAGACAGACAGACAGACAGACAGACAGACAGACAGACAGACAGACAGACAGACAGACAGACAGACAGACAGACAGACAGACAGACAGACAGACAGACAGTGTGTGGGAGAGAAAGAGAAACAGAATTGAACAAGTGTTTATTGGGGTGCAACTTTGCATGCTACTGTCATTTGTCTGTTGTCCTATATTTGTTTTCATATATGTAATCAGACTGTTTAATTATATACTTGGACCATAATGCTTCATAATAAAACATATTTGAAACAGAATGGTTTATTTTGCCCTCAAGGCTTTTGGTGCAGCAGTGGTCATTTGAGTTCATACATCTTTAAACACACATTTCTGTTGTAGAATTTGAAAATATCCAGTGTTTTTTTTTTTCTCCAGAAGTTCAGGGTTCAAATATTGACTCATACAACATGTTGTCTGTATGCAACTTGCAGTGCAATTGTTACAACCTCTGAGTTTGTTTAGTGACGCACACAGACAATATATGTATCCATTTGGTGATTTGTTTCATAATAATAACAGCAAATGGAAAACAAGACTAAGTTTGCCTTATGGGCATATTTCCAAGAACTTTAACATTTGCTCTAAAGAATATAATCATAAACTCACTCTTACCTTGAAGTTGAAGTGTTGAAAGATGTAGACGAACTTGATAAAGATAAGCTTGACGTAGCTCTTGAGTTGCTTGAGAGTTGCTGGAATAGTAATAGCTCAGTCTTTCAGTGTTTTCCCTGTGAGTTATTAGAGAAGCATCATTTGAGTGTGAGTGAGTGTGTGATAGTTCTACTGCTTTATATAGCGTTGTCGAGCGGCATGTCTCCCTAGGCCCCTCCCTCTTCCCTCTAGGCCCCGTTCCTGTACACATGTGCAGAGAGGAAGTTACTTGTGACTATGAGGTCGACATCCCTTACTGCCTGGACAGGCTTCTACTCCCTAGCGAGGCTGTTACACACACACACACACACACACACACACACACACACACACACACACACACACACACACACACACACACACACACACACACACACACACACACACACACACACACACACACACACACTGAATCATGGGCTCCAGTTAACGTCATCCTCGGGGAGCACCCAAAGGAGAGGGGAGAGATGGGAAAAAATGATGCAGCACTCTAGTGTGAATGAGCAATTGAGGTGCTTTCTCTCTGTTTCTCAATCTGGCACACACACACTCACTTATGTCCTCTTTATCACTCTCTACCTCACACAGACTCAGGCACATTTTTCTCTTTGTTTCTTTTTGCACTTGGGGAGAGAGAGCGAGAGGGGGGGGGGGGGGGGGTAAGTTCAGTCATGCTGTTTACTCAGGGGAGTTTGGAGCTCCCATTGTCTGGCAAAGGTCAGGTGGTTCCAATTCTACCTGTCTCTACTGTGTCTACTCGTCCATCCCCGCTCTTCCCATGTAGTTCTCTCTCTCTCTTCCTGTCTCTCTCCCTTCATCTCTCTCCCTCTCTCTCTCCTGTCAGAGAGGGGTGACACACAAACACAGATTTGACACATCAGAATTCCAAATTTGCTTCTGTAGCTGCCAGCATTCCATGGTGTGTGTGTGTGTGTGTGTGTGTGTGTGTGTGTGTGTGTGTGTTCATCACACCAGCTGTCCATAGTCCTTGTGCTTACATTATTTACCTTCAGAGGTGAATGTATCAAACCAGTTGCCGTGATCATTTTTTCTTGTTGTTGTGCACTCTCCTCAAACAATAGCATGGTATTTTTTCACTGTAATAGCTACTGTAAATTGGACAGTGCAGTTAGATTAACACGAATTTAAGCTTTCTGCCCATATGAGACATGTCTATGTCCTGGAATGTTTGCTGTTACTTAAAACTGTCATGCTAATCACATTAGTGCACGTTAGCTCAACCGTCCCGGTATAGGGACACCCATCCTGTAGAGGTTAATAAGGTGTGTGCATGCATGTGTGCGTATTCTTTGACATTTTGCTGAGAGGCACTGTATATATTTCATTTTTTCCAACAGCTATGTGTGTTTAAGAGGTGTGAAAACTGAAATGACCCGCCACTGCAGTAGAAGCCTTTGAGGCCAAAACATAACAAAACGGAAAACTGGTTTGGTCAAGCTGGATGGCCTCCCAGAATTCTTGTTCCTTTCCACTCTCCCTCAAGCATCTTACTGTAACTCCACGGTTTCCACAGTAACTGAGAAGGAGGGGGGTTGAACTTGAGGCAACATGGTAGTAAATTTGGGGTCCCTTTGACTCTGTGATATCATAGGCTGTTAATGTTTTATTGTTGTTTTTTAACCTACATGTGTTATTGTTGCTGTTGCTGCTTGTTCACATGAGCTTAACTGCCTAGTTACACACAGCATGTTGATAGTGTATTGTAGATTTACACCATGGCATTTTTGAATACTCCTTTGTGATTGTCTTGAAGGGCATTCTAGAGCGTGCATTACTTCCCTATAAGGCACGATATATTTGCGCTGTAAAATTCCATGGCTATAGTTTATTTTTAGACATTTTCTTTGAGCTGCTTTTGAAAGCAGAAGTCGAATTGAAAACAGTATTGCAATTGTTGAATTCGATTTTCATAATAGCAAGCTAGGACTGATGGTTTGGTTAGCTAAACAAGCAAATCCGTGGAAGGTCAGGAATGAGCACTGTGCTCAACAATGCCTGCTATGGTGGGTTAAAATAACCAATCGTCAAATACATAAAACAATGTCAAACATTAAGACACGACCACTGAAAAGTATTAATCAGAACTACTTACAACTTACACTTTATAATTGAAGGTTAATAATTTAAGTAGCAGGGACCCTACATTTACCCTACATATTCAAGTAACTTAAATCGTTATAGTTCAGAATTCACTACCATTCAAAAGTTTGGGGTCACTTAGAAATGTTCTTGTTTTTGAAAGAGAAGCAATTTTTTGGTCCATTAAAATAACATCAAATTGATCAGAAATACAGTGTAGATATTGTTAATGTTGTAAATGACTATTGTAGCTGGAAACTGCTGATTTTTAATGGAAAACGGCTCTCTCAGGTCAGGGCGTGACAGTACCCCCCCACAAAGGTGCGGACTCCCGGCCGCAAACCTGAACCTATAGGGGAGGGTCCAGGTGGGCATCTAGTCATGGTGGCGGCTTCGGTTTGGGGCGTAGCCCCCACTCTGCCCACTGATCCCTCCGCTTTTGTGTCGCCGGAGGAACCAGACCGTGGATCATCGCCGGAAGCTCCGAACTGTGGATCGTCACTGGATGAACCGGACCGTAGATCATCGCCGGAGGTTCTGGACTGCAGACCGTCGCTGAATACTCCGGACTGCGGACTGTCGCTGAAGACTCCGGACTGCGGACCGTCGCTGGAGGCTCCGGACTGCGGACCGTCGCTGGAGGCATCGGACTGCGGACCGTCGCTGGAGGCTCCGGACTGAGGACCGTCGCTGGAGGCTATTGTAGCTGGAAACTGCTGATTTGTAATGGAATATCTACATAGGCGTACAGAGGCCCATTATCAGCAACCATCACTCCTGTGTTCCAATGGCACATTGTGTTACAGTAGCTAATCCAAGTTTATTATTTTAAAAGGCTAATTGATCATTAGAAAACCCTTTTGCAATTATGTTAGCACAGCTGAAAACTGTTGTTCTGATAAAAGAAGCAATAAAACTGGCCTTCTTTAGACTAGTTGACTATCTGGAGCATCAGCATTTGTGGGTTCGATTACAGTCTCAAAATGGCCAGAAACAAATAACTTTCTTCTGAAAATCGTCTGTCTTTTCTTGTTCTGAGAAATGAAGGATATTCCATGCGAGAAATTGCCAAGAAACTGAAAATCCCGTACAACGCTGTGTACTACTCCCTTCACAGAACAGAGCAAACTGTCTCTAACTGGAATAGAAAGAGGAGTGGGAGGCCCCAGTGTACAACTGAGCAAGAGGACAAGTACATTAGAGTGTCTAGTTTGAGAAACAGATGCCTTACAAGTCCTCAACTGGCAGCTTCATTAAATAGTACCCGCAGAACACCAGTCTCGATGTCAACAGTGAAGAGGCGACTCCGGGATGCTGGCCTTCTAGGCAGCATTGCAAAGAAAAAGCCATATATCAGACTGGCCAATAAAAATAAAAGATTAAGATGGGCAAAAGACAGACAGACACTGGACAGAGGAACTCTGACTAGAAGGCCAGCATCCCGGAGTCGGGACATAATGTTTGATGCTTGATTGATGCTATTATCCCTAATAACTTCATCATGTAGATTAGCCTACCTGCACTGTAGGCTATCTGGGAGCTATTGGCTAGATCGCCCATGCCGAGACCAGAGTAGGCACATTTGCGATGGAAACACATAGAACATTACTCCATACATGAACATGTAAGCAAAAAAGTAGCCTACATTTTGTGTGCACTATGTCATCACACACTTATTTAGATTCGCAACAAGTCCCTTTGGTGGAAACACACCACGGGTGGGAAAATTTGCATTTTCTTCATGCGGATTTCAGAGTATTTGCACGAAAATCTGTTGACAATTGGATGGAAACCTAGCTACTGTCATGTTTGTTTGTATAATGACGCTAAGTGGCGGTAGGTTGCCTAGTGTTTAAGAGTGTTGGGCCAGTAACTGAAAGCTTGCTGGTTCAAATCCCCGAGCCCTCTAGATTAAAAGTCTGTCGATGTGCCCTTGAGCAAAGCACTTAACCCTAATTGCTCCTATAAATTGTTCTGGATAAGTGCATCTGCTAAATGAATAAAATGTAAACCTTAAAAAAATCTAAAAATATCATCCCACCCACAAACCCCCAGACCCCTTCATTTGGTACATTCCTTATTAGTTTGTCAATGGAAATCTGGTTTGACCGCCCACTCCATTTTCTCTGAGGTGGGATAAAATGAGCATGGGAATATGAACTCACTGTTCTGTTACTACAGGAAACAGACTAGGGGTATTCTGGAAAAGGAATGAACCCAAAATACATTTTGGATGAAAGACAAACAGCTTTTATGCAACATTCCCCTCCAACCACTTTCTCAGACAAATTTATTCAACATTGGTTTAATTTCCACTCAGGCTATTCAGGCCCAAGGCTACTCAGATCTAAAGTGAAACCAAAAAGCTGCAGTTTGAAGGAAAGGTTTTAGTCATAGAGTTATGTTGTAAGAAAATAAATCTAAAACTGTCCTACATTTGAAATATGCATTGAGAAAGAATCTGTGAAAATGTGTTTCGTTTCTACTATACCAAAGAGAAAGAGAAACTGCTAAGCTTCTGTGGATTTAAGGAAAGTTTTAGGGATAGTCATAGAGTAATGTGGAAAGAGAGAAAAAAAAGCTGTCATATGAAAAATCATTAAGTGTCAGTACAAAATACACATTATGACAAGCATAGAAAGTCACCACCCCATTTCAAAATGTTCACCTTTTGTTGCCTTACTGCCTGAAATGAAAACACATAAAATGGGACTTCCTGGCTTTATTTACACACAGTAACCCACAATATCCAAGTAAAAAAAATATACAAAATTATCTGAAAATGTATTAAGATTAAAACAGTAAAATATCCTATTTGGATAAGTGAACCCCCCCCCCCCCTTTAGAATTGCAATTGCAAACTTAGTGTGGTATAACCAACCACCTTCCAGATCACAAGTCAAGCTAATTGGCTTCCAGCTGTGATCAATTGTAGTGACTTTGATTAGAATAAAAGCAGTTGTTCATATATAACTACACTGCTTAGTAGCGTAATTCAAAGCAAATAATCCACTATGTGCGGAAAGGTACTTTCAAAAGATCTATGAGATACAGTTGTGGAAAGGCACAAGTAAGGGGATGGATATAAAAAGATTTCAAAGGCTTCGTCTATCCCTCGGAGCACAGTTAAGACCATTATTAAGAAGTGGAAGGCGTATAGCACCACCCAAACCCAGCATAGATCAGGCCGTCCCTCCAAACTGGATGACCGGGCAAGGAGGACACTGATCAGAGAGGCTACCAAGAAGCCAATGGCGACTTTGAAGGAGCTTCAGGCCTTTATGGCAAAGACTGGTCAATGTGTGCATGTGACCACAATATCAGAAGCGCACCACAAATCTGTCCTCTATGGGAGGGTGGCAAGAAAAAAAAAACACTCCTCAAAAAAAGTCACATCAAGTTTCGTTTGAGCTTTGCCAAAAAGCACATTGCAGATTCCGAGACCAAGTGGCAAAAGGTGCTGTGGTCAGATGAGACAAATTAAATTTTGGGCTGAACGCAAAACGATATGTCTGGCAAAAACTCAATAAATCTTCCACCCAAAGAACACCATGTCTACAGTAAAGCACGGCAGTGGCAGCATCCTGTTGTGGGGGTGTTTTTCTTCAGCAGGGACAGGAGCACCTGTCAGGAAAGAAGGGAAAATGGACCGTGCAAAATACCAACAGTTTGAGGAGAACCTGCAGCCCTCTGCCAAGAAGTTGAAAATGGGAAGATGGTTCACATTTCAACATGACAATGACCAAAAGCAACCGTACAGTGGCTGAAGGACAAGAAAGGTGAATGTCCTTGAGTGACCTAGTCAGAGCCCCGACCTAAATCCCATCGAGAATCTGTGGAATGACTTGAAGAGTGCAGTCCATGAGCGGTTACCATGAAATTTGACTGAGCTTCAACAATTCTGCAAGGAAGAATGGGCAGGTATTGCACAGTTGTCGCGTGTGTATCGTTCCACATTTTATTATCACTGTGAAACTATGCAAGACATATAAATAGACTAATCAACAAACCGTGACGAAGCCGTGCAACATACACTAACTCAAAATACAATCTCCCGCAACATACACTAACTCAAAATACAATCTCCCACAACCCCAGGTGGGAAAAACAACTACTTAAGTATGATCTCCAATTAGAGACAACGATGACCATCTGCCTCTAATTGGAGATAATCCCCCCCAAAAAACATAGAAAAACAGAAACTAGAACATAACATAGAAAATCTAAACTAGACACAACCCCATCACACCCTGACCTACTCTACCATAGAAAATAAAAGCTTCTATGGTCAGGATGTGACAACAGTCTAGGTGTGCAAAGTTAGTAGAGACGTATTCAAAGAGACTCATGGCTGTAATTCAAGCAAAAGGTGGTTCCACCAAGTATTAACTCAGGGGGGTGTTCACTTATTTTACAGTTTTAATTTTAATACATTTTCAGAGTTTTTAGATGCATTTTTTCACTTGGATATTGTGGGTTACTGTGTGTAAATAAAGCTGGAAAAAGTCTGATTTTATGTGTTTTCATTTCAGGCTGTAAGCCAACAAAGGTGAACATTTTGAAAGGGGGTTGTCAGGAGCGTCGTAGAAAGTGGACCAAGGCGCAGCGGGTATCATGCTCATCTTCTTTTATTTATATAAGTGAACACTTTAAACAAACTAAATCAACGTCAACCAACAGTTCCGTAAGGACACAAGGACTATACAAAAAACAACTACCCACAAAACCCATGAAGAAAAACCCCTACTTAAATGTGATCTCTAATCAGAGGCAACGAGATTCAGCTGCCTCCAATTAGAGATCAACCCAAAATACACAACATAGAAATATAAGAACTAGATAAACACAGAAATAGATAACATAGAACATAAACCAAAAACACCGAAACACACAAAACAAACACCCCCTGCCACACCCTGACCAAACTACAATAACAAATAACCCCTTTTACTGGTCAGGACGTGACAGGGGTGGTGACTTTCTATACCCACTGTAAGTCTGCAGGTATATATTGTTTGATCATCATATTGATCATCATATGATGTGGTACACACTCATTTACACTTAGACTACACACACACACGCACACACACACATTTCAGCACACATTAGGAAACATCATCTGCTGTGGAATTTTTTTGCCGTAATATTGCGTGCCAGGGTTCTCATATACAACCTGAATCAGCTGGAGAGTAATAACTGCAATCTATCTGTTGTCACTTTAAAATTCCATATGTATGCTGTGTATAACAACTCCTAGACATTTAGAAAGAAAGACAAACTGTTTAATGCAACATTAAAACTTAGCTCTCTTACTTTCCCAGACAAATTAATTCAGCTGAATCGCCTGAATCAGGTCCAGACCAAATATTTTCTACGTAGAATCAGCTGGCTAGTAATTGCAGCAATACATTTGTCGTCACTATCAAATTCCATAAGGACATTGTCCAGTATAACAACTCATAGACATCTGCTATGATTGCTTGTCAGGCATATCATTGTGTTTAAGGCAAAGGCTACTATTCTTAAGAACTTCTATGCTCAACCTTTTCCAGTCAATCCACTTGACTTTACTATTACAATGGAACAGCTATTTAATGTATTTCAATAAATCAGCTTCTGAACTCTAACAAAATGATCTCTTAAATAAATAAAGAAGGATAAATTAAGCAATGACAGTGGTATGAGAAAACACAATGACTCAAGAACGAAGAGAACAGCTTGGGCAAGACCAAAAAGATTATTGTGCAACGGGCCAACCTATTCTGAATGAAAATTGAAAAAAGTCATTTATTTATTTGTTCTTCTATCATAATTCACTGTTAAATTACTTTTCTGAGCTCTTACTTTATGGGTGTGGTACACTCTTAGAAAAAAGGTGCTATCAAGAACCTTAAAGGGTTCTTCGGCTGTCCCCATAGGAGACCCTTTGAATAACCATTTGGTTGGTTGCCCTTTCTACCGACGGTTCTACGTGGAACCCAAAAGGGTTCTACCTGAAAACAAAAAGGATTCTACCTGGAACCAAAAAGGGTTCTCCTATGGGGACAGCCGTAGAACCCTTTTAGAACCTTTTTGTTCTAAGAGTGTAGTAGAAAACGACAATGACTCTAGACAAGAGTTCATCCAAATAAAGACTAAAATAGACTTATCTATTGGTCTGTGCTTATTTTGGCTAGTTGTCAAGATAACACATATACACATAAAGTAGCCTACACTGTTATGTAACCAAGAGGAAATCTGGATATTATTATTGTTGTGGTCGTGATGGCAAATAAATAAACAACTGAGAAAAGAAGCGAGGAAGAGAGAGATCTTTGGCATAGGTCTAAGGACAGATGGTCTGGGAGCGAGGGATGGGGGATGGGGAAATGGAGGGATGTGATGTGTGGGGGAGGAATGACTAGATGAACAATGAAAAGGGGGGAAGTTACAGGAAAGGGTGATTAGAGGAAGACACATGACGAATAGGAGGAATGGGTATTCCCTCAAAAAGGCCAATCCTGTCAGAAATGCTGACCCTGTCTCCCTGACTCCTACTCATCCTCTGATTCTCGTTGAGTAACAGATATCCATAAGCAGCGAAGATGTGGCCGAAAGTTGCAGTACTAGTAGTCAGTAATATCATAGTATTCACTAATAATGTTCAAGCAGGCATACTTACAAATAAAGATGACAAGAAGTTACCCAATGAAAATGAATTACCCAATGAACAATTACAAAATTGAAAGTGACTAATAGTTAGCTACTAAGTATGTTACAAATTATTGTGGAAAACAGGACATTTCAATGAAAGTTGTGAAATTGCTTGTTTGAACAAAAAACTCTTGCTACAGTAATTCTGCGTTGTAATAATGACAGTGCCGATGACCCATACAGGAATATTCACGTTTTTCTGGCATCAGACTTCATTTTTGTCTGATAACGGTGGTTGATTGCCCAGCGAACCAGACAACAACAGGAAGTGAATAAGGAGGTGAAATTGTCATGGGGGAAAATAACATTTCCTGAACACTCCCCAGAAAGAGAATAGCTGTAGTGTTAATGGTTAGTAATAAGAACATGCATGTACACACACGCACACGCACACACACACACACACACACACACACACACACACACACACACACACACACACACACACACACACACACACACACACACACACACACACACACACACTCAAGGAAGAGCATGAAATGGCAATGCACACACGCCCCCACACATTTCTAGACAGCTAGAAATTAGTGGAATTCTACTGGAGGGTCAACAAAGTATGAATGGTCAAATTCTCCAGTTGGACACCATTGTCTGTTGAAGATTCCAAGAAATGACTGAAAGGGAAGGTGCTTGGGTTTTGAATGGAAAAGTGGAAGATTTTCTGATCAATGGCTGCATCCCAAATGGGACCCTGTTCCCTATATAGTGCTCTACTTTTGACCAGGGCCCAGTGCCCTATATAGGGAACAGGGTGCCATTTGGGACACAAACAATGGTGATACAGAGGAGGGACGACATTGTTTTGACACTGATAAGTGCGGCCGGCCGACAGAGCCTAATGTGTAAAGAATTTGGCTAGACGAGTCCTTAAAGTCTTAAAGAAAGTGCCAGGCCAATGACTGGCGTAATTTCAACCTGGTCTACGTGTGATTTCCCAATTGTGGAGTAATAGTAGCTTGATCCCTGAGTTTTTCCACTCCAGGGAGAAAAGTTATACCTATTTGAGTTTATATTACAGGCTGTAAGAAGGGCCCTGAGTTTTTCCTGGTCATATCGCCACTTCAAGTGTAGGTGCAGCCAAAATGGATGAATAATTGAAGAGAGTAGAGACACAGCTCTAACTGGTAGAGTCAACATTTATTGTAACGTCCTTTGTCATATTTGACCTCTAGCCAACAATACTGCTGGGTTACCAGTTCTACAAACACAAACCAGCATCAATGTTAACATCATGCTTCTGTTTCCACTTCTGGAGACAGTTCTTGTGAAAAGAACATCCCCGTGGGGTGTATCTTTGGTAATTGACCACAACTGGCAACAATTCAGGTTTTTATTTAGTGAAAGAAAATGTTGTATTTGGTGTCTGCCTGGCTAGTGTGAGCCTGCATGTTGGTGTGGTTCTGGTAAGTTATTGGGAGAGGTTGTAGTGGTTTATAACCACTATATGTACAGATGGGGGACTGGTGCTGTATCTTAAATGCACAGCGCACAGTTCACACACAGCACACGCTTGTATAAACACACAAACCGAAACACACGCAAACTCTCACACAGGACGGAACACACCCAGACTTTTACGTAACCTGTCTTAAGTCAAATCGGACCTGACACATCAGAGGGTTATACAGTACTACAAAGCAGGATCAGTGAGATAGCCAGCTGACTTCGATAAGCAACCAGAAATTAACTATTGATTTGATGGTTCATTAACCCAAGCCGGTGTGATTTAGGACTTCTAACATTGTGGACTTTTAAACATTGTGTGTTTGAGCGTGATTAGAGGGTGCTGAGATTTAGCGGTGCTTGTGAGATAAGGGCGGATCTGGAAGGGGACCGTGGCCGGGTCTTTTCTTTACAAAAACGGCTGTTTTTGGGGATGGGGGTACAGTATGAGCATGTCTGGGCAGATGAGTTGTAGTCGTTCTTTGTGTACGTCTGTAAGTTGATGTTTGTACGTGTATGTTTGTATCTGGTGTAAAAAAAAATATACAATATTATTATTTTTTAAAGGCATTCATATAAAGCTTTTGCTCTGGCAAACCTTCTTTTATTGACATTTGTCAATTAACACTCATGCAAGCAACTGTTTATGTCAATTTGTTTTGTGTTGTACTTGTAGCCCTGGTTGTCCTGAAAAGAACATGCTAAAACACTTCATTGTGAGGCTAAATATAAGGGCTGGTCATGCAGATACATTAAATGAAAAGACGATTTTTGCTTTGGCCTCGGGACTGATATGGTTAAAAAAGCTTGCTTTTCATTTGTTAAATCAATTAGACCATGCCTATTTCAAGCTTATCTTTCTACAAAATAAAAAGGCAAGTTAGCTGTCTAACTCCATGATCCTGCTTTGTACTGTATTATAAACTGGGTGGTTCGAGCCCTGAATGCTGTTTGGCAGACAGCTTTGGTATATCAGACCGTATACCACAGGTATGACAATACATTTGTTTTTACTTCTCTATCATGGTCGTAACTACATAATGAGGACTCCGAGGTCTGGATATACAGTATATATACAGTACCAGTCAAACGTTTGGACACACCTACTCATTCAAGGGTTTTCTTTATTTTTTATTTTCACTATTTTCTACATTGTAGAATAATTGTGAAGACATCAAAACAATGAAATAACACATATGTAATCATGTAGTAACCAAAAAAATGTTACATTTGAGATTCTTCAAAGTAGCCACCCTTTGCCTTGATGACAGCTTTACACACGCTTGGCATTCTCTCAACCAGCTTCATGAAGTAGTCACCTGGAATGCATTTCAATTAACAGGTGTGCCTTGTTAAAAGTTCATTTGTGGAATTTCTTTCCTTCTTTATATATTTGATCCAATCAGTTGTGTTGTGACAAGGTAGGGGTGGTATACAGAAGATAGACCTATTTGATAAAAGACCAAGTCCATATTATGGCAAGAACAGCTCAAATAAGCAAAGAGAAATGACAGTCCATCATTACTTTAAAACATGAAGGTCAGTCAATACGGAAAATGTCAAGAACTTTGAATGTTTCTTCAAGCGCAGTCGCAAAAAACATTAAGCGCTATGACGAAACTGGCACTCATGAGGACCGCCACAGGAAAGGAAGACCCAGAGTTACCTCTGCTGCAGAGAATATTCATTAAATATAAAGAAAAACCCCTTGAATGAGTAAGTGGGTCCAAACCTTTGACTGGTACTGTATATACACCACCTTTCAAAAGTTTGGGTTCACTTAGAAATGTCATACATTTTATGTTATTTTAATGGACAAAAAATGTGCTATTCTTTCAAAAACAAGGACAATTCTATCTGACCCCAAACTTTTGAACGGTAGTGTATATATGTATACAATAAAGAAATAATCTGGTAAGGGTCAACATCTAAATATTGCTCCCAGCTTTGATCAAAGCTCAGAATGCTTATATTCTTGATCTGACTGAGTTCTAATAACGCCTGCGTCTTTGCAAAGGAGTGGAATAATGAACAGTGGTTTGTTCGTTATGTTTGCCTGCGTCCCCCGGATTTGCTTCCCCGGATTTTCCTTTTTAGCAGCACATTCACCACTCTCTCAAACGGCTAACTCCTCCATCTCGACATGAAACAAACTACCCCAGCTTGCAGTCGGAAACTAGTCTAGACACGCTGCTGACGCTGTTTTTGCGAGCAGCTGGACAAAAGGCAATCTTTCAAGATATGTTTCAATATGCAATCAAAATGCAAACAATACAGTTCTAAAAACGACATACTGTCACGGTTGTTGTAGGAAGGAGCGGACCAAAGTGCAGCGTGTGTGTTGTTCCACACAGAAGAACAAAAAACAACAAACCGTGACGCAGAGGTGAAACATACACTAACTCAAAAACAATCTCCCACAAACCCAGGTGGGAAAAACACCTACTTAAGTATGATCTCCAATTAGAGACAACGACGACCAGCTGCCTCTAATTGGAGATCATCCCAAACAAAACCCAACATAGAAATACAAAACTAGAACATAACAACATAGAAAATCTAAACTAGAAGAAGAAAAAAAAACTGTCACGCCCTGACCTACTCTACCATAGAAAATAACAGCTTTCTATGGTCAGGACGTGACACATACGTTTTTGTTTCGTCGCTGATGTTACATTCAGTCTGAATCATTTCTCGTATTTCCCCCCCTTTCAGGGGTAGCCTACAACATTACAATTGTATAGCTAATAGGCTATGTGCTTGTAGATCGACTGAGGTGAATGAACCTACAGCAGCCAAGGTGATAATGGCTGGGGTCATATAACACACTAACACCAGGATGGTCTCCTGACATTTCTAGTACACAGAGCAAATGTTTTTCCCTTAACAAAACCGAGAGACTCTTATGGGTCTTCCGAAATGAAAGTAATAGTCTAGTGAAGAGCTAAAACCAAAGGACCGTTGTGTGCCTCAGAGTTGTCCGACTGAGTGAAAACCTCAACCGTTTTTAAAATATGTACTAACTTATTACCTCATTCATATCCTTATCCCCTTGGATGTCCCTTCTAATCCTCTCTCTCGCTCTCTCACTCCCCTCTCTCTCTGACCCAGTAGTGTGTTTTGTGGGTACTGCAGGTGTGTGTCATTGTCCCTTTAGCATTGCACGACCCATTGAACTGCTGAGTCACAGTGTGTGTGTGTGCGTGTGTTTGTATGTCACCCCAAACTTGTGTGTATACGCTTCTTTCCATATGTTTTGTCCATACCACCCCTCTCATCTGTCAGCCCTTAGATAAGGGTTTTATCAGACCTCAGGATAAGATCCGGATGCAGACAGTTCAAATCACAGATGTTTAATAACAAAACAGGGGGCAGGCAGACGACAGGTCAAGGGCAGGCAGAGGTTGGTAATCCAGGGCAGCGTCAGACAGGTAGAACGGCAGGCAGGCTCAGGGTCAGGCCAGGGAGAGTGGGCAAAACTGGCAAAACTTGAAAAACAAGGGCTAGAGAGAAACAGAAATATGGGAAAAACATGCTGGTAGGCTTGACGAGACAAGACAAACTGGCAACAGACAAACAGAAAACACAGGTATAAATGCACAGAGGATAATTGGGAAAATGTCTCCACCCACCTTTTTTCACCTTTATTTAACCAGGTAGGCCAGTTGAGAACAAGTTCTCATTTACAACTGGGACCTGGCCAAGATAAAGCAAAGCAGTGCGACAAAAACAACAACACAGAGTTACACATGGGATAAACAAACGTACAGTCAATAACACAATAGAAAATCTGTATACAGTGTGTGCAAATGAAGTAAGGAGGTAAGGCAATAAATAGGCCATAGTGCTGAAGTAATTACAATTTAGCAATTAACACTGGAATGATAGATGTGCAGATGAGGATGTGCAAGTAGAAATACTGGTGTGCAAAAGAGCAGAAAAAAAAAATATGGGGATGAGGTAGGTAGTAGGTTGGATGGGCTATTTACAGATGGGCTGTGTACAGCTGCAGCGATCGGTAAGCTGCTCTGACAGCCGATGCTCGAAGTTAGTGAGGGAGATATAAGTCTCCAACTTCAGTGATTTTTGCAATTCGTTCCAGTCATTGGCAGCAGAGAAATGCAAGGAAAGGCGGCCAAAGGAGGAATTGGCTTTGGGGGTGACTAGTGTGATATACCTGCTGCAGCCGGGTGGGTGTTGCTATGGTGACCAGTGAGCTGAGATAAGTCGGAGCTTTATCTAGCAAAGACTTATAGATGACCTGGAGCCAGTGGGTTTGGCGGCGAATATGTAGCGAGGACCAGCCAACGAGAGCATACAGGTTGCAATTGTGGGTAGTATATGTGGCTTTGGTGACAAAACGGATGGCACTGTGATAGATTACATCCAATTTGCTGAGTAGAGTGTTGGAAGCTATTTTGTAAATGATCTCGCCGAAGTCAAGGATCGGCAGGATAGTCAGTTTTACGAGGGTATGTTTAGCAGCATGAGTGAAGGGGGCTTTGTTGCGAAATAGGAAGCCGATTCTAGATTTAATTTTGGATTGGAGATGCTTAATAGAAGTCTGGAAGGAGAGTTTACGGTCTAGCCAGACATCTAGGTATTTATAGTTGTCCACATATTCTAAGTCAGAACCGTCCAGAGTAGTGATGCTAGGCGGGCGGGTGCGGGAAGCAATCGGTTGAAGAGCATGTGTCATGGGTGTGTGTACTGGGGGCAAAGTCAGGTGCAAGAGAGCAGAGAGTTGTGAACAGACGCACACTTTATTCAGGCTGGAGTGAACAAACAGATGGACGCAAACTGCGTCCAAACCTCCAGCAAAAAGGCAAAAGTGCAAAGCGCGAAAAAACACTCACCAAAGCTAATGTACCAAATAAACATACAACGTGCACAAACACGGAACATGGAAACATAGCCTGGCACGTCACAATAACCACATAACAACAAACAATTTCATACAAAGACATGGAGGGGAACAGAGGAATAAATACATGCAGTGTGATTAGGGAATGAAAACCAGGTGTGCAGGGAGCAAGACAAAACAAATGGAACAATGAAAAATGGCTAGAAAGCCGGTGACGTCAACCACTGAACGCCGCCCGAACGAGGAGAGGAGCCGACTTCGGCGGAAGTCGTGACAGCATGCATTTAGTTTTACTAGCGTTTAAGAGCAGTTGGAGATCACGGAAGGAGTGGTGTATGGCATCGAAGCTTGTTTGGAGGTTTGTTAACACAGTGTCCAAAGAAGGGCCAGATGTACACAGAATGGTGTTGTCTGCGTAGAGTTGGATCAAAGAATCACCCGCAGCAAGAGCAACATCATTGATATAAACAGAGAAAAGAGTCGGCCCGAGAATTGAACCCTGTGGCACCCCCATAGAGACTGCCAGAGGTCCGAACAACAGGCCCTCCGATTTGACACACTGAACTCTATCTGAGAAGTAGTTAGTGAACCAGGCGAGGCAGTCATTTGAGAAACCAAGGCTGTTGAGTCTGTCAATAAGAATACTGTGATTGACAGAGTCGAAGGTCTTGGCCAGGTCGATGAAGATGCACAGTACTGTTTTTTATAGTTTAGGACCTTGAGCGTGGCTGAGGTACACCCGTGACCAGCTCGGAAACCGGATTGCATAGCGGAGACGGTACGGTGGGATTCGAGATGGTCGGTGATCTGTTTGTTCACTTGGCTTTTGAAGACTTTAGAAAGGCTGGGCAAGATGGATATAGGTCTGTAACAGTTTGGGTCTAGAGTGTCTCCCCCTTTGAAGAGGGGGATGACCGCGGCCGCTTTCCAATCTTTAGGAATGTCAGACGATACGAGAGTTTGAACAAACTAGTAATAGGGGTTGTGACAATGGTGGCGGATAATTTTAGGAAGAGAGGGTCCAGATTGTCAAGCCCAGCTGATTTGTAGGGATCCAGATTCTGCAGCTCTTTCAGGACATCAGCTGTCTGGATTTGGGTGAAGGAGAAGCGGGGAGGGAGGGCTTGGGAAAGTTGTTGCGGGGGGTGCAGAGCTGTTTGCCGGGGTTTGGGTAGCCAGGTGGAAAGCGTGGCCAGCCGTAGAGAAATGCTTATTGAAATTCTCGATTATCATGGATTTATCGGTGGTGACAGTGTTTCCTAGCCTCAGTGCAGTGGGCAGCTGAGAGGAGGTGCTCTTGTTCTACATGGACTTTACAGTGTCCCAAAACTTTTTGGAATTAGTGCTGCAGGATGCAAATTTCTGTTTGAAAAAGCTAGCCTTTGCTTTCCTAACTGACTGTGTATATTGGTTCCTGACTTCCCTGAAAAGTTGCATATCGCGGGGACTATTCGAAGCTAGTGCAGTATGCCACAGGATGTTTTTGTGCTGGTCAAGGGCAGTCAAGTCTGATGTGAACTAAGGGCTATATCTGTTCTTAGTTCTGAATTTTATGAAAGGGGCGTGCTTATTTAAGATGGTGAGGAAGGCACTTTTGAAGAACACCCAGGCATCCTCTACTGATGGGATGAGGTCAATATCCTACCAGGATACCCGGTCCAGGTCAATTAGAAAGTCCTGCTCGCAGAAGTGCTTTATGGAGCGTTTGACAGTGATGAGGGGTGGTCGTTTGACCATGGACCCATTACGGACAGGCAATGAGGCAGTGATCGCTGAGATGCTGGTTGAAAACAGCAGAGGTGTATTTAGAGGGCACGTTGGTCAGGATGATATCTATGAGGGTGCCCATGTTTACAGATTTGGGGTTGTACCTGGTGGGTTCCTTGATAATTTGTGTGAGATTGAGGGCATCTAGGTTAGATGGGTGTTAAGCATGTCCCAGTTTAGGTCACTGTATGGTATGTCTGTAGGAAAACAACAGTCTGCCCTGACCAATACAAAGACTTTTCTGAACACTGGCAGACAAAAACACAAACATCATCCAACCAACGACTCCTCCCAGCATTCCATTATCCTTTGACTTAACCAAAGCATTCAATGGCAAGCAGCCAAATTAAACATCATGTTTGAGACTGGAGGGCTATCTGCCAGTAATATGGGCTGTGAAAACAATTGTCCTCTTAAATGTTGGTCTGTCTCTTTGCCTGTATCACAATGGGTGGCGTGTGGATTCAGAAGAGTCAGGCGCAGGAGACAGAAAGATTCCGTGAATGAATTTAATAAAATATCCACACGGAAAACATGCAAAGGTATGGAGTGCAAAAGCGTGCAAAAAGAAACGCACCACCCTTAAAAGAACGTAACCAGGGATGCAGCCCAAACGAATAGCGTAACTCCAAAAATACAAAACCTCATGACAAACACACCCTGACAACACGAACAATCCCGCCCAAACAACAAACCTAACTAACTAGCCTAAATACCCCTCCCCACTAACAACTAACACAAAACAGGTGCGCAACTAACCTAGGCCTAACTAACAGAACGTGAAACATAAATCGATGGCAGCTAGTAGGCCGGCGACGACGACCGCCGAGCGCCGCCCGAGCGAGGAGGGGCGCCAGCTTCCGTAGGTGTCGTGACAGCCTGCCTATATCTATCTATCTATCTATCTATCTATCTATCTATCTATCTATCTATCTATCTATCTATCTATCTATCTATCTATCTATCTATCTATCTATCTATCTATCTATCTATCTATCTATCTATCTATCTATCTATCTATCTATCTATCTATCTATCTATCTATCTATCTATCTATCAGCCCTGATAAACCCTAACCCCCTTTCCAACTCATAGGCAACCCATTCTTAAAAACACCATCATAAATCCGGGTGACTATTTTCTCGCGCCTCTTTGCAAACGGTCGACCTGTTGAAATGTTTCCTCTCACTTGTTTTACGTGCTGCTGCAAAAAGCTTTAATTAAATTACAGTGAAGTACATGGACTAACAAGAAAATATGCTATTCCTTCTTTTAAGACCTTTCAATAGCACTTGTTTTACTTGCTGCTACAACTTGATCCCAAAACTCATATTCCATAACAGTTTCAGTAAGCACATGACAGAAACAACCAAAAAAAATGTCCCAGCTTCAGACAATACCACACGTCTTCTTTTACAGTCTATCCACATTGCAAGCGGGTAATTGTGTCATGACTATAGCACGCTAACCCACCAAACCCACTGAAATAAACTGATGTGACAGAGCATACTTTTTCTATTAGACCAGTCAGAAAAAGTGTGTGTACTACAGACACTGGTGATTCCACGCCAGCGTAGCCCGGAAATATTTGTGGTATCTCAGATGGTTCAGGCAATTCTCACATAGTAACTTCATTGGAATGAAGGGTTTGACGTGATTTTTACATTGGTATCACTAACCCTTTTTAAGCCCTTTTTAGACCTATACATGCCTCCTATGAGACTCTATGATCTGTGAACCATACATAATACAGACAACATCTCAGTGTCATTATACTTCTTTGTTCTCACAAATATGGAGTATGTCTAGATTCTGAAATACAAAATCTTCACATAAATTTATTCAATATTAGAAATATAAATATGATCTCAAAATGAACCTTTTTGATTTTGCTTATTTTATATTGTATATTTGTAACAATATGTTCTTCAATCATGTCAATTTTCCAGAGTGGGCTCTCTGGTACTTTTAATGATATGACCAATTTCATACATAGAAATTGACATTATTGGTCATTAACCAATCACAGCACTCCTTTAGGATTGCACATTCAGCAAATCACCAGCAGAAGGAGTTCCCTTTGAATCCATTTTCCCATTCACTGTGTTGGTGGTTCTCCTTAAATGTATAATATTTTACAAATTACCAGAGAGCCCACTCTGGAAATGTGACATACTTGTAGAGTATATTGTTCCAAACAATGTTTTAAATGAACAAAATCAAAAAGGGTACATTTTTTAAAACATATATTAATATGTTTATTTTGAATAAATGAATGTGAAAATTGTATTTCAGAATCGGGACATATATCATATTTTAGAGAGCACTATAAGGAGTATAATGGCACCAAAATGTTGTCTGTATCATGTAGGTTCACAGATCATAAGGTCTTACAGGAGGCATGTATAGGGCTAAAAAGGGCCTAAAATTTCCACATTCGTCATGATTTTCTCAAAAATGGTTTGTGATACAAAGTACGTTTTTATGTGAGAATTGCCAGAGCAATCTGATATACGAAAAATATTTTCGGCCTACACTGGCATGGAATTGCCCATAGGCTGTCGTTTTAGAAGAGAGGAGACCTCAATTGCTCATTCACACTAGAGTGCTGCATCGTTTTTTCCCATCTCTCCCCTCTCTCCTTTGGGTGCTCCGCGAGGATGACGTTAACTGGGGCCCATGATTCAGTGTGTGTGTGTGTGTGTGTGTGTGTGTGTGTGTGTGTGTGTGTGTGTGTGTGTCCATGATTCAGAGCGGTGTGGGTTGGGGTGTGTGTCAGAACAGGGACAGGGAGTCACTTAGTATCCCTGTGAATCCTGAGACCTTTAGCCACAGAGTACACAGAGTCCCTCAGCCTGACTCAAACTCTCACTGGAGACCTCACTGTTGATCTCTCTTTCGCTCACACACTTTCTCTCGCTCACTGGAGGCTCTCAGACTCTGTGGCTCTCTATCCTCTCAATATCTCTCTTCCTCTCTTTCTCTTATTTCTCTTTCTTACTATTTCTTACTGGGTATTTCTGTATTGCTCTTTCTCTCCTCTGACACTATCACTATCTGGCTCGATCTGTCTCCTAGTGTCTCTCTCTCTCTCTCTCTCTCTCTCTCTCTCTCAGTGTCGTTCCCTGCCTATTGCTGTTTCTTTCTCTCTTTCCTCTCCATTCTTGCCATTTCTATATCTCTCTCCTTTTTCTCTGTCCTGTCTCTCTCTGTCACGTCCTGACCATAGTAAGTTGTTATTTTCTATGGTAGAGTAGGTCAGGGCGTTTGTCTGTTTTTCTATTTGTATGTTCAGTTTCTAGTTTTGTATTTCTATGTTGGTTTTTGTTTGGCATGTCCTCCAATTAGAGGCAGCCGGTTGTCGCTGTCTCTAATTGGAGGTCCTATTTAAGTTGATGTTTGTCCCACCTGTTTTTGTGGGTGATTATCTTTTGAGTAGTGTGTTTTCCTCTCTGCGTCACGGTTTGTTGTTTTTGTATTTTCAAGTATTTAAGTGTATTGCAGTCAGTTTCACGTTTAATAAATATGTGGAACCACAACCATGCTGCTCGTTGGTCCGATCATTCAAACAGCCGTGACACTCTCTCCCCATCTCTCTCTATTTCCTTCTCTGTTTCTGAAAGCCCTAGTACATCAGCTCTTCTCTGAGTCAGTAATAAACACATGACTGTGTGTTCTTTACCTACCCTCTCTCTTCCACTTCCTAACTCCTCCTCTGTCTGTTGCATAATCAAGTGAGTGTTCTGACTGTGTGTACAGTAGTGGTAACTGTGTGCATGTGTGTGTGTATGCGTGTGTGTATGTGTGTGTGTGTGTGTGTGCACGCTCGTGTGTGTGTGTGTGTGTGTGTGTAACTATGGTCTGCTAAATGCAGCTTTTCTTCCACTTGATTATGTAAAGCACTGCTCTTAGTTACACATCATGCGTTTGGATTGGTTCACCACTTCAGCGTATTTAGGTTTAGTGTACTACTGCCTACGGTTAAGAAAGTGGACATGGAAATCTGTTTTGCTACATGGAGCTGGGAAAGTGCAACAGTCTTGATAAGGGTGTAAATTGTAGGTTTTTTTCTAAATCCTGTTTGTGTGTGTGTGTGTGTGTGTGTGTGTGTGTGTGTGTTTGTGTGCGTGTGTGTGTGTTTGTGCCTGCGTGTGTGTGTGTATGTGCGTGTGTGTGCGTGTGCGTGTGTGTGTGTGGGATTGGAGGGCAAGGGTTTAAATTGTGCAGTATTGTGAAATCATAATAAAAGGCTGGTAGCAGCAGTTGTGATGGGTGTGTGTGTGTGTGACACAACATACTTCCCATTCATATGGTTGTGTCAAGACTTAAATGAAAAGAGCTCTTTAAAACGCCTGCAATGACTCACACGAGGTGCAATTACTTGGTGATTTTCTCACTCTCTTTCTATTTCTCTCTCTATCCCCCCCTCTCCCCCTCTCCCTCTTTCCCACTCTTTATTCTCTCTCTCCCCATCTCTCTCCATCTACCTCAGCCCCCCCCCCCCCCCGTCTTTGTAAAGCTTGTAAATAGATTGCCAGAGACCCTTTCTGATAAAATGCATAATTTCATATCGGCTTTTCTAAATCCTGTTAGTGTGTCTGTGTATGTGTGTGTGTTTCAAGTTTTATTAGTTGTATGTACGGGATACACATGGTATACACCGTCCAACAAAATGCAGAAATGACTTGCAGGTTCCTTCTCGACAATACAATAACAATAACAAATAAGAAAAGATAAGAATACGAACATAAAGTAAATGGTTCAGTAGAATATAATAAACATGTTAGCGTGAGTATAACACAGGAAGGCATAATTTATAGTCCAATATTTACACATGTTTTGGAGAAGGAGGGCAAGTGTTTAATTGTGCAGTATTTCGCAATCACAATAAGAGTCTGGTAGCAGCAGTTGTTATATGTGTATAGCATGAATGAAAGTGTGTGTGTGTGTGTGTGTGTGTGTGTGTGTGTGTGTGTGTGTGTGTGTGTGTGTGTGTGTGTGTGTGTGTGTGTGTGTGTGTGTGTGTGTGTCTGTGCGTGTGTATGTGCGTGCATGTGTGTGCGTGCGTGTCTGTGCGTGTGCGTGTGCGTGTGCGTGTGCGTGTGTGTGTGTGTGTGTGTGTGTGCTGGGTCAACAGTATGACGTTCTTCTGTAAGTTAAAGTCTTGTTCCGATGTCCTTTTTGAATAAAATAATAAAGTAATATGATTGGGGTTTTTTATGTCCAAGGTCTCTCTCTCTCTCTCACACACACTCACACATGTTGCTTTGGCTCCCTCCTAAAGCTAGGTATGATTGGGGTCACAAGGTGAAATCCTGCTTGGCATTTTATCTTAATGGATATTAACACAACAGACCAAGATGTCTGCGTCCCAAATGGCAATGGTGCAATATGTCTTGAATAAAAGTAGTGCAATATGTAGTGAATAGGGTGCCAGTTGGGACGCATCCTATGAACGCGTGAATAGTCTCTCTTATTGTTAATGGTCTGACATTGTTGTATATGAGAACAAGTGGAGTGTGAGAGTGTTCACACAAAGAAAATGGATGCAGCATTTCAAGCCAACATTTCCGGGAAATGCAATATAGTTTAAAACCTTAAATCTTCTGAATATGGTATTTTGTCAAAGAGGGAGATATGAGGGGAGAGAGAGAGAGAGAGAGAGAGACATATATGTCAGACTTCCTGTAAGATGGGACTTGTAAAGAGCAATTCCACGCCAGCGGGAGCAGAAATATTTTTGGTATCTCAGATTGTTCTGGCCATTCTCACATAGAAACTTCAGGATATTTGAAATGCTTTTTTCATTTGTATCACAAAAACATTTTTGAAAATCAGGATGAAAGTGGACATTTTACCTTTTTTTATACCGGTGAACCGTGTATGACACAGACAACATCTCGGTGTCATTATACTCCATGTGCTCTAAAATACGGAATGTCTTGATTCTGAAATAAAAATGTTGACATAAATGTATTCAACATTCAAAATATTAATATCTCAACAACCCTTTTGGATTTTGTTCATTGTAAGACATTGTTTTGAACAATATACTCTACAAGCACATCACATTTACAGAGTGGGCTCCCTGCTAATTCTGATGTGATATTTTATGAGCATCACCAACACAATGAATGGGAAAATGGATTCAAAGGGAACATCCTCTGCTGGTGACTTGCTGAATGTGCAATCCTAAAAGAGGGCTGTGATTTGTTATTGATGACCTATGGGTCATATTATTAAAAGTACCATAGAGCCCATTCTGGACATTTGACGTGTTTGAAGATTATACACTGCTCAAAAAAATAAAGGGAACACTTAAACAACACAATGTAACTCCAAGTCAATCACACTTCTGTGAAATCAAACTGTCCACTTAGGAAGCAACACTGATTGACAATAAATTTCACATGCTGTTGTGCAAATGGAACAGACAACAGGTGGAAATTATAGGCAATTAGCAAGACACCCCCAATAAAGGAGTGGTTCTGCAGGTGGGGACCACAGACCACTTCTCAGTTCCTTTGCTTCCTGGCTGATGTTTTGGTCACTTTTGAATGCTGGCGGTGCTTTCACTCTAGTGGTAGCATGAGACGGAGTCTACAACCCACACAAGTGGCTCAGGTAGTGCAGCTCATCCAGGATGGCACATCAATGCGAGCTGTGGCAAGAAGGTTTGCTGTGTCTGTCAGCGTAGTGTCCAGAGCATGGAGGCACTACCAGGAGACAGGCCAGTACATCAGGAGATGTGGAGGAGGCCGTAGGAGGGCAACAACCCAGCAGCAGGACCGCTACCTCCGCCTTTGTGCAAGGAGGAGCAGGAGAAGCACTGCCAGAGCCCTGCAAAATGACCTCCAGCAGGCCACAAATGTGCATGTGTCTGCTCAAACGGTCAGAAACAGACTCCATGAAGGTGGTACGAGGGCCCGACGTCCACAAGTGGGGGTTGTGCTTACAGCCCAACACCGTGCAGGACGTTTGGCATTTGCCAGAGAACACCAAGATTGGCAAATTTGCCACTGGCGCCCTGTGCTCTTCACAGATGAAAGCAGGTTCACACTGAGCACGTGACAGACGTGACAGAGTCTGGAGACGCCATGGAGAACGTTCTGCTGCCTGCAACATCCTCCAGCATGACCGGTTTGGCGGTGGGTCAGTCATGGTGTGGGGTGGCATTTCTTTGGGGGGCCGCACAGCCCTCCATGTGCTCGCCAGAGGTAGCCTGACTGCCATTAGGTACCGAGATGAGATCCTCAGACCCCTTGTGAGACCATATGCTGGTGCGGTTGGCCCTGGGTTCCTCCTAATGCAAGGCAATGCTAGACCTCATGTGGCTGGAGTGTGTCAGCAGTTCCTGCAAAAGGAAGGCATTGATGCTATGGACTGGCCCGCCCGTTCCCCAGACCTGAATCCAATTGAGCACATGTGGGACATCATGTCTCGCTCCATCCACCAACGCCACGTTGCACCACAGACTGTCCAGGAGTTGGCGGATGCTTTAGTCCAGGTCTGGGAGGAGATCCCTCAAGAGACCATCCACCACCTCATCAGGAGCATGCCCAGGCATTTTAGGGAGGTCATACAGGCACGTGGAGTCCACACACACTACTGAGCCTCATTTTGACTTGTTTTAAGGACATTACATCAAAGTTGGATCAGCCTGTAGTGTGGTTTTCCAATTTAATTTTGAGTGTGACTCCAAATCCAGACCTCCATGGGTTGATAAATTGGATTTCCATTGATTATATTTTGTTGTCAGCACATTCAACTATGTAAAGAAAAAAGTATTTAATAAGATTATTTCTTTCATTCAGATCTAGGATGTTTTGTTTAAGTGTTCCCTTTATTTTTTTGAGCAGTATATTTTTACAAATAAAATGTCAAAAAATAAGCTAAATCAAAAAGGTTTTGAGATCATATTTATATTTTTTTTGTTGAATAAATGAACATGAACATTTGTATTTCAGAATCTAGACATACTCCATATTTGAGAGAACACTACAGTATAAGGAGTATAATGACACTAATATGTTGTCTGTATCATGTACAATTCACCGATTATAGGGTCTTACAGGAGGTATGTATAGGTGTAAAAAGGCCCTAAAATTGCACATTTCATCAAGATTTTCTCAACAACAATTTTTTTCAATAAATGTATAAAGCATGCTAAACATTCTTCCTCCCAATGAAGTTATTTGGGAGGAAGAGTTGAGAGTTGCCAGAACAATCTGAGATACCCAAAATATTTGTCCAATTAAGCATGATCATGTTAATTTTTCAGGCAACATTTCTAGTAAATGCAAGATGTCAAATGTCTAAGATACAGTTGAAGTCGGAAGTTTACATACACCTTAGCAAAATACATTTAAACTCAGTTTTACACAATTCCTGACCTTTAATCCTTGTAAAAATTCCCCATCTTAGGTCAGTTAGGATCACAACTTTATTTTAAGAATGTGAAATGTCAGAATAATAGTAGAGAGAATGATTTATTTCAGTTTTTATTTCTTTCATCACATTCTCAGTGGTCTGAAGTTTACATACACTCAATTAGTATTTGGTAGCATTGCCTTTAAATTGTTTAACTTGGGTCAAATGTTTTGGGTAGCCTTCCACAAGCTTCCCACAATAAGTTGGGTGAATTTTGGCCCATTCCTCCTGACAGAGCTGGTGTAACTGAGTCAGGTTTGTAGGCCTCCTTGCTCGCACACGCTTTTTCAGTTCTGCCCACTAACTTTCTATGGGATTGAGGTCAGGGCTTTGTGATGGCCACTCCAAACCTTGACTTTGATGTCCTTAAGCCATTTTGCCACAACTTTGGAAGTATTCTTTGGGGTTATTGCCCATTTGGAAGACCCATTTGCGACCAAGCTTTAACTTCCTGACTGATGTCTTGAGATGTTGCTTCAATATATCCACATAATTTTCCTACCTCATGTTAACATCTATTTTGTGAAGTGCACCTGTCCCTCCTGCAGCAAAGCACCCCCACAACATGATGCTGCCACCCCCGTGCTTCACGGTTGGGATGGTGTTCTTCGGCTTGCAAGCCTCCCCCTTTTCCCTCCAAACATAACGATGGTCATTATGGCCAAACAGTTCTATTTTTGTTTCATCAGACCAGAGGACATTTCTCCAAAAAGTACAATCTTTGTCCCCATGTGCAGTTGCAAACCGTAGTCTGGCTTTTTTATGCCGGTTTTGGAGCGGTGGCTTCCTCCTTGCTGAGCGGCCTTTCAGGTTATGTCGATATGTGGATATAGAAACTTTTGTACCTGTTTCCTCCAGCATCTTCACAAGGTCCTTTGCTGTTGTTCTGGGATTGATTTGCACTTTTTGCACCAAAGTACGTTCATCTCTTGGAAACAGAACGCGTCTCCTTCCTGAGCGGTATGACGGCTGCGTGGTCCCATGGTGTTTATACTTGCGTACTATTGTTTGTACAGATGAACGTGGTACCTTCAGGCGTTTGGAAATTTCTCCCAAGGATGAACCAGACTTGTGGAGGTCCGCAATTCTTTTCTGAGGTCTTGGCTTATTTCTTTTGATTTTCCCATGATGTCAAGCAAAGAGGCACTGAGTTTGAAGGTAGGCCTTGAATACATCCACAGGTGCACTTCCAATTGACTCAAAATATGTCAATCATTTTCTGGAATTTTCCAAGCTGTTTAAAGGAACAAGCAACTTAGTGTATGTAAACTTCTGACCCACTGAAATTGTGATACATTGAATTATAAGTGAAATAATCTGTCTGTAAACAATTATTGGAAAAATGACTTGTGTCATGCACAAAGTACATGTCCTAATCAACTTGCCAAAACTATAGTTTGTTAACAAGAAATTTGTGGAGCGGTTGAAAAACGAGTTTTAATGACTCCAACCTAAGTGTATGTAAACTTCCGACTTCAACTGTAGGTCACAGTAGCAAGTAAATCATGTCCTCATAGGGTACAGTGGTCACTTTGTAAGTTTTGAACAGCTGGGGAGCCTGTAGTAGTGAATGGTAAAGACATCTACAGGGACATATTAGGAGGCTGACACATAAAAGAGTCGTATAACTAGTAGAAATCTGTGACTATGTATTTTTGTAAAAGAGAGAAGTGAGGAGAGAGTGAGAGAAAGGGACAAACAGAGAGAGAGAGAGAGAGAGAGAGGAGAAATTAGAGAAAAGAAAATTAAATTAAAAATATAATTTGCTGTAGTGGATATCGGCCAAGGGTCATTCAGATAGAATGAGTCTGCGCGACGATTAATGCCTTACCCATGGCTACACGTTCTATGAATAATGGTTCCCAGGGTCTAATTCGTTTATTTTCTGACTATACATAGCCCAAGAGAAAACCGGGGGGTATCCCAAATAGCATTGTATTATATATGACACACATTCTCACGCACATGTGTGCACACACACACACACACACAAACATAGAAGCATAGACATAGACACGTGTGTCATGATATCTTTGGCATTCTGGGGTCAAAATGACGACAAACACATGAAATGGGAAGAGCATGCACATGACAAATTAGAGATGCATGTCCTGGCATAAGACAAAAAGTATGTACACAATATAATTATTCTAAAGAATGCCCAAAACCAATAGTATTACTGTTGTTTTATATGGAAAGTAGGCTACCCAATTCTTTCATAATTACAAAATCCTTTAGAACATCAACAACAAAATTAATTGGGTACATGACCAATATGAGTGTATCACAAACAAACAGTTCGCTGCAGTTATAGTTATTTAAGATCATGTTTTTTCCCCAGAACATACGGGCCTGTGGGACCAACAAATATGAAAACATAATTAGGCTTATGGGATTGTGGTAAAATAAAAAAGACATTTCCCAGCAAAAGAGTTATTCAAAACCCAGTTTACACTACTCTCATGTAATGGAAAGTACACCAATTCTGTCATCATTATCAGAACTGTTAGAACAGAACAACACCATAATAGGTTGCTTATGTGTGTTACATAAATAATATGTTTTTTTTCTCCCCAGAACATAGGACCAGTAAATAACGTAATGGTCAAGGTCTGTCCTAAAATCACACAGAGCATTTGCGAGATTTTTTTTTATCCAGCTAGGCACCACACCTGACCAACTATGCTAATTGATCAGCTCAGTGATTGCCTAAATTCAACACACCTGGTCTCTCAGGTGCAAATACAACAAACACACTAGCACTATTTCTCTGAGCTTCATACAACACATTCTGCTATTCATCTGATTCTATTCAGGGTGAAATAAGATTAGGAATGGTGTTGACGGTGATGATGATGAGGACGATAAGTATGAAGATGATGATCATCGTCCTCGTCATCTGGGTTAAAGTGTCTGCTAAATGTTATATGTATGAGCATAGTGGGCATTCCTGAATGACTCTTGCTACAGTAGTCTACAGTGAGTGTTAGTGGTTAGAGTTAGGCCAGGGGAAGTTGGGGTTAGGCTTGTGGTCTCTGATCTGGATTAGTAAGAGTCCTCCAGGGGAAAGTAAGAGAGAGTTTCTTATTGGGAAATAATTGATTAACGGCCACACAGTGGCATCAGGCATGGTTGGTGGTTTTCAAAAACGATTTCAGGGTATGTGTGTGTGTCGGGTTGGAGGGGGGTTGGGGGGGGGGGGGTGAGAAAGAGAGAGAGAGAGATAATAGTTGAATCCCACCACAGCAGTACTACAAGGTTTGAAAGTTTCTTTGACTACATTGCCCCCATCTGGAACAAAAGTGATATTACATGAAACGGGGTGATAAATCTTATCTATATGTTATTCATTGGCTGATTGTTCCCGACTCATAGGAATCCCCACCCAGTTGACTACTTTAAAATGGTCAATGCCAATGTCCATGCTAAAATGGGTTCTACCCATGATGAGTCCTCTATTGGCAACAACGATATATTTTTTTTAAAGTTGCCAATATTCCCTTATATCAGTGCATTCCCTAACAACCTAACCATTATGACATTTCCATTAGATCAAATAAGCCTCACTTAGTAAATTAGCAATGACATTTTTTGTTGACCAATTTGGACACTCATTGACCTCCATACAACAAATTCCTCACTTTGTGGACTTATTTTTGTGAACAGCTGTTGGGCGGAGTAAAACCTCTTGCTTCGCCTCTTCCTCTCTGTAAATCTCGAGGCGGGCATGCAGACAACTGTAACAAAAAAAACAAAAAAAATGTATTTAGAAAATGATCTAATTTAGGCTGCATGTGGTCCACTGCAGCTGTTTTTATCTCAATATCGAACCATTTCTTGGAAACAATTAACTACCATACTGTGATTGTGTTCAATTCAAATAGTAAAAAACGAACAAAAATAGCTTCTTAGCAAAATGCCATTTCTAAAGCAAGAATTTTGCTAGGACTGTCTGGGAGTGGTCTAAGAGAGGGTCTATAATTGGATGAGCCTAATAGGAGGGATGTGTAACCTGAAAACTAGGTGTTATTGGCAGAGAGGAGGGCAAACTCTATTTGTTATTGGTCTATTATACAATTGGTGAGTCTAATCCTGGATGCTGGTTGGTTAAGTTACTACCGGCTAAAGTTATGATGTTGAAATGCCTATTTACTCTGTTCTATCTCACTGCGCAATCCACTGTCTCATCAACCCAGCCAGGCAATTTATAAACTTGCTCTCCACTATAAAAAGCATCTAGACATTATCTCCCCTTTCTTTTAGACTAGCATTTAATTTTCAACACTGGAGATTTGTGTAAACCTTGCTGTAAGTCTCTCTGACATTTGCAACATTGTTTCAGTACTGAAATTCGATCTCCAGCTGTCCCATAGTAATGAACGTGTCGGGAGTCGGGACGAGACTGACATGCAGGCAACTTATCTCAGCCAGTCGAAATCATGAATCAGCTGGGATATTTTTTATGGATATATACAAAGACATTTCAATAGAAAACAGGTCAAACGAAACTAAATGCAGCTAGTTTGCTGTCTTTCCAGCTTCAGTTTGAAGTGATTGTTTTAGCTGTGTTGTTGGCTAGCTCCTCTGAACAACAGTGTCCTGACAAGAGAGCCCATTTTCTATGCCAGGCGAAATTGCGAGTCATTAGCTTATTGTTATGGATGTATCCAAATAAATGTCACTAGAAAACAGCTTAAACAAATGCAAATGCAGCTACTTAGCTGGTATTCTGGCTGTACTGTGTGATGTGACTGTAAGTTAGCCATAGTTGGCTAGCTAGCAGGCAAGGGATAAGAACGTTGCCAGCCGGTATGGCAATGGAACATTTAGAACGAACGACTGGATCACGTCCATATATACAGAACGCAACCGAACCGATAGAACGAATTACCAGCCAGCTTGGTTAGCGAACTTAGCTTTGTGTCGGGACTATATCTCGTGGAAGGATGAAATAGTATGAATAAATTCCTCAAAATAACTTTTTTAATGAAAATGTGTAAATCATTATTTGACTATGTTGGTAACCCGTTTTTTAAAAGTGATAATACACTCGAAGCCAGAGTTCATCTCGGGCCTAACAACACCCGTGCCAAAACTCTAGACCACCTTTACTCCACACACAGAGACACATACAAAGCTCTCCCTCGCCTTCCATTTGGCAAATCTGAACATAATTCTATCCTCCTGATTCCTGCTTACGAGTAAAAACTCAAGCAGGAAGTACAAGTGTCTCGCTCAGTATGGACACTCGTCGGATGTGGCAGGGCTTACAAACTATTACGGACTACAAAGGGAAACCCAGCTGTGAGCTTCCCAGTGACACGAGCCTACCAGACGGGCTAAATGCCTTTTATGCTTGCTTCAAGGAAAGCAACACTGAAACATGCATGAGAGCACCAGCTGTTCCAGACGACTGTGTGATCACGCTTTCTGTAGCCGATGTGAGTAAGACCTTTAAACAGGTCAACTTTCATAAGGCCGCGAGGCCAGACGGATTACCAGGACGTGTACTCGGAACATGCTTGAATCAACTGGCAAATGTCTTCACTGACATTTTCACCAACATTACAGACCAAGTCTGTAATACCTACATGTTTCAAGCAGACCACCATAGTCCCCATGCCCAAGAATGCCAAGGTAACCTGCCTAAATGACTACTGCCCATAGCACTCACATCTGTAGCCATGAGGTGCTTTGAAAGGCCAGCCATGGCTCACATCAACACCATCCTCCTGGAAACCCTAGATCCACTCCAATTTGTATACCGCCCCAACAGATCCACAGATGACGCAATCTCGATTGCTCTCCACACTGCCCTTTGCCACCTGGACAAAAGGAACACCTATGTGAGAATGCTGTTCATTGACTACAGCTCAGCGTTCAACACCATAGTGCCCACAAAGCTCATCACTAAGCTAAGGACCCTGGGACTAAACACCTCCCGCTGTAACTGGATCCTGGACTTCCTGACAGGCCACCACCAGGTGGTAAGGGTAGGCAACAACACATCTGCCATGCTGATCCTCAACACGGGGGCCCCTCAGGGGTGTGTTCTTAGTCCCCTCCTGTACTCCCTGTTCACCCATGACTGCGTGGCCAAGCACCACTCCAACACCCTCATTAATTTTGCTGACGACACAACAGTGGTAGGCCTGATCATCGACAACGATCAGACAGCCTATAGGGAGGAGGTCCTAACCTGGCAGTGTGGTGCCAGGACAACAACCTGTCACGGGCGTCGTAAGGATAGGACCAAGGCGCAGCGGGTAAAGTGCTCATACTTAATTTATTTGATGAAAACACTTAAGCAAAATAAACGTATGATGAAAAACAGTTCCATAAGGCTCCCAGGCTATACAGAAAATAACCACCCACAAAACACAAGTGAAACAAACCCCAACTAAATATGGCCTCCAATTAGAGACAACGACAACCAGCTGCCTCTAATTGGAGGTCATTGCCAAAACCCCAACATAGAAATAGAAAACTAGATATAAACATAGAAATAGAAAACATAGAACCTAACCCAAACACACAAAACAAACACCCCCTGCCACGCCCTGACCAAACTACAATGACAAATAACCCCTTTTACTGGTCAGGACGTGACACAACCTCTCCTCAACGTGAACAAAATAAAGTTATCGTGCTTGTAAACACATTATATTGTTCAAAAACCATATTGATATATTGCGTTTTATAAATAATGTTTTGTCGTTGCATTTAACTGCAAAAAATGTTGTTATCGAGGTCATTTCCTTAGTAAGTGACGTCAGAGGTCAGCATGTGGGAGAAGTGGGAGCTCAGGATGATAGATCGTATGTGGTAAATTTCCACTCCCCACTTGGTTACGAACGCAGCAATATACTGACTGTTGATGTCACCAGGCAGTCCAAAAATCACACCCAGCCAAACAACTTGAAATTTCAGACGAAATTTCAAACAGCTTTTACACTAGAAGTGTATTATCAAAATGTTCACAATTTCACAGTATTATTACAACCTCATAGTGTGGAAATACTGTATAAAAAAATGGGGGACTGCGCTGCCCCTTTAAATGATCTGGATTTACCAGGGGAGAACAACTTCCACCTCTCATTGAAGCCACAAAAGTTCAAGGCCGACTGCAGTACTGCAGGCATTATTAGCAGGTTAGGGTTAGGATATGGGGAGGGGTTAAGGTTATGTTTAGGGTTAGGGTTTAGGATAGGATGTCGCAAGGATCCCGCATAGCACTAACATAGCACATAGCACATAGCACTCCCGCATAGCACTGTTATGAGAGAGGAAGAAGCAAAGGTCTTACTATTTCTTGCTACTTGAGGCTTATTTGATCTAATAGATGTTTCGTAATTGTTAGGTTGTTATGAACCTGTAACCCGCACACTGACTCGGTACCGGTGCCCCCTGTATATAGCCTCGTTATTGTTATTCTTATTGTGTTACTTTTTATTGTTACTTTTTATTTTAGTCTACTTGGTAAATATTTTCTTAACTTTTCTTGAACTGCACTGTTGGTTTAGGGCTTGTAAGTAAGCATTTCACAGTAAAGTCTACACTTCTTGTATTCGGCGCATGTGACAAATAAAGTTTGATTTGATTTGATATGAATGCAACAAGTGAATGCACTGATGAATGCACTAATATAAGTTGACGCACATATCATGGATGTAATGGATATTGCCATTGAGGGCTTCCACAGAGATATTAGAGAAAGGAGGAGATAGGAATCCCATTGGGCAGTGAATGGAGGAACGTATATCGCCTCACCCAGCAGACTGTCGACTAATTGCGTTCAATTTGTCATGTGGTTTCTAAGCCAATCGTCATGCAATCCATTCTCAAAGTCAGGGTATGAGTCCAGAAACCTGCCTATTTTCCTCAAAAGCACATACTGTAATGTCACGATTCCAAAGCTATACAATATTACAGGAAACATGTTCATTATCTCAGATCTCAGAAAATATTTTTAATGTTGTGCTTCTTGTTGACAGAATTCATGCTACTATTGGGTTTTTGAGCTAGTGCCCAATTGACTCCCAATCACTCCTTGAAGGAGAGCTCTCCTTGTCCCAGAATCACTCAGGACCCACCGCACGGCCCATTGACGACGTATGGGCAACGTACACAATGGGTGTTAATACGATTCCAATGGAGTTTCTCGTCTCCTCAAAACTCTGGCTTCCACCATTGTAAAGGACCCCCTCAGAGGAAGTTGCTGGCCGCTATTTCGATTACTGGTGGGTGGTAACATTAAAATATAACCCAACAATACAACCAAACGTAGGCAAAAAATAATTTGTATGTCATATCATAGGAAAATACACCGCTTCCACGGGAATTTCCACAAAGTGGGCAGTTCGGATATGTCACTTCAAGCCCAAATATACCATACTTTGACTTAAATCATGATTTATTGACTTAAAATTATTGTGCAACTTTATGCGTCAGCTCCGATCTTCGTCTATCAGCTCGAAAAGTGTAATTCTACTGGTGTGGAAGTTTAAAGCAGTCAACTAGGTGAGGATTCCTATGAGTTGGGAGCAATCAGCCAATGAAGAAGAAGAAGCGGAGCGGGTCGAGAGCTTCAAGTTCCTTGGTGTCCACATCACTAACAAACTATCATGGTCCAAACACACCAAGATAGTTGTGAAGACGGAACTAAAACGCGTACTCACTACCAGGCAGTGTCAGGGTAAGGCCCTAAAAATTGTCAAAGACTCTAGCCACCCAAGTCATAGACTGATCTCTCTGCTACTGCAGGGCAAGTGATTCGAAAGGCTCCTTAACAGCTTCTACTCCTAAGCCATAAAACTGCTAAGCAGTTAATCAAATGGCTACCTGGACTATTTGCACTTACCCCCTTTTTTACGCTGCTGCTACTCGCTGTTTGTTATCTATGCATAGTCACTTTACCCCTACCTACATGTACATATTTCCTCAATTACGTCAACAAACCTGTTCAGCCGCACATTGACTCAGTACCGGTACCCCCTGTATATAGCCTCATTAATGTTACTTTATTGTTGGTTAATTATGGGCATGTAAGTAAGCATTTCACGGTAATGTCTACACCTGTTTATTCGGCGCATGTGACAAATACAATTTGATTTGATTTAAAGAAGAAACATTTTTTGCAGTCTGCTCTACAGACAGCTACATAGGTCTGCAAATACAGAACTAGTAAAGGCCAAGTGCACTACTTTTGTGAGAAAAACCCCCAACAATTTAGCCACAATTTTGTCAACATTTTCAAAAACAATTCATGTCGAAACGGTGCCTTTGATTTGGCGGCCTGCACATGCGCAGTTCGGCGCGAGACGACAGTTAGACGCCCAATTACCAAAGATATTTATAACTGACCCCTTCTGCCTGTAGATTGTGTTTCTGAGCATGGATTTAGCTAGCCAATGTCGCCATGACTTTGCCTGTGTGCTCTGGTATTGATATTGAAGAGGCAGTTTCGACCTAACTTCATACTGTACTGTTTTTGTAATTGCACAGATACAAAAAGGAATCCTCTATCTATCTCTATGGCCTGTTGTTCAGATATCCCTCTCATTGGCTAGAATGGTCCCACCTGATCACGCCTCCTCCTGCCTGCCTTCCATATTTGTATTTCCATTGTTAGCGCGCTCACTCGAATATATTGTAAATATAATAGGCAATATTTAGGTTACGTCTCCATGAGACGCCCTTTCATTTGGCTTCAGTGCGATATTGAGTTTTAACATAGGAATGAATGGTGTCTCGTGATCAATGGCTTAGTCCGTTCACACATGCTATTCGTTTAACTACAAACATTGATAACCTTGCGTTACATAGTGAACAATTCGTTATCTATATGTTAAATGCAGCATGCACAGGCGCCTGTCTAATAAACAGGAAATCCTAGGTTCAAATCTCAGCGGTGCACTTCAACTTTGAGCGAAGAGGCTTCTTCCTCTCTGATTTGACATGATTGACACCAGCTCTGACGTCATTGCGTCAAATACTCGATTCTGATTGGCTTGGAGGGAATAAAGAAACAGTCTTATGATATTGATGATTTGTTTCCACAGATGGTTTGTTTAAAACTCTGTGGTTAAAATGTCCAGAGAGGAATAGCCAAAGCCAGTCAGTACAGTGCTTACAGAAAGTATTCATACCCCTTGTTGTGTTACAGCCAGAATTCAAAATGGATCAAATTGTTTTTTTCACTCTCACCCATCTACACACAAAACTCCATAATGACAAATTTATTTTAAAGGCAATGCTACAAAATACTAATTGAGTGTATGTAAACTTCTGACCCACTGGGAATGTGATGAAAGAAATAAAAGCTGAAATAAATCATTCTCTCAACTATTATTCTGACATTTCACATTCTTAAAATGAAGTGGTGATCCTAACTGACCTAAGACAGGGAATTTTTACAAGGATTAAATGTCAGGAATTGTGAAAAACTGAGTTTAAATGTATTTGGCTAAGGTATATGTAAGCTTCCGACTTCAACTGTATGAGATGCGTAATGCAAAATATGTAAACATTATTCAGAAGTTTGGACACACCTACTCATTCAAGGGTTTTCTTTATTTGTACTATTTTCTACGTTGTAGAATAATAGTGAAGACATCAAAACTATGAAATAACACATAGAATCATGTAGTAACAAAAAAAGTGTTCAACTAATCTAAATATATGTTATATTTGAGATTCTTCAAAGTAGCCACCCTTTGCCTTGATGACAGCTTTGCACACTCTTGGCATTCTCTCAACCAGCTTCATGAGGTAGTCACCTGGAATGCATTTCAAATAACATGTGTGCCTTAGTTAATTTGTGGAATTTCTTTCCTTCTTAATGCGTTTGAGCCAATCAGTTGTGTTGTAACAAGGTAGGGGTGGTATACAGAAGGTAGCCCTATAAAAGACCCAAGTCCATATTATGGCAAGAACAGCTCAAATAAGCAGAGAAACGACAGTCCAGCATTACTTTAATAAATGGTCAGTCAATCTGGAAAACGTAATAACTTTAAAAGTTTCTTCAAGTGCAGTCTGGAAAACGTAATAACTTTAAAAGATCCTTCAAGTGCAGTCTAAAAACCAGCAAGTTAATGATGAAACTGGCTTTCATGAAAAGATACCGGCAATCGCTGCGAGCAGGGTTCGAACCTGCGCGGGAAGATCCCATTGGATTTCAAGTCCAACGCCTTAACCACTCGGCCATCGCAGCTGCTATGCGTAACATGTAGAAAGTGAGTTGAAATCATGTCTTTACATACCAGTCGTTAATTTGTTATAATGTAATTTGGCTCTGCTTTCTAAGTGATTTTGTTTGTATCTGATTGTAGTAAATTGTTACAATTTGCGACGTAGAGCGGCGCACATAAATACACATTGGTATCAACAGCGTGAGAAGTCACATAATAGCCTACAAAACTAGGGCTATATGCATTATTATTCCATTCATTTACTTAGATCTGTGTGTATCAGATATTTGTTGTGGAATTGTTAGATATTACTTGTTAGATATTGCTGCACTGTCGGAAATAGAAGCACAAGAATTTCGCTACACTCGCAATAACATCTGCTAACCATGTGCATGTGACCAATACCTTTGATTTGATTTGATCTGATCTATGAATAGCCTACATTAGCAATACTTTGTGCATCATTCTTGAAATAAGCATCAGCTTTCTCTACAGCAATACTAATTGTAGTTGTGTCCATCCTTCATATTTGGATGCACGCAGGCAGATGCAGCATCTGTGCATGTGTCTAGGTGGCACTAGTGAGCTATGCATTTTCATCAGTGTTCTGTGGCGATTGACATGAACCGAAGATACTGTGATTGAACCACAAAGTTGAACGTTTAACTGTTTGGTTGAACCTTCAACTAACCCCCCTGACAACACAACACAAGGTATTATCAAACAGTTTAATATTTTTTTTTCAGATATTAAGGTTTCCTATCTTTGGTAAAATACTATAATCTAATTTGAAAGGTGTTGTTTTGTGTATTTGTGCTGTGGTCTCCTCTCCAGAGTGTGGGCTGTGACGTTAGTTATTGAAGAAAGTGAAGTTTAACAGTGGACAATGTTGCATGATTGATTGACACATGGGTTGGATTGGAGGGAATGAGTTCCCCCTTAGATTGGACTCATTAATTCCTGATAGCCTCCATTACACACACACACACACACACACACACACACACACACACACACACACACACACACACACACACACACACACACACACACACACACACACATATATATTCTGTGCTGCTGGTTTGGCAACAGTAATGGAAGCTCCAAGCCAGGAGGGGTTCTGGTACACCTTTGTCCCAGATAGCACCCTAGATAGCACCCTATTCACTATTTAGTGCACTACTTTTGACCAGGACCCATGGGGTAGGATACTTTTGACCAGGGCCCAAGCAGAGCACAATGTAGGCAATAGGGTGCCATAAATGCCTTTTCCCGAGATGTTTACAATGCTGGCTAGCCTAAAGCAAACACCTTTTTCATAGCCCCCCTCTTTATAAAACCAAACCTAATTTGATCTAGATTTGGTTCCCGAGTGGTGGAGCGGTCCAAGGCACTGCATCTCAGTGCTAGAGGTGTCACTACAGACTCTGGTTAGATTCCAGGCTGTATCACAACCGGCCATCACTGCCATAGGGCGGTGCATAATTGGCCCGGCGTTGTTAGGTTTTGGCCGGGGTAGCCGTCACTGTAAATAAGAATTTGTTCTTAACTGACTTGCCTAGTTAAATAAAGGTTAAATAAATAAAACTATTTAAAAAACTATTAGGAAATCATAAAAGACATTGTGGTGAGTTGTAGTAGGGCCTGGGAGGCAAGCGGCTGGCACCATTCAATCTAACAGTGTTGCATAACTGTGATTTGTTAACTGTCCATATCAAGTGACTCAGATTCAATGAAGTGACTAGTTATCATTTGTTACTAGACATCACTCACTCATTAACATAGCTTTTTCCCCAGCATTGTTCCTCCTTCCCATACTGTAAATCAGCAATAGCACTGTAATGTTTCACCGAGTCGTGGCTGAACGACGAAACGGAAAAAATAGAGCTGGCTGGGTTTTCCGTGCATCGGCAGGACAGAGCAGCTACGTCTAGTAAAACGAGGGGTGGGGTTTTGTGTCTATTTGTCAATAACAGCTGGTGCGCGATGTCTAATATTAAAGAAGTCTCGAGGTATAAGCTATAGACCAAACTGTCCACCAAGAGAGTTCTCGTCTATGTTATTCGTAGCCGTCTATTTAACACCACAAACCGATGCTGTCACTAAGACCGCACTCAACGAGCTGTATAAGGCCATAAGCAAACAAGAAAATGCTAATCTGGAAGTGACTCTCCTAATGGCGGGGGGCTTTAATGCAGGCAAAATTACATCCGTTTTACCAAATTTCTACCAGCATGTCACATGTGCAACCAGAGGGAAAAAACTCCAGACAACCTTACAGTTCAACCTTACAGTTCAACCCTTGAATGAGTAGATGTGTCCAAACTTTTGACTGATACTCTATATACAGATGAAGTCGGAAGTTTACATACACCTTAGCAAAATACATTTAAACTCAGTTATTCACAATTCCTGACATTTAATCCATGTAAAAATTCCCTCTCTTAGGTCAGTTAGGATCACCACTTTATTTTAAGAATGTGAAATGTCAGAATAATAATTGAGAGAATGATTTATTTCAGCTTTTATTTCTTTCATCACATTCCCAGTGGGTCAGACGTTTACATACACTCAGTTAGTATTTGGTAGTATTGCCTTTAAAATGTTTAACTTGGGTCAAACGTATCGAGTAGCCTTCCACAACCTTCCCACAATAAGTTGGGTTCATTTTGGCCCATTCCTCCTGACAGAGCTGGTGTAACTGAGTGAGGTTTGTAGGCCTCCTTGCTCGCACACGCTTTTTCAGTTCTGCCCACAAATTTTCTATAGGATTGAGGTCAGGGCTTTGTGATGGCCACTCCAATACCTTGACTTTGTTGTCCTTAAGCCATTTTGCCACAACTTTGGAAGTATGCTTGGGGTCATCGTCCATCTGGAAGACCCATTTCCGACCAAGCTTTAACTTCCTGACTGATGTCTTGAGATGTTGCTTCAATATATCCACATAAATGTCCTCCCTCATGATGCCATCTATTTTGTGAAGTGCACTAGACCCTCCCTCAGCAAAGCACCCCCACAACATGATGCTGCCACCTCCGTGCTTCACGGTTGGGATGGTGTTCTTCGACTTGCAAGCCTCCCCCTTTTCTCTCCAAACATAACGATGGTCATTATGGCCAAACAGTTCTATTTTTGTTTCATCAGACCAGAGGACATTTCTCCAAAAAGTACAACCTTTGTCCCCATGTGCAGTTGCAAACCGTAGTCTGGCTTTTTTATGGCGGTTTTTGAGCAGTGGCTTCTTCCTTGCTGAGCGGCCTTTCAGTTTTTGTCGATATAGGACTTGTTTTACTGTGGATATAGATGCTTTTGTACCTGTTTCCTCCAGCGTCTTCACAAGGTCCTTTGCTGTTGTTCCGTGATTGATTTGCACTTTTCGCACCAAAATACATTTATCTCTAGGAGACAGAACGCGTCTCCTTCCTGAGCGGTATGATGGCTGCATGGTCCTGTGGTGTTTATACTTGCGTACTATTGTTTGTACAGATGAACATGGTACCTTCAGTCGTTTGGAAATTTCTCCCAAGGATGAACCAGAATTGTGGAGGTCTTGGCTGATTTCTTTTGATTTTCCCATGATGTCAAGCAAAGAGGCACTGAGTTTGAAGGTAGGCCTTGAATACATCCACAGGTACACCTCCAATTGACTCAAATGATGTAAATCAGCAGCTTCTAAAGCCATGACATCATTTTCTGGAATTTTCCAAGCTGTTTAAAGGTAAACTGCTGACCCACTGGAATTGTGATACTGTGAATTAGAAGTGAAATAATCTGTCTGTAAACAATTGTTGGAAAAATTACTTTTGTCATGCACGAAGTAGATGTCCTGACCAACTTGCAGAAACTATAGTTTGTTTTCAAGATATTTGTGGAGTGGTTGAAAAACGAGTTTTAATGACTCCAAACTAAGTGTATGTAAACTTCCGACTTCAACTGTCAGTCCACACACAGACATGCATAAAAAGCTCTCCCTCACCCTCCATTTGGCAAATCTGACCATAATTCTATCCTCCTGATTCCTGCTTACAAGCTAAAAGCAAAGCAGGAAGTACCAGTGACTCGCTCAATACGGAAGTGGTCAGATGACGCGGATGCTACTCTACAGGACTGTTTTTCTAGCACAGACCCGGAATAATTTCCTGGGATTCACCCAACGGCATTCAGGAGTATACCACCTCAGCCACCGGCTTCATCAATAACTGCATCGACTACATCGTCCCCACAGTGACCGTACGTACATTTCCCAGCCAGAAGCCATGGATTACAGGCCAACATCCACACCGAGCTAAAGGCTAGAGCAGCCACTTTCAAGGAGCGGGACACTAATCTGGATGCTTATAAGAAACCTTCTATGCCCTCAGACAAACCATCAAACAGGCAAAGCATCAATACAGGATTAAGACTGAATCCTACTACACCAGCTCTGATGCTCGTCGTATGTGGCAGGGCTTGCAAACTATGACAGGCTAGAAAGGGAAACCCAGCCACGAGCCTACCAGACGAGCTAAATTCCTTTTATGCTCGCTTCGAGGCTAACAACACTGAAGCATGCATGAGAGCACCAGCTGTTCCGGATGACTGTGTGATCACGCTCTCTGTAGCCGATGTGAGCAAGACCTTTAAACAGGTTAACATTCACAAATTACCAGGACAGATTACCAGGACGTGTACTCAAAGCATGTGCGGACCAACTGGCAAGTGCTTCACTGACATTTTCAACCTCTCCCTGACCGAGTCTGTATTATCTACATGTTTCAAGCAGACCACCATAGTCCCTGTGCCCAAGGAAGCAACGGTAACCTGCCTAAATGATTACCAACCCATAGCACTCATGTCGGTAGCCATAAAGGGCTTTGAAAGGCATGGCTCACATAAACACCATCATCCTGGAAACCCTAGAACCACTCCAATTCGCATACCACCCCAACAGATCCATAGGTGACAGAATCTGAATCGCACGCCACACTGCCCTTTCCCACCTGGACAAAAGGAACACCTATGTGAGAATGCTGTTCATTGACTACAGCATAACGTTCAACACCATAGTGCCCATAATGCTCATCACTAAGCTAAGGACCTTGGGACTAAACACCTCCCTCTGCAACTGGATCCTGGACTTTCTGACAGGCCGCCCCCAGGTGGTAAGGGTAGGCAACAACACATCTGCTACGCTGATTCTCTTAGTCCCCTCCTGTACTCCCTGTTCACCCATGACTGCATGGCCAAGCACGACTCCAACACCATCATTCATTTTACTGACAACACAACAGTGTTAGGCCTGATCACGACAACGATGAGACAGCCTATTGGGAGGAGGTCAGAGACCTGGCAGTGTGGTGCCAGGACAACAACCCCTCCCTCAATGTGAGCAAGACAAAGGAGCTGATCGTGGACAACAGGAAAAGAAGGGCCAAACAGGTCCCCATTCACATTAATGGGGCTATAGAGGAGCGGGTTAAGAGTTTCAAGTTCCTTGCTGTCCACATCACCAACAAACTATCATGGTCCTAACACACCAAGACAGTCGTGAAGAGGGCACGACAACACCTTTTCCTCCTCAGGAGACTGAAAAGTTTTTGTCATGGGTCCCCACATCCTCAAAAAGTTATACAGCTGCACCATCGAACGCATCCTGACCGGTTGCATCACCGCCTGGTATTTCAACTGATCAGCGTCTGACAGTAAGGCGCTACAGAGGACCTATATACTAGGTGTTGTCAGAGGAAGGCCCAAAAAATGGTCGAAGACTCCAGTCACCCAAGTCATAGACTGTTCTCTCTGCTACCGCACGGCAAGTTGTACCGGAGCGCCAAGTCTAGGACGAAAAAGCTCCTTAACAGCTTCTACCCCCAAGCCATAAGACAGCTGAACAATTAATCAGACAATTTACATGAACTCTCCCCCCCTTTGTTTACACTGCTGTTGCTTGCTGTTTATTGTCTATGCATAGGCCCTTTACCCCTACCTACATGTACAAACTACCTCAACTAACCTGTACCCCTGCACATTCACTCGGTACCAGTACCCCCTGTATATAGCCTCGTTATTGTTATTTATTGTTCTACTTTTTATTTAATATTTTACTTAATTTTATTCAGTAAGTTTTTTTCTTAACTCTATTTCTTGAACTGCATTGTTGGTTAAGGGCTTGTAATTAAGCATTTCACGGTAAGGTCTACACCTGTTGTGACAATTACAATTTTATTTGATTTAATGATATAGAATAGGAGGGAATGGAACAGAGATGTGATTTCACGATTGCCCTAAACAAACAGCAATATTTTTTTTCCTTCACTAGACTACTGTGTCTATTTCATAGACCAACTACTTCACTTACACCTCAGCATGTATAGGCCTAGTCGACACATTCCTCATCTTACTCGTAAATAGATTCATCACTGTGGCTGTAAAGCTATAGATTTCCCAATCATTCCCAATCATTCCCAATCTTAACATGCATTTTGCCAATATCAACACTTTAAGGTAGGAGATTTACATGACTGACTTGACTGCGGCCTTGCCCTGGCCTTCCTAACAATACAACACGATTCTGATTTGTAGTAATGCCCCTGTACATCTTACGAATCATGTCTGTTTTACTTCCTCACTTCCACAAAACCAACTCGAACCACTGCATATTTTCACCCCTTTACCCATTCAGACCCATTCAGACAGGTGAGAGTGAGAAACTGTGTCAATATTGTATTAACACTAGAGGGGCCTTCATCATAACTTCAGGTATTCTTCCAGAGTGTCCTACTGCTTTTGCAATCGCACCACAAGTTTGTGACTTAAAGATCTGTCTTTGTTGTCACATGGATATTCAGCATAGGTGTCACAGGGGCGTACGCAGTACTTATCACATTTCAGGTCATCAAGTTATTAATAAATAAACCTTTTGTCATATCTGCCATCACCTTTACTGTCCCACATGTTTTAAACAACCGAACCACACCCAGTCTGTTTCCAGTTATATAGGACTGGAGTTGGAGTATCTACGTGTACAAAGATCACTGCACCACACCAACAATGACGTTGTGTTGCTAAGATAGATCCGCTACATAACTGTACCATTCAGGGCCAGACCTGGGTTCAAATACTATTTAAAATAAATTCAAATACACAATCTGTGTTTGCCTGTCTTAATGGAACCGATTGAATGGTTCCAAAACAGCAAACCCAGCCCATTTGGCACTCCAGGCAGACTAAAGCAAATTGTAAAAGTATTTGAAAGATTTTTAATAGTATTTGAACCCAGATTTGGTCAGGACAGGGTACCAATGTAAACATGCAGATATAACAGGTGTAACTGGCCATAAAGAGTAACATTTGACCTTTTCAGTCCTGACTGACACACAAAAGAAAAAAAGGATAAAAAAGGCTATCCTTATTCCCACGGCAGAGGCTTCATGCCCATAGGGGGCACAGGAGCTTGTGCCCCCTCAATATTTGTCCTGTTTAAAAAAAAATAATAATAATAAAATACAAATTAAGTACATTTTTTGTTTTTTCTCTGTAATACCACTAGCTACCTAGCAATTTGATGAAGTTGATTTTAGTTAGCCCAGATAGGTTCCCCATCTCCCAACCTCATAACTGGCTACCAAGAAACCATTTCAGGCTATCAATCAAGTTAGAGTAGCTAGCTTGTCTAATTATCTTACCTGGCATGCCTGCTGGCAAGATTGGTAGATTTTAGAAAAGCAAGCCGTTACTAAATGCACTGAATAAGACTTCTTTCATTTTTTTTACCCAGATTTTAGCAGAAATGCAGAGAAGCATATTTATTTAATTTAAAATCATAACCACTAGTCAGTAGGATACAGACAGCTCAAGAGTTATGCAGAAAAGGTAGATATGCAGAAAAATAAACAGATATTTTCTACATAGAATTAAGCATAATGATTATGGATCTACATGTAGATTGCAGGAAAAAAGCTGTTTCAGGTGTTTGAAAAATTATAAATTCTCTAACTTCCAGATGGGGGCTTAGCACCCCTCTGGACAACCCCCCAGCCATCCTGACGTACTTTGTGCCCCCTCAGATTTTGCGGGTGCATGACACCCCTGTCCCACGGCAATGTAACTGATGCAATGTAACTGAGCAACAACTCAAGCCTCTCTCAATTTGTGTACTTAGCCAACATAATGCTACTTTAAATATATATAATGAAAACAAAACAAAATATATATATATCTATATATTTATATATATCTATATATCTATATATATATATTGTTTTGTTTTCATAATCTTTTTTAAACTTTTGGCCAAACTTACAACTATAAAATACTGTATGTAATATGTAGATATATATTTAAAGTAGCATTATGTTGGCTTAGTACACAAATTGAGAGAGGCTTGAGTTGTTGCTCAGTTACATAAGTGCACATTTCTTTATTACATAATTTAACTACCTTTTGTGTGAATGCGTGTTATAGCTATTCTTACTTCACAGAGTTCTGTTTATGCGTGTATAACTGCTCGAATGGGTGTGGATGCTCATTGGATTATAGATTAACAGTACTGGCTGGAGATTCCCCATGATACCATTTTTAATAGCTTAGATATGAGTTTAGATACTCCCTGTTGATATCATCTATACATAGTCACTTTAATAACTCTACCTAAACTCAGCAAAAAAAGTAACTGCAAACACACTAACGGAGAGTACTACGAGGTAAGAGTGTGTGTGTGTCAGTTATCAATGCCATTGTCTGAGTTGGAGGTTTTTCAAACATAAACTCAGCAAAAAAAGAAACGTCTTCTCACTGTCAACAGCATTTATATTCAGCAAACTTAACATGTGTAAATATTTGTACGAACATAACAAGATTCAACAACTGAAACATAAACTGAACAAGTTCCACAGACATGTGACTAACAGAAATGGAATAACATGTCCCTGAACAAAGGGGGGGTCAAAATCAAAAGTAACAGTCAGTATCTGGTGTGGCCACCAGCTGCATTAAGTACTGAAGTGCATCTCCTCCTCGTGGACGGTACCAGATTTGCCAGTTCTTGCTGTGAGATGTTACCCCACTCTTCCACCAAGGCACCTGCAATTTCCCGGACATTTCTGGGGGGAATGGCCCTAGCCCTCACCCTCCAATCCAACAGGTCCCAGATGTGCTCAATGGGATTAAGATCCGGGCTTATCGCTGGCCATGGCAGAACACTGACATTCCTGTCTTGCAGGAAATCACACACAGAACGAGCAGTATGGCTGGTGGCATTCCAAATCCATTCCTGCTCCAGAGTACAGGCCTCGGTGTAACGCTCATTACTTTGACGATAAACACAAATCCGACCATCACCCCTGGTGAGACAAAACCACGACTTGTCAGTGAAGAGCACTTTTTGCCAGTCCTGTCTGGTCCAGCGACGGTGGGTTTGTGCCTATAGGCGACGTTGCCGGTGATGTCTGGTGAGGACCTGCCTTACAACAGGCCTACAAGCCCTCAGTCCAGCCTCTCTCAGCCTATTGCGGACAGTCTGAGCACTGATGGAGGGATTGTGCATTCCTGGTGTAACTCTGGCAGTTGTTGTTGCCATCCTGTACCTATCCCGCAGGTGTGATGTTCGGATGTACCGATCCTGTACAAGTGTTGTTATACGTGGGCTGCCACTGTGAGGACGATCAGCTGTCCATCCTGTCTCCCTGTAGCGCTGTCTTAGGCGTCTCACAGTACGGACATTGCAATTTATTGCCCTGGCCACATCTGCAGTCCTCATGCCTCCTTGCAGCATGCCTAAGGCACGTTCACGTAGATGAGCAGGGACCTTGGGTATCTTTCTTTTGGTGTTTTTCAGAGTCAGTAGAAATACCTCTTTAGTGTCCCAAGTTTTCATAACTGTGACCTTAATTGCCTACCGTCTGTAAGCTGTTAGTGTCTTAATGACCGTTCCACAGGTGCTTGTTCATTAATTGTTTATGGTTCATTGAACAAGCATGGGAAACAGTGTTTAAATCCTTTACAATGAAGATCTGTGAAGTTATTTGGATTTTTACGAATTACCTTGTAAAGACAGTGTCAAGTCTGCTCCCGCTCTTCCCTCCCCCTGGCGCTTGAGGGCGCCAGGTTGTCCTGCATCACGCACTCCTGCCATCCATCACGCACACCTGCCTTCCCTCGTCACGCGCATCAGCGTTATTGGACTCACCTGGACTCAATTATCACCTGTTTATTTCCTCCCCTATATTTGTCTGTTCCCCAGCTCTGTTCCCCGCTGCTGCATTGATTGTTTTTTGTCTTTGTTTTCTGTTTGCTGACACTGTTCCTGTCTCGTTATATGTCCGTTATTTATTAAATGTTACTCCCCGTACCTGATTTGTCTCTCCAGCGTCAATTCATGTGACAGAATGCAGTAGCCAACATACGAAGCATCGGGGAGTACTGGCGTTCCGGTTGTTATGGTGGCAGCGGCTCTGGGTCGCCACCGATGGAACCGGGGGTGCCTAGCCAGCTCGTCGGGCTTCCACGCCCTAGCTGGCTCGAGATGTTTCTTTGCCCCGGTTGGCTCGGATGGCGCCCATCCCACGTCAGGCCTCAGCCGGATCGTCAGTTCTTGTTCGCCCAGCCGGTCCAGGAGTTTTTTGTTTGTTTGTTTAGTTGGTGACGTCGGGGTGGATTCCGCCGCCGATGGAACCGGGGGGTGCCTAAGCCAGCCCGTCGGGCTTCCATGTCCTGGCTGGCTTGAGAGGTTTCCTTGCCTCGGTTGGTTCGGCAGCTTCCCATCCTATGTCACACTCCACCGGATCATCGGGCTTCCTCAGCGGGATTGACAGGCGTCTTGCCTCAGCCGGATCGTCGGGCTTCCATGCCCCAGCCGGCTCGCCAGGCTCTCACGCTCCTGCCGGTTCGTTGGGCTCACACACCCCAACCGGCTTGCCCAGCGCCCATGTATCGACCCGGTTCGCCCAGGTGGGACGCCGGGTGGCGCCCCTAGAGGGGGAGGTACTGTCACGCCTGCTCCTGCTCTTCCTTCCCCCTGGTGCTTGAGGGCGCCAGGTTGCCCTGCATCACGCCCTTCTGCCATTCATCACGCACACCTGCCTTCCCTCGTCACGCGCATCAGCATTATTGGACTCACCTGGACTCACTGATCACCTGCTTATTTCCTCCCCTATATTTGTCAGTTCCCCAGCTCTGTTCCCCGCTGCTGCGTTGTATTGTTTTTGTCTTTTGTATTAGTTTGCTGACGCTGTTCCTGTCTCGTTATATGTCCGTTATTTATTAAATGTTTTACTCCCCGTACCTGCTTCGTCTCTCCAGCGTCAATACATGTGACAGACAGGGTCCTGAAAAAGGGACATTTCTTTTTTTTGCTGAGTTTATATGTACATATTACCTCAACTAACCGGTGCCCCCGCACATTGACTCTGTACCGGTACCCCCCCTGTATATAGTCTCGCTATTGTTATTTTACTGCTGCTCTTTAATTACTTGTTACTTTTACACATAGGAAACTTACTGAACGAAAGTCAAATAGAAAAAGAAAGAACCAAGAAAAAAATGGAAATCCTACTGTATCAAAAAAAAGTGTTCTAAGGTGGCCAAACTCACATGGGCAAAGCGTTGCCGATTGCTTTCCTACTATAGTGTGAGTTTGTTAATCTCACTCCCATTCCTTACCATTCCTGACGAACCATCATAGTAGAGGGATGGAGAGGGCGACGGTGAAAGGCCAGATGGTGAAATATGGTCAGAGAGAAAAAAGAGAGCAATGGAGGGGGAAATACGAAAGGGGTCAGACAGATGAAAATAAGCGTGTGAGAAAGATAGACTGATACAGGTAGTTTACACGGAGAGCGTGAGAGTTTTGAAGGGATAGCTGTACAGACAGGATGGACAGCAGATCGATAGCCTGACAGCATTGAGAGAAAGAGGGGAGAAAAGAGAATGAAATATGGAGAAATGAAAGAGAGACTTAATAGGTGACTGACACAGCATGGCAGGGTCCCACAGAGAGAGAGAGAGAGATGGAGAGAGAGTGAATGTGAGACTCATAGGCAACGGACAATAACATGGGCTTGCAACTCTTTATGACCTCCTATAAAACCTCTTATCCGCGCTCAGGGTGGGACTGCTCTACAGAGACGGAACAGTGATTCCCAGTTCAAACTCCGAACAGCGTTTCCAAAATTATTGGTTGGGAATGTGTCCAAGTGTGGATGGACTTTTCTAGCCTCTCTGGCAGTCCTCATGAAAACATATTACTGCCAATGGATAAGATGTTTACAAGATGTATTTGTTTGTAAATGAGCTCCTAGAGTGTGCAGCTCTCCTTTTCTTTTTCAAGCCTGGACTCGAACCAGGGTCTGTAGTGACACCTCTAGCACTAAGATGCAGTGCCTTAGACTGCTGCGCCACTCAGGAGCATCCCCACCCATTCTAACTGTGTACTGTCCTCAGACAAAACACACAAGTCGAACACACCCATGCCATATCACTCATTGTAACTAATTCACTCATTGGGTTGGTGGTTTTGCAATGTGCACAGCAAGATAATACACAGCATGAGACATAGGCTTGTGATTTCTAATACACCCCCACTCCCTTACCCTCCTACCTCTCTTTACCTCCCTCTCTCTTTACTTTCCTCCCACCTGTATACAGGTTATAGAGTCATAGAATTTCCAGTACGCTCCACTCCCTTCTTCACCTCCTGCTTCTCTCTCTCTTCACCTCCCACCTCCCTCCTCCCCTCTTTTTTTAAACTACTCCATTCCACCTGTAGATGTATAAAAGTCCCCTGATCCATCACATCGGCCTCACTCCCTGCTAACGGAATGGTTAGCCTGCTAACTCTAATGTTAGCCATGGGTAAATTAAAAATAATTTGTGTGCTGCTGTTGATATGCGGGTACAGCACAGTGGCTAGCACAGAAGAAGGGTGAGTAACAGATAGACTGAGATTTTAATATTGATCCATGAACAAGTGCTACGGTTGTGGATGTCTAATTGCATCATTTGAATGAAGTGGTTCAATATTAAATTGATTTTGGGCATTATTATACATTATCAATTTTTTACTGATAAGTATGCAGGCATCAACTGTTACAGTGTTTGGAACATTTTACCAGCAAAGTTTTTGAAGGATTTTAATTTAGTTGGATGATTTGTAGAACCTGATGCTTATCGAGAAGACATCATTGAGGGACATAAAGTGTATACCCAGAGCCAAGTATTTAGAGAGTTTGGCTATTGAGGTTTTATGATGCATTTACATGACACTACAGCATTCTATGACAGCCATGTTAGGGTCCCATTAACATTACATAGGAAATACACTGAGTGTACGAAACAGTAACTCAATGATAGGAAGGTTGGCTTAATGTTTTGTACACTCAGTGTATTTCAATAACGCTATGTGACCGAATGTCTAGATTCAGAACAATATTCAGAAGTTGGCCCAACTCTAAATACATGGCTATGACTGTACTCTACAATGTATTGTTGTCTGTTCTGGTGGAGCTGGTTTAAACAGCGGTGACTTTGGATGGTTGAATCATTGGTCCCAATGGAATGTTCTTTAGGGGACCTTTTTATAGCCCCCTTAGGATGGCGTTTGCCCCTGGAGGTTTAGTCTAGTTCCCGGTTTGTCCCGGGGACGTCCACTAGGATGTTTTTAGAACGTCCTTGGGATGTTGTGTCATGGTCCCCTGAAGGTTTTTGTCATGTGATGGTCCCAGGTGTCTCAAACCATTATAAGTAAAGTAATGAAATGGTATGGGGGTTAGAGTCGATTTCCACGTCCCTGCGAATCTATTTACCATAATACAAAAATCCCAATCAAAATCAGTCAGTTAAAGCTAGAAATATGTTTTTCCCATTGATGCATCCGCCGATGTTGCACTCTCGCATCTGCAGTGAAAGGTGGCAGAGCTAGAGCGGTGTTTGTCAGACCATGAGACGTCTCGAAAATCGGTCTTCTCACTAACTCGTCTGTAGCGTCCAAACAGTTTGGCCTACAGACTATTCTGACCCCTCTATGGAAAGATGAAACTCTCATGTACAAGATGGCATTTGCTCTCCGACCCCCACAAGCGTCTGAAGTCGGTACAGCCGATCAGCCAACTTCCGTCTGTAGTGTGCCCAGTCATGTGAAATCCATATATTAGGGCCAAGTCAATTTATTTCAATTGACTGATTTCCTTATATGAACTGTAACTCACTTTGCAAAAGAGCGCCATCTGCACTGCTATTTTAGTGACTATTCTCTCATTGATTTGATTTAGTTATTTCAGCAATTTGAGTTTGTGTTTTCGTGCGGCATATTATTCTGTTTTAATGTCACACCTGAATCACTATGATAAATGTAATTCCAGTGTGAATTAATTGGTAGCTTGGGAAACTATATTTTCAGAGTAGCTTCCCCAGTACTGCTATTCACCTATTCATTTTTTCCTGTTTTCATTTAGTTTTGTGTTTCTTTTACACAGCTATGAAAGAACAGTGAGAGATGCTGGTAAGTGTGTCATATAAAAGGTTCAAATTTGTTTTAATCTTGCTCACATTCTGCCTAACTAAGGAGGTGACAGTAGTAGCAGGGACTCACCTAATTCAGCCTATAAAGGCCTCAGCACACCTGATTCAACCTATTGAGAGCTTGATTATTAAATGATTAGTTGAGCCAAGTGATTTAGTGTCGGGCTAGAACAAAGATGTACACCCCCGCCGCTGTGGGTCTATTCTAAGGCGGATGATAGAATTCAAGACAAGAGGCTTTGTCAGTACTATCCAGCCACGGGATCCAGCCACGGGATCCAGCCCGAGTCCCAAATGGCACCCTATTCCCTATGAAGTGGACCATGGGCTCTTGTCAAAAGTAGTGCACTATATAGGGGAAAGGGTGCCATTTGGTGTCGTTGGGAACGTGATGGACTTTCCTCCTTTTACTCTTATCTTTGTATACCTATACATCCCCTCCCCTATACAATGCGACATGCTTATCACTACACAACCTGCTTACCCATCACTAAACATGTGTGCACACACAAGCACACACACAGATACCCTTCCTATAAGACAGCGCAGGAGGGTGCCATATAGTGATTAGTTTAGGGCCTGAGTGTTCCATAATGTTTTCATAATGCAGATTCCAAATGCATTACTGTTGATACAGTAGTCAGTGTTCTGTTGCCAACTTGTTGCGCAATGTCACCTTGACTTTGTAGCAGCGAGGACAACACATGACAGCCAGTATGGTATAATGCTATTTAGATATGACGATTTGCTTTGATCAGCCAACTGATCCGTGATATTTGCCTTATTGGTAACTAAACTGACACAAATTCTTCACAGTAACTGACGTTCAGTGATGCCAGGTCAGATCAAGTATTTGCTGTTATTTAATGTTCGGTGATGTCAGAGAGATTTGTGTGCTATAGAGAGTAGAACTTTCAGAGCCTCGCTCACTCTCCCTCTTTCCCACCCCTCTCTCTCTTCATCTCTCCACCCATCTCTCTCTGTCACAGCCATCCTGACCTCCTGTGACTTTAACCAGGAAAGTACGCCGTTCTGTCAATTCCAGCAGGACAGCATGGATAACAGTGATTGGACAAGACATACAGGCGCCACCCCTACACCTGGAACAGGACCCCCCGGGGACTACCCTGACGGCAGTGAGTAGTGTTTCACCATAAAACGCCCACCTGAAACATTAGACCATTCAATGATTGGTTCCCTCTTCTATCCACGTAATGGGGAAAAAAGGAGCTCCTTTGAGATTTACCTACCTGTGGTCATATCTCATATTGCCCACCCAAGATACAAGAGAATGTCACGTTCCACGAGTCATGCTACGAGTCATGGTAGCCTGGATGCCAGTCCGTTTCTGTTGTCACTATCGAGACGTGTGTGTGTGTCCTGAGAAGACACAGAAGGCTTTGTCCAAAATGGCACCCCTTGGCTCTGGTCCAAAATAGTAGACTATATAGGGAATAGGTTGCCTTTTCAGACGCTGCCACAGTGTAGTTCAACGCTTCTCCTTCGTCTCCAAACCCTTATTCTCCATCACCGTTTCTTTCTATGTTTCTCTGTTTTTCTCTCTCTCTCTCTTTCTGTTTGTCTGTTTTTCTCTCTTTCTCTTTCTCTGTCTCTCTCTTCCTCTCTTTTCCCTCTCTCTGGATAATATCGTCATTAGTGAGGGAGCTTGTCCCGGTACATACCTCTTTACTATGTATCTCCGTTCTTTCTCTTTTAGATGGTTTCTACATCTACCATGAGTGTGACAACGTGGCCAATGGGCAGAAGGCTCGTCTCCTCAGCCCAGCTCTCACCTCGCCCTCAGCCCAGATCTGTGTCCAGTTCCGCTATTACATGTACGGCTCAGACAACCAGAACCACCTGCGCGTGCTGGCCAAGCGGCCCAGCTTCGAGGACAACGTCTGGGAGAAGACAGGGATCCAGAGCCCCTCCTGGCTTGGAGCTTCCATTACTGTGGCCAAACCAGCAGGACAGAGCCTAAATGTGAGGGTGTGTGTGTGTGTGTGTGTGTGTGTGTGTGTGTGTGTGTGTGTGTGTGTGTGTGTGTGTGTGTGTGTGTGTGTGTGTGTGTGTGTGTGTGTGTGTGTGTGTGTGTGTGTGTGTGTGTGTGTGTGTGTGCGTGTGTGTGTGTGTGTGTGCGTGCGTGCGTGCGTAGTTCTTGGTCCAGTAGTTGCCTAGACACTAATGTTTATATGTGTCCGGTTTAAACAAGTTTCACCTAAAGTTTGTTGCTAAAACACTGCTGTGTGTGTGTTTAGATTAGTCAGGTCACAAGTGTCCATGTTCATATTCTCCATATTAACTCTACATTAACCTATTAACTCTCGATTTACAGATCGTGTTTGAGGCACAGCGAGGGTTCAGCGATTCATGTGACTCAGCTCTGGATAATATCGTCATTAGTGAGGGAGCTTGTCCTGGTACATAACTCTTTACTATGTATCGCCGTTCTTTCTCTCTTTCCCTCGCTCTCTTCACCTCTATGCCTCTCTCTCTCTCTGTTTGTCTATACGTCTGTTTTGATCAATCCCATGTATTTCCACAGGCTGTCTTACTGGTTGCGACTTCGACACCCCTGATGAGCTGTGTGGGTGGGATGCCAAATTCCCTTCAAATCCTGAAATCTTCGGCTGGGAACAATTCACTGGAGGGACTGATACCCCTGGGACTGGTCCTGACGATGATTTCTCCAAACCAGGCTGTGAGTATCAGTATTATATCATTTTCACACTACTTAGCCGAGGGGAACAGAAACGAGCTGTAGGCTACTGGACTGGCCTGGTTACACATCCACCATAGTTGCTGGAATGGTACTGGTAAAGACCATACGAAAAGAAAATATACGAGCCAGCCTAGTACAGTTTGGGTCGATATGACAGTGTGAAAGTGCTTGTCAAATCATGTCATCACTATTAGATTTCTGTGTCTAAGGTCTGTCCTGGTCTTCTTTCTCCATAGTCGGCAGCTACCTGCTGATGGACTCAACATATGCTGTCCCTGGAGAGAAAGCAGAGCTGTGGAGTCCCTCCACCTCCACCGGCTCCTCTGGCTGTCTGGACCTCACCTTCCATTACTACATGTGGGGAACTGCCACCACAATGAAGCTCCAAGTGCACGCTGTGACCGCAGGTAAGACCCAACAAGTCTACTGAGGGCAAGATAATAGAATCAAATCAAATCAAATCAAATGTATTTATATAGCCCTTCGTACATCAGCTGATATCTCAAAGTGCTGTACAGAAACCCAGCCTAAAACCCCAAACAGCAAGCAATGCTTGTGAAAGAAGCACGGTGGCTAGGAAAAACTCCCTAGGAAAAACTCCCTAGAAAGGCCAAAAACCTAGGAAGAAACCTAGAGAGGAACCAGGCTATGAGGGGTGGCCAGTCCTCTTCTGGCTGTGCCGGGTGGATATTATAACAGAACATGGTCAAGATGTTAAAATGTTCATAAATGACCAGCATGGTCAAATAATAATAATCATAGTAGTTGTCGAGGGTGCAACAAGCACGTCCGGTGAACAGGTCAGGGTTCCATAGCCGCAGGCAGAACAGTTGAAACTGGAGCAGCAGCATGGCCAGGTGGACTGGGGACAGCAAGGAGTCATCATGCCAGGTAGTCCTGAGGCATGGTCCTAGGGCTCAGGTCCTCCGAGAGAAAGAAAGAAAGAGAGAAAGAGAGAATTAGAGAGAGCATATTTAAATTCACACAGGACACCGGATAAGACAAGAGAAATACTCCAGATGTAACAGACTGACCCTAGCCCCCCGACACATAAACTACTGCAGCATAAATACTGGAGGCTGAGACAGGAGGGATCAGAAGACACTGTGGCCCCATCCGATAATACCCCCGGACAGGGCCAAACAGGCAGGATATAACCCCACCCACTTTGCCAAAGCACAGCCCCCACACCACTAGAGGGATGTCTCCAACCACCAACTTACCGTCCTAAGACAAGGCCGAGTATAACCCACAGAGATCTCCGCCACGGCACAACCCAAGGGGGGGGGGCGCCAACCCAGACAGGAAGACCACGTCAGTGACTCAACCCACTCAAGTGACGCACCCCTCCCATGGACGGCATGGAAGAACACCAGTAAGCCAGTGACTCAGCCCCTGTAATAGGGTTAGAGGCAGAGAATCCCAGTGGAGAGAGGGGAACCGGCAAGGCAGAGACAGCAAGGGCGGTTCGTTGCTCCAGCCTTTCCGTTCACCTTCACACTCCTGGGCCAGACTATACTTAATCATAGGACCTACTGAAGAGATAAGTCTTCAGTAAAGACTTAAAGGTTGAGACTGAGTCTGCGTCTCTCACGTGGGTAGGCAGACCATTCCATAAAAATGGAGTTCTATAGGAGAAAGCCCTACCTCCAGCCGTTTGCTTAGAAATTCTAGGGACAATTAGGAGGCCTGCGTCTTGTGACCGTAGCGTACTTGTAGGTATGTACGGCAGGACCAAATCGGAAAGATAGGCAGGAGCAAGCCCATGTAATGCTTTGTAGGTTAGCAGTAAAACCTTGAAATCAGCCCTTGCCTTAACAGGAAGCCAGTGTAGGGAGGCTAGCACTGGAGTAATATGATACAATTTTTTGGTTCTAGTCAGGATTCTAGCAGCCGTATTTAGCACTAACTGAAGTTTGTTTAGTGCTTTATCCAGGTAGCCGGAAAGTAGAGAATTGCAGTAGTCCAGCCTAGAAGTAACAAAAGCATGGATGAATTTTTCTGCATCATTTTTGGACAGAAAGTTTCTGATTTTTGCAATGTTACGTAGATGGAAAAAAGCTGTCCTTGAAACAGTCTTGATATGTTCTTCAAAAGAGAGATCAGGGTCCAGAGTAACGCCGAGTAACAGGAAGATCTGTTGGCCAACCCGGCCAGCATCTACGACCAATCTACCGAAGCGCAGCTCAGAGTAAATATTTATTGCATTTTCCTTTTCCAAATGGGCGGTAATTTAGAATGCATAAGATAATGTATTTACGATAGCATAGCTGCTGTTTCTGTGTTCCTAAATCTTCCCGCTCTTTCATTCAAGCCCAACCCCCTTTCCTTTGTGTAACCAGCTTTCATACAGGTTCCGTTCACCAGGGGTGAATTCTGTATGACATCATTGTATTCTGTGTATTTGTAATTCTGTGTGATTAGTTAGGTATTTAGTAAATAAATAATTGTATTGCTGATTCAACTTGTTAGCCAGGGTTCGTGAAGATAGCCAAGAATTTACAACTTTCATTATGAGACTGAAAATAAGATAAGGGTTAATATTGACTGCTATCGATGTAAAATATTACAAAGTATTTTAAGAGTTTATTCGGAAGATAACGGCTCTATAAACGTTCTTCCGTGGTGCCCCGACTTTCTAGTTAATTACATTTACATGATTAGCTTAATCAGGTAATATTAATTACAGAGAAATCATTTTATAAGTTAGCATGTCATATCACTTAATCCGGCATAGCCAAAGACACGACAGAGGAGTCCGTAATTTGCTTTCTAATGATCATGATCTTTTCCTCAAAGAAGTTCATAAATGTATTACTGCTGAAGTGAAAGCCATCCTCCATTTGCGAATGCTGCTTTTTAGTTAGCTTTGCGACAGTATCAAAAAGAAATTTCGGATTGTTCTTATTTTCCTCAATTAAGTTGGAAAAATAGGATGATCGAGCAGCAGTGAGGGCTCTTCGATACTGCACGGTACTGTCTTTCCAAGCTAGTCGGAAGACTTCCAGTTTGGTGTGGCGCCATTTCCGTTCCAATTTTCTGGAAGCTTGCTTCAGAGCTCGTGTATTTTCTGTATACCAGGGAGCTAGTTTCTTATGACAGATGTTTTTAGTTTTTAGGGGTGCAACTGCATCTAGGGTATTGCGCAAGGTTAAATTGAGTTCCTCGGTTAGGTGGTTAACTGATTTTTGTCCTCTGACGTCCTTGGGTAGGCAGAGGGAGTCTGGAAGGGCATCAAGGAATCTTTGGGTTGTCTGAGAATTTATAGCACAACTTTTAATGCTCCTTGGTTGGGGTCTGAGCAGATTATTTGTTGCAATTGCAAACGCAATAAAATGGTGGTCCGATAATCCAGGATTATGAGGAAAAACATTAAGATCCACAACATTTATTCCATGGGACAAAACTAGGTCCAGAGTATGACTGTGGCAGTGAGTAGGTCCAGAGACATGTTGGACAAAACCCACTGAGTCGATGATGGCTCCGAAAGCCTTTTGGAGTGGGTCTGTGGACTTTTCCATGTGAATGTTAAAGTCACCAAAAATTAGAATATTATCTGCTATGACTACAAGATCCGATAGGAATTCAGGGAACTCAGTGAGGAACACTGCATATGGCCCAGGAGGCCTGTAAACAGTAGCTATAAAAAGTGATTGAGTAGGCTGCATAGATTTCATGACTAGAAGCTCAAAAGACGAAAACGTAATTGTTTTTTTTTTTGTAAATTGAAATTTGCTATCATAAATGTTAGCAACACCTCCGCCTTTGCCGGATGCACGGGGGGTATGGTCACTAGTGTAACCAGGGGGTGAGGCCTCATTTAACACAGCAAATTCATCAGGCTTAAGCCATGTTTCAGTCAGGCCAATCACATCAAGATTATGATCAGTGACTAGTTCATTGACTATAACTGCCTTGGAAGTGAGGGATCTAACATTAAGTAACCCAATTTTGAGATGTGAGGTATCACAATCTCTTTCAATAATGGCAGGAATGGAGGAGGTCTTTATACTAGTGAGATTGCTAAAGCGAACACCGCCATCTTTAATTTTGCCCAACCTAGATCGAGGCACAGACACGGTCTCAATGGGGAAAGCTGATCTGACTACACTGACTGTGCTAGTGGCAGACTCCACTAAGCTGGCAGGCTGGCTAACAGCCTGCTGCATGGCCTGCACCCTATTTCATTGTGGAGCTAGAGGAGTTAGAGCCCTGTCTATGTTCGTAGATAAGATGAGAGCACCCCTCCAGCTAGGATGGAGTCCGTCACTCCTCAACAGGCCAGGCTTGGTCCTGTTTGTGGGTGAGTCCCAGAAAGAGGGCCAATTATCTACAAATTCTATCTTTTGGGAGGGGCAGAACACAGTTTTCAACCAGCGATTGAGTTGTGAGACACTGCTGTAGAGCTCATCACTCCCCCTAACTGGGAGGGGGCCAGAGACAATTAATCGATGCCGACACATCTTTCTAGCTGATTTACACGCTGAAGCTATGTTGCGCTTGGTGACCTCTGACTGTTTCAGAAGGCTTGCAGTTGTCACAAATCACCAAGCAACCGCACCAGGCGCCATGTTGGAAGACCAGGGTCAGGTGGCAAGTAGCCTAGCAGTCAAGATTGTTGGGCCAGTAACTGAAAGGTCACTGGTTTGAATCCCTGAGCTGACTAGGTGAAAAATCTGTCGATGTGCCCTTGAGCAAGGCACTTAACCCTAATTGCTCCTGCAAGTCGCTCTGGAGAAGAGCGTCTGCAAAATTATAAAAATGTAAATGTCAGTCCTTTGGAGGTCGTCCACATTGCTTGCTGCGTTTTTGCTTCCACCGGAAACTTCGGAAAGATTTCCCATTATTTAATTTTTCTAAGGACCCAGAAAACGGAGGCAGTGGGAAAACCCATTCAAGTAAGTAAATATATTTTGAAAATGATCAATGTATTATTAGCTAGTTAGCTTTCTACAGAAACACAGTGTGAAGGCTTACTCAAATGAGCGTCTAAGATAATGTTTGCTAGTTAGCTAACTTGACATACTGTAACTAGCTAAGTGAATTAAATATCACCAGCTTGCTAACTTCATATTAGATAGTTAGCTAGCCGTCTTGATGTATTTATCATTGTAACTTAAAAGGCATTTGTAGCTAGCTAACTGGAAGACGGTGAAAGCATTAGCTAGCAGTTCCAGCTGTCAGAGAAGGGAGAGTAGACTACTCTGGATAGGGCAGGTACCTTTGTGGGAGGACATTATGAACATATTCTCCAGCTCCAGTCCCTAGCCTGAAAAACTGAGGACGGGAGCAACATCATATTCAGTGCTGTCTACTTTGAGTATAACGCAGCCTGTTTCTTTTTTGATGTTTTCAGTCCTCAGATACAGAGAGCCGTAAAACCATGTCTGCAGACGAAGAGGTCCCAATAAATGTCCCAAGAGAATAAGAGTACATCCTTGTATACCATGGATTATATGTGTACCTATGTTAGCACATTTTGTGAACAGAAATACAGTTTAAAAGTCTCACACAATGTGCAAACTTATTCCAACTGGAGCAGGCCAACTCTGCTGGGTGTGCAGGTTTTTGTTCCAGCCCAGCACTAACACACCTGATTCAATGTATCAAACCTAATTAGTTACCCGTAGATCAGGGATAAGTGGAGCGAGGTTGGCCACCTCCGGTATTTGCTTTTTTTATTCACCTAACATTAGGCTTTGGTAATAATAGCCTACTTACTAAAATATCTAACCTTTACAGATGAGTTAGCTTACTTGTACACTTTGAAATTGTATGAAATAGTGTTGATTCTTTGATGTTAAGTGTTTAGACTTGTTTTAATTGTTAACTATTATTCATGATGAACTAGTGTCTATGTTGATTAATCACACATCACAATCCTGCAATAAAGAGGGGAAGGGAATCTGTCTCTAATTTGTCTATTTGTGTTGTATTCTCAAATGAACAGGACCTTTTTGTTCAGTCATAAGCTCTCCAATTAGTTTTATTTGATTGTCACAATTTTTTCAGGATATCAGCCGTGTGAACCCATTTTGCAGCTGATAATGGCATGCAACGTCAATGCAGCCATAGGCCTACAGCAGTGGATCCCAACTCCAGTTCTTGAGTACCCTCAATAGCACACATTTTTGTTGTATCCATGGACAAACACACCAGTTTCAACTCAGAGGGCCTGGTGATTAGTTGACAAGTTGAATCAGGTGTGTTTGCCTGGGGCTACAATAAACTTTACTGTTGGGGGTACTCGAGGACCGGAGTTGGGAACCACTGGCCTACAGTATTTGCAATGCACCCCTTGACATTGTGCATCTGAAGCAGAGAATAGCTTAACTCACATATTGTTTACATATTGTTCAGCTATATGTTCTCAATTTAAAAAACGATTTGTTTTAGTTTTAGTCACCACTATCATGCCGTTTGGGGTAGCCACTCAGCTGTTGTTGTCAGAAGAATTAATGCGGTGGCCTTCCAACATGTCCGCCAGGAGGTGTTGTACATCAACTGCTAGCCCTCTATTGTCTAGACAATGCTAAGATAGAGTATCACCACCACAGGAAGTTAGTGGAACCTTAATTGGGGAGGACGGGCTTGTGGTCATGGCTGGAGCGAATTCAGTGGAATGGTATCAAACACATGGTTTCCACGTGCGTGATGCCATTCCATTCACTCCATTCCAACCATTATAATGAGCAGTCCTCCCCTCAGCAGCCTCCACTGATCACCACTACATGTTTCAGTCTCTAGCTCTCTCTACCTTTCTCCATAAACTCTGACCACCTCTGCCCCCCCCCCCCCCCCCAGCAGGAGACCTTGGAGCCCCCATCCTCTCATTGACAGGGAACCAGGGCCAGAGCTGGAAGCCTGCAGACATACACTACCTTGGCTCAGGTAGCGTGCAGGTAAACCTAGTAGGGTTTTATTCTTTATTTGGATCCCCATAAGATGGCAGCTTGAAGACCACTAATTTTCCTGGGGTATAACTTTAGAACTGGGGGGAGAGACCAAAAAGACTTTGCTTTCAAAGGCATGTTGATATCGATCTTGAATCTGGTTTTCAACCCTTCCTCCTAGAAGCGCAAATGTAGTTGTATATTGTGAAAGTAAAGAGCTAATTGAATGAACCTTAACTTTTTTCCTTTTCTTTGAACATTCGTTTGATGAAGAGTGTTTCGGTCGCAGCCTATGGTTATGGTTGTGAAAAATGTGTCCCTTGTGTTTGTGTATCAGTTTGTGATTATTGGTGTTTACGGTGAGACCCCTAAGACAGACATCGCTATAGACGCTGTATGCATCACAGCCTGCACAGGTAAGGAATAATCTATGATCTGAGATAATACAGTATATAATCTATTGATGTTTTATGATCTTTGAAAACTGCTATCCTCGAGTTTATTTGGTCTTCTGAAATGATTGTTTTGTATATCATATGTTTTCCTTGGTTATTTCAGCTCCACCAACTCCCAGCCCAACTACACCAAAACCCTCAACTCCTGGACCAACTACACCTAAACCCTCAACTCCTGGGCCAACTACACCAAAACCTTCAACTCCAGGACCAACTACTCCTGGGCCAACTACACCAAAACCCTCAACTCCTGGACCAACTACACCTAAACCCTCAACTCCTGGGCCAACTACACCAAAACCTTCAACTCCAGGACCAACTACACCTGGGCCATCAACACCAAAACCTTCAACTCCTGAACCATCAACACCAAAACCTTCAACTCCTGGACCAACTACACCAAAACCTTCAACTCCAGGACCAACTACACCTGGGCCATCAACACCAAAACCTTCAACTCCAGGACCAACTACACCTGGGCCATCAACACCAAAACCTTCAACTCCTCAACCATCAACACCAAAACCTTCAACTACTGGGCCAACTACACCAAAACCTTCAACTCCTGGGCCAACTACACCTGGGCCATCAACACCAAAACCTTCAACTCCTGGACCATCAACACCAAAACCTTCAACTCCAGGACCAACTACACCTGGGCCATCAACACCAAAACCCTCAACTCCTGGGCCATCAACACCAAAACCCTCAACTCCTGGGCCAACTACACCAAAACCTTCAACCACCAAACCACCAGGTGAGATTAACAGCCAATCAGATGATTTCATTCTCACAATCAGAATCAAACACCACTTTCTGTATTCGCACAAAATGATTAATACAGTCCTAATGTTAACCACTTGTCTCCCTTCCATCCCACAACACTCTCCCTCTTCTTCCTCTCCCCATCTCTCTCTTCCGCCCTTCCCCACTCTCTCACTTATTCCTCCTCTCCATTGACCCTCCTTTTCCTCATCCTCTCCCTATCTCCTTTGCCCCATCCCCCTTTCCTCTCCCTCTCTCTTTTGCCCTCCCCCCAATCATCCCCTCCCTCTTCTCCCCCATAGTGAAGTGCCCTCCCAATGCTGAGTACATAGAGTGTGGCCCAGCCTGCATCCCCAGCTGTAAGGAACCCTCTACTAACTGCACTGGCTCCTGTATCAGCGCCTGTTTCTGTAAACCAGGCTTCGTGTTCAAAGGCAGTCGCTGCGTCCCCATCGAAACGTGTGGTTGTCTGGAGGGAGGTGACTACTATGAGGTATGAGACCATCTGGGATTTGTTTTGTCTGTGGTTAAAAATGTTCGATATGATCTAACACGATGCAATAGTATATACTATATAAATACGATATGATTGTCTGGATGGGGATAACAACCACTATGAGGTATGAGACAATCTGTAGTAGTTAGTATGTGGTCCATGACGTTCAATTTGGGAAGCACGGTGATATACGACACTATTTACGATACAGTATACGATGCGATATGGAATGCGATATTTGAAACAATACTTTTATTTGCAGAATGTCCACTGACATGGACAATGATGTTGCTCAAGTCAGCACATAACAAATACACATTAAAAAGCACCAACGATGCAAGGAACACGCGAAACAATTCACAAATGAACAATGTTTATTGTCAAACAACATGTTAATAATTCACCTCTTTCCCTGTCTCTGTTGTTGTAGCCAGGAGAGATCATCTTTGGTGACGGCTGCTCCAAGCTGTGTCGTTGTGCCGGCAACTACACTCTGGACTGTGTGGACAACGCCTGCTCTCCCGCGGAGGAGTGTCGCAACGGGGCATGCTATCCTAAAGGTACAGTTAGTTGAGTTGTCACAACTTGTATAAACCTTGAAATGTTCTTAGAGTCAATAATAGTGATAAGGAGAAAGAATCCTTGGGAAACCCTTGGGTATTGTGCCTAGTTTGATTCCTAGCTATGCAACAAAGAGCATATATTATGTGTATTTATGGCTCAGTACAAAACCTATTACCATTATGTCAGGCATCACCGGCTGACAATTCTAACCCAATGCATCAAGGAAGACATTTGAACACTAGCTATGTTTCCATTAACTTGTCCAGTGATTTTTTTTTGGTCGACATTTAGAAAGTTTGCACAGAAATTAGATTGCCTGCCACGGTGCATTTCCATTGAGCTAGTGTCGATAAAAATACTTTTTGGCAAAAACCTAGAATGTTGAATAAAAAAGCAATGGTTAGAAGTGTTACCATGATCCTATTGGACACATTGCGCATTAATAAAGTGGTGACAGCCTGTATGGCCCGACCATCTATCTTTCATGTCTCAGGTAGCCCGTAAAAGCCAGCATGGATAGAATGCAAGAATTGACTCATATTTACCTACTTATCACCATGGTAACTTACACTCACGTAGGCCTAGATCTGAAACAATTTCATGGTGAAACTTGAAATTGCAATGTGAAGTAATTCAGGCATTCTTGAACGTATAGACAATCCTTGTCCTGCAAAGAAACCATTTTTTATAGTTGAATAAATGGATTCGAAAAACACAGTTTCCATCATCATTTGTAGCAATAAAGTAAGTTAGACAAAAGAAAAATCCACCACTGTTGAACAGATGAAAATGTTGTCAATCTTTAGAACATGACTTCTACTGCCGTTTAAATTACATGTCACAAAGATTTTTTTTGTGTCATTGCTTTTGTGGAATTAACCTGGCTCAATGGAAACCAGCCTACTGACATTGAGTCTGTGTTTACACAGGCAGCCCAATTCTGATCTGTTGCCCAGTTATGGGAGAAGGATCTGATCAGATTGGTCAAAAAAGACGTCAAAAGATCAGAATTGGGCTGCCTGTGTAAACACAACCAAATACTACAGGCACCTCTATCAATCAGTAGTATGATATTACCAATCTTATCCACCTGTTTAATATTCTCCACACAGTCTAGACACATTACACACACATTTATATTGACTGCTATTGATTCCCAGCTATCTGATTGATCGATTGATTACTTGATGAATTACTTGTTCCCTCCAGGCACTTCTACCTGTATAGCATCCAGTGACCCTCACTACACTACCTTCGACAAAAAATACTACAACTTCATGGGGAACTGCAGCTACCTGATGTCTGAACCTTGTAACGACACCTCAGTGCCTCACTACGAGGTGCACGCCGACAACGAGAACCGCTATAACCTACCGACCATCTCCTACCTGAAGGCTGTGCACGTGTACGTGCGCGGGGTGAAGATCTCCGTGCTCAAGGGAGGCACCGTGCAGGTGAGAGAGAGATGGATGGAGAGATGGGGGGGGCAGAGAAAGAGAGTGGGAGATGAGGGGTATGATGGGACGGAAGGATGACATTTGAACCTTTTTTTACACATATTATAGCAATAGAAAAGATGACTTATAAAATGCAAAGCCCTGCATATGTACAGACTAATTAACACCAATATAAAGTGACTACACAGTATAAAAAGTACTTTTTTTTTTTTACCCTTGCCTTTAGCCTTCAATATAAAGTAACATACACAGTAAAGAAAAGTTTGTCTTTCAATTCAATAAATCTTAGTCAATGGAGGGCAATTCCTGTGCAGCACATAAAAACAGAGACACAGAACAGCACATAAAGAGGAAGCCTAAAATCAGAATTAAAAAAGGAATGCCTATCACTAACCCATTTCTGTGTTTTCCTCCTCTTCTCCATGTAGTTGAATGGTACCAATGTGAACATCCCTCTGACCCCAGCTACAGGAGTGTCTGTGCTGATGTCCGGTAAACACTACACCGTAGCCATGGACTTTGGTGTGACGGTACGATACGACGGGAACCACTACATGGATATCAAAGTCGTCAACGAGTGAGTCAAAACTGCTTTACACACCTGCAGAGACCAAACATGGGGTTTATGCATATAGGTTTCCCTCCTACAGATTTGGGGACCCCAATATGATATGCCCTAAAAATAACTATAAAAGTAACATAAAAAAAATAAAAAAATAGAAGCCTCTCACATTGCAATATGTTTATGATGTAATTCTGCTGTGATTAAAATGCTGGAGAAAATGATTAACTCGTAAACTTGTTTGCTCCTCTGTATTCAGCTATAAGGACAAGCTGTGTGGACTGTGTGGAGACTACAACGGAAACCCCAATGATGACTTCAGGAGACCTGATGGTTCTCTGACCACCAACCCCAATGACTTTGGACACAGCTGGGTCACCGATCCTAAGTGAGTCATGCCACCAGTTACACATGCGGACGCAGGCAGGCACTCACACACAGAAAGACATGCACATGCACACATACACACAAGCGCACAGGCGTACACGCATGCGCACACACACGAACGCACGCAAGCACACACGCACGCAAGCACGCACACACACACACACACACACACACACACACACACACACACACACACACACACGACTGATTCACTCTGTCTCGCCCTCCAGTTGTAACAAGCAGCCCAACACCACCATACCTGGCTGTACTGATGATGAGCAGGACAGGTACGAGAGCTCAGGATACTGCGGCATGTTACTGGACAAGAACGGACCTTTTGCTGTCTGTCACCCCAAGGTCAACCCCAATGTGAGTAATTACCTTACTTGTATCATTATGAATCTGCCCTCTAGATAAAGGTACAGTATGTAATTCAGGGATATCTAGCTATGTGGGAAACTAAGAAACTGGCAGTGTGGCAACGCAAGACTGCAGTACTCTAACTAAAGTCGTCGAACTTTGTCTGCAATGTGTGTATGTTTCTGTGTGTGTCTCAGAGTTTCTTCAAGGACTGTCTGTTTGACCTGTGTGAGCTGGACGGTGCCAAGCCCATCCTGTGTGAAGCCATTGAGTCGTATGTAAATGAGTGTCAGGACCGAGGAGTCACCATTGGACCTTGGAGGAACAGCACCTTCTGCCGTGAGTAGAGATCAGGGTTGGAGTCGATTCCATTTCAATTCCAGTCAATTTAGAAAGTAAAGCCCATTTCAATTCCAGATTGTTCCTCATTGAAAAGCATTTGAAGAGATTTGGAATGAGATTTTGAGTCAACTTCCTGAATTGACGGAAATTGAAATGGAAGGGACCCCAACCCTACACGATGATAACGAGGAGGAAGAGGAGGAAATTCATGTTGAATATGATCAGTATGACAATAATGATTCATTCACTCAGCGAAGACGCTGTTATTAACACATCAAAGACCAAACAATGCACTCCAACAGTTCTGTTCTTTAAAATCAACAGAGTCGTTACTGAGAGACAGTCGTGTTTTAAAGACCCACCTCCTAATGTCTCCTCCCTCCTTCTCTCAGCTCTGAAATGCCCCCCCAACAGTCACTACATACCATGTGCCGCCCCATGCCAGCCCACCTGTGCCGCCAAGCCCCCCACAGGGTGTGACGGACCCTGTTCAGAGGGGTGTGTGTGCGACCCTGGGTACATCCTCAGCGCCGGGAAGTGTGTCAAAGAGAGCTCCTGCGGCTGCAAACACACTAACGGAGAGTACTTCGAGGTAAGAGGGTGTATGTGTCAGTTATCAATGCCATTGTCTGAGTTGGAAGGTTTCTCAAAGATATTAGACTGAACGGTGACAGTGCAACGGCCCTCGCAGGCCTCGAACCCAGGACTTCCAGAGCATAGTAAACCTGCTCCGATAGGATTAACCCACTTCGGGAAGAACATAACCCCCCCCCCCCCCCCCCTTCCTCGTCCCTCCAGCCTGGTGATGAGTGGTACATGGAGAACTGTAAGCTGAAGTGTTTCTGTGACGCTCCCCTCGTCACCTGCAATCCCTCTGACTGCCCTCCCATGCACGAGTGTAAGGTACAGGGAGGAGAGCTGGACTGCTACCCTACAGGTAAGTCCCTTTACATAAACAGCCTGAGCACGCACACAAACACACTCAAAATGGTGTCTTGATGTCTGACGTCTTGGAAGTCAGGGTAGGTGACCAGGCTATGACCATATGAGTTGGCAAGACAACAGAGGTCTGGAAGCAGGCTTTTATATCTCATGATATCTCCCGCTGCTCCATTTGCCCCAGGTTCTCAGGACTGTGTGATCTCTGGGGACCCCCACTACAACACATTTGATGATAAGTTCTACAGCTTCATGGGAACCTGCACCTACACCCTGGCTAGGGCTTGCAAGAACAACACTGGTAAACACATGAGGATGATGTTCTGTAGTTCTAGCTCTGTTTTTTCAGTTCTAGATTATGTAGTTCTAACACTGGGTTCTAGGTTCTGTAGTTCTAGTTCTGTCTTAACAATTCTATATTATGTAGTTCTAACACTGGGTTCTGGATTCTGTAATTCTAACTCTGGGTTCTAGGTTCTGTAGTTCTAGCTCTGTCATATCAGTTCTAGATTATGCTTCTACACCTGCATTGCTTGCTGTTTGGGGTTTTAGGCTGGGTTTCTGTACAGCACTTTGAGATATGATTTGATGTAAGAAGGGCTATATAAATACATTTGATTTGATGTAGTTCTAACTCTGGGTTCTAGGTTCCGGGGTTCGAACTCTGGGTTCTAACTATGTTCTGCTGTGTTCTCAGGTCCATGGTTCTCCGTGGAGGGTAAGAACGAGGAGCGTGGTCTGGCTGGAGTGTCGTACCTGAAGAAGCTCTATGTAACTGTCGACGGAATCACCGTCACACTGATGAAGAGCAGGAGGACTCTGGTACTTGTTGATACATCAATCAATCAGTCAAATTCATAAAGCCCGTTTTACATCAGAAGTTGTCACAGTGCTTTTGAAGTAACGAGGCCTAGGCCGCAAAGAGCAAGAGCAAAGCAGAAGCACATTAGCGAGGAAAAACTTGTCAGAAGGAAGAAATACATTTGCTATTAAACAGTAATTAACATAGACCTGTGACACTAACACAGTTATTAACATGTAATAACACTTTCCCATAAACTTTTTTATCATTCACATTCCACATCACAGATGTGGTGTCACTCAATTATCTCTATCTTTCAAACTCCATATCTCCCTTATTCGGAGGATTAGTGAAATTACACAACGACGATACACCCAAAGCCTTTCTTTCCCTTTTCCATACACATTTTATCTGTCTTTCTCTTTCTCTCTATCTTTGTCTCTTTTTTATCTTTTATCTCATTCACCCTCCGTCATCGTCTACTTTACCAGTAATCCTTCAAATCTGTCCATCAATTGCGCCTCCTCTTCTCTCGGGCTGCTTATTCCTCCTTTTTTGTCTATTTTTCTCCGGATCAGCTGAGACTTTCCTAGAATTAATCTCTCTTTCTGCCTCCACAGGTGAACGGAAAGCGTGTGTCCCTCCCTCACTACCCCTCTCCACTAATCTCTCTATCGCTAGCGGGTCAGTACATCACCCTGCAGACACCGTTCGGCCTCAAGGTGCGCTGGGACGGAAACCACTACGCCCAGATCTCAGTGCCCAGGTGTGTACTACGGACACAGGAAGTAGATCCCTAGCAACTTCCTTTTCCCTCTTAAGGCTCAAATTACACCCTATTCTTAAGTTAGGTGTCTATGTTTGGGCACAGCCTGTGTTGTACTTTATCAATATTCATGGAGATAATTGATCAACATTTATACATAATTTAGAACCATTTCTGTTCCAAACATTCCACATCATTCAACATTTAGAGGGGTTTCAACTCAGTATCAATCCACTGTAAATAGATCTCTTAAATCAACTAAAGCCTTCAGGATTTTTTGTAATTCCCTCTCCATGAGTTCTGTAGTAGGATCTCGAGTAATCCATTGTTTGTGTGTCTTGATATCTTTGTAGTAATCCAGAGGTTTGGTATCTTGGTATCTTTTGGTAATACTCTGGTAATTGTAATAATCCATTGGTTGTTGTCTATATCGGTGTCTAATCTATTGTGACTTGTATTTTGACATTTTTAGTAGGATCTCTCTATTAATCCACTGGTTGTATATCTTTGTATCTTGACCTTTGAACTAATCTACTGTGTTCAAATCAAATCACATTTTATTGGTCACTTGCACATGGTTAGCAGATTATTGCGAGTGTAGGGAAATGTTTGTGAAATGTCGTGTGTCTTGGTCTTTCCATCAGCTCCTACTCTGAACAGATGTGTGGTCTGTGCGGCGACTATGATGGTAACCCTAACAACGACTTCACCAAGCCGGATGGATCCCAGGTCACCAGCTCCAAGGACTTTGGAAACAGCTGGAAGACCGAGGACGATGAGGATGCCACGTGAGTGGGAATCATGTGGGAATTTTCTCTTGGGAATACTGACTAATGAAGTCAGGAATATTTCTGCCAAGTAATGTATGTAGTAGAATGTAGGTACACACTTTAGGAAGTAGTTTAGGAACTGAGTGTGCACTTTGTCCTATACGCAATTATTAGGAGTAGTAACTGTATTGTGCACTTTATTGGTATTACATTTCCTATTTAAAATTGTTTATTTAAATTGTGTGTTTCCATAGATGCAAGCCCGACACCAACCCAGACCCTGTCTGTGATCCATCACTGGAGGCAGACGTGTCCAAACCAGAGAACTGTGGGAAATTAACTGATACCAAAGGACCTTTCAGGTGAGCAACAGAGTCACATGGATACTTGACATACAGAACCAACAACGTATCCCTACTGTGCGTGATCCATACCATATGTATCGTTTAGACATAAAACACCCAGTTTAACCCACCATACACACACACGAAAACATACACTAATCCATACGTACATAGATACCTCGAAACTCACATGCTATGAACCCTGATGCTTACAAACATGGATCTCTAGTCTATTGTAATATCTGTTTACAATAATCCATGACTTTAATCCAGATAGCATGGTAAACACATGTTGGGCTGGCAATCTTACTCCTTTACATTCCACACTGCTAAGAATATCTAAGATTGTCTTATACATACAAGCCTACTATAGTTCATATGCCCTGACATGATTCAGGTCATAACACTTAACTCCCTCCATGTGTTCAAAACAAACAAAGTGATTTGTGTGTTTGTATTTTACTTTTCTCTCTCTCTCTCCCTCTTTCTCCCGTTCACCCTCCCATCTCTTTCTTTCTTTCTTTCTTTCTTTCTTTCTTTCTTTCTTTCTTTCTTTCTTTCTTTCTTTCTTTCTTTCTTTCTTTCTTTCTTTCTTTCTTTCTTTCTTTCTTTCTTTCTTTCTTTCTTTCTTTCTTTCTTTCTTAATGTATTTCTTTCTTTCTCTAATTCTTTACCCCCCCTCTTCCTCACACATTTAATTCACCCCTCCTCTCTCTCTCTCTCTCTCTCTCTCTCTCACTCCCCCCCCCCCCCCCCCATCAGAGAGTGCACTGCGTTGGTGGACCCCACTCCGTTCTTCCAGAGCTGTGTGTATGACATGTGTCGCTTCGGCGGCCAGCAGCAGATGCTGTGTGACCAGCTCCAGGCCTACACTGACGCCTGCCTGGGTGCAGGGGCCACGGTTCACCCCTGGAGGAAGCCAGACTTCTGCCGTGAGTCTCATATGTATATATGTATATATATATATATATATATATATATATATATATATATATATATATAGACACTCTGTCAGGCCCTCGAAGATTGGACAAATATTTGGTTTGAAAACATTTGGCAGGTCCCAATTATGTGTCAGCTTGAGCAAAAGTTGAAAGAAGAAGCAAAAGTCGATATCTCAGGCTGCCACTTCAAAGTCACACATTAACACAGTTACGGAGAAAATATTGTTGTCCGTCAATAGTAAAGTAATTCCTTAAATGTTGCAGCAAGCTTAAAGGGGCAATCTGCAGTTGCTACATTCATTTGTGGACTTATAAATGAGAGATATGTAGCATTGATTCTTGAAGAATATAATTTATCAATACCTTAAGAGCTTAATTCAACTGTCGTACTCCATCAGAACCAAAAATATAAGCTTGTTTTAGTCCAATGTTTGTAAACAAATAAATGTAAACAAACACTTTATAGCCCCAAAATATGGTTTTAATATCATGGATGGTCAGTCCTTCTATCCGTAGCTCTTGAGAGTAGTTACAATCCTCCAGCCCCATATCTCAGCTTTTTATAGAAGCAAGGGCGGGAAGCATGAGACAGCCTATAGGGAGGTGGTCAGAGACCTGGCAGTGTGGTGCCAGGACAACAACCCCTCCCTCAATGTGAGCAAGACAAAGGAGCTGATCGTGGACTACAGGAAAAGGCGGGCTGAACAGACCCCCATTAACATCGACGGGGCTGTAGTGGAGCAGGTCGAGAGTTTCAAGTTCCTTGGTGTCCACATCACCAACGAACTATCATGGTCCTAACACACCAAGACAGTCATGAAGTTGGCACGTCAACACCTTTTCCCCCTCAGGAGACTGAAAAGATTTGGCATGGGTCCCAGATCCTCAAAAAGTTGCACCATCGAGAGCCTCCTGACCGGTTGCATCACCGCCTGGTATGGCAACTGCTCGGCATCTGACCGTAAGGCACTACAGAGGGTAGTGCGTACGGCCCAGTACATCACTGGGGCCAAGCTTCCTGCCATCCAGACCTATATACTAGGCGGTGTCAGAGGAAGACCCAAAGAATTGTCAAAGACTCCAGTCACCCAAGTCATAGACTGTTCTCTCTGCTACCGCACAGCAAGCGGTACCGTTGCGCCAAGTCTAGGACCAAAAGGCTCCTTAACAGCTTCTACCCCCAAGCCATAAGACTGCTGATCAATTAATAAAATGGCCACCCGGACTATTTACATTATGGCCTTCCCCCATTTGTTTTTACACTGCTGCTACTCGCTTTACCCCTACCTACATGTACAAATTAGCTCGACTAACCTGTACCCCCACACATTAACTCAGTACCGGTACCTCCTGTATATAGCCTCGTTATTGTTATTTTATTGTGTTACTTTTTATTATCTTTTACTTTAGTTGATTTGGTAAATATTTTCATAACTCTTTCTTGAACTGCATTTTTGGTTAAGGGCTTGTAAGTAAGCATTTCACAGTAAGGTCTACACCTGTTGTATTCGGCGCATGTGACAAATAAAGTTTGATTTGATGTGAAGCATGCTTTGTTATTGTTTCAACCGCTGACTGCCCCTTTAACCCAGATTTGTTACAATATATTTGTGATTTATGAAGATTTTCCTGTACTGACCCTGTTTCTGCCTTCCCCTTTCTTTTTGCTCTCCCTCCGTAGCCCTGCCCTGTCCCCCTAACAGTTCCTACTCCATGTGTGTGAGCTCTTGTCCCGAGACCTGCCTGGGGTTCAGCGGCGCCCCTGGCTGTTCAGAGCTGTGTGTGGAGGGGTGCGAGTGTAACCCCGGCTTCATCCTCAGTGACGACAAGTGTGTTCCCGTTAAAGACTGTGGCTGTGTCGACTCCTCCGGAGACTACCAACCTGTGAGTACGACTCCCTCTTTCACTTTGACAATTTCGGCATGTTATGTAAAGCATCAAGGTTTGGTAAAGGGTACATTAGGATACAGTATAAATACAATACATTGCTAAATCATCCGAACATAAAATAAAATATGCATATCCAAAATGTCAGTACACGTGCACATTCAGAAATACCCAAAACTTGATACTGAACTGTACACAATGTTTATATTTACTCTATCTTGTATTTTCCACGTTGGACTTTTTTGTAAAAGATACCTGTTGACTTCCCTGTAAAATATAAAGGTTAAATAAAATTTTAAAAAACGTTTCCCTGGGCTATTCATGGCAGTCAGGTACTGTAGTCTGAACATGGTGTGTGTTTTTCAGGTGGGTGACGACTGGTACCTGGAGGGCTGTAAGGAGGAGTGTGTGTGTCTGGATGGGGGGGTGATACAGTGTCACAACACCACCTGTACCCTGACAGAGAGCTGTGGCCTGCAGGACGGAGAGTTAGGATGTTACCCACTGGGTACGACACACACACACACACACACACAAACAGAAGGGAGAGTACGGATGCCAATGTAATTTTTTTTGTGTGTGTCATTTATTTTACTTGGCCTTTATTTTTGGGGGTAAGATTGAAAAGCGTCTTTGGGTGACAAGCACTATACAATTGTGGGGTCTCAGTTTCGTGCAGTTGTAGCTTTTGAAATGTGTACGTTTTTATAAGAAATATTGTAAATGGGGCTATCAGTGCTCCCTCAAAACATACGTTTAAACTTCTATGAAAACAAAACATTATAAACTCAAATCTAAACTCTACCCTCCTCTACTCACAGAAACGGGAATCTGCACGGTCCAGGGTGACCCTCACTACACCTCTTTCGATAAGAGGGTGCACCACTTCATGGGTTCCTGCTCCTACACCCTCACCAAGCCCTGCAATGAAACCTCCGGGATGGCATACTTCACCGTTGACACCCAGAACGAGCACCGAGGCAGCAACAAGAAGGTGTCGTACGTCAAAGCCGTCGTGATTAAGGTGTACGGGATCACCGTCATCCTGGGGAAAGGACGCAAAATACAGGTGAGGAACATGGGAGGTTAGCCACAGCACGACCTGGTTTATTCGGTTATGCTGGCAAAGTGGCAAGATAAGGCCCGTGGTCAATAAAATAGACTTTAGATGTTATGGTGGCAAAGTGGGAACAAACTGGGAGCAAATGTCTCGAAATGGAATATACGAAAACAAGAACGCATACCAATGAAAATACTGTACATTATCAATAGATAACCACGTAGTGTACAATCTGCTAAGTTAACTCCAATTTAAAACGCTTACACCCTCACATCTCTTCCAGGTCAACGGAACTCTGGTGACCCCTCCTGTGACTCTGACCAATGGGGTGAAGATCTACCTGAGTGGGAAGTTTGTTGTCTTGGAGACGACCTTTGGCCTGAGGGTGAGGTTCGATGGTAACCACCACGCTGACGTCACTCTGCCCTCCTCCTACAACGGTCTGCTCTGTGGACTCTGTGGTAAGCGATAATCAATCAACGATGAGCATCTCCAAACATGACAGATAATTGATTGTAAATAAGAAGGTGATTTAAAGAAACCAGGCACATCAACAAAAAAAGCCCTGATAAGTTATTTCACCCACTTTCATCATATTCCCGTTTGTAGTGGGTAGTAGATTTATGTAGTCTTGTCTGAACACCTCTTTGAATATCATTTTATATCTTGAATTGACTGCTTTAAAATATAATTTTACCCCGACCCAGCTAACAGTTTGTATGCACAGTAACTGTTGATGTGGGCAGTAGTAACTGGATCCGTCGATCCTCTATTCTTGTAGGAGACTTCAACGGCCAACCCGGTGATGACAACATCAAGCCAGACGGTAAACCAGCCGGCAACACAAACGAACTGGGAGAGAGCTGGCAGGTGCCCGACGCCCGCCCCGAGTGAGTCACACACACGTGTTTCAGTTTCAATGTTTTTATTTATCCAGCACTGTTAGGAAGAACTGTAGTCTGAACTAAGATACCAGACTATGTTACATTTCACCCAGATTCCATTGTTTTTGTATCAATTATGAGCTATAGGTCTGACTCCATCGAGGAGATTTCATTTCCATCCTCGACAGTGACGTCTTTGACATTCATCCCTTTCCTCCTTTCGTCAATCCCTCCATCCCTCTCTCTTCTTTCAGCTGTACCCACGGTGGAGGAGAGGAGGAGTGCGATCCCAAGGTTGAGGCAGAAGCTGAGAAACCCACCAGCTGTGGCATGATCACTGACCCCAGCGGTGAGACTCTCACACACACACACACACACACACACACACACACACACACACACACACACACACACACACACACACACACACACACCACACACACACACACACACACACACACACGCGCACGCATGGAAACACAAATTACAGCTGTCGGACATTAACACCAGTCAGAAAATCATAGACATGCTCAATCCACGTGCACTCTCTCACAAACGTGTAATATTCATGTTATTACATACCACTTGTACTGTATCTTTTAGTCTCCATTTACTAAAGCCTTTTCTCATTTCTGTAGAACCAGAAATTATATTTAAACGAAATATCATTGATTCTAGAGATAAGCGAGAGAGTTGTGCCTGAAATGTCAGCTAACTTACCACGAACATTACTCATTGCTCATTTGTCCAATTCTCTCAGTTGTCTTACAGCATTTTTTTTTGTCTATTGTGTTATTACATGTCATTTGTACAATGTTAAAACTATTTATTGATAATTCCTCACTGTCTCAGCCATTTAACACCATCCATTTCTCCATCCGTTCTCTCTCAGGTATCTTCAAGCCGTGCCATGCGGTGGTTCCCCCCAACATCTACCAGGAGAACTGTGTGTACGACCAGTGTGCTACGGGAGGGGAGACGGTGGCTCTGTGCCAGGCTATAGAGAGCTACGCTGACCTGTGTGCCTTGGCTGGAGTACCCATCGCATGGAGGAATAACACCTTCTGCCGTAAGTCACATACCAACATGCGTGCAGGCGCACACACACATTGAAACACAGGTATGCACGCAAACGCATACACACACCTTCCCGACTGTGTGTAGTCTGACTAACACGCCTGTGCGCCATGTGCTGTAACACACCTGTGCTCCATGTGCTGTAACACACCTGTGCGCCATGTGCTGTAACACACCTGTGAGTCCTTTATGTGTACTGAGTCCTATCTCTATTGGGTAACACCAATATTGTGAAAGTGGTGTGCCACAAGGATTAGTCTTACTACCAATTCAAATTCCATGTTCCCTCTAGTTCTCCCCCTTTCTTGGGCAGCAGCAATACAGATTATTCTCATTGCCCATCAGTAACCCATGTTTTCCCCCGCTCTCTCTCTCTCTCTCTCTCTCTCTCTCTCTCTCTCTTCCCCTCTCCCCCCAGCTCTGAAGTGTCTCCAAGGCAGCCACTACGAGCCATGTGGTAGCGCCTGTCCTTCCAGCTGTCAGAACCCTACCTTCAACGCCACCTGTATCCAGCCCTGTGTAGAGGGGTGTGTGTGTGACCCCGGCCTGCTACTCAGCGGTGACAAGTGTGTTCCACCCAGCCAGTGTGGCTGCACCGACAAAGATAACAACTACAGGCCTGTAAGAATGGAGGAACCAAGTTATGACTTGACTAGTAAAGTTTACATAGTAGTCAATACAATGACCAGAGACTTATAGGAATGATGTACACAGATTGAAATAGTTTTAGTCTGTTTGCAAAAGTAGAAAAGTAGTGTTTGGTAGAATGTTGTTAAGGCTAGCTCATTGTGCTCATGTGGATGAGTGACTAAATTAATGAAGTGGTTTATTGACTAAACTAACATGGTTGATTGTCATATGTCTGTGGGACTGTGTCTGATGTCCATATCTCTCCTTGTTTGTGTGTGTGTGTGTGTGTGTGTCCTAGGTGGGAGACAGTTGGTTCACTGAGCTGGACTGTTCGGAGCGTTGTAAGTGTAACCCTGGCAACAACATTGTCTGTGAGCCATGGCAGTGTAGTCCCGCCCAGGAGTGTAAGGTGTTGGAGGGAGAGCTGGCATGTGTTTCAACAGGTAAATGCCACACCCCCTTTCAGGGCTTTTTCTTGGTCTTTGTTGTGTTGTTTATTTGGCTACTGTTACTGGGACAGAAATGTTTTGGTTTCACAGATACAGATTCCTAATTATAATGAATTATTAGTCCTGAACTCAAAAGCATTTAGAGAATCTCCATTGAACATGCTTCCAAGACCTAGGCTTAATCTGTGGCTGGAAAACCAGCTCTAAGTATCTTCACTTGTGATTTGAAATGAATGTGACACTGCCTGTATATGAAACACACCATGAAGAACTCCCAAGAAGGCATCACTAACCCAGATATGAATGTCTCTGTTCTCCGTGTCTCTCCCCAGGTTTGGGTGTGTGTCATGTGGCCGGAGATCCTCATTACTACACCTTTGATGGTGTCATGCACACCTTCATGGGCACCTGTACCTATACACTGGTGGAGGTATGTAACCGTCGTCTCTCAACCTCTCTTCCTCGTTCCCTCTGTCTCTCCCGATCCCTGTAACACGTCTCGCTCCCCCCCGTTATCCCTCTCTCCCTCAGGTGTGTAACTCCACCAAGGTAACTCCGTTCACCATCGTGGCGAAGAACGAGGAGCGCGGCCAACCGGAGGCGTCGTACGTGCGCTCCGTCACGGTCTATCTTCCCAACGCCAACGTCACGCTTCAAAAGAGCAACAGAGTTCTGGTGAGATGGAGTTCAAGTTCAAACCTTTGTTGTCCGTTTTTGGTGAAAGTAGAATTGTGTGTATGGCTTACAGGCTTTATGCCTCATTCTCATCACAGCAAACATAGACAGAAAACACAAAACAGAGAGAGAGGGGGAGAGGGATCCATTGGGGAGCATGCTTGGTTCAATCCTGAGTACAGTTTCCTTTGTTTTCTCACCGTTTTAGTCAGATAGTAGAGATACAGTTATGGTACGTTTTGATCGTTATTCATCTTCTTAATGAAGCTGGCAGGGTAGCTTGGTCATTGCCTAGGGATCTATGGTGTACTAATAAATTACCTTGGGGGGGGGGGGTTAATTGGGGTGTTAGGCCTATTCTTGAGGGGCCTTCAACACCGGCAAGCCACTTTGTGGAACCGCCCATGGAAGCTGTGATAGTGAAGTTTGAGAAACATCAACCCATTTGCCTTATTTGTTATTGATTTCCACTAATCACCTCTCCTTTATCCCCCCCTCCCCTCTCTCTATTTCTCTCTCTCCGCTCCAGTTGGATGGGCGCAGGGTACGTACTCCTCTGTCCATCGGTGTGGCCGGGGCCAGGCTCTTGAGTAGTGGTGTCTACAGTCTACTGGACACTGATTTTGGCCTGAAGGTCAAGTTTGATGGAGTCCACCACCTGGAGATCACCATCCCTGGAGAATACTTCAACAAGGTACGTCTGAGCCCAAATATAGTAATGCTACTGTATAATAATGCGTATTGTACAACTTATAATGATGGTAAAATTAAGCCTTTCACACAATACATGTCTTGGCCATACTAAAATACTCAGAACTACATTTTAAAGTGACTTCTAATGATTTTCTCTGCCCTTTTCATTCATGGAATTATCCATACTGTTCAAAAATGTTTTTGTATTTTAGTTTTTTGAATTTTACCCGTTTTCTCCCCAATTTCAATCTTGTCTCATTGCTGCAACTTTCCAACGGGCACGGGAGGCGATGGTCAAAGTCATGCATCCTCCGAAACATGACCCGCCAAACCGCGCTTCTTAACACCCGCCCACTTAACCAAGAAGCTAGTCGCACCAATGTGTCGGAGGAAACACCATTCACCTGACGCCCGAAGTCAGCTTGCAGGCACGTTACAAGCAGTCGGTAGAGCGCGATGAGCAAAGTAAAGCCCCCCCAGCCAAACACTCCCCTAACCCGGACAACGCTGGACCAATTGTGCACCACCCTATTGGACTCCCGATCAAATCAAATGTTATTTGTCACATGCGCCGAATACAGCAGGTGTAGACTTTACAGTAAAATGCTTACTTACAAGCCCTTAACCAACAATGCAGTTTCAAGAAAAATAAGTGTTAAGTAAAATCTGTAGTGCCTTGCGGTCGGAGGCCGAGCAGTTGCCATACCAGGCAGTGATGCAACCAGTCAGGATGCTCTTGATGGTGCAGCTGTAGAACTTTTTGAGGATCTGAGGACCCATGCCAAATCTTTTCAGTCTCCTGAGGGGGAATAGGCTTTGTCGTGCCCTCTTCACGACTGTCTTGGTGTGTTTGGACCATGATAGCTTGTTGGTGATGTGGACACCAAGGAACTTGAAGCTCTCAACCTGCTCCACTACAGCCCCGTCGATGAGAATGGGGGTGTGCTTGGTCCTTCTTTTCCTGTAGTCCACAGTCATTTCCTTTGTCTTGATCACGTTGAGGGAGAGGTTGTTATCCTGGCACCACACGGTCAGGTCTCTGACCTCCTCCCTATAGACTGTCTTATCGTTGTCAGTGATCAGGCCTACCACTGTTGTGTCGTCGGCAAACTTAATGATGGTGTTGGAATCGTTCCTGGTCATGCTGTCATGGGTGAACAGGGAGTACAAGAGGGGACTGAGCACTCACCCCTTAGGGGCCCCCGTATTGAGGATCAGAGTGGCAGATGTGTTGTTGTTACCCTTACCACCTGGGGACTGCCTTTTAGGAAGTCTAGGATCCAGTTGCAGAGGGAGGTGTTTAGTCCCAGGGTCCTTATCTTAGTGATTCACTTTGAGGGCACTATGGTGCTGAATGCTAAGCTGTAGTCAATGAACAGCATTCTCACATAGGTGTTCCTTTTGTCAAGGTGGGAAAGGGCAGTGTGGAGTGCAATAGAGATTGCATCATCTGTGGATCTGTTGGGGCCGTATTCAAATTGGAGTGGGTCTAGGGTTTCTGGGATGATGGGGTTGATGTGAGCCATGACCAGCCTTTCAAAGCACTTCATGGCTACATACATGAGTGCTACAGGTCGGTAGTCATTTAGGCAGGTTTCCTTAGTGTTCTTGGGCACAGGGACTATGGTGGTCTGCTTGAAACATGTTGGTATTTCAGACTCAGTCAGGGACAGGTTAAAAATGTCAGTGAAGACACTTGCCAGTTGGGCAGCGCATGCTCAGAGCACACGTCCTGGTAATCCGTCTGGCCTTGTGAATGTTGCCCTGTTTAAAGGTCTTACTCACATCGGCTGCGGAGAGCATGATCACACAGTCGTCCGGAACAGCTGATGCTCTCATGCATGCTTCAGTGTTGCTAGCCTCGAAGCGAGCATAGAAGTAATTTAGCTTGTCTGGTAGGCTTGTGTCACTGGGCAGCTCGCGGCTGTGCTTCCCTTTGTAGTCTGTAATAGTTTTCACGCCCTGCCACATCCGACGAGCGTTAGAGCTGGTGTAGTACGATTCGATCTTAGTCCTGTATTGACCTTTGCCTGTTTGATGGTTCGTCGATAGGGTAGCGGGATTTCTTATAAGTGTCCGGGATAGAGTCCTGCTCATTGAAAGTGGCAGCTTTACCCTTTAGCTCAGTGTGGATGTTGCCTGTGATCCATGGCTTCTGGTTGGGGTATGTTCGTACGGTCACTGTGGGGACGACGTCATCAATGTACTTATTGATGAAGTCAGTGACTGATGTGGTGCACTCCTCAATGCCATCGGAAGAATCGCAGAACATATTCCACTTCTTTACTGACCTGTCGCTCATGCAGGGTACGTACTGCTTGTAAGCAGGAATCAGGAGGATAGAATTATGGTCAGATTTGCCAAATATAGGTTGAGGGAGAGCTTTGTACGGGTCTCTGTGTGTGGAGTGAAGGTGGTCTATAGTTTTTTTTCCCTCTGATTGCACATGCTGGTAGAAATGAGGTAAAACGGATTTTAGTTTCCCTGCGTTAAAGTCCCCGGCCACTAGGAGCGCAGCCTCTGGATGAGAGTTTTCCTGTTTGCTTATGGCCTTACATAGCTCATTATGTGCGGTCTTAGTTCTATATAATGTCATAGAGCCCGACCGGTTGTAATAGATCCCGGGATCGAACCCGGGTCTGTAGTGACGCCTCTAGAACTGCGATGCAGTGCCTTAGATGGCTGCGCCACTCGGGAGGCCCTATTGTTCAAATTCTATTCACATTTATTTTATTTTATCTTTTTTTTTAAGTAATTGACACTGTTTCTTGTACAAACTTCACTCTTATATTATTCCTCAGTTTCAACTCACACCTCTTTCCTTCCGTCTGTCCAGGTGTGTGGTATGTGTGGTAACTACAACATGAACGCCAAAGACGACAACCTGAAGCCCGATGGAAACCCGGCCAAGGATGTGATAGAACTGGGCAACAGCTGGAAGTCCGAGGGAGACTCAGACCCAGGGTCAGTAACCTCTAACCTCTCACCTTTGACCTTGTACTTTAGGCCAGGAGGCTACCAACTAAAGCTTTTTCTTGGTCAGATCATGTGTTACTGTACACCTGAGTGTCCCTGAAACACAGATACCTGTCAATATCATTTATATTTTAGATATCTGGATCTTTAATAATATATAGCCTTAAGGCAAGCCAATGTTCAAATAGACCAGGTACAAATAGGCCAGGAGTAAACCACTCTGTCTGTACAAGGCTTGCAAAAATTATGTATAATGAAACATTCTAGCAACACTTATTGGTGAGTGATCATTAATCCTTATGGTCTTGCAGGAGGTTACATTTTTGGGTACTCTCTCTCCCTCTTCTCCATCCCTCTATCTAACCCATCCCTCCCCCCATCTCTCCCTCCATCCCTCCAGGTGCTCGCCAGATGAGCGTCCCAACATCCACCCAAACTGCACGGCAGAAGAAGAGAAGCAGTACGAGACCCTGTGTTCTTCTATCATCCTCGGCGACAAGTTCAAGCCCTGCCACTCTTTCCTGCCACCGGAGGCCTTCCTGGGGAACTGTGTGTACGACATGTGTGAATACGACGGCATGCAGGCCACGCTGTGTGATAACGTGGAAGCCTACGCACAGGCCTGTCAGTCAGCTGGGGTTACCGTCGACTGGAGAAACAACACATTCTGTCGTAAGTTATGGGGGAGATGGGGGGTAGGGGGAGGGAGATGGAGAGGGTAGGGTGAGATGGAAGGACAGAGTATTGGAGGGAGGTTGGGCATAGGATGCTATATCAATGAATGAAAATGGAAGGAAATTAGTTGGCTTTGGAATTGAATTTGTAAAAGTACTACATGTGTAGGCCTATACTGTCGACCAATGATGCCGCAATTACCAGACGAAACCCATCCATAGAGCCAATGTTACTGTAACTGTTACTGCACTGTATGGAAAGATAGGATCTTTGATTATCGTCTAACCCCACCATCTCTCTTTCCCCCTCCAGCCCTGCCGTGCCCCCCCAATAGCCACTACTCTGACTGCACGCCCCCCTGCCCCGCCACCTGCTCCGACCTGTTCCCCATGTTCTGCCACCTTCCCCCCACCACCTGCGTCGAGGGGTGCCAGTGTGACGCGGGGTTCGTACTCAGCGACGGGAAGTGTGTCCCTCTGGCCAAGTGTGGATGTGTGGACTCCAATGGAGAGTACCACGATGTGAGTGCTTACTGTTTCGTCGACCAATCGTTGCCCACTTACACGCACTACTTTACCAGTCATACACCCCAACTAAACACCGAAAAGTTCCTTTCAATTTATGGGGATTGTCAGATGGCAAACATATTTGTACCATAGCGTGCATGATATTCAACTATGAAACAAGTTTGGTTAGACAAGAATCCAAACTCCACCAGCCAGACACAGATTCAACACATTCTCTATAATACCATTAAAACGAGATTTCTTTAGACATACTGTATAAACAGTCAGCTGTAATCCTAATGTGTGTTCTGTGTGTGTGTGTGTGTGTGTGTGTGTGTGTGTGTGTGTGTGTGTGTGTTGCAGATGGGAGAGTCGTGGGTGACTGACCACTGTGATGACAAGTGTACCTGTAACCTGGGCGGCTCCATCACCTGTTCTGATTTTCAATGTAGGGATGATTCTGTCTGCACTCTGGACAAGAACGGAGACCTCTACTGCAAACCTGAGAGTAAGTCCCAACTCTTCTCTCAAAATAGTCCCTGCAACTCTGCCCCCACTGCCATTTCTACCTAAAATATTAGGAGAAGGTTACCATTTGTCAACTATACTTCCTCAATACAAACTTTTCTGTCTCCCTCTCTCCCCACCTTACTTCATCTCCCTTTCTCTGCCACTCCCCACCTCCCCTCTCCCCCTCTCCAGAATTCGACAGGTGCAATATCCACGGTGACCCCCACTACCGTACGTTTGATGGGTTCACCCACCACTTCCAGGGCCCCTACACCTACACCCTGACCGAGGGCCACTCCCTCCTCAGCTCACTGGCCTCCCTCCAGGTCAGAGGGAAGAACAGCCGTCGCGGTGGCAGCAAGATCTCCTACCTGGATGAGGTGTATGTAGATGTCTATGGAGTCAGCATCCGCTTCCTGCAGAAGAAAGTTGTACTGGTGAGTTAAATATAATATAATCCAACAATGCCTGTTGTCTTGGCGACAGTAATCTAGCTCTAAAACCATGAGAGTCTCCTCTCTGTTACCTTCCAGGTCAACTATGACATCACTATGAACAGTTATAACCTCTTGTGTCATCTCCATGAACAGTTATAACTTCTTATGTCCTCTCACTACCCGTGTAGGTGAACGGTGAGCGTGTGGCTCCTCCTCTCAGTCCTAGAGACGGCCTGACCATCACGATGAACTCCAAGAACGTCCAGCTGGTCACCGACTTTGGCATGACGGTCCGCTTCGACGGCAAAATCCACGGAGGTGAGAGGGAGAGAGAGTGTGAGAGAGAGTGAGAGAGAGAGTGTGAGAGGGAGAGTGTGAGAGGGAGAGTGTGAGAGGGAGAGCGTGAGAGGGAGAGCGTGAGAGGGAGAGCGTGAGAGGGAGAGCGTGAGAGGGAGAGCGTGAGAGGGAGAGCGTGAGAGGGAGAGCGTGAGAGGTGGAGAGCGTGAGAGGTGGAGAGTGTGAGAGGTGGAGAGTGTGAGAGCGAGAGTGTGAGAGCGAGAGTGTGAGAGCGCGCAAGTGAGAGAGTGTGAGAGAGAGATTGTACTCATGCAATACTCTTTCTCCCTCCCTAACAGAGGTGATCCTACCCAGTACATACAAGAACAGGGTGAGAGGTCTGTGTGGGAACTACGACGGATCCTCCAAGAACGAGTACATGAAACCAGACGGAACTGTGACGCGGAAACTTGACGAGTTCGGCGAAAGCTGGAGAGTGACTGACAGGCAGGGGGCGGAGCTAGTGACAGCAGACCTCCCCAAGATGGTGCACCTGCACAGGTGGGAAGGAATCACTCGATTATATATAAACACATTTCATGTATTTATTTATTTGTTGGTTCATTCATAATCTATTTATAAACACAACCGACTGAAAAATAGGTCTGTCGAGATGATCGAGTGTACATAACTAAATATGACTCTCCTTCCTTTGTTTTTTTTTCTCCTTCGCCCTCTTCTTCACCCTCTCCCCTCTCCCTAGGCGTGATGTGGAGACAGACCCAGAGTCTGGCTTTGAGACAGCAGGTTGTACTGACGCTCAGCTGGCTGAGTTGAATGGTAACAAACAGTGCGGAGCCGTGTCTGACCCTTCAGGACCCTTCGCTGGCTGCCACGCCCAACTACTGCCCAACCGCTTCCAGGAGTGAGTAGAGACTGTGTGTGTGTGTGTGTGTGTGTGTGTGTGAGAGAAAGCGAAAGAGTGTTTCTGTGTGCTACAGGTGGGTACGTTTGATACTTTTCTCTCAACCCACAACTTGAATTTATATTCTACTTATGTGTGTAGGTCTGCACTATTCCCTCCAGTCACTGTCTGTCGTGTGTGTGCGTTTTAGGGACTGTGTGTTTGACCTGTGTGCGGATCAGGAAACCGCCTCTCTGCGTTGTGACAGCTTTGAGGTGTACGCCCTGGCATGCCAGGAGGCCGGTGTCAAACTGGGCAAATGGAGACAACAGCTGGGCTGTGGTAAGACACGTGCGCGCACACACACACACAGAAGGAGAGTTGGGATATGCAAAAGACACATTTCCAATTCACAAATGCGTATTAGTACACACTGGTGCAACTGTGAAATATAAGCACCCACCAAATTATTATTATTACACACACTACTATAGAGATGTCATTATACACACACACACACACACACACACACACACACACACACACACACACACACACACACACCTTGTCTCACATACACACATTACTACAGAGATGTTATTAAACACAAATGAACGCATGCATACGCACACACTCACACAGACACACTCTCTAACGTGTGCACACACACAAACACTCGCGGACACAAACGAGCACACACACAAGCACGAATACACGCACGCACACACACTACACTACAGAGATCTTATTAAACACACATAAATGCACACATGCACCTTGTCACACACACATAAATGCACACGCACACTCACAGACACACAAATGCATATGCAAACACACATGCACTAATGCGCACACATTCCGGTATTACACACACAAATTATTAAATACACACAAGTACACACACACAATCTATCGGAAATACAATCAAAATACATTCACTCAGTGCTGTGTTCTTAATAATAAATGACTTTTTTTCCTTCACTTGTAATCCCTAGCAAACTGCTAAACTGATTCTGCCAAATCATTTTGGCAGTAATACTTATTTTCAACTGCCCTCCTCTCAACACCCCTTATGTGTTTGTTGCTAATCCTGTGTCCTCACTTTCTCCCTCTCTTCCTCCCTCCCTCACTCTCCCCCTCCTCTCTCCCTCTCTCCCTCCTCTCCTCCCCCCCAGTCCTGAGCTGTGTGGCCAACAGTACCTACTCTGAGTGTATGTCCCCTTGCCCCGCCTCCTGCGCTGACCTGGCCGCGCCTTCCGATTGTGACTTCACTGCCTGTGTTGAGGGGTGCCAGTGTGCCCCCGGTTTCGCCATGAGCACAGGCAGCTGTGTGCCCTATAGCGAGTGTGGCTGCAACTACCTGGATAGATACTACCCGGTGAGTTAATACAGCTGTTGCAGAACATTGTATGGTGTGGTGTGTGTATAACTCTGTCCCTTTCCTCGTACATGTCTCTCTCTCTCTACCCCATTTTGATCTCTCTCTCTCCCCATCACTCCATTCCCTTCCAACCCAGCTCAAGGAGAAGTTTGTGACAGAGGACTGTGCCCTGTCGTGTGAATGTACGGCCTCGGGCGCCGTGTGCCAACCCAAGGGCTGTGCCGACACACAAGTCTGTACCATTTTCGACTACGCGCGTGACTGCTACAAAAGTGAGTGAGTGTGTGTGAGTGTGTGTGTGTGTGTCTTTGTGTGTGGCTACTGATACATGCATTTGTGCCCCTAGTAGTTGCAATAAGAACAACTTCAGTGTGTAAAATGGACTGAAATGTCTTTGATAACAAATGTACCCTCTCGCCCTCTCTTCTCAGTGAGTCCGTGTCTGGCTTACCCCTGTCTAAATGGCGGTACCTGCTCTGAGTCTAACACGACAGTTGACTCATTCACCTGCCAGTGTAAAGAGGGCTTCGAGGGCAATCTGTGTGAGATCGAGAAGACCGAGACCAGCGGAGGCCTGGGTACGTGATTAACTGGAGCTAATACTATACCGTACTGTATGGGACTGTACTGCTCTATACTATTCTGTACCGTATTTCACTGTACTGTATGGGACTCACATGTATTGTACTGTATTGTATGGGACTGTACTGTACTATACTATTCTGTACCGTATTTCACTGTACTGTATTGCACTGTACTATACTGTACTGTATGGGACTCATATGTATTGTACTGTACTGTATTGTATTATACTGTACTGTATGGGACTGTACTATACTGTACTGTACCCGGTAATCCTTGTTGTTAGAATAGCATACAGGCATACCAGTGTTGTAACTGTCTCCTCCTTCGTCCCACAGATAAGAACACGATCATTCTCATCGCAGTCCTAGTGCCTCTGGGAGTCATCATCATAGCACTGATTTGTGTGTTATGCTACAAATGCTGTCGAACGTAAGTACTTTACAACAACCACTAAAACACAGCCTGTTTATCATAGAGCAAAAATCTACACTGACAACATGAAATAATCAAAGATCAAGTTGATCATGACAGTTTGCTTTATTATTCAGTATACAAGACAGGAAAAGCTAACGTCACCTGTCAGTGCAGTATTTGTATTCCTATGTAAATGGATGCTAACTCTCTAAACCATTTTGCGTTTACAGGAACAAAAAAAACAGGTTTGATTTTGACAACACAGATTCAAGTAAGTGCCTATCTCAATCTCACTTAAAACATATCAATTTTTACTTTCACTTACATTTTGTTTTACCTACTGTAGCTAATATTATACTACTTAGCTAATATTATCCCAATAAAACCAGGTCAAGGATTTAGATGGGAAGGATATAGTAAACATTGAATTCGAATCAGTAGAACAAAATTCCCTGTTCAGGTCAATGATGCCATAATGGGTGGACCGTAGACCATTTGAAATGAGTAAATTATTTTGAAGTTGATTATTTTGAAACAGAATATTGGCAGCCAGCTAAAGAGAAAAGCACAAGAAAAACACCTGTCACCCACCTATTCAGCTGATTTATTACAGAGGCAAGTGGACCTTGCCGTGCCATAATTCTATAACCTCAATCCTTACCTTAACCTCACTGATATAACACTAACCTTAACCTAACCCTTGTTCCTAAACATAAACTCATTTCGACCCTTATGCCTAAACTTAAGTTTTTGTAATTCTATGAAGCCATGATCAGGAGGAAAATTGTGAAATCAATGCTCATACTGTGAAAAATAAGTGCTTTGGTTCTTCCACTGGATTGCATGACAAGTAGTTCTGCCCTCCATCCTTCCCAACTAAACCCTTGATCACCTTGGTGACCTGGCCAGGAGAAACTCCTGGACCTACCTAATAGTACCTGTCATAAAAAAAACAAATTCATGATAATAATAAACATTACACCTCTCTCTCTCTGTCTCTTTCCTCTCTCTTTCCCTCTTTTTGGCCTTCTTCACTTTCTCTTTCTTTCTCCCTCTTTCCCTGCCTCGCTTATAATTCTATGAATTGAATTTCTACTAGGCACCCAATACCGCATGCGTCTTAAGGACAGCGACGTCATGTACGAAAACCTGGACAACCAGCAGAAGAACGCAAGCGACATCATGACTCCCATGTAGATGGAGAGAAAGAAGAGTAGAGAACATAAGAGTTTCATATTTACTGGCAGATGAATGTACGGATATCACACAGACAGACACACACTCAATCACTCACTCACAAACAATGCACACCAATTCAGAACAGTCCGTAACGTCAATGTTACATATTTGCCACATTATTATAATTGTCATTATATTATCTGCTTTTATTAACTTATTAATGCTTTTGTTGTAATTTGAGAATGCATGAATTATGAGATGTGATCCAGGGAAAAGTGCAATTATAAAATGCCTCAAGTGCCTGAGATGTAATTTATTGAAGTGAATTAAATTGTTGCTGCACGCTTAACATTACTTGTCATGTCAGTCTTGTGTCTGCCTTACCTGTCCTACCGTAACACGCCCGTGTCTGCCTTACCTGTCCTACCGTAACACGCCCGTGTCTGTCTTACCTGTCCTACAGTAATGTACCTGTGAAATTGGTGTGCCACAAGGATGTCGTAGTACCCATTCAAATCCCATATTCTCTCCATTTCTCCCCCCGCTTCCACTTTCCTTTTTCTTGGTCAGCAGACTTACGACGCGTAAAATACAAACTTCCCAATCGCTCCAATTGTATTTATTCATACTTCAAGAGTGCAACAAACGAGGAGTGACCCAAAACAATTTTTTCCCAACACTTTTCCCTGACAGACGTTTGCATTCAAGGCATCTAAAAACAAGCAAGACCTAAAATAAGGCCAGTGAGACTGCTAGCAAACAACGTGCCACAGTACATCTGTGACACAATCAGCTGCATTTGTTGTTTGTGTGTCCAAAGAACCAAGAACAATACAATTAAAATCAATTCAAGTGCTTAACAACAATGACTGTTAAAAATAAGTCACTAATGTACATAAACAATCAAACTGTGAGCTACTTTGGTCCAAGTAGTAATAATACATTGTTTTAAAATCACAGAGGAAAGGAATGGAAATGTTTGTGACCAAACTTTTGTTCATCGAATGTTCTGGAACAATGAAAATTGAGTTGGAATGGTTTTGTTTTTCAGTTAAATTCCAGGCTTAAGGAAATAAAACATCTAAACAAAATAAAACAAGAAACGAAATAAAACGCATCCTCTGCACAAACAGTCTTGGGTACGTCTATTTCTTGACTTCATGTAAAGATATAGAGATAAAAACATCTAAATTAAACAAAGAATAAACAAGCAAGTACTCTGTGTCCAGGGAAAATAAGGCATAATAAGCCCCGTTTATACCTGGTGTTAACATGGGTCCTTTGTCCTGATCTTGTCTACATTCTGTATGTGCCCACATTTCCAGAAATGTGTCTACACATGGTATTAAAATGTGTCTGTTATCCGTCCAATGTGTCTGCATTGTGACCAGATTTCATGATCCCTTCCTTTATGCTAATTATTTCACTACTCTTTCAAAATAAGATTTATTTATTTATTATAAGACACATATTGATGTAATCAGTCAATGGTGCCACCTGTCAATGATTTTAACGGGTGGAATAATGTACTAAAATGGTTTCTCTGTCCAGATCTGTCTACACTTGTAAGATATAAAGACACAATGCATGCCTGACTACCTCCGGAGGTGGGCAGAATGATCTGATCACAAACAGATCACAATGTGTCTTTTGATTGTCAACACCTGTCTAAAAATGTGTGGACAAGATCAGGACAAGGATGCATGTTAGAGCCAGGTATAAACGGGGCTTTCGACACACAGTTAAAAATCTGATCGTTTGAAATGTCCCCAACCTCACATTGTAATTTACATCAGGGATAAAGACCCATTGGTAATTTCCATTGGCAATTGAACCAGGAAATAAAATAATACTTTAGACAAACATACAAAACATGCTTCAGGGGCACAAACATACACACACACACACACACACACACACACACTTATGCATGCACATACACATGCACACACACACCATTGTTCAATGTTCTCAGCACAAATGTAAACAGTTGAAAACGTAGCTACAGTAACGGACGTACGACTTCTAAATAATCCACTATAATAATCCATAATCCAATAATCCATCTGGATTGTTACCCAGGACTAAATCCCTAATAATAAGGTAAGGTGTGAATGAATGGCATAACAACAACAGGATCAAACAGTGTAATCAAAGTTTTAACAGCTGTGAACAACAGTGTGAGGCCGTGTCCCAAATGCCACCCTATTCCCTATTTAGTCCACTGCTTTTGACCAGGGTCCATAAGTAGTGCACTTTATAGGGAGTAGGGCGAACAGCAGTATAGCAAGGGAAAGGCAAATGATTTGAAAGAATTGTTCCCTATCATGGAGTGTGGACTATGAAGTGTGTGTTACGGAGTATGTCCTTCCATGTACAATATGTGTGCTTTGGAGTGTACTAAGGAGTGTGTATATGCACTTTTAAGACTATTAAAGCAGCAGCAAATGCTGATAAAAGAAAATCTAAATTATACAAATCGGACAATAAATATATTTAGCATAAACTAAAAACATCTCTGGTAGAATACTTATTAACTACTAAATACAGTGTAGAGACTGTGTGGCTCCAAGCCACTAAAATACAACACATTCTAATAAGAGTGAACCCGATGACACTATCCACGGGTGAAACAGATCTAGTCTGGTCCCAGATCTGTCTGTGCTGTCTTGCCAATTCCTATCGTGACAATGACCATAGGAGTTGTGAAGACAGCACAAACAGATCTGAGACCAGGCTAGAGTTATTCCACAATGCAACAGAACTCAACCCTTTCCCTGTGGTCTCCTGCTGCTTTTTTTTATCACAAGTTTGACATCCATCACGTTAGATACGTTTATCTAACAGTGTGTAAACTAACAAAATCCAGTTTTTCAGTAACAAAATCCGGGTTTTCACTAACAAAATCCAGTTTTTTACTCTTAAAATCCTGTTTTTCACTAATAAAATCCTGTTTTTCAATAATAAAATCCAGTTTTTCACTACCAAAATCCTGTTTTTCAATAATAAAATCCAGTTTTTCACTAACATAATCCAGTTTTTCACTAACAAAATTAACATCCAAGTATTACATTACATATACTGTGTAAAATGTATACCAGTGTATAACAATATGTATTAACAAGGTATTGGCTATTACCATAACCCTGTACGGTAAACACAGTAATCTTCAGTGAAAAAGTTCCCAAAGTGTTTCTACAAATAGTCTGGTTCTGTCTTCACCCTGTTTAAAACCGTAACAATTATTTACACATTAAATTACAGCATTACACAAGGAATAAAACAAGGAATGAAATGAAATGTTGACATTACAGTGAAATAAAAACTTCAAATGTTGTTGAGATAAAAATGTGAAATTATGTTGTTGAAAGTAACTTCTCCAGTGTCTTCAAATGATGTGGCTCACGTACAGTCAATCATTCAGTGTCTGACAGATTGTCTATCTGTCTGTCTGGTAAATCATTGTTCATGCGTGCCTTGTAGGATGTAGGAAATGTTCCGCATGAGACATGTCTCTCTCTCTCCATTTTTCTATCTATGTCTCCCTTCTTCCTCCCTTCCTTCGCTCCCTCCCATCTTCACAGTCTCATTGTTTCTACCTGGCTCAAGTACCAGCACTCCCTCTCTTCCTGTCTCTCGCCTTGTCTCTCAGTCTCTTCCACGGTTCCAGCACCAGTACCTTACACTCTCTCTTGGCGATCTTGTCCAGTGAGAGGACCGGCCGATCGGGGGGGAGGTAGAGGGGTCGACCCACTGGGGATCCCACTGGAGGGGTGATGGCCCTGCGCTCCATCACACTGCCCGTCCTAGAACACACACACACAGAGACACAAATACAAAGAGACATACGCACACACACACAATGGGGTTTAGGAGAGAGGTCAGAGAGTCAGAAAGAGGTCAAGGAGTCACTGCCATAATTTAGGGATTACAGGGAGTGTGTGTGTGTGTGTGTGTGTGGGTCTGCGTGTGTATGATTGTGTACATATATGCTTATGTGTGTGTGTATGAGTTTATGCATTGCATGTATGCTGATGTGTGTGTGTACGTACAGTATGTGTGTGTGTACGTGTGTGTGTGCCTTTAGAAAATATTCACATCCCTTTACCTTTTCCACATTTTGTTGGGTTACAGCCTGAATTTAAAATGGATTAAATTGAGATTTGTTTGGTCACTGGCCTACACTGGCCTACACACTAATGTCAAAGTGGCATTGTGTTTTTAATTTTTTGAAATGACAAATTCATTAAAAATGAAAAGCTGAAATGTCTTGAGCTAATAAGTATTCAACCCCTTTGTTATGGCAAGTCAAAATAAGTTTAGGAATAAAAATGTGCTTAACAAGTCACATAATAAGTTGCATAGAATCACTCTATGTGCAATAACAGTGTTTACCAGATTTTTTAATGACTACCTCATCTCTGTACCCCACACATGCAATTATCTATAAAGTCCCTCAGTCAAGAACTGAATTTCAAACACAGATTCAGCCACAAAGACCAGGGAGGTTTTCCAATGTCTTGCAAAGAAGGGAACCTATTGATAGATGGGTAAACATTTTAAAATCAGACATTGAATATTCCTTTGAGCATTTGAAGTTATTAATTGCACTTTGGATGGTGTATCAATACACCCAGTCACTACAAAGATACAGGTGTCCTTCCTAACTCAGTTGCCGGAGAGGAAGGAAATAGTGACTTTAAAACAGTTACAGAGTTTAATAGCTGTGATAGGAGAAAACTGAGGATGGATCAATATTGTAGTTAATCCACAATATGATCCTAATTGACAGAGTGAAAATAAGGAAGCCTGTAGAGAATAAAAATATTCCAAAACATGCTTGCAACAAGGTACTAAAGTAATACCGCAAAAAATGTGGCCAAGCAATTAACTTTTTGTCCTGAATTCAAAGTGTTATGTTTAGGGCAAATCCAATACAACACATTACACTCTCCAAATTTCAAGCATGGTGGTGACTGCATCATGTTATAGGTGTGGCTGTAATCGCTAAGGACTGCAGGGTTTTATCAGGATAAAAAAAGAAACGGAATGGAGCTAAGCACAGGCAAAATCCTAGAGGAAAACTTGGTTCAGTCTGCTTTCCACCAGACACTGGGAAATGAATTAACCTTTCAGCAGGACATTATCTTCCTCTTTGACATTACGGAGTATTTTAGCCACAAGAGCATAAGCGAGGTCGGGTACTGATATTGAGCGACTAGGCCTGGCTCGCAGTTCCAATACATCCCAAAGGTGTTCGATGGGGTTGAGGTCAGGGCTCTGTGCAGGCCAGCCAAGTTCTTCCACACAGATTTCGACAAACCATTTCTATATGGACCTCAATTGCGCACGTGGGCATTGTCATGCTGAAACAGGCAAGGGCCTTCCCCAAAATGTTGCCACGAAGTTGGAAGCACAGAATAGTCTACAATGTCATTGTATGTTGTAGTGTTAAGATTTCCCTTCACTGGAACTAAAGGGCCTAACCTGATGAAAAACAGCCCCAGACCATTAATCCTCCTCCACCAAACGTCACTGTTGGCACTATGCATTGGGGCAGCTAGTGTTCTCCTAGCATCCACCAAACCCAGATTCGTCCGTCAGACTGCCAGATGGTGAAGCATGATTCATCACTCCAGAGAACGTCTCTCCACTGCTCAAGATTCCACTGGCGGCGAGCTTTCCACCATTCCACCATTGCACATGGTGACATCACTAACACTGAGTGGCTGCTGCCAACATACTGACTCAACTCAAGCCACTTTAATAATGGGAAAATTGATGTAATCAATTTATCACTAGCCACTTTATATTATTTATATTATATCATGTTTACATAACCTACATTATTCATCTCATATGTATATACTGTAGGCTATACCATCTACGGCATCTTGCCATCTTGATGTAATTAGATGTATCACTAACCACTTTAAACAATGCCACTTTATATAATGTTTTCATAACCTACATTACTCATCTCATATGTATATACTGTACTCCATGCCATCTACTGCATCTTGCCTATGCCGTTCGGCCATCACTCATTTATATATTTTTATGTACATATTCGTATTCATTCCTTTACACTTGTGTGTACAAGGTAGTTGTTGTGGAATTGTTAGGTTATATTACTTGTTAGATATTACTGCATGGTCGGAACTAGAAGCACAAGCATTTCGCTACACTTGCATTAACACCTGCTAACCATGTGTATGTGACAAATAAATTTGATTTGATCAAAATAGGCCATGGAAACCCATTTAATGAAGCTCCCAACGAACAGTTCTTGTGCTGATGTTGTTTCCAGAGGCAGTATGAAACTTGATAGTCAGTGTTGCAACCGAGAACAGACAACTTTTATGCGCTACACGCTTCAGCACTTGGCGGTCCCGTTCTGTGAGCTTGTGTGGCCTACCACTTCGCGGCTGAGCCGTTGTTGCTCCTAGCACTTACAGTTGACTGGGGCAGCTCTAGCAGGGCAGAAATTTGACGAACTGACTTGTTGGAAAGGTGGCATCCTATGACGGTGCCACACTGAAAGTCACTGACCTCTTCAGTACGGGCCATTCTACTGCCAATGTTTGTCTATGGAGACTGCATGGCTGTGTGCTCGATTTTATACACCTGTCAGCAACGGGTGTGGCTGAAATAGCTGAATTCACTAATTTCAAGGGGTGTCCACACTATGTAGTGTATGTGTCTGTGCGTTACATGCGTGTATCTCCTACCTCATAAGAAGCGACCGTGATGGCTGTTGGTGAGAGAAGGACTGTGATCTTCCCAGACTCTGTCTGTCCAGCAGGTCTCTAACAGCAGGGCTGGAGGGAGAGTTCTTCCTGGACAAGGACAAAGACATGGGCCTGGCCTCGGCAGGGGGGTTGGAACAGGACGCTGTGAACTGAAGCTTCAGTTTCATGTGCTGGCTTAACTGGAGAGGAGGAGAGGGGGGCATGTGGAGTAATGTTTGGTATGCAAAATCGGAGAAACAAAAGAGGCACACACACACAGACACACACGTGCACTCTCTCCATCTCTCGCTGGTACCTCGAAGAGTCCTGCCTTGAGTATCTGGAAGCCGACAGTAAAGGAGAGGGTGGATCCTTTCCGACACTGGCCCAGGTTGTTAAGGGGGGAATGACATACCACAGAACTGACAGAGGGGTCCTCCTGACGACCACGACCTGGAGGGGAGGGGGTGACATTGACGGAAAGGGAGAGTGGGAGAGGCTGGTGTTTAGTTTACCCAAGGAGAGAGCAATATAATATAGCCTAAAGTGATTATGTTCCTCTGGTAGTTAGTTAGTTAGTTAGTTAGTTAGTTAGTTAGTTAGTTAGTTAGTTAGTTAGTTAGTTAGTTAGTTAGTTAGTTAGTTAGTGGCTTTGTTATAAATCATCACTGGACATTAGACAGAATTCCCACCCCACATCTACCGCCACTCTCTCTCTCTCTCTCTGTCTCAGGTTTGTGGGTGTACTATTTTTTGATTTAGTGGATCATTAAATACTTTTGACAAAATTATTGTAATATCGGTTTCAGGAGGTCAGCACTCAATTGGGTACAGTCATATCTAACTGACAGGAAACAGTCCACCTATATCAATGGGTCGTTTTCTTCCCCTAATGCATTAAACTGTGGAATACCGCAGGGCAGTTGCCTTGGACCACTTCTTTACTTAATATATACCAATGACCTTCCTTATGCCTTATCTGAAACTCAAGCTACTATATTTGCAGATGATACTACAATTTATACAGCAAGACAATCGGTTCAACAGGTACAGCAAGCTCTACAAGTAGATCTGGGAAATATCAGGGAGTGGGTTTGCCAGAACAAATTTATTTTGAACGCCAAGAAAACCAGGGTTATGTTGGTCTGTTCCACCAGGAAAAGGCCCGCACAACATGGGATGCAATTAAGTATGGGGGAAGTACAAATTGACGAAGTGGCAGAAACCAAAATACTAGGGGTTCAGCTAGACAACTGCTTATCATGGTTGTCTCCAATAACTCATCTATGTTTTAAAAAAATGCATGCATGATCAGAAGGATAGCAAAATATTCACCGGGAAAGATTCTTAAGCAAACAAGCCAAGCATTAATTGGGAGTCAGGTGAATTACTGTTATGTGGTCTGGAGACATGCATCAGCAAGTGAAATTATGAGCATGCAGGTTGCACAGAACAAAGCAGCAAGGATTGTTTTAAGGTAGAGATATGATTATTCTGTTGTAATCATGCACAATGCTCTTAGGTGGTAATTCATCAACAAGATAATAAAAAAAAAACATTGCTTATTTTATTTGACAATGTACACCATTTAAAATTGCCAAACTCCATTTACAACAGTATTCAGCTGGTAAGAGACAGGCTTTCAGTAAACACTAGGACTAGATTGTCCACCATCTACGTGTTATCCAGAAAGAAAAGAGAAATAGGCAAAATAACATTTAGATTCAGAGTAATAAAGATATTGAATAATTTATCTGAGTAAACCAGAAACCTTTCAATATACAAATTCAAACAATACTTTAGAACCATTTAAATATAAAACATTGGAAGGTTGTGCAGGACTATGATAGATGAAGGAATCAATCTATATTTTCAGACTGTATTTATCTGGTCAATATGTCAGCGTAATATGTCTGTTGTTTGTAACAGTGTGTTATCTGTGAAAATGTGATTGTATTATGAATTGTGCTTTAATGTTTAAGGACTCTTTGAAGATTAGTCCAAATGAGGACTAAAAGCGATCCTGATAAAAATCAAATCAATCTCTCTCTCTGTCCCCCTTGCTCCTCTCTCTATCTCTCTCTAAGTCATTTGTATTACAATCATACAGTGCCTTGCAAAAGTATTCATCCCCTATTTTGTTGCATTACAACCTGTAATTTAAATTGATTTTTATTTGGATTTCATGTAATGGACATACACACACAATAGTCCAAATTGGTGAAGTGAAAGGAAAAAAAATAAAAATGGAAAAGTGGTGCGTGCATATGTATTCACCCCTTTGCTATGAAACCCACTTAGCAAGGGGCACCACCAAGCACCATGAAGTCCAAGGAGCTCTCCAAACAGGTCAGGGACAAAGTTGTGGAGAAGTACAGACAAGGGTTGGGTTATAAAAAAATATCTGAAACTTTGAACATCCCATGGAGCAACATTAATTTAATTATTAAAAAATGTAAAGAATATGGCACCACAACAAACCTGCCAAGAGAGGGCCGCCCTCCAAAACTCATGGACCAGGCAAGGAGTGCATTAATCAGAGAGGCAACAAAGAGACCAGCTCCACAGTGGAGATTGGAATATCTGTCCATAGGACCACTTTAAACCATACACTCCACAGAGCTGGGCTTTACGGAAGAGTGACCAAAAAAATGACATTGTTTAAAGAAAAAAATAAGCAAACACGTTTGGTGTTCGCCAAAAAGCATGTGGGAGACTCCCCAAACATATGGAAGAAGCTACTCTGGTCAGATGAGACTAAAATTGAGCTTTTTGACCATCATGTCTGGCGCAAACCCAACACCTCTCATCACCCCGAGAACACCATCTCCACAGTGAAGCATGGTGGTGGCAGCATCATGCTGTGGGGATGTTTTTCATCGGCAGGGACTGGGAAACTGGTCAGAATTGAAGGAATGAATGATGGTGCTAAATAAAGGGAAATTCTTGAGGGAAACCTGTTTAAGTCTTCCAGAGATTTGAGACTGGGACGGAGGTTCACCTTCCAGCAGGACAATGACCCTAAGCATACTGCTAAAGCAACACTTGAGTGGTTTAAGGGGAAACATTTAAATGTCTTGTGTCATGACATTGGCCTGTTGGGGAGGTTTATGACCCCCATAAATACCTTTCCCCTTTTCTCTCTCTCTACTTTCTAAAGTTGACTCTTGTAAAGCCTTTGTAACATAGAGAGTGGTAACATCAAAAGGTGGGAAACGGAACCATATTTCGGTAATCCAACCAGTTGAAAATATGCGTTGGTACTTAATGAATATGATCTCAGATCAGTTGTTGTCTGAGACATTACTACTAATGACAGGATGACATAAACTGTATCTTGGAAAGTTGACACATTCTAGTTATCAGATTCACATGGAATTGTTGTGCAATTTAAATGTTTAAACATGAAACTATTTGTGAAAAGATGAAATGTAATTTTAGCTTCTTAAATGAGAGAACGGTTTGTCATAGAGAAACTCTGCTCACTCAGAGGCCCCGCCCAAGTGAACAGACATTGGTTGTAAACTAGGAAACATGCCCTTCTCTTCACCCCGATATAAGCCCGTTGACGAAAATCCAACTTTCTGTTCCAAGGACGTGAGGACTTGCGGTCCCCACGTTGAAAACACAAAGATCACCTACAGAACTAAGCCAACCTCAGCGTGAGCTCTGGTTGAATGACAAGAACCAAACGACATTAGCATCGAATTTCAACGTGAAGATGATGATCAACACGACAAAAGGATGAATTTCGACTATAGCAGCCAGAATATAGCATGAGCTTGAAGTATGGCAACTTGATATGAACTTTGAACTCTTATTCACTAAAGAAGTGATACCTCCTAGCCGTTGCGTTAGCAACAGCAGCTGTAAACGTGGGCTAGGAGAAGACGGACAGAGTATCCATTGTCCCACGCTCCAGTTCACCACTAGACATTCTTCGGAGGACAAGAGATCCATGCTGGACAACCCGGCCTTCTATCTACGACCAATCTACCGAAGCGCAGCTCAGAGTAAATATTTATTGCATTTTCCTTTTTCAAATGGGCGGTTATTTAGAATGCATAAGATTCTGTATTTACGATAGAGTAGCTGCCTACGGCCCAATAGAGACACAAAATCATTTTGGTCCTCAGTCTTCCCGCTCTTTCATTCAAAACCCAACCCCCTTTCTTTGTGTAACCAGCCGTCATATCTGTTCCGTCTGCTAGGGGCGTTTTCCTTTATGACATAATTTGTAATCAATGTATGATCCATTCTGTGTAGATGTAATTCTGTGTGATTATTTAGGTATTTAGTAAATAAATAATTAAACCAAATGTTGTATTGCTGATTCAACTTGTTAGCCAGGGTTCGTGAAGATAACCAAGAATTTACAACTTTCAGATGAGACTGAATAAGGTGACGATTAAATAATGACTGCTATTGAGGTAAAAGACTACCAGGTCTTTAAGAGTTTATTCGGAAGATAACAGCTCTATAAACATTCTTTCGTGGTGCCCCAACTTTGTAGTTAATTACATTTACATGATTAGCTTAATCAGGTAATATTAATTACAGAGAAATTATTTTATAGAATAGCATGTCATATCACTTAATCCGGCATAGCCAAAGACACATTTTTTACATTTTAGTCATTTAGCAGACGCTCTTATCCAGAGCGACTTACAGTAGTGAATACATATATTTCATTTTCATTTCATGCATTTTTGGGAGGGACTGCTGCGCGTGACGACACTTGGAATGGCCTAGTCAAAGCCCAGACCTCAATCCAATTGAGAATCTGTGGTATGACTTAAAGATTGCTGTACACCAGCGGAACCCATCTAACTTGAAGGAGCTGGAGCAGTTTTGCCTTGAAGAATGGGCAAAAATCCCAGTGGCTAGATGTGCCAAGCTTATAAAGACATACCCCAAGAGATTTGCATCTGTAATTGCTGCAAAAGGTGGCTCTACAAACTATTGACTTTGGGGGTTTTCAGTTTTTTTGTCTTATTTCTTGTTTGTTTCACAATAAAAAATATTTTGCATCTTCAAAGTGGTAGGCATGTTGTGTAAATCAAATGATACAAACCCCCCCAAAATCTATTTTAATTCCAGGTTGTAAGGCAACAAAATAGGAAAAATGCCAAGGGGGTGAAAACTTTCGCAAGCCACTGTATTTATTAGTTCAGTGTGTATGATCCTCTCCCTGGACTATCTCTCACTCTCTCCCGGTCTCTTTCTAACGGACCCTTTGTCATTACCCTCTGTCATTCTTTTTCTATCCCTCTCTTCTACTCTTTCTCTTGCTCGATTACACTCTTTTTTGTGTAAAAAGGATTAATCTTCTCCGTTTTCTACATCTCCCTCCCTCCCTCTCACCTCATCTCACTCCCATCTCCCTCCATAATCATCCCATCTCTTCCCCTCTCCCTCTCCTCTCCCATCCCCTCACCTTCGGGCGTCCAGACCAGTCTTACAGCCAGGAAGTCTTGCAGGTTGTTTAGTAGGGTGTATTTGACCCGGAAGTGCTCCTGAGGCTGCACAGCACTGGGACAGGAAGCTGTCATAACCAGCCGGGGTTGGTCCAGTCTTACGCTGGGCAGCTGGTAGTGGGTGGAGATGTACCTGGAGAAGGGAAGTTAAGTAGTAGAGTAATAATGGGGTAAGTATATTTGGACAGTTAGTCAACGTAGAGTAGTTATTATGGGATAGTTCCAACTAGATCTATGTATTTAAAGAGTTGACCCCATAGAATTAGGAATTAAAATACTATTAACTTTCTTATGATGGGATAAAGGTCAGCCATTTTGGTGAGGGAGTTGGTCAACCATGACAAGCCAGTGCTGTGATAAGATATTGTGTACAATATTGAATTTTAAGAATGTATCTGCACTGTGTGTTTGTTAGCTAGCTAGCCAGTCAGTTTTAGAGGAATGATTCCATAATTTTTTTCAGATTAACTGCCAATATGCCAACATTCCATTCAAACAATGCAGTGAATCCACAGCCATACACTGGCTGAAATCAGTTGATGAAAGTACATAGACAAGTTGTAAATGCAACAAGTACTGATATTGTATCATATAATAGCACTCACAGCCTTCCAAGAAAACAAAAACTGATACATTTATGGTCTGTTTACTTATATTTTAGAGGCTATTTACACAGAAAATGTATGCAAAATCCATATAAACTGTATTTATAATTATATGACAATATTTTAGGTTTACAATACTTATATTACACAAGTTCTAATATATCATATGCCTTAACTTTTCTGCATAAGTAAAATCAGGACTATGTCTCTACTGAAATTAATTTCAATTAGAGTAGTTTTTTGGATTTCTCACTGACCAACATTGCTGCCATTTTCACCCCATTCTGTAACTTTTAGGATTTATGACATAGCCCCTCTAGTAATTTAATAGGTCGTTATCAATAAAATGTTACAATACAGTAGTGTTGCCAACTTAGCGACTTTGTCGCTATATTTAGCGAGTGTTCAGACTCCTCTAGCAACACATTTTCAAAAAATCGACTAGCGACAAATCTAGCGACTTTTTCTGGTGTTATTGGAAACTTTTGGAGACTCTGACGTGAAAGCACGTATCGTTCTTACTCTTCTCAACGAGCAGCAGGTGCTGCCGTGGGCCCCACCCCAGTCCCAATGCACTCCCAGTTCACGTGCAGCAGTCCCTCCCAGCTGCAGTCAGAGCAGGAGATGTTCACCCCTCCACTGCAAATGAATCGCGCATACGGGAAGCCGCTGCTGGCTGATCCTGCCCTGGCTTACATTCAGGGTGGGATGGTAATGTAAAATGTTCTTTGTCTAAAATAAATCACTGCACAAAAATAAATCACTGCATTTGACTCACACAGCCTCAGTCACTTACTGACCTTGTCCACTGTGTGTGTGCCTCTCTGTGGCATAAGCTAAACATCTAGCTGGCTAGCTCATCATGTCTCAGTCTAAACTGTACACTCAAAAATACAGAAAGGAGTGGGAATCAAACCCTGAATTCAAAGGCTGGTTGAAGCCGTTTATTGGAGATGATACACGGGCGTACTGCCTGTATTGTAAGGCTGATTTCTACGCCAAACTTAGTGATGTAAAAAAACACATGACAACTCAAAAACATACTCAAAAGGCAAAGCCTTATAACAGTTCCACCCAAAACAAGCTGCCATTTATGGTTAAAAAGAAAGGCTGAGGCCACCATGACATTAGCTATCGTTGAACACTGTTCCATGCTGGCATGTGATCACATTGGAGAAGCATGTAGAGCTGCTTTCTCAGACTCCACTGCTGCTACCCACTTCAAAATGCACAGGACACAGTGCACAGAAATGATTAATGGTGTTCTAGCGCCATACTTTCTGAAAAAGTTGGTCGCAGATGTGGGTGGCCAGCGTTCCAGCCTCCTCCTCGATGAGTCCACGGATGTAAGTGTTTCTAAGTACCTGGGGGTTGTGATAAGGTACTTTAGTGACACCAAGCAGACAATTGTATCAACATTTCTGGGGCTTGTTGAGTTGGAGGGAGGAGATGCCAAATCTATAGCCCGTGCTGTTGTGGCTTTCCTCGAGAAGTGTTGTCTTAAAAAAGAGAAACTCCTGTGGATAGGGACTGACAATGCCTCTATTATGATGGGGATTAACAATGGGGTCCATAAAGTGCTGAAGGAGGAGTATGGCCTCAAATATCTGGTTCTTATTCGCTGTGTGTGCCACTTTCTGCAGCTTGCTGTAAGTCATGTTTCCAATTACACCATCCCTGTAGTGTGGATTACTTGGTACGAGAGACTTATAACCGGTTTTCAGTGTCTCCAAAGCGCAGGGAGGCCTACAAGGCCATATATGAGACCATCAACTGTGGGGAGAGACCTTTACAGATAACCAAAGTCTGTGCCACACGTTGGCTCTCCATTGAACCCACGGTTTCACGCATTTTGGACCAGTGGGAGGAGCTTAGGCTGCATTTCGCAGTCACCAAGTCCAGTGAATACTGCTACATGGCTGAGGTTTTCTACTCCATGTACAGTGATCCTCAAAACATATTGTATATGATTTTTTTAAAGTCAGTGCTAGGTGAGGTACAGTTGGCCATCAAGGCTTTTGAGGGAGAGCAATTAGATCCTCTTACGCTACTTGACAGCTTGGTTAGCCTGATCAAGTCTGTGAGCAGCAGGGTGCTGAATCCACTGGCAAATGTTGATGTACTCAAAGGGCCAATAGATGGATACATCAGTCCCAAACCGTACCTTGGTTACCTTTTTGAGTCAAAGGCAGCTGAGCTCCACCTTGCGCCTGAGGATGAAAACAATGTCCGAAAGCGGTGTGTAGCCTTCACCATCTCCCTCACTAATGAGTTGAGGGTGAGACTGCCGGACAACATCAAAGCATTGCAGTACATGTCAGTTTTCAATGTGGAGGAAACTCTAAAGCACAATAAGAGCCCTGGAGAAATAGAAAAAAATAGCCAAGCTCCTTGGCTACTCCCCTGCAGAGATAGACAAGATTGTCCAGCAATGGCATGCCATCCATCTAAGTAAATGGAATGAGACAAAAAACACACTGGGCTTCTGGAGTGAGATTTGGAAGTTTGGGGATGCAGCTGATATCAACCCGTTTCAAGAACTTGCCATGGCTGCTGTGTCTGTGTTGTCCTTGCCACACTCGAATGCTGAAGTCGAGAGAGTACTCAGCCAGATGAGTGTGGTAAAAAGAGAATTTAGAAATCGGATGTCCTTGCAGACCCTTAACTCCATCCTGTACATTCGATATGGACTGAAGCTGTCTGGTGAGGCTTGCTATGAGCACCAGCTGCCTGATAATGTTTTGCAGCTTTTTGGCACATCTTTGGTACATCAGCTGCTTACTCATTTAAGTCAGCTCCCTCAGTTGCTGAACCTGCCATAGAGAGCCTTGACCAAAATGGCGATGGCCCACTCTTTCTGTGAGCCAGCACAGCCTTTGTGTGTGTGGAGGGGGGTCTGGGAAATTTTTTTTTTACCTGAATTAGGGCCAGACTAGTTACCATAATTTTCTCACATTGCCATTGACAGTTTTTTCTATTGTCTCTTTTGGTCCATTTAGATTGTTAAGGTAGATTGTACACAAAAAAATGTAAAAAATGTTATGGTTAAAAATGTTCATGTTTTACTGTGACTTGTTGTAGTGGACCATAAGGTTAAAAACCATAACCAAACTAAGAAAACAAACAAAAAAAAATATTATTATTTTTATTATTAAATAAAAAATTTAATAAAAACTAAGTAACTCCGCCAGAGTGTTTCTTTTGGGTCACTTTTGCCGGTCCCAAGCCCGGATAAAGGAGGAGGGTTGGAATTGTGACATTTAAAAAAAACAAGAATCGACAGAAGAAAGTTCATTTGTCGTTCTAAACATATTTAGGGTGTTTTTTACTCACTTTTTTGTCTCTCCCACGACGTTATTCCTCTCTCCAACAGCGTCCATCACAATTACATGCACATGGCAAATTATGCAAATTAGGTGATTACGTCATCTAGCGACTTCTAGCGACTTTTAGGACAGCCAATAGCTACTTTAGTAACTGAGGAGTTGGCAACACTGCAATACAGTGCAGTGTTCGATTTGGCTGCTGAGGGTTAAGGAAGCCCCCAGCTCCGCTAAAACTATTGACAACTATGTGCCGTTTTACTAAATAAATTACTAAATAAATGGTATAACTATTTGGTTTTAATATCATCAGCTCTTGAAGAGCATAGTCAGAACTACACATCATCAGAGTTATACAGCAAGTAACTGCACGCTTTTCATGATTATTAAACATCAATTGTTTACAGTGAGGGTAGCCTATCCATTTGGCATGTAGCTAGCAACATGTGTCATTTAGCTTGCTTCATTAGAGATTTGGCTTTTGGAAAAAACTTGACTTCGGCAAGTCCTCGTCCTGGTAAAGTTGACAGTCGGACTACTGTCATCACCACCGTTGATGGCAAGCAAAGCCATCTAGTTTATCCCCTTAAAGTAAGCTCGTTAACTAGCCATATTGGCGTAATCTGTTATTAGCTAGCTAGCCAATTTGTGGTCTATCAATCAATGTAGCCTCACCTGCGTACCGGCAGTCCCCACAAGGTGGAGTGGACCAAGAAACTCTGAGGGCCCATGCACCTGTCATCGATGTCTATTTTTTATTTATTTAATAAATCAATTTGACAGTAACCCTCCAAAAAGTCATTAATACATCTTTTAAATTGACATATGTACTAAGAAACTACGTGTTGGTTTTTTGGGCTTCAGGAATGTGACTGAAAAAGTGCCTCAGACCTTGAAAAATAACAAATTAAACTGAAAGTATGAGATGATATCTGTAAACAAATGCCTTGGCTACGAGGCTACGACGGCGCCAGTGCAATGAGTGGAGCTTACTTAGGTGTTCAAAAGCGCATATCAGACCGAGAGCCTAATGCTTCTTAGGTAGTTCTTTATTAGTTTTTGTTTAGAAAAATATCACTCCGCAGAAGCAAGTTGCAGGGATGGTAAAAACAGCTTGATTGCCATATTATCATCAGGGAAACTGGGAAGAAGGGCGTGGTACATCTTTAACTGCGCCTCTCATTCTCCTTAATTGCCAGCATCAACACGGTACGGAAAGAGATTAACTGGATAGGAAGCTCTGGGGACAGGTCGTCTGGATACTGGACAGCCAATAAATTGGCAGATGCAAACAGATTATCATATTTAGCGGACAACAGTTCTTGAGGGCTTGCGATTTCGTCTTCTGATGTTTGAGTTGAGTGGTTGCAATATCAACAGTCCCTTATCCCATCTCTGGTGTATCTTGGAATGTATCATTCAAGACTAAGTTTAAATTGTGTGCAGCACAATGGACATATAATGCACAATGTCTCTGGAAATACTGTCTGGGTTGGCAATACTCAGTATGGAAAACAGTCGGGTTCGGGGGCCAAACACCGACGTTGCGGAGGAGGTCCAGAGAAACTGTGTTAGGCTAGTGTATCGCCTATCACGTCTGTCAGCAGCAATTGTGATTGAAAAAAGTACATTAGGTCTACTTACCACTATGTTTAGCCAGCTGTACAAAGATTCTACTGGTCCGGTAGCTTGCAAAGTAAACATTATCAGCTAACAGTACATCGGCAAATGCGCCATCGAATGGTCTGCACCTTATTGTGACGTCTTATTGATAACGACCTACAGGATTTCTATGGTTGGGCCATTGAGGTTTCTGCTTTATGATGCATTTACAGTTGAAGTCGGAAGTTTACATACACCTTAGCAAAATACATTTAAACTCAGTTTTTCACAATTCCTGACATTTAATCCTAGTAAAAATTCCCTGTCTTAGGTCAGTTAGGATCACCATTTTATTTTAAGAATGTGAAATGTCAGAATAATAGTGAAGAGAATTATTTCTTTCATCTTTTATTTCTTTCATCACATTCCCAGAGGGTCAGAAGTTTACAAACTCTCAAATAGTATTTGGTAGCACTGCCTTTAAATTGTTTAACTTGGGTCAAACGTTTCGGGTAGCCTTCAACAAGCTTCCCACTAAAAGTTGGGTGAATTTTGGCCCATTCCTAAAGACAGAGCTGGTGTAACTGAGTCAGGTTTGTAGGCCTCCTTGCTCGCACACGCTTTTTCAGTTCTGCCCACAAATTTTCTATAGGATTAAGGTCAGGGCTTTGTGATGGCCACTCCAATACCTTGACTTTGTTGTCCTTAAGCCATTTTGCCACAACTTTGGAAGTATGCTTGAGATCATTGTCCATTTGGAAGACCCATTTGTGACCAAGCTTTAACTTCCTGACTGATGTCTTGAGATGTTTCTTCAATATATCCACATAATTTTCCTACCTCATGATGCCATCTATTTTGTGAAGTGCACCAGTCCCTCCTGCAGCAAAGCACCCCCACAACATGATGCTGCCACCCCCTTGCTTCACGGTTGGGATGGTGTTCTTCGGCTTGCAAGCCTCCCCCTTTTTCCTCTAAACACAACAATGGTCATTATGGCCAAACAGTTCTATTTTTGTTTCATCAGACCAGAGGACATTTCTCCAAAAAGTACGATCTTTGTCCACATGTGCAGTTGCAAACCGTAGTCTGGCTTTTTTATGGCGGTTTTGGAGCGGTGGCTTCTTCCTTGCTGAGCGGCCTTTCAGGTTATGTCAATATAGTACTCGTTTTACTGTGGATATAGATACTTTTGTACCTGTTTCCTCCAGCATCTTCACAAGGTCCTTTGCTGTTGTTCTGGGATTGATTTGCACTTTTCGCACCAAAGTACGTTCATCTCTAGGAGACAGAATGAGTCTCCTTCCTGAGCAGTATCACGGCTGCGTGGTCCCATGGTGTTTATACTTGCATACTATTGTTTGTACAGATGAATGTGGTACCTTCAGGCATTTGGAAATTGCTCCCAAGGATGAACCAGACTTGTGGAGGTCCACCATTTTTTTTTCTGAGGTCTTGGCTGATTTCTTTTGATTTTCCCATGATGTCAAGCAAAGAGGCACTGAGTTTGAAGGTAGGCCTTGAAATACATCCACAGGTACACCTCCAATTGACACAAATGATGTAAATTAGCCTATCAGAAGCTTCTAAAGCCATGACATAATTTTCTGGAATTTTCCAAGCTGTTTAAAGGCACAGTCAACTTAGTGTTTGTAAACTTCTGACCCACTGGAATTGTCATACAGTGAATTATAAGTGAAATAATCTGTCTGTAAACAATTGTTGGAAAAAGGACTTGTGTCATGCACAAAGTAGATGTCCTAACCGACTTCCCAAAACTATAGTTTGTTAACAAGAAATTTGTGGAGTGGTTGAAAAACAAGTTTTAATGACTCCACCCTAAGTGTATGTAAACTTCCAACTTCGACTGTACGTGACACTACCACATTCTACGGCAGCCATGTTGGCGACCCATTAACATTATATGGGGAATGGCATGTCACTAGAATGGGCATTATGATGCATTTACATGACACTACAACATCCTATGGCAGCCATGCTAGCTACATTAACATTACATGGGCGATATATAAGCAATGCTTTGTAACTGACTGTCTAGAATTAGAACAATATTCAGAATTCAAAAAGTTGGCCCAACTCTCTTAAATATATGGCTCTGGTTCCAACTAATAGTCGGTGGAGATGTACTGTACCTGGGGAAGGCTAGTAGTTATAATGGGGTCGTTATAATGGAGTAGGTATAGTGAGTGTGTGGGGTAGTTTTAGTGATTATGAGCCAGTTCTATCTATTAGTAGATGTAGACCTACCTGGTAAAGGGAAGTTTAGGGGTGGACCAATGCAGCACAGCCACCAAAGGAACCTCCAGACCCTTAAGCAGAGAGCAAAACACATTCACATTCCTCAAATGATTTCATGCTGTGCACACAAGGACATTCATGGCAGATTTCTCATGCATATGTTTAATCTAAAACAGATGAAATGATCGCACACTAAGTATGATATCATATTACCTGAAATGTATCTCACTGCCCTTTATGTATCTCACAAACTAGGACCATTTATTTGATATTTCACACTGTCCTTGTTTTTCCCACTCGCTCTCTCTGTCCCTCTCTCCTCTCTCTATACCCCCCTCTCTCTCCCCATTCCTCCCTCTCTCCTCTCCTCTCACCTCGTTGCTCTCTTCCTCCGGCTGGTCCCTGAGCTGCAGCTGAAACAGGAAGTTCTGCTCCTCCAGGGCAGAGAGCATGCTGGGAAGGTGAGAGGAGCTACTGTTCATCCTGTGGAACGACGCCATTCCAACCTCTGCTGATTGGTGGCTGCAGACAGGAAGTAAATGATGCCATCGCCATGGTTACAAAAGTTATGTACTTTTTACATTCTGATCAAGGTTCATAAAAAATAAACAACAGTATGGGACATTCAGACACTCATTATATCTTTATGCAACATTTTAGAACAAAATATACAATATGTTTCAACACTTATAAACAGCGTCCCTGAAAAGCACCTTGTCCGGCAGACACTGATGCTTTTTTACCCTTAACTGCAAAAGTTGGTATTAGTAGTACTGTAATCTGATCCTAGATCTGTGGTTAAGGGAGTGTACTAGACATTGTCCACCAGGATGACAGCCATCAGGCACTGATCTACAGTCAGTTTCTGTTTCACCCCTAATGGTTAAGTTTAGGAATGGGGGGGGTCCCAAAATCCTAGATCCTAGATCTGTACTTACCAGACATTGTCCACCAGAAGCACAGAACCATCAGGCATCATGGGGAGGTAGGACACGTTGAAGTTAGGAATGATTCTCACGTCCCTCACACAGACCTCCTCCTGAGAACTGGAGTTTAATACTGGGGTGAGGGAGTGAGAGAGGGAAGGGAGTTAGAAAAGGGATAGAAGGGGAGGGGGGAAATGGGGGAAGGAGAGATAGAGAGAAACAAAAGCATAAGAGAGGAAGAAGTTTAGGTGATGTCATAATACTATTGTCAAAAACAATAGTCACTTCCACTTCAGAGGAAGGCCCAAAAAATTGCCAAAGACCCCAGTCATCCAAGTCATAGACTGTTCTCTTTGCTACCACACAGCAAGCGGTACCGGAGCGCCAAGTCTAGGTCCAAAAGGCTCCGTAACAGCTTCTACACCCAAGCCATAAGACTGCTGAACAATTAATCAATTGGACACCTGGACTATTTACATTGACCCCCCTTTGTTTTTACACTGCTGCTACTCGCTGTTTATCAACTTATCATCTATGCATAGTCACTTTACCCCTACCTACATGAACAAATGACCTCAACTAACCTGTACCCCCGCACATTTACTCAATACCAGGCCCCCTGTATATAGCCTTGTTATTGTTATGTAATTCTACTGTTACTTTTTATTTTTACTTTATTTTATTTAGGAAATATTTTCTCAATTCTGTTTCTTGAACTGCACTGTTGGTTAAGGACTTGTAAGTAAGCATTTCACAGTAAGGTCTACGTATTCGGTACATGTGACAAATAACATTTGATTGGATTTGATTTGATATGGGTACTATTTATATACAGTACATACATGGTATATAGCTATATACACAATAGGGTTGGGCGGTATCCAGATTTTCATACCGTCATACCGTTTCTGTACCATACTAGGGTATACTGTATTACCGGAAGTGCACACAGGGGGTGCTATAATTATACATTTTTAACACACAAAACTATTGAATGTCTCTGCTGTAACCAAGAAGTTTGATCTTGACATCTAGAGCCACTTAGCTAGCAAGTTAGCAAACCAAATGCATAGCTGGATCCCTGAGCTGGATATAATTTATAGTTATACTTAAAGGTGCAATATGCAGAAATCTCTCAGCCATTTCCTGGTTGCTTAAATTCTAATAGTTAAACTTGAGAACGGGAAGCATAGAAATAACGAACATAGAACAGATTTACAGCTTCTTAGACATGCTTTCAATGAGAATGACTTATCTAGACCTCCCATTTCTATGTGAATTTGGCCAGGTTGTCCGAAAAGTGACATATTGCAGCTTTAACTTAATAGTTATAAGCAGTGGCGTAGTGTTTTTATGGTATTGAAAATCATACCGTCGGTATTTCAAAATAACCCGGTATATGGCATAAACGGTATATTGCCCAAGCTTAATACACAACCCTCACTAATGTAATCCACATCCCATAAAGACAATACACAATACTGTAAACTTCAGGGTAATTTCAAAGGGTGCTCTACTATACATACTGTAAATATAAATCCACATATGTGAGCCAATATCCTGTACCGCATGTACACGTAAGAGCTACTACCTATATAAACTATTGAGCTATTGTGATAACACGGTGATAACACTGTTGTCGGTGTAGTTAATTACTTGGGACATGTTTCCTAACTATCTATTGAAGAAGGTCTTGGTTATTTGTAATACTTTTCTCTCCCTTTGAACATTGGGTGGAGCTCTGCTATTGTCCAGGGCCTGTATTTCACAAAGCGTCTCTGAGTATGAGTGTTTATCAAGGATCAGGTCCTCCCATTTATGGATTTAATATCTAAAAGACGCTTTGTTAACATGGGATCATGATCGCTAGCTGGGGACTTTTCTTTAGAATGGGCCCAACCTAACTATGAACCTGCACTATTACTGGGTCAGACTCGGTACCACCAGAGAGTCAGGGATTATCCTGGTGGTTGATTAATTAAATACAGTGAATTAACAGGATTTTACACACGAGAGGGTTGTTATTGATCTTAGCCCTGGGCTGAGGACTAGGATACAGTTTAGTGGCTCTCTGTGGCTAAACCCCTTTCTTCAAAGGCGAAAGCACTTCCTTAAACCAACTCAGCATTGTTTCAATCTTAACTTTGTTCACCAGGAGTCAGGAGCTCTTGGCTCTGCTTCAGAGTAGTTATCGGACTCATATATTCTTAGCCCCTACCCTCACAGGCTACAGCGAGGGGCTAAAGGTTTTTATTTTCAGGTGGTCAGAAAAAACTCTTGGTCGTAAGCATTTGTGGTTAAGTATAGAATAGGTTATACTCAAACAATAATGCATATGAAACCTTGGATTATAGTGAACAACACACAGCTAACGGGAGTTATTTAGCATGAATAGCGGAGTATAAATAAATATACCACACTATGGACCAAGTTTAACAGAGTTAGCCCCCCTCTGCTCCCTACCTTTGAGAACGGTCAGGTGCAACAATGTTAGTATTCCCCCATCACAATATAGCAGTGTGTAAAGGTATTACACTTTCATAAAAAAAGGTGCTACCTAGTACCTAAAAGGGTTCTTTGGCTGTCCCCATAAAATATCCCTTTGAAGAACCCTTTTTGGTTCCAGGTAGAACCCTTTTGGGTTCCATTTAGAACCGTTTCCAAAAATGGTTCTACCTAGAACCAAAAAGGGATCTCGTATGGGGACAGCCAAGAACCCTTTTGTTGTCTTCCCCACCTTTGAGGATGGTCAGGTGCTTCCCGGAGACAGTCATCTGTTGACATTTCACAGTTGGTGGAGGAAGAACACTCAACGTGGTGCTGACTGGACGGGGGATGGGGACGGGGGGAGAACAAGAGGGAGAAAAATAGAGAGGGTCACTTTTAATACACTTTACACTGAATGTATATTGCAGTTGTTCATCAACGTGAATTGCGTTGTTTTACTTTATATTCAAAATGTATTTTAAATATGTAGGCCTATACACATTTGGTGGGCCTTACAGTGAATTGAGATAATGTTTTACAATCTAAGATAATCATTATCCTTCTCAGTCACAACCCAGAGGGAGCCACTGGAGAGTGAAGGACTCTGACCCTGGGCTTTGAAGGTATTAAGGTCTTGTCTGAAGGTGTGTGTGGGGCTCCTTAGCTGTAGGATGGTGAGGTAACCATGTTCCCTGATCTCTGCCTTTTCCTCCTCCTGCTTCCACACGGTCACTATGATCTGACATAGACAGGAAACTAGAGGTTACAACAAGGTTATAAACATGCATTGAGGTTATAACAAGGTTATGAACATGAAGAGAGTCACTACAATCTGACATAGACAGGAATAGAGGGGTTATGACAAGGTTATAAACATGCATAGAGAGGCTATGACAAGGTTATGAACATGCATAGGGTATAGTCACTACAATCGGAGACAACACAGAGTGGGGGAGGAAATGGAGATATGATGGGAACACGGATAGAGAGATGAGTAGAGAAAAAGACAATGACACTGTCTGTCCTGTTTTCTGTCTCTGTCTCTCTCTCTCTCTCTCTCTCTCTCTCTGTGTGTGTGTCTCACTCACATACAGACACACACACTGCATGACTTCTCACCTTGACCTTGAGAGTGTTGACGGGGAGTTTGTCCAATGAGACGGTCAGAGGGAATATGACCTCCTCGTTCAATACCACTGGCTCGTCCATGGGTGACTAGGAGAGAGGAAGAGACAGAAATACTCTATTACAAACAATGAGAAAGCAAGAGGGAGCGAGAGGGAGGGGGGGAGGGAGAGAAAAAGAGAGTGTGTGTGAGAGAGAGTTAAGAAAGAAAGAAAGAAAGAAAGAAAGAAAGAAAGAAAGAAAGAAAGAAAGAAAGAAAGAAAGAAAGAAAGAAAGAAGATTATGTAAACAATGGAGGAGGAGGATGTAGGGACAAATAAAGTTTGTATTCTACATTTGTACTATAGATTATCGATACAGATGTGAGTCACTCCACCTGCTAGTACACTATTATTATGGTCAAATGTAATAGAAGAAGAGGGATCTGTCTTTCACAGAGGATATGACAAATATGAATGTGTGCAAAAAATACTCATTCATTCGCTCTATTTGTCCCATGCTTACTATTGACTATCATAGTGGGTGGTTGTTACCCTCAATTGCCAACACCTCAAGGTTAAGTTAAATGTTTGGCTATGAGGTTAAGTTGGCATGTATGTCTGAATTCTCTGCCAATGTAGTCTGAAAATAATTCGTAGGTTATTGCTGTCTGACAAATCGAAAGAAGTGTTGGTTAGTTAAGACTCAAGAAAGTTTGCGGCGTCTATTTGTATGTCATCACAGTGACTGTAGCTCGAACCAACCTGTGCTCCTTGCCACAATAACAAGCAGTCTGTCAGACAGACCTGGGTTCAAATACTACTTGAAATCTTTCGTATACTTTGAGTGTTTTGAGCGTTTGGTTTAGTCTGCCTGGAGTGCCAGGTGGGCTGGCTTTACATTTTTGGAACTGTTCTATTGGTTCCATTGCAACAGGCATGCTCAATCAAGCGCAAAGTAGGTTATTTGAAATTATTCCAAAAAGTATTTGAACCCAGTTCTGCTGTCAAACAGTATTTTGGCTTGTTCCAACTGTCATAGGTCAGTGCTTGCAGGAAGTTAAAAAAAGGTCTGGTTGACTGTTGTGGTTTACATTTGTACTTCTGCTGCACGAGCGTTGCACTTTCTTATATGCTCAGGAAATGTCAGCACTTCCTATTTTACACAGCAGGTGTACACGTAGCCTATTATAACACTCAATACGGTATTAGCTTGTTGTTATGTGTATAGTCCAATTATTTAGCCATTGTTCCCTCCAATTATTACTGTCATACATCCTTTCATATTACCTGAACCGGTGCGCGCCGATACTGCCGTCCATCACGCCCCGTATTATTGTGTATGAGAAGCGGCTTGCATTCTCTGAAACCTCGGTTTCTTGACTCCCTTCTGGCTGTGTGGACTGTTCCCGCAGCAAAGTCAACCTCGTCGGGATCCTCGTCTGCACAGTCGTCGCTGTAGCTTCTCTGGAACTCGTGGGGGTGAAGTTGGGAGCGATGTCGGCTCTCTCCGGGGCAGACACTTGCTACAGCGGAGAGGGACCCTACCAGCTCCTTCCAAGCCCGGGTAGCGCTGTCACCTGACCCGCTTCTCTTTGTCCCGCTTGAGCCCGACGCTCCATCTCTGGACCGCAGGACCAGCAAGAACTGTACCGTTTCGCCGAGGTAGAGGTGACTGCGCCGGGGGAGAGTTCGATATTTTGACGGGTCGGAGAGGTCCGTGATGGGAACCGCAGGGAAATACATAAAATACTCGCACTGCGATTCCATCATTAGAACCATGGCTAGCTAGATTATGTATCCTGTTGATAGCTTGCTATACAATCACACAAGCTAATACTATTCAAAACTCACTCGGGGGTTAATAATCTTAGTGTATGACCAGCATCGATAGTTGGCCTATTTTTACAAATATCTCTATAATAATAAACATTTAAAATCCAATTCACTGTGTCCATCATCAGTCGGTGAACCTGCGACTGACGCTTTCACTGTGCAGCATATCTGTGCAGTGCACTCCAGTACAACTAGTCGACCACAGAGAAAAAGAGCTGAATTTTTAAACTAGGCAGGAGTATTCAACTGCTGATAAGTGGAATTAACAGAGGCCCACATGGCAAGCCTTTCACCATTCAGGTAGACCAAAATAATCTCCCAATACATTTGAAATTGTTTTTCACCCAACATGTTGTAGCTAAATAGTTAATGTATTATTAAAAACTGTGCGCTTGTTTGACAATGAAGGAAATAACACTTGATCTTGTCAGTTGAAAATCCAATTAATCCCATTGTAAAACTTGATAATGTGATCAATTTGCAACAAAGGCTAGAGAGATTTGCAATTTCTATTTCAATCTTAAATAGATAAGCCACTCAAAGCCACACTAGGATCACAGACAAAGCTTTGGTCAGGAAATATTTGCTTTTATTTCATACAATTGAGAAAAAAATATATGAATGAATGCACGCAGATATATACCAAGGTTTCAAACCAAGTATAAACAACTTCAAGTAAGAAAAAAGATAGTGATACAATAAATATGTTTTTCTGAAATATTACCTTCGATGTCTGCAAAATGTAGGCTCTCAAGTATGGTAGAATAGTCCCAATTTAAATGAGAATACAATTCCTATCAATCCAGTACATTGTTTTTTAAAATTCATTTTAGGCTTAGAGAAGTAATATCGTATTCCCTCGGTTTACCCTAGGAAATATTTCCTTGGTTTACCCATACAAATTCATTAAATCATAATGATATCAATTCAATCAATAATACTCAATGGTGGAGGGACAATGTATTTAAGTTACATTTCAATGTTTCAAGACCTTATTCCACTTTCAAAAATGATGCCCATTAAAATTTTTTTTTTGGAATGGCAGTGAGAAAAAACTTTGAAAAAAGAGAAAAGAAGATTCCATGATTCCAGGTGAGTATGCTTCAACTCGACATGAGACAAGAACCCTTTATTTCAGTAGTGTACAGTACCATTAATTCTCAAACAGACATACAATATGTAACATGGTTCCCATCAAGTCAATAGTGGAGAGGTCAACAGAAAAGTATTATTATCCCAGTACCATAGCAATCCGCATAAGCGAGAAATATGCCTTCAAACTAGCCTGTGAGGCAGCTCAGCCTCCAAGGATGATGTTTAACCTACTCAATCCAGAGTTGGTTAAACATCAGTCTGGCAGGCAGAGCTGCCTCCAAAGCTACTTGAAAGTAGTAATCCCATCACTTCTATTTGTAACATGTTTTGAGCAATAAAATGAAACTTTCTTACAATATTGTCAGTAGATACATTTGTGCACTGGGGCATACCACTGTTTCTTATGTGCATTGCCTGTGTGTGTCTGAGTGTGTGTGCAGTGGTGTAAAGTACTTAAGTAAAATACTTTAAAGTACAACTTTTTTTATACCTTTCTACTTTTACTTCACTACATTCTTAAAGAAAATAATGTACTTTTGACTCCATACATTTTACCTGACACCCAAAAGTAATTATTACATTTTGAATGGTTAGCAGGACAGGAAAATGGTCCAATTCACACACTTATCAAGAGAACATCCCTGGTAATCTCTGCCTCTGATCTGGGGGACTCACTAAACACAAATTCTTAGTTTGAAAATTATGTCTGAGTGTTGGAGTGTACCCCTGGATATCCAGAAATAAAAAAAACAGGAAATGTGCTTAATTTCAATTTATGTATACTTTTACTTTTGATATTTAAGTATATTATGTACAGTACCAGCCAAAAGTTTGGACACACCTACTCATTCAAGGGTTTTTCTTAATTTTTTGTATTTTCTACATTGTAGAATAACAGTGAAGACATCAAAACTATGAAATAACACATATGAAATCATGTAGTAACCAAAAAAGTGTTGAACAAATCAAAATATATTTTATATTCTAGATTCTTCAAAGTAGCCATCCTTTGCCTTGATGACGGCATTGCACATTCTTGGCATTCTCTCAACCAGCTTCACCTGGAATGCTTTTCCAAGAGTCTTGAAGAAGTTCCCACATATGCTGAGCACTATTTGGCTGCATTTCCTTCACTCTGCAGTCCAACTTATCAATTGGGATGAGGTCGGGTGATTAGGGAGGCCAGGTCATCTGATGCAGCACTCCATCACTCTCCTTCTTGGTCAAATAGCCCTTACACAGCCTGAAGGTGTGTTTTGGGTCATTGTCCTGTTGAAAAACAAATTATAGTCCCACTAAGCGCAAACCAGATTGGATGGCGTATCGCTGCAGAATGCTGTGGGTGCCATGCTGGTTAAGTGTGCCTTGAATTCTAAATAAATCACATACAGTGTCATCAGCAAAGCATGCCCACACCATCACACCTCCTCCTCCAGGCTTCACGGTGGGAACCACACATGCAGAGATCATCCGTTCACCTACTCTACGTCTCACAAAGACACGGCGGTTGGAACCAAAAATATCACATTTTGACTCATCAGACCAAAGGACAGATTTACACAGGTCTAATGTCCATTGCTTGTGTTTCTTGGCCCAAGCAAGTCTCTTCTTATTATTGGTGTCCTTTAGTACTGGTTTCTTTGCAGCAATTCAACCATGAAGGCCTGACTCACGCAGTCTCTTCTGAACAGTTGATGTTGAGATGTGTCTTGTTACTTGAACTCTGTGAAGCATTTATTTGGGCTGCAATCTGAGGTGCAGTTAACGCAGATGAACTTATCCTCCGCAGCAGAAGTAACCCTTCATGTCTTAAAGTAATGATGGACTGTCATTTCTCTTTGCTTATTTGAGCTGTTCTTGCCATAATATGGACTTGGTCTTTTTATCATGACTCAGGAAAAGACCCAGATGCAGACAGTTCGAATAATGGATGTTTATTATATAAACAGGGGGCAGGCATAGGACTGGTCAAGGGCAGGCAGGGGTTGGTAGTCCAGGGCGGAGTTCGTAAGGTACAGAGCGGCAAGCTCAGGGTCGGGGGCAGGCCTCTGCTATTTGTAACATGTTTTGAGCAATAAAATGAAACTTTCTTACAATATTGTCATTAATCCAGGGCAGTGGCAAAAGGTACAGAACTGCAGGCAGGCTCAGGGCAGGCAAAATGATCAAAAAACAGAAAACGGGCTCAAGGAAACAGGCGTAAGCCTGCCTGCCATTCTGATAAACACGCTGGTAGGCTTGACGAGACAAGACAAACTGGCAACAGACAAACAGAGAACACAAGTATAAATGCACAGGGGATAATGGGGAAGATGTGCGACACCTGGAGGGGGTGGAGACAAGCCCAAAGACAGGTGAAACAGAGCAGGGTGTGACACTTTTACCAGGTGTAGCTGGTTGAGAGAATGCCAAGAGTGTGCAAAGCTGTCATCAAGGCAAAGGGTGGCTACTTTGAAAAACCTCAAATATAAAATATTTTTTGATTTGTTTAACACTTTTTTGGTTACTACATGATTCCATATGTGTTATTTCATAGTTAATGTCTTCACTATTATTCTACAATGTAGAAAATAGTAAAACCAAAGAAAAACCCTTGAATGAGTAGGTGTGTCCAAACTTTTGACTGGTACTGTATATATTTGCAATTACATTTAATTTTGATACCTAAGTATATTTAAAACCAAATACTTTTAGACTTTTAGTCAAGTAGTATTTTATTGGGTGACTTTCACTTTTACTTGAGTCATTTTCGATTAAGGTATCTTTACTTTTATTCAAGTATGACAACTGGGTACTTTTTCCACCACTGTGTGTGTGTGTGTGTGTTTAGTTGCATTCCTGCCATTCTTTTAATGCATAAATGCTTCATAAACTTGTAGTAACTTGGGTCAAGTACCATAAATATTTTGTGTTTTTGTATTAATGTGTAATATTGTTAATATTATAATAATAATAATTGGGATAATCAACATAATTAAATGGTGTATCAATGTGTGTATGTTTCCGTTAGCTCTTGAATGTTTTGAAAACCAAAAATGAACAAAACAGTGTATTCCAGTCAAAACTTTTTACACTATTTACCTTAAAATAATAAATACAATATATACAACAATATATTTTTTTAAAGTAACGATAAATACAGCAAGCTATCGTTTTTAAAGCCCTTTTTCCAAAATGTACTGTTTTCTAAGGCAAGAAATAGCTGTTTTATTAGTGTTTGTTTGTTTGTTTCTGAAATGGTTGTAGTTCCTGGAAGGTACATTGAATTGAGTTTGTAACATGTTAAAAATGATTACATGTTCTTGAACAATCAACATCATTCAACATCTTCTTTTTCTGTTAAAACCTCCATCTCTGTGACTCTTGATCAAGACATTCAAAAACGACAAAAAATAAACAAACATGGAGGCAGCGAAATGGGCTCTAGGTTAATACACCCGCCATAACTGTAGTTCATAAGGATGTAAAACATAGACAAGGCAGATAGATAGACACAGTGAAAGAGAGAGCAGTTGTTTTAACTTCCACATTCTACGCACATTTTGAATCTAACAGTTAATGAAATAAATTTAAAAACATATTTCAGTTATTCCCTGGGCATGAAAACAGAAAACGCTTTGAAACGGAAATTTGTGTTTTCATTGGACAAGTTCTGGTAGTGCTTCCTCCATTTCAAGACAATTTCTTCAGTTTTCTACTGAACATGGGCCTATTTTGATCATACATGTTGTTAGCCATAGACACCACCGATATTGTTTAAAAGATTACTTAAACATTTCCCAACAGTCACAGATTCTCTACAAAAATCACAGCTTGTTCTGCCAAAGACATTTGTACCTTTGTGTACACGTTTTATACTGATTATTACGTGCTAGTAAGATATTTAATCAATATTGACATCCTGGTACTCAGAGGCTTCAGTGGCATTGCTATTACCTGGTCCCAGATCAATTTGCGCTGTACAGCCAACTCCTATGTTTGTGAGTGACGATCATAGGACTGGCTAGATAGCAGAGACAGATCTGGGCCCGTATTTATCTAGTCTCGGAGTAGGAGTGCTGATCTAGGATCAGGTCCTCCCTGTCCACAATGATCTGATTAAGTGTGATCTAAATGATAAAACACTTTGAGACACTTGATACATATGGCCCGGGCTACCATTCATTTCCACACCAGCAGATGACATAACTTTATATGCCCCATGGTCACCTGACACCACTTGCACTGCCTGGCTGGGTGAGCCACTGAGACCTGTGAGAGTGCCTTTCAATGAGCTTCCATGACTCACACTTAAGCTGTCAAGCATGACGGAGTACAGTGTGTGCGTGTGTGTGTGCGAGCACAAGTATCTGTGTGTTAAATGTACTGTATATGTACAGTGCCTTGCAAAAGTATTCATCCCCCTTGACGTTTTTCCTATTTTGTTGCATTACAACCTGTAATTTAAATTGATTTTTATTTGGATTTCATGTAATGGACATACACAAAATAGTCCAAATTGGTGAAGTGAAAAAAATTACTTGTTTCAAAAAAATTCAAAAACGGAAAAGTGGTGCGCGCATATGTATTCACCCCCTTTGCTATGATGCCCCTAAATAAGGTCTGGTGCAACCAATTACCTTCAAAACTCACATAATTCGTTAAATAAAGTCCACCTGTGTGCAATCTAAGTGTCACATGATCTCAGTATATATACACCTGTTCTGAATGGCCCCAGAGTCTGCAACACCACTTAGCAAGGGGCACCATGAAGACCAAGGAGCTCTCCAAACAGTTCAGGGACAAAGTTGTGGAGAAGTACTGATCAGGGTTGGATTATAAAAAAATATCAGAAACTTTGAACATCCCACGGAGCACCATTAAATCAATTATTAAAAAATTGAAAGTATATGGCACCACAACAAACCTGCCAAGAGAGGGCCGCCCTCCAAAACTCACAGACCAGGCAAGGAGGGCATTAATCAGACAGGCAACAAAGAGACCAAAGATAACTCTGAAGGAGCTGCAAAGCGCCACAGTGGAGATTGGAGTGTCTGTCCATAGGACCACTTTAAGGCATACACTCCACAGAGCTGGGCTTCACAGAAGAGTGGCCAGAAAAAAGCCATTGCTTAAAGAAAAAAATAAGTAAACACGTTTGGTGTTCGCCAAAAGGCATGTGGGAGACTCCCCAAACATATGGAAGAAGGTACTCTGGTCAGATGAGACTAAAATTGAGCTTTTTGACCATCAAGGAAAACTCTCTGTCTGGCGCAAACCCAACCCCTCTCATCACCCCGAGAATATCATCCCCATCGGCAGGGACTGGGAAACTGGTCAGAATTGAAAGAATGATGGATGGCGCTAAATACAGGGAAATTCTTGAGGGATACCTATTTCAGTCTTCCAGAGATTTGAGACTGGGACGGAGGTTCACCTACCAGCAGGACAATGACCCTAAGCATACTGCTGAAGCAACAAGTGGTTTAAGGGGAAACATTTAAATGTCTTGTATTAGCCTAGTCTACGCCCAGACCTCAATCCAATTGAGAATCTGTGATATGACTTAAAGATTGCTGTATACCAGCAGAACCCATCTAACTTGAAGGAGCTGAAGCCGTTTTGCCTTTAAGAATGGGCAAAAATCCCTGTGGCTAAATGTGCCAAGCTTAAGGAGACATACCCCAAGAGACTTGCATCAGTAATTGCTGCAAAAGGTGGCTCTACAAAGTATTGACTTTGGGGGGGTGAATAGTTATGCACGCTCAAGTGTTCTGTTTTTTTGTCTTATTTCTTGTTTGTTTCACAATAAAAAATATTTTGCATCTTCAAAGTGGTAGGCATGTTGTGTAAATCAAATGATACAAACCCCCCCAAAATCTATTTGAATTCCAAGATGTAAGGCAACAAAATAGGAAAAATGCCAAGGGGGGTGAATACTTTCGCAAGCCACTGTATGAACACACATGATGTACAGTATATGTTTATAGCCAGAACAAACATATTTTCACAATTCCACTAATATCATCAAAATCAATAAATCATAGCATGTTTTTGGGTTCATTTAATTGCTTTTACCTGATAATGTATAATCCTGAAAAATAATGTTAAAAGTACCATTTATATTCCTAAAACATACATTGAAAATTATACTGTTGCTGCTTCCTGTTGTCATGGCTTTTTGACTCATGGCCGAACTGGTTTTAGATGTCCAAATTCATAATCAATATGTTGAAATACGTTGTGATATTTTGAAGACCAATACATAAAAGTTACTCCCTACATATGTGTCACACTTGTGTTCAGATGACTGCTAAATAAGTACCTTATGAACTGCACACAGACCAACATTTACCAAGCTGTCACTCAAGACTGGAATTGATTAGCTTGTTTTACTGTACGCATTATCAAGCGCAAATTAATCGCTCACATCGATATTGTATTGAAATCAATGGAAGTGGGACAACAACCGCGGTGACATGTACTGTTTGCGCTTTTCTAACAGACAAACCTCAATGAACATGGGTATACTACATATATGTCGATAGATGGCAACTTTTCGCAGCCATTTATCAACTTTATTGATCAAGTTTATTTCGGTAGATGGCCATTGGCCAATAAGGAAAAGGAAACAGCACTATTTAGACTGGACAATTTCAGTGAATGACCACCTCACATTGGGGTTGGCTTTCCCACAAATTAATGTGAGGCCACTGGTCCAGTGTCTATACCGGTCCACACTTTGCAGTGTTAAATTAGCACACTGCTTAGTGTACAGCCTTATTTCCATATTTCCCAGAGTGCCTTGCCTTTTGAGTGAATTGTAGTTTTACCACCTATAACTGTATTGTTTTGTGACAGAGACATGGTTGTTGCATTCATCCATTTAGTGAGATCCTTAGGGAATATATTAACATTAAAATTTTATTATTTAACACAATACAACAAGTTTTTAATAAGGCCTTATTTTGAGGGCCTTGTTTTAGCCCAATACAGTGGCCTGAAACTCATGGTTTTCAGGCCTGCAAGTCACATTATGATGAGTGATGTGATGAGTAATTCCTATTGGAATCCAGACAGACTGGTATATCCAACATTTTAAATTCTTATTCACCTGCATTCAGAATGACTGCTGGGTTGGGAAGACTAAGATATCAGAAATATGATAATGATGGACGTCGTTTTAGTTTAACACTGGTTATTAACACCAACACTGGGGTTCATTTACACCAAATAGTGTTAACTTAACACCTGAATCAACACTAGAAATGTTACACTGAAAAATCAACACTAGGTAACACTGGCCCATTTGCTGTGTAGCTCGCATTTAACACCCGCATTGAGTCAGGGAAAAACTGTGGACCAATATTACTATATCTATTGAAAGCCACACTAAAAGGTTCAAAGTCAGACATGCTAGCTATCCATTCAACCACAGTGCTTCAGTTCAGATACAGTACATTACTGCTGTACACGTCGGTCCTTATCAAAGTACCATGTGTTAACTTAAGAGTTTTCGCTCCTAACTCCCATCTTGGAGACATCACAGTTAAGCCTATTCTGAGACTCACTGCTCTCCAATGCTGGCTTCGTATCAGTGGAGGCTGGTGTCGCTTTAAATTGGAGGACAGGCTCATTGTAATAGCTGGAATGGAACGAATAGAACGGTATCATGTGTTTGATACTGATGCTTTCGTTGTAATTCCAGCCATTATGAGCCGTCCTTCCCTCATCTGCCTCTACTGCTTCATGTGGACCACATTTTCTACACCGGACACACTGCGTTCAAAGCGATGGATTCTATTCCTATTCCTATTCTCAATCAGAACATGCAACTCACATCAGGTGGGAATCATTCCTCTCCCAGTATGTGGCTATGGCTGGCTGCCTGGCTGCTGTCATATCATATATGCCGTCAGTGTTAGCGTTCAAGAAAGGTAATAGCCTAGTTATTTTTTTCGAAAAACAAAAACTGACTGGCTGAGTTCTTGATCGTGCAGGAGACTATGTTGAACGTAGCAGTTGGACCACCAAATGTAACTTTCTTTCTCGGATCAGAGAAGCAGACTTTTTGAACGACAGCTGGCCCACTGAACGCAATGCAATTCCATTTCAAGTCCCATTGAACCACATCCACAGCAATCATAAAGTCCGTGTGAACACGAAATAGAGTCATAACAAGTCCTAAGATCAGCCAGAAGAGAATGTACAGTAAAGTAGAGGTGGGTTGGAGGGAGAATGGGTATTTTTTCCAACAAGTCTCTTGAGTACTTTAGTAATAGAAATACTCAACGAGTGCTTGAGTAAGAGTACACAGGCTCAGTCAGCAATAGTCTTATCCACTCTCTCAAGGTAGTGAATTCTGGATGGAAAACTATTTTATCTTCCCTTTCCCTCCTCCGTCTCGTAGCAATGTCTGGTTATTATTATTATTATTACTACGAGATAACCGACTCCTGTCCTCCCCCGTCCCCCCTCCTACTCCTCCTCCTTCCCCCACCCCCAGCTCTCCTGTCCTGAGTTGGGAAGAAGGGTCTTTCCTCACGTAGTCTCCCCCAGCAGGGATAGCCGGGGCCTGGGCTTGGGCAGCCTGGGGAGCAGCCCTGGGGAACTGCCTGGCGTCCAGCAGGTCCTTATACTGGATCTCTGGCCTGATCATCCTCAGACAGGACTGATGAGTAGCATTGTCCAGCCCAGGCTGGAGCTCATATCCCAGGATCTTCACCAAGCCGCTCTGGAAGGGCCTGATGGTCTTGTCGCGGATGCGGCTGGCCTCCACAGGTCTCCCGCCGTCCCTCAGGCAGGCCCGGGCCAGCACATCCCGGCGGGTACGGAGAAGAGCGACCTCCTGGTCCATCCTGGTTCTCCCGAAGCGATCCACCTCGTTCCAGAAGGAGCGGTTGAAGGCCTGGTAGAGGTGCCAGTCCAGGGCATTCCACTCGCGGAGCTTTAGACGTTGGTCGTCTGTTAGAGCCAGGGCGGGGGGCTGCGCAGCAGCCGCTTTACCCACCCAGGAGCTGCCTCCGCTGGGCTTCTGCTGGCGGGCGTTGAGACTGAAGGAGACGATGGCGTCCAGCGGCCAGCAGAGGGCATGGCGCAGCAAGACCTGTATTCATAAAGTGTAGGTAAGAGAGTGCTGATCTGGGACCTTGTCCATTAAATCTTATTCACTGTATCGAATAGGCAAAACATATCCTAGGTCAGCACATTCATAAAGCTTCTCAGTGCTGATCTTGAATCAGGTAATCTTATTCACTAAGGCAAAATGTATCCTAGATCAACAATCCTAGGCTGAAACACTTGATACATATGGCCCCAGGACGTGTATTCATAAAGCGTAGGAAAAAGAGTGTTGATCTAGGATCAGGTCCACCTTGTCCGTGAATGTAATATTATTTGCTATATCTAAAAGGAAAAACTGAACCCAGGGCCTGTATTTATGAAGGGTCTCAGAGCAAGAGCTAGGGTTATGGATGTGTCACTGCAACCTTAAAGGTCCTAAATTATGTCACCATTGCCCTTGATTCTAAGCATTGTTGTGTTGCTATTTGTATAGACTTGGCCAACGCTTTTGATACTGTAGACCATTCCATTCTTGTTGGCTGGCTAAGGATTATTGGTGTCTCTGAGGGGTCTTTGTACTGGTTTGCTAACTACCTCTCTCAAAGAGTGCAGTGTATAAAGTCAGAACATCTGCTGTCTCAGCCACTGCCTTTCACCAAGGGATTACCCCAAGGCTCGATCCTAGCCACACGCTCTTCTCAATTTACATCAACAACATAGCTCAGGCAGTAGGAAGCTCTCTCATCCATTTATATGCAGATGATACAGTCTAATACTCAGCTGGCCCCTCCCCGAATTTTGTGTTAAACACTCTACAACAAAGCGTTCTTAGTGTCCAACAAGCTTTCTCTGCCTTTAACCTTGTTCTGAACACCGCCAAAACAAAGGTCATGTGGTTTGGTAAGAAGAACACCCCTCTCCCCACAGGTGTGATTACTACCTCTGAGGGTTTAGAGCTTAAGGTAGTCACCTCATACAAGTACTTGGGAGTATGGCTAGATGGTACACTGTCCTTCTCTCAGCACATAATCTAGACTTGGTTGCCTCTATCGTAATCGCTCTTCTTTCACCCCAGCTGCTAAACTAACCCTGATTCAGATGACCATCCTACCCATGTTAGATTACGTCGATGGAATTTATAGATCGGCAGGTAAGGGTGCTCTCGAGCGGCTAGATGTTCTTTACCATTAGGCCATCAGATTTGCCACCAATGCTCCTGGAACGAGCTGCAAAAAACACTCAAACTGGACAGTTTTATCTCTTCATTCAAAGACTCAATCATGCACACTCTTACAGACAGTTGTGGCTGCTTTGCGTGATGTACTGTTGTCTCTACCTTCTTGCCCTTTGTGCTGTTGTCTGTGCCCAATAATGTTTGTAAAATGTTTTGTGCTGCTACCATGTTGTGCTGCTGCCATGTTGTGTTGCTACCATGCTGTGTTGTCATGTGTTGCTGCCATGCTATGTTGTTGTCTTAGGTCTCTCTTTATGTAGTGTTGTGTTGTCTCTCTTGTAGTGATGTGTGTTTTGTCCTATATTTTATTTTTTTAATCCCGGCCCCAGTCCCCGCAGGAGGCCTTTTGCGTTTTGGTAGGCCATCATTGTAAATGAGAATTTGTTCTTAACTGACTTGCCTAGTTAAATAACGGTTAAATAAAATGTTTAAAAAGAGTGTTGATCTAGAATAAGGTCCACCTATGGATAAAAGCTAAAAGTGTCTGCAAAATGGAATATATTATTATATATTATAATAGTATATATACCATGGATTGGTCAAAGTGCTCAGAGACCAGGATGAGTTTGAAGGCGCGTCGGACGGCCGCCTCGCCTCGTCGGGCCAGTGTGGTCGAGAAGTTGGCGTTGTGGTCCAGGCCGAAGTCGAACCAGAGCAGATTGCGGGCGTAGTGGTTGTTACGGAGACGGGGGTCGTAGTACTTCCTGGGGTTGTCGGCGAAGTCTCCCAGGCCTGTCAGATTAGATTAGATTAAGGTTAAAATTAGATTAGAGATTACATTAAAATTAGATTAAGAAAATGTTGTCCTCAATGAGGCAATTCATTTTGCAGCATACAACCTCAATGTAGATTAAAAAAACAGATTCCCCAGACACAGATTAAGCCTACTCCTGAATTTAAAATGCATGCTCAATGGAAAATCTCTAATGAAAGTGCTTTTGAGTCCTGGACTAGGCTTAACCTGTGCCCAAAAAGTAACAGAATAGCAGACATATACGAGCATTAAACAGATTGGCTACATTTTGTACCTTTGGCCTTCTTGAAGGCGGGGGCGACAGCTTTGTAATATGCATAGGACGACTCGGCCAGCGCTACGGGGTCACGCATGATAGAGAAGTAGAAGGTGTCCACTGGCATCACCTTCTCTACCTGGAGGGCAACAGAAGAAGAGGTCAGAGGGTCAAAGGTCATGGGGAAAGAAAACGAGTGATGGAGGCCAAAGTCAAACTGTTTGAATGACTTGAAATGACCCTGTACACCGTATAATTAAAAACATTGAAAACGGTTTGATTAGATGTAAAAAATGAAATAATGAACTAAAGAATGGATATAATAATATGACGTTAGGTGCCGCACTCTCTTCTCTTCATTGCAGTATAATGCCTTTACTTCATCAGGGACAGGGTGGCACTTTAGCTAACGGTTTAGAAGGCCTTTATTACAACCTCTCACTTATAGTGGTCCTTGAAAATGAAATAATCTCCAAAATATCGCTATTTTTAAAACAAGCCATAGAAAATTGGTTGCAATTTCAGTTTAATCCACCAGAAAAGACAGAACACATATTACAACAATATGGTTAAAATCAAATATACTAATTGATTAAAATAAACATTATTTGGGGAAAAACAAAAAACAAAGGTATAATCTTTGTGAATGATATCAAAAATAGGACTGGTGGAGTTATGTCACACAAGCAGCTAACAAAAATATATGGAAATGTCTGCTCTACCCAAAATTACAACCAACTAATTGCAGCATAACCGCAAAAAAGGAAAAGGCAAGTGGAAGGGGGAAAAAGTAAGGAACTTGTTTGTCAGCCCTGCATGAAAGACCAAAATTGTTTAAAGGAAATTGTGATTAAAAAAATGTATACCAGCGTCATTTAAGGACCCCAAAAAATGACAGCTGTGCAATACAGATTGCAAAATTGTTGTGAAGAGATTGTCGATGTACCGATTCCATGGCACATGGTTTATGAACTGCTACAAAAAATTACGCTAGATTCAATACTTTGAGTTTTTCAATTTAAATTACTATACAAAATTGTTGCAACCAATAGAATGTTATATATATATGGGGGATACAACCATCCCAGCTATGCAAATTTTGCTGCGAAAAACATAATCATTAGATAATTTGTTTTGGTACTGTCCATATATATGTATCTTGTTTTTGGTTCGTTGCCAGTTGAGGACTTGTGAGGCGTCTGTTTCTCAAACTAGACACTCTAATATACTTGTCCTCTTGCTCAGTTGTGCACCGGGGCCTCCCACTCCTCTTTCTATTCTGGTTAGAGACAATTTGCGCTGTTCTGTTAACCTGTTGGGGGTAGGGGGCAGTATTTACACGGCCGGATAAAAAAACGTACCCGATTTAATCTGGTTATTACTACTGCCCAGAAACTACAATATGCATATAATTATTGGCTTTGGATAGAAAACACCCTAACGTTTCTAAAACTGTTTGAATGGTGTCTGTGAGTATAACAGAACTCATATGGCAGGCAAAAACCTGAGAAGATTCTGTATAGGAAGTGCCCTCTCTGACCATTCTTTGAGCTTCTTGACTCTGTTTATTGAAGACTGAGGATCTTTGCTGTAACGTGACACTTCCTACGGCTCCCATAGGCTCTCAGAAGGCGGGAAAAAGCTGAATGATGTAATTCCAGCCACTGGCTGAAACACATTAGCGCTTTTGGCAAGTGCTCTATCAGAGGACAATGGGCTGAGGCGCGTGCATGAGTCGACCCCATGTTTTTATTTTCTTTCGTCTTTGAACCTAAACACAGATTCCCGGTCAGAATATTATCGCTTTTTTAAGAGAAAAATGGTATAAAAATTGATTTTAAATAGCGGTTGACATGCTTCGAAGTACGGTAATGGAATATTTTTTGTCACGAAATGCGTCGTGCGCGTCACCTTTCTTTACCATTCGGATAGTGTCTTGAACGCACAAACAAAACAGAGGATATTTGAACTATGGATTATTTTGAACCAAACCAACATTTGTTATTGAAGTAGAAGTCCTGGGAGTGCATTCTGACGAAGACAGCAAAGGTAATAACATTTTTCTTATAGTAAATCTGATTTTGGTGAGTGCTAAACTTGGTGGGTGTCTAAATAGCTAGCCCTGTGATGCCGGGCTATCTACTGAGAATATTGCAAAATGTGCTTTCACCGAAAAGCTATTTTAAAATCGGACATAGCGAGTGCATAGAGGAGTTCTGTATCTATAATTCTTAAAATAATTGTTATGTTTTTTGTGAACGTTAATCGTGAGTAATTTAGTAAATTCACTGGAAGTTCGCGGGGGGGTATGCTAGTTCTGAACGTCACATGCTAATGTAAAAAGCTGGTTTTTGATATAAATATGAACTTGATTGAACAAAACATGCATGTATTGTATAACATAATGTCCTAGGGTTGTCATCTGATGAAGATCATCAAAGGTTAGTGCTGCATTTAGCTGTGGTTTGGGTTTATGTGACATTATATGCTAGCTTGAAAAATGGGTGTCTGATTATTTCTGGCTGGGTACTCTGCTGACATAATCTAATGTTTTGCTTTCGTTGTAAAGCCTTTTTGAAATCGGACAGTGTGGTTAGATTAACGAGAGTCTTGTCTTTAAAATAGTCATATGTTTGAGAAATTGAAGTAATAGCATTTCTAAGGTATTTGAATAACGCGCCACGGGATTCAACTGGCTGTTGAGTAGGTGGGACGATTTCGTCCCGCCGACCCTAGAGAGGTTAAGGGAGTAGTACACAGCGTTGTACGAGATCTTCAGTTTCTTGTCAATTTCTCGCATGGAATAGCCTTCATTTCTCAGAAAGAATAGACTGACGAGTTTCAGGAGAAAGTTCTTTATTTCTGACCATTTTGAGCCTGTAATCGAACCCACAAATGCTGATGCTCCAGATACTCAACTAGTCTAAAGAAGGACAGTTTTATTGCTTCTTTAATCAGGACAACATTTTTCAGCTCTGCTAACATAATTTCAAAAGGTTTTCTAATGATCAATTTGCCTTTTAAAATGATAAAATTGGATTAGCTAACACAACGAGCCAGTGGAACACAGGAGTGATGGTTGCTGATAATGGGCCTCTGTACGCCCATGTAGATATTCCATAAAAAAATCTGCCGTTTCCAGTTACAATAGTAATTTACAACATTAACAACATCTACACTGTATTTCTGATAAATTTTATGTTATTTTAATGGACATAAAAATGTGCTTTTCTTTCAAAAACAAGGACATTTCCAAGTGACCCCAAACTTTTGAACGGTAGTGTATATGGGGGAATTGGAAATGATGCAGCCAATTACATTGATAGAAGCCACAATGTATCTGCAATATTAAAGCAGATCTAGCCCCTAAAGAAAAAATATATATATTTTAGAAGGACTAGTAGGAGTGTGTGTGTGTGTGTGTGTGTGTGTGTGTGTGTGTGGCGCAATGAGTCTAATGTTTGTGAAGTTGAATCCCAGTCTTTGATGTTTTCTCACAAGTACCACTAACAAACCTCTTTATAAGCTCTGGTCGCTCCTGTTCCCAAAAGTAATCCACTCACACACACAAACACCGTACAGTCAGTGATGATTCTAAGATACACTATATATACAAAAGTATGTGGACACCCCTTCAAATTAGTGGATTCAGCTATTTCAGGCATACCAGTTGCTGACAGGTGTATAAAATCGAGCACACAGTCATGCAATCTCCAAGGACAAACATTGGCAGTAGAATTGCCTTACTGATGAGTTCAGTGACTTTAAACGTGGCACCGTCATAGCATGCCACCTTTCCAACAAGTCAGTTCGTCAAATTCTGCCCTGCCAGTTCTGCCCTGCTAGAGCTGCCCCGGTCAACTGTAAGTGCTGTTATTGTGAAGTGGAAACGTCTAGGAGCAACAACGGCTCAGCCACAAAGTGGTAGGCCACACAAGCTCACAGAAGGGGCCCGCTGTTAAAATCATCTGTCCTCGGTTGCAACACTCACTACCGAGTTTCACCATCTGGCAATCCGACAGACGAATCTGGGTTTGACGGATACCAGGAGAACGTAAAGTTTGTTGGAGGGGGAATAATGGTCTGAGGCTGTTTTTCATGGTTCGGTCTAGGTCCCAATGAAGGGAAATCTTAACGCTACAGCATACAATGACATTCTAGATATTTCTGTGCTTCCAACTTTGTGGCAACAGTTTGGGGAAGGCCCTTTCTGTTTCAGCATGACAATGCCCCAGTGCAATGCCCTAGTGCGAGGTCCATACAGAAATTGTTTGTCGAGATTGGTGTGGAAGAACTTGACTGGCCTGCACAGAGCCCTGACCTCAACCCCATTGAACACCTAAGGGATGAATTGGAACGCCAACTGCGAGCCAGGGCTAATCGCCCAACATCAGTACCCGACCTCACGAATGCACTAATGCTCTTGTGGCTGAATGGAAGTCCTTTCCAACATCTAGTGGAAAGCCTTCCCAGAAGAGTGGAGGCTGTTATAGCAGCAAAGGGGGGACCAACTATATATTAATGCCCATGATTTTGGAATGAGATGTACGACGAGCAGGTGTCCACATACTTTTGGTAGCTAAATTGCTCCATCCTGTTTAAACATTCACATAGAACTGTCAGTGTCCTTTTCTTTGCCAACAACAGAAGCAGTTAACAAATCACAAGCGAACCTGCCAAACCTACAAAAGACATCATCAGCTCCATGCAAATAATAATCTGTGTTAAACTAACGCACAAAAATGTTTAAGAATACTCTGTTTTGTATTCGTTTTTTTCTCCCTTCTGTCCTATGATTTTGTTTGTTTCCTCAATAAATAATAGGCCAACGTGTAAATATAGAATAAAAAATGTCCTCACATGCACATAAATACAGGAAAAATTACAATACAATTGAGCTTGTGTTTTGCCCTGTTAATGGGTTTGTTTTTTCTGGGGGTTTTTTGCTGTTCAAAAACCTCAATAAATACACATTGGAAGAAAATAATGAAATACACAATTAATAATCTAAAACACGTACCTCTGGTTTGTTGAAGCGCATGTGGTTTCCCATAATGCTGAACGCGGCCACGTGGGGCCCTCTATAACCTTTGACCCTGTGTGCATTGAAGGGGAGGGGGTAGCCAAACTGGTACCCCAGAGGCAGGGCGAAGCACAGATCCCTCTCCTAGAAGAACAAGAACGACTATGGATTTGAAGCTGCTTTCAAAGAGCCAAAATAAATTGTACAATATAACATAAAAATAAGTTTGCTGAAGGAAAGCCAAACTGAAGATGAAGTAGTATACCTCTCCGTATCGGTAAAGCATGTTGAGAACAGTGCTGCTGGCTGTCTTGTGGGTCTTCAGGAACATGACGTGGCTGTGGGGCCGACAGGAGCCCAGAGACGGGCCCTGGCCGTCGGATGAGAACAGCGACCGCGACCTGTCCTGCTGGAGGCTACATGAGGGGAGGGGGAAAATAAGATGATTTCTAAATGGTTTGAAACAAAAATAAAAAATATTTTTATGCAGTTCCACATGTGCACTGAGAGGAATAAATGTAAATTTATAAAAATTGGCCCATAACTCCAACCTATCCAACAACATAGGCATACATTCTTAAAGCAGGGTTCATACAGACATTGATAAGTCAAATTCAAGGACTGTTTCAAGAACTTAATTGTAATTTTCAAGGACCTCAATGTTATACAATTGTATAATTTACAGTTGAAGTCGGAAGTTTACATACACCTTAGCAAAATACATTTAAACTCAGTTTTTCACAATTCCTGACATTTAATCCAAGTAAAAATTCCCTGTCTTAGGTCAGTTAGAATCACCACTTTATATTAAGAATGTGAAATTTCAGAATAATATTAGAGAGAATTATTTATTTCAGCTTTTATTTCTTTCATCACATTCCCAAGTGCGTCAGAAGTTTACATACACTCAATTAGTATTTGTAGCATTGCCTTTAAATTGTTTAACTTGCGTCAAATGTTTCGGGTAGCCCTACACAATCTTCCAACAATAAGTTGGGTGAATTGTGGCCCATTCCCCCTGACAGAGCTGGTGTAACCGAGTCAGGTTTGCAGACCTCCTTGCTCGCACACGCTTTTTCAGTTCTGCCCACAAATTTTCTATAGGATTAAGGTCAGGGCTTTGTGATGGCCACTCCAATACCTTGACTTTGTTGTCCTTAAGCCATTTTGCCACAACTTTGGAAGTATGCTTGAGATCATTGTCCATTTGGAAGACCCATTTGCGACCAAGCTTTAACTTCCTGACTGATGTCTTGAGATGTTGCTTCAATATATCCACATAATTTTCCTACCTCATGATGCCATCTATTTTGTGAAGTGCACCAGTCCCTCCTGCAGCAAAGCACCCCCACAACATGATGCTGCCACCCCCGTGCTTCACGGTTGGGATGGTGTTCTTCGGCTTGCAAGCCTCCCCCTTTTCCCTCCAAACATAACAATGGTCATTATGGCCAAACAGTTCTATTTTTGTTTCATCAGACCAGAGGACATTTCTCCAAAAGGTACGATCTTTGTCCCCATGTGCAGCTGCAAACTGTAGTCTGGCTTTTTTATGGCGGTTTTGGAGCAGTGGCTTCTTCCTTGTTGAGTGGCCTTTAAGGTTATGTCGATATAGGACTCGTTTTACTGAGGATATAGATACTTTTGTACCTGTTTCCTCCAGCATCTTCACACGGTCCTTTGCTGTTGTTCTGGGATTGATTTGCACTTTTCGCACCCAAGTACGTTCATCTCTAGGAGACAGAATGCGTCTCCTTCCTGAGCAGTATGACGGCTGCGTGGTCCCATGGTGTTTATACACGCGTACTATTGTTTGTACAGATGAACCTAAGTAAGCTCCACTCATTGCACTGGCGCCGTCGTAGCCTCAGCATTTGTTTACAGATATCATCTCATACTTTCAATCAGTTAAAAAAAAAAAAAAAGGCCAAAAAACAAACACGGTATGACAGCTGCATGGTGCCATGGTGTTTATACTTGTGTACTATTATTTGTACAGATGAACATGGTACCTTCAGGCGTTTGGAAATTGCTCCCAAGGATGAACCAGAGTTGTGGAGGTATACAATTCTTTCCTGAGGTCTTGGCTAATTTCTTTTGATTTTCCCATGATGTCAAGCAAAGAGGCACTGAGTTTGAAGCTAGGCCTTGAAATACATCCACAGGTACACCTCCAATTGATTCAAATTATGTCAATTAGCCTATCAGAAGCTTCTAAAGCCATGACATCATTTTCTGGAATTTTCCAAGCTGTTTAAAGGCACAGTCAACATAGTGTATATAAACATCTGACCCACTGGAATTGTGGTACAGTGAATTATAAGTGAAATAATCCATCTGTAAACAATTGTAGAAAAATTACTTGTGTCATGCACAAAGTACATGTCCTAACCGACTTGCCAAAACTATAGTTTGTTAACAAGAAAGTTGTGGAGTGGTTGAAAAACGAGTTATAATGACTCCAACCTAAGTGTATGTAAACTTCCAACTTCAACTGTATATAATTGTACATTTAGTGCCTATTATAGAACCCCTACCCCCAAAAAGCATGCAAAAGTGTAAAAGAAAAAGTAGGCCATTACCACTTTAAGAATAATGAATTTGTTATTCAAATTATTACATTCTAAAATACAGTTGAAGTCGGAAGTTTACATACACTTAGGTTGGAGTCATTAAAACTAGTTTTTCAACCACTCCACAAATTTCTTGTTAACAAACTATAGTTTTGGCAAGTCGGTTAGGACATCTACTTTGTGCATGCATTACACATGTCATTTTTCCAGCAAAACATTTCTGAGCTACAAATTCAAGCCCCTTGCATTGTTTAACATTGCAGGTGTAACATGGAGAACAAACTTTATTTGTCATGTTATTTCATTACCAGATCATATTGTCAATAAGTCCACTAGGCTATGTAATTTGTTGTCATTATATCCAGAATAATTAACAGGAAGAGGGTTGGGTGTTGCGCAATAGTCTATCCTACACACTTGCGCACAGTAGACTCGTGTCCAATCCGAGGCACAAAAACATACGAAAACATGAACTCATTACCTTGATGCTTTCTCTATTAAATCTAACGAGACCCTGCTGTAAATCAAGCAGACAACAACAGATGATCAACCTCAATTCGCTAGGGATATTAGATCCAACGTGAATCCAGGCACAACTCTCTACACTTGCGTAACAAATGAGACACCAAGATATTCTGGACATTCCTCGCGAACACCTTTTTTTCCAGCACTTGGGCTGTTGTAGAATCTCTTGCACTATCACAACAGCTATCCGTCACTTGGTTGTCATTCTGAAAATTCCTTGCTGGATCAGATGATGATGTGTGAAAATATCAGGGCGTAATTAAACAGCTTGACACCTAAAGTGAATCCAACAAGTAAACTATTATGCATAATTATTGAAGAGCCGCTTTAATGATAGTATTGATTTAGGTTTTAAGTATCAAGGTAAGGTGACTTTCAGTTAGAATTATTCTATTTTTCAATTACATTAATTATTTTGGATTTGCATTCCCATTAAACTGTTTTCACCACATAACATAAGAAGACACAAAATGTTAGTTACACTGCATTTCTGAGATCGCTATACAAAAACACTGTCCAACAGCTAGATCCATGATTCTTACAAGGTTCAAGTTCAATGTCTAATTTAACTGATTAATGCTTAACTTGTTATGGATAGGGGGCAGTATTTTCACGGCCGGATAAAAAAACGTACCCAATTTAATCTGGTTATTACTCCTGCACAGAAACTAGAATATGCAAATAATTATTAGCTTTGGATAGAAAACACTCCAAAGTTTCTAAAACTGTTTGAATGGTGTCTGTGAGTATAACAGAACTCAAATGGCAGGCCAAAACCTGAGAAGATTCTGTACAGGAAGTACCCTGTCTGACCATTTCTTGGCCTTCTTTGCCATCTCTATCCAAAACAGGGGATCTCTGCTGTAACGTGACATTTTCTAACGCTCCCATAGGCTCTCAGAAGGCGCCAGAACGTTGAATGATGACTTTGCAGCCCATGGCTGAAAAACAGTAGCGCATTTGGATAGTGGTCGATCTGAGAACAATGAGACTGGTGCGCGCGTGCACGAGACGACTCCATGTTTACATTTTCAGTCTTTGAACGAAAACAACGACTCCCAGTCGGAATAAAATCGCATAAAAATTGATTTTAAACAGCGTTTGACATGCTTCAAAGTACGGTAATGGAATATTTTGACATTTTTTGTCATGATACGCGCCGGGCGCGTCACCCTTCGTTACCCTTCGGATAGTGTCTTGAACGCACAACAAAACGCCGCTATTTGGATATAACTATGGATTATTTGGAACCAAAACAACATTGGGTGATGAAGTAGAAGTCCTGGGAGTGCATTCTGACGAAGAACAGCAAAGGTAATCCAATTTTTCTTATAGTAAATCTGAGTTTGGTGAGTACCAAACTTGGTGGGTGTCAAAATAGCTAGCCATGATGGCCGGGCTATCTACTCAGAATATTGCAAAATGTGCTTTCACCGAAAAGCTATTTTAGAATCGGACACCGCGATTGCATAAAGGAGTTCTGTATCTATAATTCTTAAAATAATTGTTATGTTTTTTGTGAACGTTTATCGTGAGTAATTTAGTAAATTCACCGGAAGTGTTCGGTGGGAATGCTAGTTCTGAACGTCACATGCTAATGTAAAAAGCTGGTTTTTGATATAAATATGAACTTGATTGAACAAAACATGCATGTATTGTATAACATAATGTCCTAGGAGTGTCATCTGATGAAGATCATCAAAGGTTAGTGCTGCATTTAGCTGTGGTTTGGGTTTATGTGACATTATATGCTAGCTTGAAAAATGGGTGTCTGATTATTTCTGGCTGGGTACTCTGCTGACATAATCTAATGTTTTGCTTTCGCTGTAAAGCCTTTTTGAAATCGGACCGTGTGGTTAGATAAAGGAGACTCTTGTCTTTAAAATGGTGTAAAATAGTCATATGTTTGAAGTTTTCGGATTTTCGAGGAGTTTGTATTTCGCGCCACGCCCGTCATTGGATATTGGAGCAGGTGTTCCGCTAGCGGAACGTCTAGATGTAAGAGGTTGATATAAAGACAACTTAAACTGCCATAAATGCGAGGACAGAAAGTCCTTGCATTTTGGACTTTCTGACTTTCTGTTAAAACATCGACCATGATAAAGTGTTAAACACAGGTTTAAATCAACTCCTAAATTTGATGGAATATAGCTATGATCCCCCTTATATCTTAATGTAATGACATGAAATAAATTGGCAGATTATTAGCAATGACTTATCAACAGCTGTAACAAGTTGTCCAGTGTAGGAAATCCTCACTGGTACCCTAGTTTATAGAAAGACCCATATAGATACTGTAGTTATTTACTGGACACACTTCTATCCAAACAGTTGGGTCACTCTAGAAGACAACACGGACCAGGTCACTTAGCATGCTTTTTTCTAAATACAGTTACATTTTAAAAAAAATGTGCATGGGCTGCGTCATGATCCAACGCATCTGCCTATTTCAGCCTTCGCATCTATGATGGAAGGTGGCCGAGCTACGGCAGTTTTTGTCAAGACCGTGAGACACACAAAAAAATCTGTCTTCTCACGAAAACACCTGTAGCGTCCAAACGGTTTGACCTACAAACTTTATGTAAAGATGAGACTCTCACGAACATGATGGTGTTCTCCGTTTTGCTCTACAACCCCCATAATGCTAAGTTAAGGCTACCAAGCTTGCTAGGACAGAACAGATACAACTTCAATTAGCACTGAGGTGTGAAGTGAGAGGTGTCAAAGCCTTTGAGCCCAACAATGGCAGGAGAGTCTCACAGCCTACCCACCCAAATCCAGAAGCCTTTGAAGCACCCTCCTGCTGTTCAGAAACCATCCCCTGGCATTTTCTACACGGAATCTGCCTCCAGGAAAAAGCTTATCCCATGTGGGTGTGACACTGCTGCTTGGATTCCACCTGGCGATCTGTTCACTGTCTGCCCTGGCCTGTCTCCCCGTCTGGTACAGGTAACCCCGCCATACTCCCCCCTCTCTCCCAAGCTTTCGCTCACCTCCAGCACACACACACTGTTGGGGCGAGTGACTCTGAACTTACAATGGCTAGCCCCAAGTCGTTATATTTTATTTTTTGTTGTGCTTTATGCTATTTGCCTCATGACTCCTGCATGCTTTGATGACTATGAACTTGCTTGTTTACCCAACCGTGGGACAGACTATGTTTGTTCCCATACTCGGGACACCTCTCGCCGGCTTTATATTCATATTACCTGATGAGATTGCTGTACAATATGATCTTGCCATCTAATGCACATTCAAATGTCATAAATCAACACTGCAAAGCTATCCCTGTACTGTGCCTTGATTGTATTACTGCTGATGATATATGGAAATGTGCATGTACACCCTGGCCCATCTACTGTTGCTAGCCCCAATTCTGACTTGTGCTCTGATATCTGCTTCACTGATTTCTGCTCTCGTAAAAGCCTGGGTTTTCTGCACGTTAACACTAGAAGCTTATTACCTAAAATGGATCAATTGAAAGTGTGGGTTCACAGCTCCAATCCAGATGTATTGGTCATTACTGAGACGTGATTAAGAGTGTTTTGAACACTAATGTTAACCTTTCTAGTTCTAACCTTTTTCGGCAAGACAGATCTTCCAAAGTTGGTGGAGTGGCAATCTTTACCAAGGAACACCTTCAGTGCTCGGTTGTCTCCACCAAGTCTGTCCTCAAACAATTTGATTTGCTGGTTTTACGCAATAAACTTTCAAATAACTCTTCGTTGACTGTTGCTGGGTGTTATCGTCCTCCATCAGCACCGGCCTGTAGCCTACCTGCCCTAAGCTCTCTCCTGGCTCCTTACACTACGTCTGAATTTTTCCTGCTAGGTGACCTAAACCGAGGACATACTTAAACCACCTGACCAAGTCCTAAAGCAATGGGACTCCTTAAATCTTTCTCAGATTACTACCAATCCCACAAGGTATGACTCCAAACACCCAGAAAAGGCTACTCTCCTTGACGTTTTCCTCACAAATAATCCTGATAGGTATCATTCTGGTGTTTTCTGTAATGACGTTAGTGATGACTGTTTTACAGCCTGTCTTCGTAATGGCTGCTCAGTGAAACGACCTGTCCGGATTTGTCATAGATGCTTGCTAAAACACTTTAATGAGCAAAACTTCCTTCATGACCTGGTCTCTGTAAATTTGAATAGAATCAGCTTGATCCCCTCTATCGAAGACGGTTGGACCTTATTTTTTCATATTTTCAGTGGTATTGTTAACCTGTTGGGGATAGGGGGCAGTATTTGCACGGCCGGATAAAAAACGTACCCGATTTAATCTGGTTACTACTCCTGCCCAGTAACTAGAATATGCATATAATTATTGGCTTTGGATAGAAAACACCCTAAAGTTTCTAAAACTGTTTGAATGGTGTCTGTGAGTATAACAGAACTCATATGGCAGGCAAAAACCTGAGAAGATTCCTTACAGGAAGTGGCCTGTCTGACAAGTTCTTCTTCTTCTTGGCTCTGTTTATTGAAAACTGAGGATCTTTGCTGTAACGTGACACTTCCTACGGCTCCCATAGGCTCTCAGAACCCGGGAAAAAGCTGAATGATGTAATTCCAGCCTCTGGCTGAAAAACATTAGCGCGTTTGGATAGTGGCCGGTCAGAGTACCATCAGACTGAGGCTCGTGCACGAGGGGATCCCATGTTTTTAGTTTCTCTCTCTTTCAACGTAAACACGCTTTCCCGGTCGGAATATTATCGCTTTTTTACGAGAAAAATGGCATAAAAATTGATTTTAAACAGCGGTTGACATGCTTCGAAGTACGGTAATGGAATATTTAGAATTTTTTTGTCACGAAATGCGTTGTGCGTGTCACCCTTCTTTACCATTCGGATAGTGTCTTGAACGCACGAACAAAACAGAGGATATTTGAACATAACTATGGATTATTTTGAACCAAACCAACATTTGTTATTGAAGTAGAAGTCCTGGGAGTGCATTCTGACGAAGAACAGCAAAGGTAATAACATTTTTCTTATAGTAAATCTGACTTTGGTAAGGGCTAAACTTGGTGGGTGTCTCAATAGCTAGCCCTGTGATGCCGGGCTATCTACTCAGAATATTGCAAAATGTGCTTTCACCGAAAAGCTATTTTAAAATCGGACATAGCGAGTGCATAGAGGAGTTCTGTATCTATAATTCTTAAAATAATTGTTATGTTTTTTGTGAACGTTTATCGTGAGTAATTTAGTAAATTCACCGGAAGTTTGCGGGTTCTGAACGTCACATGCTAATGTAAAAAGCTGGTTTTTGATATAAATATGAACTTGATTGAACAAAACATGCATGTATTGTATAACATAATGTCCTAGGGTTGTCATCTGATGAAGATCATCAAAGGTTAGTGCTGCATTTAGCTGTGGTTTGGGTTTATGTGACATTATATGCTAGCTTGAAAAATGGGTGTCTGATTATTTCTGGCTGGGTACTCTGCTGACATAATCTAATGTTTTGCTTTCGTTGTAAAGCCTTTTTGAAATCGGACAGCGTGGTTAGATTAACGAGAGTCTTGTCTTTAAAATGGTGTAAAATAGTCATATGTTTGAGAAATTGAAGTAATAGCATTTCTAAGGTATTTGAATAACGCGCCACGGGATTCCACTGGCTGTTGAGTAGGTGGGACGCTAGCCCATAGAGGTTAATCGAAGTATGGAGGTAGTTTTGTGCCAACCAAAATAAGGGGTTAAATATGTGTAAAAAAAAAATACTTAAATATTACTTGAGCTTTCTTATATGTCCTAGATATCGGCCAGACACTTCAAAACCTTATACCTTTATTATTATTTTTTTTACTGTCTTTTTTGCCATTTATGAATGTGTTATTCAATGTGTTTCCATGGGATAGAGTAGTTAAGGCCAAATTCAATATTTTATGAAATATTTTAGAAATATATATGTTTTATACTTGAAGGGGTCCTAAAATTAAAAATCATATAGCTAAATGATCCATGTTATGATCATCTTAAAACAATTCCACATGTTAGCTTAGTAGAACCCCCCAACAGCTTAGACTTTTAGAGGTTATTAATGAACCAAGACGTAACATACAGTACAAGGTAAGTCTCTATAATGTAGGTGCTACTACAATGTATTTTTCTTCTTCATTGTTTTGCTGATGAAAGCAATATGAAAAAAAAGAGAAAGGTGCAAATAGCAAATTGCTAAAGGTACAGGTGAAAGTTGACTGAACACAACATATTGCTGTATTGGTTGTTCCTATACTCCACCTCTTTAAGGAACACCTAGGATAGGATAAAGTAATCCTTCTAACCCCCCCCCCCCCCCCCCCTTAAAAGATTTAGATGCACTATTGTAAAGTGGTTGTTCCACTGGATATCATAAGGTGAATGCACCAATTTGTAAGTCGCTCTGGATAAGAGCGTCTGCTAAATGACTTAAATGTAAAATGTAAATGTATACTGGTTATATACTGGTTATGGACTGGGATAGGGAAGTTGATTCTATTCTCTACTGAAGAACAATAGAATAGAAAAAGAAGATGTCGTTTTCACAAAGAGCTGCAGAGTAGCTATAGCCTGATCCCACAAATGTTTGCGCTTTCTTGCCAACTCCAACGCTCATTGTCAAACAGGAGTTTGCAAAAACAGCAGGAACTGATCTGGGACCATGCTAGGGTGGAGGACCTCTTACCTTTTGTTGAAGATGACCCCCAGTAACTGTCCTGCGAAGGCGATGGCCACGAACACCAGCAGGGCCTTCCAGAGCCACATGGGCCCCACCCGATAGCGCCCCAGCCCTAGCCGCATCCTCCTGTGGAGAGGGAGAGAATTATAAATATTATTGTTATTTATTTCAGGGTCCAGAGCCACATGTGCCCCAGCCACATACCCTTTGTGTGTGTGTGTGTGTGTGTGTGTGTGTGTGTGTGTGTGTGTGTGTGTGTGTGTGTGTGTGTGTGAGACAGGGAGAGAGAATTGCATGGGTCACCAAACAAATATGATATAACAACACAAACTAATATAAGGGTTAGGCTCAGAGCCACGTAGGCCCCAGCCACATGCTCCTGGAGTGGGGCGGGAGAGGAAGGAGAAGGGGAGAGGGTATAAAGAGCAAGGGAGCAAGGGACAGAGAAATAAGGAGAGAGAGAGGAAGGGAAATAGAGGGAGGGAGAAAGATAAAGAAAGGTAGTGTGCGAGAGGCAGAGATAAAAACAAAGATAGTGGGTGGAAATATACTTCAATGTTCCCAGATGTTCAATCAAGCACAAAGGTTTTTCGGACTGAGAGGAGGCGAAGCTGTAAGCAATAACCACAGACAAGAACAGCACACTGCTGATTGAAAATGTATCTTTCTAGCTACACCACAGAATCGTAACAGACAGAGCGAAATCACGGATTTCAGTTTGTCACACAAGCGAGCATGGTGATGATGAGTCGACCTGCTAGTAAGTATGCAAGGCAAGCAAATGCTTAGCATGAGTTACATTGTGAGACGCCCTAATACAAATTATATAAACTGAATGCTCAATGAAGGGTATAGCCTAAGGAAGAGACATTATCGCACGAACGTGGGGGCCTTAGTTTGGTGGGATTCTCTTTTCAGTAGACCGACCATAAAAAAAACAACCACCGCTGTCTGTCGTTGTCACTGTATCAATCTCAGCTTCGGTTTCAATGAGAAATTCAGAGCCTTGCATCTATCAACCTCCCTTGTCCGATTCCGCTGCTGGCTCGGATTGCAATGCAAGCCCCGTCCCGGTCTCGACTGAACACAAACTCGGGTGTTCTTACCTCGCTCTCCGTTTGAAAGCCATGATAGAACCGGGCCGGTGGCGGTTTCCGTGGCGTGTTGCAGCGGTTGACGGCAGCAGGAGCCACCGTGCATCTCGAAGGCACGAGCCCTGGCCGTGCCTTTACCGAAAACCCACCGATCAAATCAAGCCATCGCTATAGATTAACGACTATTGTCTTCTTTATAAAATCCCGGAGGTTTTGCTTTACGGTTTTAGGCTACCGTAGGCTGCTACGTGACGCCCTCGCAGTGCTGTTTGTCAAGCTGCATTCCCTTTTATTATTGCGCCTTTCTCCTTGCTGGCTAGCTGCTCCTTCAGGGCTCTGGGATAAAAACAGGTTTGGACGGAGAGAAAGGGGTTGGCTTTGTGAGCGTAAATGTTTATGTGCAGGGTTGGGGGGGGGGGGGTCATGAGAGGCGGGGGAGTCACACACAAACATACACAGGGACACAGACACAGCATACACACACAAACAAGCGCGGGCACAGTGTCCGATACTGCAACCAAAAAAGTCACATTTGCGACCGTTTGACTTGGCAGTGGAACACACATTTTTAATTGGTTGCCAGGGTTCCAGTGAAAGACATGTACATGGTCACGTTTTTTTTATTATCATGATTTATTCAAACAGTAATGTGCAATTGACCCAAACTTTCTGAAGAAGCAACAACAGCACGGGAATGCCCCTGTCATGTCTGGGCTCGACATACAGGGGATGTTTTGGAAACCCGGATGATCAACCCGTCAGTGGGCAGCTAGGGCCAGTTAAATGTTTTTGTTGTTATTGGAATAATGCTATTTAAAAAAAAAATCTCTGCTATATAATTTATTTAAAAAACGGATGGATACCCGAAGCTGTTCGTTCATTATGTGTATTTATTACATGCGGCCTGCACACATACAGAGCACGGGCTGAGCTCTCAAACAGCATGGGGTAGGGAAGTAGGAAATGCTCCAAGTTATGATAAATGTTAAGGCAAGAATGGGTATGCAAACCAGGAATTTATGAACATGAAATACAGAAATATCTCATTTACATATGTAACCTTTGGCTGCAAGTATGGCTGTGAGTCTTTCTGGTAAGGCTCTTAGAGCATTCCACACCCGGATTGTGCAACATTTGCCCATTATTCTTTTCAAAATTCTTCAAGCTCTGTCAAATTGGTTGTTCATCATTGCTAGACAACTATTTTCAGGTCTTGACATAGATCTTCAAGTAGATTTAAGTCAAAACATTAACTCAGCCACATTCACTGTTTTCTTGGTAAGCAACCCGGGTGTAGATTTGGCCTTGTGTTATACGTTTTTGTCCTGTAGAAAGGTAAATTCATATCTCAATTAATCTCTCAACATAACACTTTGCATTCAGGACAAAATGTGAATTGCTTTGCCACATTTTTGGCAGCATTACTTTATTTCCTTGTTGCTAAACAGGATGCATGTTTTGGAAAATGTTTATTCTGTACAGGCTTCCTTCTTTTCACTCTGTCAATTATGTTAGTATTGTGGAGTAACTACAATGTTGTTGATTCATCCTCAGTTTTCTCCTATCACAGCCATTCAACTCTGTAACTGTTTTGGCCTCATGGTGAAATCCCTGAGTGGTTTCCTTCCTCTCCGGCAACTGAGTTAGGAAGGATGCCTGTATTGTTTTAGTCACTGGGTGTTTTTTCACCCATCTACCAATAGATGCCCTTCTTTGCGAGGCATTGGAAAACCTCTCTGGTCTTTGTGGTTGAATCTGTGTTTGGAATTCAGTGCTCAACTTAGGGATCTTACAAATAATTGTATATGTTGTGTACAGAGATGAGGTAGTCATTAAAATGTTTGTTAAACACTATAATTGCACACAGAGAGAATCCATGCAACTTATTATGTGACTTGTTAAGCACATTTTTATTATGTTGGCTTGCCATAACAAAGGGGTTGACTCAAGACATTTCAGCTTTTCATTTTTAATTAATTTGTAAAAATGCCGGAAAAACATTATTCCACTTTCACGTTATGGGGTGGCCAACAATCTAAATGTAATCAATTTTAAATTCAGGCTGTAACACAACAAAATTTGGAAAAAGTCAAGGGGTGTGAATACTTTCTGAAGGCACTGTATCCCTACCTGGCAGAATCATTGTCATGCCCTGACCTTAAGAGACGTTTTATTTCCTCTAGCTTGGTTAGGTCAGGGTGTGATGTGGGGTGGGCAATCTAGTTTTTGTATTTCTTTGTGTTTGGCCGAGTATGGTTCCTAATCAGAGGCTATCGTTGTCTCTGATTGGGAATCATACTTAGGCAGCCCTTTTTCCCTCCTTCAGTTGTGGGATCTTGTTTTTGTACAGCTCTGTGTAAGCCTGCAGAACGTAACGTTCATTTTCCTTTTCGTTATTTTGTTTAGTGTTCTGAGTTAAATAAAAGTAAACATGAGCACTTACCACGCTGCACCTTGGTCTACCCATAACGACGAACGTTACAATCATGATTATTTGCATCAATCCAGTGGCCATTTGTTTTGAAAACTCCAATTCCAAGTGCACTACAGAAACAGAAAACTTTGGAGTTTTCAAAACAAATGCGGGGAGCTGCCTTAATCGGCACCCGGGAAGCAGTTGTTTTGGGTTAACTGCCTTGCTCAAGCGTATAATGGCAGATTTTCCCACCTTGCCAGCTCGGGGATTCAAACCAGCAACCTTTTGGTTACTGGTGCCTTCGGAAAGTATTCAGACCCCTTGACTTTTTCCAAATTTTGCTACTTGACAGCCTTATTCTAAAATGTATTAAATGTTTTAAAAATCCTCAGCAATCTACACACAATACCTCATAATGAAAAAGCGAAAACAGGTTTTTAGAAATTTTCGCAAATTTATTACAAATAATAAACAGAAATACCTTATTTACTTAAGTATTCAGACCCTTTGCTATGAGACTCGAAATTGAGCTCAGGTGCATCCTGTTTCCATTGATCACCCTTGAGATGTTTCTACAACTTGATTGGAGTCCACCTTTGGTCAATTCAATTGATTGGACATGATTTGGAAAGGCACACACCTGTCTATATAAGGTCCCACAGTTGACAGTGCATGGTCAGAGCAAAAACCAAGCCATGAGGTCGAAGGAATTGTCCATAGAGCAACGAAACAGGATTGTGTTGAGGCACAGATCTGGGGAAGGGTACCAAACCATTTCTGTAGCATTGAAGGTTCCCAAGAACACAGTGGCCTCCATTCTAAAATGAAAGATGTTTGGAACCACCAAGACTCTTTCTAGAGCTGGCTGCCTGGCCAAACTGAGAAATCAGGGGAGAAGGGCCTTGGTCAGGGAGGTGCCCAATAACCTGATGGTCACTCTGACAGAGCTCTAGAGTTCCTCTGTGGAGAGGGGAGAAACTTCCAGAAGGACAACCATCTCTACAGCACTCCACCAATCAGGCCTTTATGTTAGAGTGGCCAGACGGAAGCCACTCCTCGGTAAAAGGCACATGACAACCCGCTTTGAGTTTGCCAAAAGGCACCTAAAGACTCTCAAACCATGAGAAACAAGATTCTCTGGTCTGATGAAACCAAGATTGAACTCTTTGGCCTGAATGCCAAGCGTCACCTCTGGAGGAAACCTGGCACCATGTGTCCCACATTATTATTATTACTAACTTTAAACATCAGCTATCTGAGCAGCTAACTGATCGCTGCAGCTGTACATAGTCCATCTGTAATCTACCTACCTCATCCCCATACTGTTTTTATTTACTTTCTGCTCTTTTGCACACCTACTTGCACATCATCATCTGCTCATTTATCACTCCAGTGTTAATCTGCTAAATTGTAATTACTTCGCAACCATGGCCTATTTATTGCCTACCTCCTCACGCCATTTGCACACACTGTATATAGACTTTCTTTGTTTCTATTGTTATTGAATGTATGCTTGTTTATTCCATGTGTAACTCTGTGTTGTTTGTGTCGCACTGCTTTGCTTTATCTTGGCCAGGTCGCAGTTGTAAATGAGAACTTGTTCTCAACTAGCTTACCTGGTTAAATAAAGGTGAAATAAAAAATAAAATAATTAATAAACAGGCCAGGTCATTATCAATTATAAAATGTTTTTATAAAAAAAAAATTGGTGCGACCAAATCATGTTCTGGTTCCATCAACTGAAAAAGTTTGTGGAAAAAGATAGTGTAGAACCCTGCACACAAAGATTGCTGTGCCCTGTGAGTTGGTCACACTCAGACTTCATGGATCTAGCCCAATGACTGTTAGGGGGCATTGTGTTGAAGCCCCCCGTGCCTCCTTCTTGGCACTCCCCCACCATTGTAAAAAATATTTAGGATGCTATAGAAATGCCTTTATTAATGTCTACATTCGTAATGTAGACATTTTGCCACATTTAGTCTATTACAGATCCCTTAATGCATACTTTTAAATTATATTATGAATCTAAACATAAAAACATACATATATACACTACCGTTCAAAAGTGTCACGTCCTGGCCAGTATAAGGTTAATTGTTTTGGTAGTTTGGTCAGGACGTGGCAGAGGGTATTTGTTTTATGTGGTTCGGGGTGGTATGTTTGTGTAAAGGGTGTTTGATTTAGTATTTCCGGGTTTTTGGTTGATGGTCTGTGTTTGTATTCTATGGTTAGTCTAGTGTGTGTGTTTCTATGTTTGGTTGATTGGGGTTGGGACTCTCAGTTGAAGGCAGGTGTTGTCTATCTGCCTTTGATTGAGAGTCCCATATATTAGGGTGTGTTTGTGTGTGTGATTTGTGGGTGATTGTTCTGTGTTGAGCTTTGCCTTGCCAGACTGTTTGTTAGTTGTTCGTTTTTCGGCTTTGTTATTTTGTATGTTCATTTTTGAAGATAATTAAAAATCAAGATGAGCATTCACGTACCTGCAGCGTTTTGGTCCTCCATTTCTACCAACAACAACCGTGACAAAAAGTTTGGTCACTTAGAAATGTCCTTGTTTTTGAAAGAAAAGCTATTTTTTTTGTCCATTAAAATAACATCAAATAGATCAGAAATACAGTGTAGATATTGTTAATGTTGTAAATGACTATTGTAGCTGGAAACGGCTGATTTGTAATGGAATATCTACATAGGCATACAGAGGCCCATTATCAGCAACCATCACTCCTTTGTTCCAATGGCTCGTTGTGTTAGCTAATCCAAGTTTATCATTTTAAAAGGCTAATTGATCATTAGAAAACTCTTTTGCAATTATGTTAGCACAGCTGAAAGCTGTTGTCCTGATTAAAGAAGCAATAAAACTGGCTTTCTTTAGACTAGTCGAGTATCTGGAGCATGAGCATTTGTGGGTTCGATTACAGTCTCAAAATGGCCAGAAACAAAGACCTTTCTTCCGAAACTCGTCAGTCTATTCTTGTTCTGAGAAATGAAAGCTATTCCATGCGAGAAATTGCCAAGAAACTGAAGTCCTCGTACAACGCCGTGTACTAGTCCCTTCACAGAACAGCACAAACTGTCTCTAACCAGAATACAAAGAGTGGGAGGCCCCGGTGCACAACTGAGCAAGAGGACAAGTACATTAAAGTGTTTAGTTTGAGAAACAGACGCCCCACAAGTGCTCAAGTGGCAGTTTCATTAAATAGTACCCGCAAAACTCCAGTCTCAACGTCAACAGTGAAGAGGCGACTCCGGGATGTTGGCCTTCTGTGCAGAGTTGCAAAGAAAAAGCCATATCTCAGACTGGCCAATAAAAAGAAAAGATGAAGATGGGCAAAATAACACAGACACTGGACAGAGGAACTCTGAAAAAAGTTTGCCATTCAACATTTGTTGGTAATTCACCCCCCTCATAAATTCTCAGAACACGTTTCTGAATGCTCAGCATAGTGTTTTTCACTGACGCTGCATACTCAATGTTAAAAACAAAATGGACTCCCATTGCCAATCTCAATCCCATGGAGATGTCCTCCGGCATGTAGCTCCTCTCCATCCAGGAAGAGTTGGAATTGGCTCTAATCCGCAAAGGGATTCCCTTCTATTCTTTTGGTAGGTAATAGGGACATTTACGCACTGTAAGTAAAAATATATATATATATATATATATATATATATATATATATATGGTTACTCAAGTCATATTTCAAACAGTATGTTAACAACTGAGCACCCCTTACACAGTATTATTACTAACTTTTCATTTATTTATTTGTCTGGTGAGAAATATATACACTGTCTGTAACGTACAGCCCACTTGGATCTTCTTTGAGGAGGTAGGGGAGGAGCAGAATGGCTGCAGTGGCCTCGAGACCTTAAATTTAAGGGTGTATAATAAAACGTCTGGATTCGAATGAATGGAATTAGAATGGCTGCATACTGTAAAGGGTACATGACAAATGTCATGACGGATTATTGAGACTGAGATCAGATGACTTAGTCAATTACATAACAATAGATTGTATTTTTATGCTGCTGGAAATGTCATGGAATAACCAATGTGAGAAGAAAACATCTAAGCCAGCACATTATGGTGTAAAAAGGTTATTAGTGTGTGAATTAATGTGAGTAGGAAAATTCAAGAATTCTTACATATCCCTTCCCTGTCTGTTCTCTCAACAAGGAGTACTTTTGAATGAGAGCGGTGCACACATGTATGGGCCGGGTAGTAGGGTACCTACAGCAAAATAGAAACATACAAGACTACATTTAAATTAACAATTTGGTTTGTAATCCAAATTACATTGATTAATGCTGTTGATTATCATCCAGTAAAAGTTAACTATGTGCTATGCTATCAGCTGCAGTGATTATGACAAGACAGTATGGAGAGGGAGAGTGTGGAGGACAGAGACAGGAGGAACAGAACACATAATAATCACACTGCAAATACATTAGACACAATCACAACATAAACAACATGAGTATTCGATATCAACTGCATCTCACTAATCTGATTGATTTATTCTTATTTTTGTCAAGTTTAACATAAACCTACAGTGGGTCATCTCTCTCTCTCTGTGTGTGTGTGTGGCCTTACCTGTTTGTGGATTTTGATACATATCTCTATCACAGCTCACAGCTCCCACTCTCTACAACTTTACTGGAAAGGGGCAGGATACAACAGGGACTAAAGGGAGGAGGATGGAAAGAGATGGTAAGATAATATTTTATGGGTTGAAATCGTTTTGTCAAGTTTACAACCAAGCTGGGTTGCAAGTCTAACATAACCTAGATTGGGTCATCTGTGTGCGTCTGTCTTACCCCCCGTTTGTGGAGGTTGAGTTTCTCCATCAGAGCAATCCATCCCGACACACCACCCTGAAAGACATACATTAGACACAGTCAACATGAGTAGTTGATATCAAATGTAACATATACATTTCTTTTTCTTTCAGTTTAGTACATCAGCTTCAAACTGCTGAACATACAATATTTTGGGTTATGGAAAATATATTTAACAGAGGTTTAGATGGTACAATCATTCTTTACACAATGAATGCTTGTTTTGACACAAACTGAAATTAGGCAAACTATTACAATTATTTCAATCAGGAAATGGCGGAACGATTTCTGCATATTTCACCTTTAATATAACCTAGATTGGGTTATCTCTCTCTCTCTCTCTCTCTCCTGTGTGTGAAAGTCTTAAGGGAGGAGGATGGAAGGAGTGGCGAGAGAGTGTATTATGGGTTTAAATGAGGATTAACATTTTTCAATATTGAATCTAGCTAGCTAAAGTTAGCTAACGTTACAGTAACTTTAACTAGCAAGCTAACGTTAGCTAAAATGTACCAACAATTATACAACAATGAGCAGTTAACATTACAGGCTAGCTGATGAAAAACAAAGACTACATTACATGATGTACTGTTTTTTTGTTTTTTGATATCACTTATCTTTGCTATCGAATAGCTAACATTTACTCACCTTTCTCATCGATCCTTTGCAGTTGTCTCTCACCTGTCGGGTCTACAACCATCCACACGCTTCCAGTGCATCTTTTTGACCAACCGTCTCAATTCGAATTATACGCACGAGCGCCCTTTACTCACGAGCACGCTGCTGGTTCCAAAACGCACCGCTCTTTTGAAAAGGGTTCTTCAAAGCACCCCTTAAGTCTACAAAGGTTCAAAAACGAACTGATGGAAAAGTATGGGTTCTTAAATTAACCTTAAGTTTCATTGTTTTATCTTAAATTATCATGAAGCAGAGACCGGGCAGAGCATGTGACTGAACCCAGCTGAACTTACCTAGAGGCGTTAGGATCAACACTACCACCACCTAATACTGAATCATAATACCGGTGATAATAATACTGGTGTAATAATACCCAAATACTGTAATGTCTGATTGCTGGGCAAATGTTTTCGGGTGATATCCCTTGTTATAGATTTTTAAATCTCAATGGGACCACCATAAAATAAAGGATCAATTATAATACCCCAAACTGTAGTGTTTGATTGCTGGGCATGGGGAAATTTTGTTCGGACAGGTGTCCCTTTGAAAAAATAGATTTTCCTTTTTTAATCTCAATGGGATGAGATCACCTATATTAAAATATAAATAAAAAAATATAAATAAATCAAAGGATAACCTAAAAATGTATCATCACTGCAGTGTAGAGATTAATCTGTGGCAACGAATAAAAAAAAAGAAGACTAGATTATTTTTGACAAATTTAAAGGGATCATTCACCAAAATTCAATATTGGTTTCCTTACTCTATAAGCAGTCTTAGGTCAAGGAGAGACAGTATCAGCAATCAATGCTTTGGGTTTGATAACCTGGCTGCTATGTGCAATTTTGTAATTTGGGTGAACTATCCCTTTAATATCGACATATAATAAATACTACATCACATAATAATGTCAAGGACCTAATGTACAGTACAGTATCTATTACTACACTGAACAAAAATATAAATGTATCATGCAACAATTTCAAAGATTTTACTGAGTTACAGTTCACATAAGAAAATCAGTCAACTGAAATAAATACATTAGGCCCTAATCTATGGATTTCACATGACTGGGCAGAGACACAGCCATTGGTGGGCCTGGGATGTCATAGCACCACCCACTTGGGAGCCAGGCCCACCCACTGGGGAGCCAGACCCAGCCAATCAGAATGACTTTTTCCCAACAAAAGGGCTTTATTACAGACAGAAATACTCCTCTATTTCATCAGCTGTCCGGGTGGCTGCGGTTGTGAAGACGGTTGGACTACTGCCAAATTCTCTAAAACGACATTGGAGGTGGCTCATGGAGAAATGTACATTCAATTCTCTGACAATAGCTCTGGTGGACATTCCTGCAGTCAGCAGGCCAATTGCATGCTCCCTCAAAACTTGAGACATCTGTGGCATTGTGTTGTGTGACAAAATTGCACATTTTAGAATGGCCTTTTATTGTCCCCAGCACCAGATGCGCCTGTGTAATGATCATGCTGTTTAATCAGCTTCTTGACTTGCCACACCTGTCAGGTGAATGGATTTTCTTGGCAAAGGAGATATGCTTGCTAACAGGGATAAAAACAAATGTGTGCACACAATCTGAGAGAAATAAGCTGTTGTGTGTATGGAACATTTCTGGGATCTTTTATTTCACTTCATGAATCATGGGACCAACACTTACATGTTGCATCTATATTTTTGTTCATTATACATGTATGATGACCATTAGGCAACATCCAAATCCCTTTAGTCTTACTCAAAGGGTTCTCATGCACATAATATGCATTTGTATTGTAGATATCTATTACTGAATGCATGAAGAGCATTAGGCTACATTCAGTCCTTCAGTCCATTCAGCTTAAGACCAAGCGATATCATGTGTAACGGTAAAGAATGAATTGGATGTAATGTACAGTATTATAATTACAGTACTCAGATGCAGAATGACCATTACATTCAGTCCGTTCAGCCTTATATAAGAAAAACTGGCCCTCGGAGTGTGGTGTCAGGAAAATAACCTCTCACTCAATGTCAGCAAAACAAAAGAGATGATTGTAGACTTCTGGAAACAGCAAAGGGAGCAGACAGTGTGGTGAAGAAGGCGCAACAGCAGCTCTTCAACCCCAGGAGGCTGAAAAAATGTGTCTTGTCACCGAAAACCCTCACTACTTTTACAGGTGCACAATTGAGAGCATCCTGTTGGGCTGTATCACCGCCTGGTACGGCAACTGCAGTGCGGTTGTGCGGTCTGCACAACGCATCACCAGGGGAAACTACCTGCCCTCCAGGACACCTACAACACCCGATGTCACAGGAAGGCAAAAAAGATCAAGGACAATAACCACCCGAGCCACTACCTGTTCACCCCGCTTCCATCCAGAAGGCGAGATCAGTACAAAGTGCATCAGACCTGGGAAAGAGAGATTGAAAAACAGCTTCTATCTCAAGGCCATCAGATTGTTAAACAGCATAGAGAGGCGGCTGTCTACCTACAGACTTGATATCATTGGCCACTTTAATAAATGGAACACTAGTCACTTTAATAATGCCACTTTAAGAATGTTTACCTATCTCGCATTACTCATCTCATATGTATATACTGTATACTGTATCCTTCACTATCTATTCTTTACTATCTATTGCAACTTAGCCACTCTGTCACTGATCATCCATATATATTATACTTACATATTCTCATCCCATTCCTTTACAGGATTGTGTGTATTAGGTTTTGTTGTGGAATTGTTACATATTACCTGTTAGATACTGCTGCACCGTCGGATCTACAAGCATAAGCATTTCGCTACACTCGTAATAACATCTGCTTACCATGTATGTACAGTTGAAGTCGGACATTTACATACACTTAGGTTGGCGTCATTAAAACTCCTTTTTCAACCACTCCACATATATCTTGTTAACAAACTATAGTTTTGGCAAGTCAGTTAGGAAATCTTCTTTGTGCATGACACAAGTAATTTTCCCAACAATTGTTTACAGATGGATTATTTCACTTATAATTCAATGTATCACAATTCCAGTGGGTCAGAAGTTATGATACTCTAAGTTGACTGTGCCTTTAAACAGCTTGGAAAATTCCAGAAAATGATATCATGGCTTTAGAAGCTTCTGATAGGCTAACTGACATCATTTGAGTCAATTGGAGGTGTAAATGTAGATGTATTTCAAGGCCTACCTTCAAACTCAGTGCCTCTTTGCTTGACATCATGGGAAAATCAAAATAAATCAGCCAATACCTCAGAAAAACAATTGTAGACCTCCACAAGTCTGGTTCATCCTTGGGAGCAATTTCCAAATGCCTGAAGGTACCACGTCCATCTGTACAAACAACAGTACGCAAGTATAAACACCATGGGACCATGCAGCCGTCATACCGCTCAGGAAGGAGACGCGTTCTGTCTCCTAGAGATGAATGTACTTTGGTGCGAAAAGTGCAAATCAATCCCAGAACAACAGCAAAGGACCTTGTGAAAATGCTGGAGGAAATAGGTACAAAAGTATCTATATCTACAGTAAAACGAGTCCTATATCAACATAACCTGAAAGGCCGCTCAGCAAGGAAGAAGCCACTGCTCCAAAACCGGCATAAAAAAGCCAGACTATGGTTTGCAACTGCACATGGGGACAAAGATCGTACTTCTTTGGAGAAATGTCCTCTGGTCTGATGAAACAAAAATAGAACTGTTTGGCCATAATGACCATTGTTATGTTTGGAGGAAAAAGGGGGAGGCTTGCAACCCGAAGAACACCATCCCAACCGTGAAGCATGGGGGTGCCAGCATCATGTTGTGGGGGTGCTTTGCTGCAGGAGGGACTGGTGCACTTCACAAAATAGATGGCATCATGAGTAGAGGTCGACCGATTAATTGGAATGGCCGATTAATCTGTATTTTTGGCCACCGATTTTTTTATATATTTTTTAGTTTTATTTACACCTTTATTTAACTAGGCAAGTCAGATTAAGAACACATTCTTATTTTCAATGACGGCCTAGGAACGGGGTTAACTGCCTTGTTCAGGGGGGATTCGTTTTTGCAACCTTCATTACTAGTCCAACACTCTTACCACCTGCCTTAAATTGCACTCCACGAGGAGCCTGCATGGCAGGCTGACTACCTGTTACGCGAGGGCAGCAATTAGCCAAGGTAAGTTGCTAGCTAGCATTAAACTTATCTTATAAAAAACTATCAATCTTAACATAATCACTAGTTAACTACACATGGTTGATGATATTACTAGTTTATCTAACGTGTCCTGCGTTGCATATAATCGATGCGGTGCCTGTTAATTTCTCATTGAATCACAGCCTACTTCGACAAACGGGTGTTGATTTAACAAGCGCATTTGCGAAAAAAGCACTGTCGTTGCACCAATGTACCTAACCATAAACATCAATGCCTTTCTTTAAAATCAATACACAAGTATATATTTTTAAACCTGCATATTTAGTTAATATTGCCTGCTAACATGAAATTGTGTCACATCTCTAGCGTTCATTGCACGCAGAGTCAGGGTATATGCAACAGTTTGGGCCGCCTGGCTCGTTGCGAACTAATTTGCCAGAATTTTATGTAATTATGACATAACATTGAAGGTTGTGCAATGTAACAGGAATATTTAGACTTAGGGATGCCACCCGTTAGATAAAATAGGTAACGGTTCCGTATTTCACTGAAAGGAAAAACTTTTGTTTTCGAGATGATAGTTTCCGGATTCGACCATATTAATGACGTAACGCTCGTATTTCTGTGTGTTTATTATATTATAATTAACTTCTTATGGATAGGGGGCAGTATTTTCACGGCCGGATAAAAAACGTACCCGATTTAATCTGGTTATTACTCCTGCCCAGAAACTAGAATATGTATATAATTAGTAGCTTTGGATAGAAAACACTCCAAAGTTTCTAAAACTGTTTGAATGGTGTCTGTGAGTATAACAGAACTCATATGGCAGGCCAAAACCTGAGAAGATTCCATACAGGAAGTGCCCTGTCTGACAATTTGTTCTCCTTCTAGGGCATCTCTATCAAAAATACAGCATCTCTGCAGTAACGTGACATTTTCTAAGGCTTCCATTGGCTCTCAGAAGGCGCCAGAAAGTGGAATGACGTCTGCAGTCTCTGGGCGAAAAACGGCAGGTGTTTTTGTGAGTGGTCAGGCAGGGAACAATGACACTGGAGTGCGCGTCCACGAGAGAACTCCATGTTTATCTTTCAGTCTATGAATGACTATAACGTCGCCCGGTTGGAATATTATCGCTATTTTACGAGAAAAATAGCATAAAAATTGATTTTAAACAGTGTTTGACATGCTTCTAAGTACGGTAATGGAATATTTTGACATTTTTGGTCACGAAATGCGCCCGCGCGTCACCTTTCGGATAGTGACCTCAACGCACGAACAAAACTGAGCTATTTCAATATAACTATGGATTATTTCGAACCAAAACAACATTTATTGTTGAAGTAGAAGTCCTGGGAGTGCATTCTGACGAAGAACAGCAAAGGTAATCCAATTTTTCTTATAGTAAATCTGAGTTTGGTGAGGGCCAAACTTGGTGGGTGCCAAATTAGCTAGCCGTGATGGCCGGGCTATCTACTCAGAATATTGCAAAATGTGCTTTTGCCGAAAAGCTATTTTAAAATCTGACACCGCGATTGCATAAAGGAGTTCTGTATCTATAATTCTTAAAATAATTTGTTTTTTGTGAACGTTAATCGTGAGTAATTAAGTAAATTCACCGGAAGTTTGCGGTGGGTATGCTAGTTCTGAACATCACATGCTAATGTAAAAAGCTGGTTTTTGATATAAATAAGAACTTGATTGAACAAATCATGCATGTATTGTATAACATAATGTCCTAGGAGTGTTATCTGATGAAGATCATCAAAGGTTAGTGCTGCATTTAGCTGTGGTTTTGGTTTTTGTGACATATATGCATGCTTTGAAAATGGCTGTGTGATTATTTTTGGCAGGGTACTCTGCTGACATAATCTAATGTTTTGCTTACGCTGTAAAGCCTTTTTGAAATCGGACAATGTGGTTAGATTAACGAGAGTCTTGTCTTTAAAATGGTGTAAAATAGTAATGTTTGAGAAATTGAAGTTATAGCATTTTTGAGGTATTTGTATTTCGCGCCACGCGTCCCACCTTGCCCAGGGAGGTTAAGTCTATGATTTGATAGAGCAGTCTGACTGAGCGGTGGTAGGCACCAGCACGCTCGTAAGCATTCATTCAAACAGCACTGTCGTGCGTTTTGCCAGCAGCCCTTCGCTGTGCTTCAAGCATTGCGCTGTTTATGACTTCAACCCGGGTGGGTATAATTTGAGGAACGTTCCAACAGGAATCTATTCCAAAACCTTCGTAAATAACAAGGTTGCCAAAAAACAACGCATACAAAGTTGTATAGCGGCAGAATAAGATACCGGGTAGGGAGTGGTCTATTTCATTGCGTTTTTCACTCATCACGTTTATTCCGAAAAATGTCTGTCCTCACTCTGGTTGCCTATGGACAAACATTAAGAATAAGCTACGTGGTGAGTTGATGCCTATTCGGCAGCTAGTTAGCTAGGTTTGTATGCGTTGCTACTTTGTATGCGTTGTTGGTTGGCAACCTTTTACTTTACGTTTTTTGGAACAGATTCCTGCTGGAACGCTCCACAAATTATACCCACCCCTTCAAGCCTATCAACTCCCAAGATGAGGCTGGTGTAACCGATGTCAAATGGCTAGCTAGTTAGCGGGGTGTACGCTAATAGCGTTTCAAACGTCACTCGCTCTGAGACTTGGAGTAGTTGTTCCCCTTCCTCTACATGGGTAACGCTGCTTCGAGGGTGGCTGTTGTCGATGTGTTCCTGGTTCGAGCCCAGGTAGGAGCGAGGAGAGGGACGGAAGCTATACTGTTACACTGGCAATACTAAAGTGCCTATAAGAACATCCAATAGTCAAAGGTATATGAAATACAAATCGTATAGAGAGAAATAGTCCAATAATTTCTATAATAACTACAACCTAAAACTTCTTACCTGGGAATATTGAAGACTCATGTTAAAAGGAACCACCAGCTTTCATATGTTCAAATGTTCTGAGCAAGGCACTTAAACGTTAGCTTTCTTACATGGCACATATTGCACTTTTACTTTCTTCTCCAACACTTTGTTTTGCATTATTTAAACCAAATTGAACATGTTTCATTATTTATTTGAGGCTAAATTGATTTTATTGATGTATTATATTAAGTTAAAATAAGTGTTTATTCAGTATTGTTGTAATTGTCATTATTACAAATAAACAAATCATTAAAAAAACTTTTTTTTAAATCGGCCGATTACTCGGCATCGGGCCCCCCCCCAATAATCGGCATCAAAGAAAATCATAATCGGTCGACCTCTAATCATGAGTTAGGAAAATGATGTGGATATATTGAAGCAACATCTCAAGACATCAGTCAGGAAGTTAAAGCTTAGTCGCAAATGGGTCGTCCAAATGGACAATGACCCCAAGCATACTTCCAAAGTTGTGGCAAAACGGCTTAAGGACAACAAAGTCAAGGTATTGGAGTGGCAATCACAAAGCCCTTACCTCAGTCCCATAGAAAATGTGTGATCAGAACTGAAAAAGCGTGTGCAAGGAGGCCTACAAACCTCACAAACTTGACTCAGTTACACCAGCTCTGTCAGGAGGAATGGGACATAATTCACCCAACTTATTCTGGGAAGCTTGTGGAAGGCTACCCGAAACATTTGACCCAAGTTAAACAATTTAAAGGCAATGCTACCAAATACTAATTGAGTGTATGTAAACTTTTGACCCACTGGGAATGTGATGAAAGAAATAAAAGCTGAAATAAGTCATTCTCTCTACTATTATTCTGACATTTCACATTCTTAAAATAAAGTGGTGATCCTAACTGACCTAAGACAGGGAATTTTTACTCGGATTAAATGTCAGGAATTGTGAAAAACTGAGTTTAAATGTATTTGGCTAAGGTGTATGTAAATTTCCGACTTCAACTGTATGAGACCAATAAAATTAGATTTGATTTGAAGTCAAAAGGTCTCTGTCACTCACTTCGAATGCTGAACATCCAAGAGAACTTAGTCTAACTACTTTTTACAAGTTCACTACTTCTACATGTGCCCTATGGCCCTGGTCAAAAGTAGTGTACTACATAGGAAATAGGGTGCATATTTAGGATACACCCTCCAGTTCAAGCAGTAGCAGTAAAGAGTGGACTTGGTGCTAATTCGCCGCTGCAGAGTTCAACGAGAAGCAATGGAATGTGATAATGGAGGGGAAGGCCACAGCAGGGCGTTATCACTTCTAGTGAAGTGTGTCTCCGTGCCATGGCAAGCTGTGCAGGCTGTGCAGGGCCTGGGGTGAAACGTTCAGAGCACTGCACAGAGAAATATAATAAATAGAGCAAACAGTTATGACTTCTAACACTTGAAGACTGTCTCCGACAGAGGCCTCAGCAGAGCCTGGGGTGTACTTGGGGAATTTAAATGTTCAGAACGTTGCAGAAGAATACAGATAGAAATATAATGAATAGAGCAGACAGTTATCACTTCAAGTGAAGGGTGTCTTCTCTCTGTGGCTCGGTGGCTGGCCATATAGGGCCTGGAGTGAAACGTTTTACTGCACATAGAAAAATAGAGAGATTGCATATAGAAATGTAACACATAGAGAAGCAGACTCAAACACATTTCTATCTGAACAGCCTGTAATGTTGCACCCCTGCACCTTCCAAACCAGGGCCTGGGGTGAAACATTCAGAATGTTGCAGATAGAAATATAATAACCAGACCAGAAGATATCATTCCCTATAATTGTAGGCATGCATGACAGACAAGACAGTGAGACCCATATACAGTGAGTATTCAAACCCCTTGACTTTTTCCACATTTTGTTACGTTACAGCCTTATTTTAAAATGAATTATATAAAAACATTTCCTCAGCAATCTACACACAATACCCCATAATGATGAAGCGAAAACAGGTTTTTAGAAATGTTTACCAATATATAAACAATTAAAAAACAGATATACCTTATTTACATACAGTACCAGTCAAAGGTTTGGACACACCAACTCATTACAGGGTTTTTCTTTATTTTTTACTATTTTCCACATTGTAGAATGCTATTGAAGGCATCAAAAATATGAAAAAACACATATGGAACCATGTATTAACCCCCCAAAAAATTACAAATCAAAATATATTTTATATTTGAGATTCTTCAAAGTAGCCACCCTTTTACTTGATAACAGCTCTGCACACGCTTGGCATTCTCACAACCAGTTTCATGAGGTAGTAACCTGGAATGCATTTCAATTAACAGGTGTGCCTTGTTAAACGTTAATTTGTGGAATTTCTTTCCTTCTTAATGCATTTGAGCCAATCAGATGTGTTGTGACATGGTAGGGGTGGTATACAGAAGATTTCTATTTCGTAAAATACCAAGTCCATATTATGGGGAAAAAAACTGCTCAAATAAGCAAAGAGAAATGACAGTACATCATTACTTTAACCTGTTATGGATAGGGGGCAGTATTTTCACAGCCGGATAAAAAACGTACCCGATTTAATCTGATTATTACTCCTGCCCAGAAACTAGAATATGCATATAATTATTAGCTTTGGATAGAAAACACTCCAAAGTTTCGAAAACTGTTTGAATGGTGTCTGTGAGTATAACAGAACTCATTTGGCAGGCCAAAACCTGAGAAGATTCTGTACAGGAAGTACCCTGTCTGACCATTTCTTGGCCTTCTTTGCCATCTCTATCCATTACAGAGGATCTCTGCTGTGACGTGACACTTCCTACGGCTTCCATAGGCTCTCAGAAGGCGGCAAAAAGCTGAATCGTGGCTTTGCAGGCTCTGGCTGAAAAAAAGTAGCGCGTTTGGGTAGTGGCTGGTTACAGTACTGTGAGACTCAGGCGCGTGCCCGCGTCGACAGAATGCTTTGTTTTCTTTCCTCTGTTTACCTAAATGCAGATTCCCGGTCGGAATATTATCGCTTTTTTACGAGAAAAATGGCATAAAAATTGATTTTAAACAGCGGTTGACATGCTTCGAAGTACGGTAATGGAATATTTAGAAATCTTTTGTCACGAATTGCGCCATGCTCGTCACCCTTATTTACACTTCGGATAGTGTCTAGAACGCACGAACAAAACGCCGCTATTTGGATATAACGATGGATTATTTTGGACAAAACCAACATTTGTTATTGAAGTAGCAGTCCTGGGAGTGCATTCTGACGAAGACAACAAAGGTAATCAAACTTTTGTAATGGTAAATCGGAGTTTGGTCAGGGCTAAACTTGGTCGGTGTCTAAATGGCTAGCCGTGATGGCTGGGCTATCTACTGAGAATATTGCAAAATGTGCTTTCACCGAAAAGCTATTTTAAAATCGGACATATCGAGTGCATAGAGGAGTTCTGTATCTATAATTCTTAAAATAATTGTTATGTTTTTTGTGAACGTTTATCGTGAGTAATTTAGTAAATTCACCGGATGTTTGCGGGGGGTATGCTAGTTCTGAACGTCACATGCTAATGTAAAAAAGCTGGTTTTTGATATAAATATGAACTTGATTGAACAAAACATGCATGCATTGTATAACATAATGTCCTAGGGTTGTCATCTGATGAAGATCATCAAAGGTTAGTGCTGCATTTAGTTGTGGTTTTGTTTTTTGTGACATTATATGCTAGCTTGAAAAATGGGTGTCTGATTATTTCTGGCTGGGTACTCTGCTGACATAATGTAATGTTTTGCTTTCGCTGTAAAGCCTTTTTGAAATCGGACAGTGTGGTTAGATTAACGAGAGTCTTGTCTTTAAAATGCTGTAAAATAGTCATATGTTTGAAAAATGGAAGTTTTCGGATTTTAGAGGAGTTTGTATTTCGCGCCACGCCCATCATTGGATATTGGAGCAGGTGTTCCGCTAGCGGAACGTCTAGATGTAAGAGGTTAACACTTTTTTGGTTTCTACATGATTCCATATGTGTTATTTCATAGTTTTGATGTCTTACAATTTAGAACATAGTACAAATAAAGAAAAACCCTTGAATGAGTAGGTGTGTCCAAACTTTTGACTGGTACTGCAAGTATTTGTAACCCTTTTCTATGCGACTCGAAATTGAACTCAGGTGCATCCTGTTTCCATTGATCATCCTTGAGCTGTTTCCACAATTTGATTGGAGTCCACCTGTGGTAAATTCAATTGATTGGACATGATTTGGAAAGGCTCACACACTTGTCTATATAAGGTCCCACAGTTGACAATGCATGTCAAAGCAAAAACCAAGCTATGAGGTCAAAGGAATAGTCCTTAGAGCGACAAGACAGGATTGTATCGAGGCACAGATCCGGGGAAGGGTACTATAACAATTTTGCAGCATTGAAGGTCCCCAAGAACACAGTGGCCTCCATCATTCTTAAATGGAAGAAGTTTGGAACCACCAAGACTCTTCCTAGAGCTGGCCGCCCGGCCAAACTGAACAATCAGTGGAGAAGGGGCTTGGTCAAGGAGGTGACCAAGAACTTGACGGTCACTCTGATCGAGCTCTAGAGGTCCTCTGTGGAGATGGGAGAACCTTCCAGAAGGACAACCATCTCTGCAGCACTCCACCAATCAGACCTTTATGGTAGAGGCTAGACAGAAGCCACTCCTCAGTAAAAGGCAAATGATAGCCCGCTTGCCCAAAGGCACCAAAAGACTCTCAGACCATGGGAAACAAGATTCTCTGGTCTGATGAAACCCAGATTGAACTCATTGGCCTGAATGACAAGCGTCACTTCTGGAGGAAACCTGGCACCATCCCTAAGGTACCAAGAAAATAACGTTTTTGTCAAGTTCCTTAAATGTGCTGAGAATGTTCCAAAGCCAAGCAACTATCCTGCACCATTCCCAGAAAGTTGTGGGAAGGTTGCATGAAGAATAACCATAGGACAACCACAATCTCACCAAGCACTAAAACATATGGTTCTTAGAACGTTATGTGATAGCTGGGCAATTTTCTACACTGAGAGGCTTTGTTGATATGGCCCCTGTTCTATACAATACATTTCTATCTGGATATTCTGCAACGTTTGCACCATGATGAACAGGCCCTTGTTGTACTGAGAGTATTGCAGAGTTGAGGATGCATTTCAGTGCGAATGAGATGGACAGCAAGGCTATCCAAAAGGTTATCTTCAATAGGATGCATTTCAATCATTGGAGGAACTGACCACGGCTCTTATTTCCTACTGCTGCTGTTCAGTAATTGTATACTGGTGCTGTCAGCAATGTGTACACAGCCACATGCAAGTATGCACTCACTGCTGCACACATGAACAAGAAGGATTCACCCTACTAAAACAAACAATTGGAACACGAGACTGTCTTACGTTGCAACCAACTAAACAGTGAAAAACGAAGAAACCCGCTCACTGCTCTTGATAGTATCACTGCTCTTTATTAAGCTTCGTGTATCGGCCCCAAGACCTACGACAGAGCTTTTGTGAGTGTTTATAATATGCACCCTTACGTAGACATTGCTCCATCCACATCCGTTCAATGCGACGAAAGGGATTGGAGTCGAGGGAAAATAAACAAGTGTAACCAAATATAACAATGTGCATTTCATAAGTATTCTAATAAAGTGTGTACATAAAATGTATTAAACCCCGTCTATAAAACCACAATGAGGACGTCAACCTATCAAGTAAGTTTTCATAAATCATTGGTGATTTATAAATCATATAGTGCAAGAAAAAACGTCAGAGTAATCTGAAGTGGTGGCATTAACTCATGTTCACATTTACAGCATAACATGCATGCACCTGCAACAAAGTTAGCTCAGTGCCTTTTGAATTTTGAACCAACTAAACTGTCCCTTACTGGTAGAGCGTGCTCACCCCCTGGACGTTGTGTGCTGAAGTTTGTATGGTTCTCATACGTTTCTTAATCACAAACAATTAGTTATTCTTCGGATTGCTTGGCCTGGCTATAGCAATAAGTAAGATTGTCTAACTCGAACGAAATGACAAAGGCTAACTAGTCTGGTTGGGGTTCGCGACCATGTCCCAATGAATTAAAAGATGCTAACGTTTCTTGTCCAGTATGTCTCGGCTCGGTGCATGCCCTCGCTCATATCGGTTAACCTCTTACATCTAGATGTTCCGCTAGCAGAACGTCTCGCCAATATCCAATGGTAGAACGTGGCGCGAATTACAAACTCCTCAAAAATCCCAAAACGTACATTTTTCAAACATATGACTATTTTACACCATTTTAAAGACAAGACTCTCCTTTATCTAATCACATTGTCCGATTTCAAAAAGGCTTTACAACGAAAGCAAAACATTAGATTATGTCAGGAGAGTACCCAGCCAGAAATAATCAGACACACATTTTTCAAGCTAGCATATAATGTCACAAAAACCAAAACCACAGCTAAATGCAGCACTAACCTTTGATGATCTTCATCAGATGACACTCCTAGGACATTATGTTATACAATACATGCATGTTTTGTTCAATCAAGTTCATATTTATATCAAAAACCAGCTTTTTACATTAGCATGTGACGTTCAGAACTAGCATACCCACCGAAACTTCTGGTGAATTTACTAAATTACTCACGATAAACATTCACAAAAAACATAACAATTATTTTAAGAATTATAGATACACAACTCCTTTATGCAATCGCGGTGTCCGATTTTAAAATAGCTTTTCGGTGAAAGCACATTTTGCAATATTCTGAGTAGATAGCCTGGCCATCATGGCTAGCTATTTTGACACCCACCAAGTTTGGCACTCACCAAACTCAGATTTACTATAAGAAAAATTGGATTACCTTTGCTGTTCTTCGTCAGAATGCACTCCCAGGACTTCTACTTCAACACCCAATGTTGTTAGAAGGATTACTTTATCCTATCCTAGGTATTCCTTAAAGAGGTGTGGTTTCAGGTGTCTCCGGAAGGTGGTGATTGACTCCGCTGTCCTAGCGTCGTGAGGGAGCTTGTTCCACCATTGGGGTGCCAGAGCAGCGAACAGTTTTGACTGGGCTGAGCGGGAACTGTGCTTCCTCAGAGGTAGGGAGGCGAGCAGGCCAGAGGTGGATGAACGCAGTGCCCTTGTTTGGGTGTAGGGCCTGATCAGAGCCTGAAGGTACGGAGGTGCCGTTCCCCTCACAGCTCCGTAGGCAAGCACCATGGTCTTGTAGCGGATGCGAGCTTCAACAGGAAGCCAGCGGAGAGAGCGGAGGAGCGGGGTGACGTGAGAGAACTTGGGAAGGTTGAACACCAGACGGGCTGCGGCGTTCTGGATGAGTTGTAGGGGTTTAATGGCACAGGCAGGGAGCCCAGCCAACAGCGAGTTGCAGTAATCCAGACGGGAGATATATATATATATATATATATATGAACTTGATTGAACAAAACATGCATGTATTGTATAACATAATGTCCTAGGATTGTCATCTGATGAAGATCATCAAAGGTTAGTGCTGCATTTAGCTGTGGTTTGGGTTTATGTGACATTATATGCTAGCTTGAAAAATGGGTGTCTGATTATTTCTGGCAGGGTACTCTGCTGACATAATGTAATGGTTTGCTTTCGTTGTAAAGCCTTTTTGAAATCGGACAGTGTGGTTAGATTAACGAGAGTCTTGTCTTTAAAATGCTGTAAAATAGTCATATGTTTGAGAAATTGAAGTAATAGCATTTCTAAGGTATTTGAATATCGCGCCACGGGATTACACTGGCTGTTGAGTAGGTAAGCGTCCCACCTAGCCCATAGAGGTTAAAATCAATTTTTATGCGATTTTTCTCGTAAAATAGCGATAATATTCTGACCGGGAGACGTTGTTTTCGTTCAAACACTGAAAATGTAAAATGGACTCTTCACATGCACCCGTGTCATTGTTCTCAGATCGACCACTATCCAAATGCGCTACTGTTTTTCGCCAAGGGACTGCAGAGTCATCATTCCCCGTTCTGGCGCCTTCTAAGAGCCTATGGGAGCCTTAGAAAATGTCACGTTACAGCAGAGATCCTCTGTTTTCGATAAAGAGGCTATAGAAGGCCAAGAAATGGTCAGAGAGGGCACTTCCTGTATAGAATCTTCTCAGGTTTTGGCCTGCCATATGAGTTCTGTTATACTCACAGACACCATTCAAACAGTTTTAGAAACTTTAGGGTGTTTTCTATCCAAATCAAACAATTATATGCATATTGTAGTTTCTGGGCAGGAGTAATAACCAGATTAAATCGGGTACGTTTCTTATCCGGCCGTGAAAATACTGCCCCCTATCCTAAACAGGTTAATGTGCGAGGCTAGGGGACTGTGGGCACTGTTCCCCTACAAGTCCGTGGCGCAGGTTCTATTGATTGTCGGGTAGCATTATCTAGAGAGCTTGGTGTTTCCGATAACTTCCTCTCTTGGTTCCCCGTACCTCGGCGAGTTTGAGTTGTGGGACGCGGAGATGCATTTGGACTTTGGTTGGGTTGAATGTCTCCCGGCTCCTGTGCTCTCTGTCGCTGGTTACGGGAGGCTACTCAAAGAGAGAGAGAGCGACCAGGTTCTGTGGGTATCCCCCCAACGCCTGTGCTTGCCTCTTCCCAAAAGAGTCCGGGTCCCACCTCAATGATCCGGTCCTACGTAGACTTTTGAGACCATGCTAGCTACCAAGCGCTGCATAGCATGCTAGCCAGGTTGGCTAACTCTCAGAGTCGAGCTAGGAACAGCTAGCTATTCCGGCTTCCTAACAGTGGAATTGCTTGGGTAGCTCTCTTGTTTAGTATACGTAGCTAGCGTTACGTCGCTTGGGGGCCCCCCAGATAGCATATGAACACAATGGCAAAATTGCAAGAAATTAGCTCTAACGGTCAACTTTTGGAACAAAAAAACGGTCCAACTCCTCCTCTTTCTCCATTTTCAAACAGAAATGTGGTGTACCTTTGGTGGTTCACTGAGGTGTTATTTTGGTCATGCGCCCGGACCGCCTTGGCTAGTTTGTTAGCTAAGCTAGCCACTTGTAGCTAGCCAGTAACTCCTCCAGTATGTGTTGACGTCATTTCACAGGATTTGTTTTTGGATGGAAGCTGTAGAGATCAGTAACAAATATCTTATTCATCCATTTTTGGGGTTAAGCATGAAATGACCTATGATGGTGCATTGATCAGTTATACAGTTTAAAGCCATTCATTTAGCATTTTTTCCCAAAGTCGACCTTTGAAGAAACTGTGCAGTGTTTCCAGATTTCTATGAAATAGATTTCTATGAATATTTTCATCCAAAAATGTTTAATTAAGTATGTTAAAAAGCAGCTTTTCTATGTTGGAATGGTGTGGGTTTTCCCCAACAACAGAACGGTGTGGGCGTATACCGGGTCATTAAAAATATTCATTCGAGTAGACCACTGATTGGCCATCCTCTATGAGGAAAAAGGAAGCATTGAGATACAAGTTTGAGGGTTTTGACATGTTTTTTCTCCAATTTATTATTTAGTCACAAATACAAGTATAGGATGAGTCATAGAGTTAATAGAATATGAGATTTTCACTGGAGAGTTACTTAAAAACTGCAACATTTTCTCTCAGCCCCATGGTAAAATGTGTAGAATTGCAGGAAATTGGTTTTTAAAATGATTTTTTTTTCTCAAACTCATCAGAAAATGTGTAGCATAGCATCATAAAACTGCAAATGTTTCTCTCTGCCCCATGGGAAAATGTGTTGAAATGCAGGAAGTTGGCTGTTCCCCCCCCCCCCAAAAAAACCATTTACATATTTTGTGGGGGGGGGGGTGGGGGGGCCTTCCACATATCCTTACACTTACCTTACACTGTGTTTTCAAAATACCCCTCCAGAGAGTCATAATTCATGTTAAACTGTGTATAATTGCAGGAAGTGCGTTTTAAAATGTAAGGAAAAAATGGGGGGGACTCATCTACTGTTCGTCCGACCCCTATATCTACACCACAATTTTTCTCTTGATCTAAACAGACCGTACTACTTTCAAGAGGCTAGCTAGCCTAGATTAGACTAGAAGCCTCATCATGGCTAACGTCGGCTAGCATGCACAACTTACGTCAAATTAAGCTTACTAGCTTTCCCCTGGCATTATGGCAATCCCATTCCTATTTGCAATTCCTAGAGTTGAAGGGAGAAAGCATCCTGCGGGCACCTCCGATGAGGAAGCAGCCTCCGAGCACTTGGCTCGGGTAACCCCCAGAGCGAGGGGCCTTAGTGCGGGTCTGAGCGACCGGTGCGCCACCCGCCACAAAAGCATTACTGTGACGTCAGTGCCCCCACGTTTGGTTTTTTGAATGAAGGAATGTAGGCAGAGAAATGCAGATGAATGTCTTGCTCGAGCTGTGTATGCAACTGGTTCACCTCTGATGCGCATAGGCAATGTGTATTAGAAGAGATTTCTGAATGTTCTTCGCCCAGCATACACCCCTCCAGCTTTCTCTACTCATTTGCTGGATGCATAGTTCAACAGAGTTCAAGTGAAGGTCAAGCAAATCATAGAGAAAGCAGACTGTATTGCAATCATCTCTGATGGGTGGTCGAATGTTCGTGGGCAAGGAATAATTAACTACATCATCTCCACCCCTCAACCGGTATTCTACAAGAGCACAGACACAAGGGACAACAGACACACCGTCTCTTCATTGCAGATGAGCTGAAGGCAGTCATCAATGACATTGGACCACAGAAGGTATTTGCACTGGTAACAGACAAAGCTGCAAACATGAAGGCTGCTTGGTGTAAAGTGGAGGAGTCCTACCCTCACATCACACCCATTGGCTGTGCTGCTCATGCATTGAATCTGCTCCTCAAGGACATCATGGCACGGAAAGCAATGGATACACTCTACAAGAGAGCCAAGGAAATGGTTAGGTATGTGAAGGGTCATCAAGTTATAGCAGCAATCTACCTCACCAAGCAAAGTGAGAAGAATAAGAGCACCACATTGAAGCTGCCCAGCAACACCCGTCGGGGTGGTGTTGTCATCATGTTTGACAGTCTCCTGGAGGGGAAGGAGTCTCTCCAAGAAATGGCCATATCACAGTCTGCCGATATGGACCGCCCCATCAAGAGGATCCTCCTGGATGATGTATTTTGGGAGAGAGTGATATGCAGCCTGAAACTCCTGAAACCTATAGCAGTAGCCATTGCACGGATTGAGGGAGACAATGCCATCCTGTCTGATGTTCAGACTCTGCTTGCAGATGTAAGAGAAGAAATCCATACTGCCCTGCCCACTCCACTGTTGCTCCAAGCAGAGGAAACTGCAATTCTGAAATACATCGAAAAGCGTGAAGACTTCGGCCTGAAGCCCAGCATACATGTTGGACCCCAAGAATGCTGGCATCACTACCGTGTCTCGCCACCTAGGCCTGGATGAGGGCAAGGTTCTTGGCAGTCTTGCAAAGTACACTTCCAAGCAAGGGCTTTGGGATGGAGATGCAATATGGGAATCGTGCCAACATATCTCATCAGCCATCTGGTGGAAGAGACTTTGTGGATCTGAGGCTCTTTCCCCTGTTGCCTCCATCATCCTCCAAATCCCACCAACATCAGCTCCCTCAGAGTGTAACTGGACCTTGTTTGGGAATACACACACACACACCAAAGCACTCAACAGGCTGACCTGGTGTCACGGGTGTCGTAGGGTAAAGACCAAGACGCAGCGGGGAAATGTACACTCATCTTCTTTTTATTGGTGAAGAAGGAAAACACAAAATACGTATACAAAAAACACACAAACGAACTGGACAGTCTCGTCAGCCAAACAGCTAAACAAGAACAAACTCCTAATTATAGGACCCTCAATCAGAGGCAACAATAACCAGCTGCCTCCAATTGAAGGTCCAACCCCAATTAACTAAACATAGAAATACAAAAGACTAGATAGAACATAGAAAAATACTAACATAGAACAATGACTAACAAACCCCGGACTAATAAATCAAATACCCCTCTACCTAAACACATACACAAAACACACCCTGAACCACATAAAACAAACACCCCCTGCCACATCCTGACCAAACTACAATAACAAATAACCCCTATACTGGTCAGGACGTGACACCTGGGTTGAAAATTGGTGGCAAATTTGAGGCTTTTTGAGCCTGACAACGAGCCATCCTCGACGAACCGGCGGAGGGGTGGGAGCCCAACGAGCCGGCTGAGGCGTGGGAGCCCGACGAGCCGCATGAGGGTGTGGGAGCCCGACGAGCCCCATGAGGGTGTGGGAGCCCGACGAGCCGCATGAGGGTGTGGGAGCCCGACGAGCCGCATGAGGGTGTGGGAGCCCGACGAGCCGCATGAGGGTGTGGGAGCCCGACGAGCCGCATGAGGGTGTGGGAGCCCGACGAGCCGCATGAGGGTGTGGGAGCCCGACGAGCCGCATGAGGGTGTGGGAGCCCGACGAGCCGCATGAGGCGCGGGAGCCTGACGAGCCGGCTGAGGCGTGGGAGCCCGACGAGCCGGCTGAGGCGTGAGAGCGTCGACGAGTCGGTTGAGGCATGACGTGGGATGAGAGCCTGATGAGCCGGCTGAGGTGTGGGATGCCGACAAGCCGGCTGAGGCATGACGTGGGATGGGAGCCTGCCGAGCCAACCGAGGCAAGAAAACCTCTCGAGCCAGCTACGGCATGGAAGCCTGATGAGCCAGCTGAGGCACCCCTGAGGGTGGGTGTAATGTACGATGACAGCTCAATTCGGGGGGGAATGGACAGTGGCTGCATATTAGAGGTCGACCGATTAATCGGAATGGCCGATTTTAATTTGGGCCGATTTTAAATTTTTCATAACAATCGGTATTTTTGGAGGCCAATTAGGCCACTTTTTTTTATTTTTTTTACATTTTAGACCTTTATTTAACTAGGCAAGTCAGTTAAGAACACATTTTTATTTTCAATGACGGCCTAGGAACGGTGGGTTAACTGCCTTGTTCAGGGGCAGAACGACAGATTTTTACCTTGTCAGCTCGGGGATTAAATCTTGCAACCTTACGGTTAACTAGTCCAACGCTCTAACCACCTGCTTTACATTGCACTCCACGAGGAGCCTGCCTGTTACGCGAATGCAGTAAGAAGCCAAGGTAAGTTGCTAGCTAGCATTAAACTTATCTTATAAAAAACAATCAATCAATCATAATCACTAGTTAACTACACATGGTTGATGATATTACTAGTTTATCTAGCCTGTTCTGCATTGCATATAATCGCTTAGGTACACGTTGCTCCAACCATAAACATCAATGCCTTTCTTAAAATCAATACACAAGTATATATTTTTAAACCTGCATATTTAGTTAATATTGCCTGCTAACATGAATTTCTTTTAACTAGGGAAAATGTGTCACTTCTCTTGCAAACAGAGTCAGGGTATATGCAGCAGTTTGGGCCCCTTGGCTCATTGCGAACTGTGAAGACTATTTCTTCCTAACAAAGACAGCCGACTTCGCCAAACGGGGGATGATTTAACAAAAGCGCATTTGCGAAAAAAGCACAATCGTTCCACGACTGTATCTAACCATAAACATCAATGCCTTTCTTAAAATCAATACACAGAAGTATGTATTTTTAAACCTGCATATTTAGCTAAAAGAGGTTAGTAGGCAATATTAACCAGGTGAAATTGTCCTTTTGCGTTCATTGCACGCAGAGTCAGGGTATATGCAACAGTTTGGGCCGCCTGGCTCGTTGCGAACTAATTTGCCAGAATTTTACGTAATTATGACATAACATTGAAGGTTGTGCAATGTAACAGGAATATTTAGACTTATGGATGCCACCAGTTAGATAAAATACGGAACGGTTCCATATTTCACTGACAGGAAAAACTTTTGTTTTTGAGATGATAGTTTCCGGATTCAACCATATTAATGACCTAAGGCTCGTATCTCTGTGTGTTATTATGTTATAATTAAGTCTATGATTTGATAGAGCAGTCTGACTGAGCGATGGTAGGCAGCAGCAGGCTCGTAAGCGTTCATTCAAACCACTTTCGTGCGTTTGCCAGCAGCCCTTCGCAATGCATTGCGCTGTTTATGACTTCAAGCCTGCCAACTCCCAAGATTAGGCTGGTGTAACCGATGTGAAATGGCTAGCTAGTTAGCCGGGTGCGCGCTAATAGCGTTTCAAACGTCACTCGCTCTGAGACTTGGAGTAGTTGTTTCCCTTGCTCTTCGAGGGTGGCTGTTGTCGATGTGTTCCTGGTTCGAGCCCAGGTAGGAGCGAGGAGAGGGACGGAAGCTATACTGTTACACTTGCAATACTAAAGTGCCTATAAGAACATCCAATAGTCAAAGGTATATGAAATACAAATCGTATAGAGAGAAATAGTCCTATAATTCCTATAATAACTACAACCTAAAACTTCTTACCTGGGAATATTGAAGACTCATGTTAAAAGGAACCACCAGCTTTCATATGTTCTCATGTTCTGAGCAAGGAACTTAAACGTTAGCTTTTTTACATGGCACATATTGCACTTTTACTTTCTTCTCCAACACTTTGTTTTTGCATTATTTAAACCAAATTGAACGTTTCATTATTTATTTGAGGCTAAATTGATTTTATTGATGTATTATATTAAGATAAAATAATTGTTAATTCAGTATTGTTGTAATTGTCATTATTACAAATAAAGAAATTAAAAAATTGGCCGATTAATCGGTATCGGGTTTTTTGGGCCCCAATAATCGGTATCGGCATTGAAAAATCATAATCGGTCGACCTCTACCGCATATCAATTTCCTGGAGCTCCTAACCGTGTAGCTGGCGCTGAGGCGCTTCCTCCCGCCTTTGTCAGGCCGGCTTGTGCTGGACAGAACTAGCAATACGTATGGCGGTGGTGGCAAACATCAACAGACGGTAAGGGACACAGTCTCTCTCCCTCCTAAGGATATTCTATCCAGGTGGGGCCCTAGAGCATTGGGCCAGTAACCAAAATGTTGCTTGTTTGAATACCCGAGCCGACTATGTGAACATCTGTCGATGTGCCCTTGAGCAAGGCACTTAACTCTAATTTGATCCAGGGGCACCGTACTACTATGGCTGAATCCTGGGTGGTCTCACAGATATGGGAAATGTTCTGTAGGGCCGAAGTAGATCAATACGTATCGCAAGGAAGCGTACTTTGTCATCTGTTTCCTTCGATGAGGGACTTGAGTACTTCAATGGGAAATGACACACTGAGAACCTGGTTCAGCCCATGTGAAGAGGGTACGCCTGGAGGGCTGGTTGTTAATTTTTGTGGCTCCCCATTGGCCAAAGCAACCTCGTTTCACAGAGATCATTCACCTTTTATGAGGAGACCAGTGGCAACTCCAGTTGCGCAGGGACCTGTTGTCCCAGGCGCAAGGGCAGGTTTGGCACGCAAAGGGATTTGGTTCCTATGGGCCTGGCCCCTGAGAGGGCCAATCTGATGGCTAGAGGGTTACCTCCGTATAGAATAACTATCTTTAAAGTAAAGACTCGGGACGTCGGGTTGTGAAATGAAAGCTTCTTTTAATAATACTACTTGTTCACATTACATTTAACAACTTTAGATTCTACAAAACAATAAAACAAAGTTGCTAGCGAAAGTCAGGGCTGTAGGCGTATAAAGTGGCAAGCGTTTGAGCTCTGGTGCCAAGATAAAGGGCTGGTTCCTTGTCAAAGCTTATGTTACGGTCTCAGTTACTAGAAGGAAAGCATCTTAGTATGCAGGTTTTCGCTAAGAGCGAGACTATTTAAGTAATCGAGCTATCAGAATCAAATTCATTGTTTTTTCTTGGGTAAGGCCTATTCCCAGATTTTACAGAAATCCTGGTTGGACAATTCTTGGAATCAGGAGGTTCACGGAATCAGGGGGGAATAAGAAGACATTCCAGAAATCCTCCAATCCTCCAATTTCCAGAAAAGTTGGGAATTTTGTGAAAACTAGCATATTTTTTTTAACCCTAGAATGGATGGTAAACATGAACACATTACCTCCATTCAAAAGCATACATAGTATTAACCTATTTCCTCAAGTGACCCATTGGCATGCCAGTCAGACAGGGTAGTGGAGGTAGGATTAATTTGGAGACAGTATAGTACTATAGGGTTCATTTGGAGGCATTATAGTACTATAGGGTTAATTTGGAGACGTTTGTCCTTTATGATTCCTTAGGCCTATAGTGTGGATCAGAAAAGCCCTTGTTCATAACGGAGATAACAATAGAATAGAATAGAATAGACGTAGCTAAATGGAGCTAAATTAAATTGTAGGATAACAACGCATCAAGAGCCCAAAGCACATGACCAACCAATGTGATTGCGGTCCATTAACATTGACCCTGAACTTCTCGTAGAGACAGAGCGAGTGATAGATTTAAACATGACTCGGCAGAGTTGACATTCTTGCGTGTGTGTCTATGCGTGTGTCGTCAACTCAAAATTATGAACTAGTTCACACAATCGTGTCAGCCGGAGGTGTCACTCACAGTGACTTCCTAGTTATGGTCGCTACAGTTACTGTCTTAGCCATCCTCCATTGGGTGCACTAGTGGAAGCTTAGGGGTTCAAACGGTATTTGAAATCTTTCCTGGAATGGCAACTCTGCCAGGGTTGGAGTTTGCACTTCAGGATTTTTGTGGACTATTCCATTGGTTCCATTTGTGCCATCAAGCTCAATCGAGCACAGATAAAGTTATTTTATCTTTCTAATACTATTCGAACCCAGATCTGGCTTAGGGAAGGAAGACCTTAGGTCCTGAGGCTGAAGATATATTTAGCTTTAAAGCCACTAATCGTTTAACTGTAGCTGGTCCTTGGCAGAGAATGGCCCCTAGGCTCTAAGCCCCAACACACCAGCTGCCCAGGTCTGTATCCCAAATGGCACCCTATTCCCTATATAGTGCACTACTTTTGACCAGGCCCCATTGAGCTCTGGTCAAAAGTAGTGCAATATATAGGGAATAGGGTGCCATTTGAGATGCATCCCAGACCTTCCACCCGTCTCCTTTCCTCCTTCCCTCCTTCACAATAAGCATCTGTGGAGGAGGAAAAGGTGCCATGTGGTGGAGATAATAATCACTCAGATCCGTAAGGCTGATCTGAATGCCTCAAGTGTTTCTTTCTTTACCCTGGTCCCCACCAGTGAACTAGTAAACTATCTGTGATTGATTGTCTTTATGATAGAGTCATGAGAGCTGTTGTTTGACAGGTTGTAAGATTTCAGATAGGCCCATAGGCAACCTATATGTTGGTATGTACTGAACCTTCATTACACAATTATGAATATAGAGTGCATAAGCTCGCTATAGGTTACACATGTTTTCCCAGCAAATTGCCCTCCATCTGTTAGGGATGGCCAAAAGGTAACTAGAAACACTAAGATAGTGTGCAAACAAGTAGGGCTTTCATTCTCCAAATTTGCAAAAATACAAATTACTACTAGAGAAAATAAACCAAAAAGTGCTTTAAAATAGACTAAATGGATAATTGAATTTAAAAAAATGTAAATTAAAAAATGACTGTCATATAAAGTTTCAACTTTAAAAAAAAAGGTGTGTGTGTGTGTGTGTGTGTGTGTGTGTGTGTGTGTGTGTGTGTGTGTGCGCACTGTAGTGTGGCTCGCAGGCTGAGGAGAGTGCAAGAGGCTGTACAGGACAGGGTGGAAGGTTAACAGATTGTGACATTTTCAGTAGGGCAGAGAGATCGACCGAGAGAAAGAGAAAAACTGTGATAGAGAGCTAGAGAGAGAGAGGGATCTAATTCATCTAATTATATTCCAAACCAGTGTTCTAGAGTTCCATCTCGAACTGTAAACACACTTAATCACCTAATCATAAAGCCTTTGATGAGTTCAATGAGGTGTGTTAGTCTTGTCCTGGGGCAGCAGGGGTGATTTACACTAATCTAAACTATGTCTCAGCACTGAAGGGTCAGTCAGTATCCTTACTACTACAGACCAGATGTAGGCTACACTCTATTGGAAGCAGGGGAGTTGTTGTAGAGACTCTTTGACAGAGAAATGAATGTGTATCGTCCTATCCAATGTCTATAAGGTGGCCAGAGAGTATCATGTGATAGATTAACAGCCTAGCTAGCGACTGAAGTGGTATCCCAAAGGGGGCCACTACTTTTGACTCTATGTTCATGTATCATCACTCAACGTTCACCCCTCCATATAGCATGTCAGACAGTCTCTAGGAGTTATATTTCTATAGCTAGAGATATTTATCACTATTAGCTATAAAAAATATTTCTATGTCTATGACCGTAACTAGTATCTCTATAATCCAGGCTGTATCACAACCGGCCGTGATTGGGAGTCCCATAGGGCGGCGCACAATTGGCCCAGCGTCGTCCGGGTTTGGCCGGTGTAGGGAATTTGTTCTGAACTGACTTGACTAGTTAAATAAAGGTTAAAAAATTAAAAAACATTAAAAAGCACTGTTGAGAGCCACTGGTGGAGGCGGAGCCAGGGCCAGTCTATTGATTTGATTGTTTTGGGCTCCTCGGCTCCAAGCCCCCACCCAGTATGAACATTATATAATGCAAACCACATGATACAATGCCTCATTGAACACATCAAATGGCTGTCAGATACTTCACAAAAATATTGATGTTTTTTCTGCTGGCAAATGTCAACCAATGTCATTGCCTACATAAGATAATTGAAAATGCATTAAATAAATATATATATATATTGCTGAAATAGCCTACTTCAGTGTGTTTATAACTGTTGAATAAACTAGTAATAACATTTAATACTAAAATGGTGACTATTTGACGTGGTTGATGGAGTCAAATTGAATTAGGGTTATGTTCAACATAAAGAAAGTTTATCAATTGCAATAACAATTTTGACATTCCAATTTAGTTCCATATAGGCCTACTTTACAGTGAAAAACAGCTGCTTTGTTTAAAATGGCCTAAATCAAATCAGTACTCAAGGAGAAAGGAACAAAACAATATTGTGTGCATTCTTGTCCAACGAAAATGACACAGGAGAAGACCTGAGATGTATTATCCTAACCATCCTATGCTATCATGAGAAGGCTAAATGTAAACATGTCAAAATGCTCTTACTTAAGCAGTTTACTGAGAACCTTCACCAGGGACCACAACAACACGTATACCTAGATATACTGAGCCATAGGATCAGCCTAAACTAGATTAGCCCATCTGATTGGCCAAAACCCTGGCCATAAGCTGTCTACTGCCCAGAACGAGTTCGACAACGGGGGATAGATAGCCCCATATAGTCCCCCATTGTCTTGTAGCCTAGTCAGTGACCGATCGATTCACCTATGTTTATCGACTACCTGACGCAAGGGCTTTGGGGTTCGATTCCCACGGGGGACCAGTACGAAAATGAATCCAACAAAATACGACTGTTTAGTGCAAAGTAGCTAGCTAGCCCGCTTATGGAGAGTTAGTTGAATAATTTCTCGAGTGAACGTGATGTGTTTTCTAAAAAAAAAAAATCTCCCCAAAGTTATTATTAGCGACGTGAATTACCAGTCTGTCCATTGTGGATTGACAAAGCTAGCAAGATCTGTGCAAAAGTTAAAATCAATATTTTTCCAACCATAACTTGTAAAGTATGCACCATTGTTATACAGACATTTTACTCACCCGATAGGTCGTTAAGTGGAATTTTCTTGCCAATGTCTGGACGAAGATTTTCCTCGATATTGCCAACCCTTTCTATGAAATAATCTTTACTTCTTAAACTAGCTAACGGCCAGTATACCGCTAACTCATCTCAAGTCTAGCGAGTTCGGACCTAGCACTCGCACTTCCAAGATCTACAAGGAACAACAGCGAATGTGGTCATAAAGTTCGCTAAACGTGTATCCTAACGTTATCATCTGAAAATCCAATAGATTTCAACCAGACGGCATATTTTCTTGTAGAGTGCACTGCTTCTGAAGTCCTCTCTCCTCAGCAGCCTACTTGCTCTAACAATCAACCCTTCCCCCACTCTCCTCCTCTTATCCCTCCCTCTTTCCCTCTATACCAGACCAGTCTGTCACTGCTGCCTACTCCCCCTCTCTCTACTTCAAAAGTAGGCTTGTAACCATAGACTGTGTTTGAGTGAGAGTGTGTGTGCGTGTGAAGTCATCAGTCATGCAAGCTCGCGTGCTGTATCTTTATTTGTGAGATATGAAACATTATGAAAGAGCTGGCAGAGGTCAAAAAGCTACCTTTCTCTCCTATAAAATCAAACTTTTAAAATATTTATTTAGTAGGGGCCTAAGTCAATGGAGTGATATAGTCCCTAAAGTAAAGGCTATCTGTTTTATTCAAACAATAATGGCAACTCTGGTGCTTGGCCAAAAATATTTAGGCAAAACAATTCAAAGCCTTGTAAAAACGTTTTTAAATGGATGTAGACTAGAGACTCCATGCAGTCAGTCAAGAGAAGGCGAGCACAAGTCAGCATCCAAGCTCTTGTGTTATGGTCTATCTGTCCCTGTTCTTCTTTCTCCAACCCCCATCTGTTCGCCAAGCATTATATTCCCGCAGAAAACAAACGCTCCATTCATACATGTTCCTCTCGCGCTGGCGGAGGAGAATGAAAACATGAGCCCCACATGAGAACAAACTTTCTGGGCCCCGAATGAATGAGCAACCTGGACTCATGGGTAGAGGTAACATAGTAAATGTAAATCCAAAACACTCTAATTATGAATGTTAAGTTACGTTTCGTATGTTATGTATTCATTTGTGGATGTCCATCATCCATTTCAAATAATATATTACGAATTTGCAAAATGTATGGTATGTTACAAGTTACAATTTGTTGTGGGTAACATTAGCTAGGTGGCTAAGGGTAATGTTAGCTAGGTGGCTAATGTTAGCTAGGCTAGGGGGTAGGGGTTAAAGCAACCTGGTCTCAGAACATTTCATATTATTCTGTGTGTAAATCCGAGACACTCCATTTAGTATGATATGTTACGGCCGTATTGGCACTTCTAATTTTTGGGGAATTGCATACGAGTTCCTCTATAAAATACAAAGTAGCCTATTGCTGGCCAAGATTCACATATCGAGGCAAAAAAGGTTGATCAAAGCGGAATGAAGGCAGGATCTTCATTGAATAGCAGTGGGCATTTATTTCCTGATTCCGCTTTGTTGAAGTTTATTTGGTGCTATTCTGTGAATCTGTGAGTGACAGTAGGCTGACAGATAGTACAGATTGAAAATGTGCCAGCCTGAATGGCATGATGCGCTTTTCCAAGTTGTCAAATGAGGGTTTGTAAATTTGTTTCAGAATTCTTGTTAATGTAATTCATGAAAGTGTAACCGATGTGAAATGGCTAGTTAGTTAGAGGTGGTGCGCGCTAATAGCGTTTCAATCAGTGACGTCACTCGCTCTGAGACTTGAAGTAGGGTTTCCCCTTGCATTGCAAGGGCCGCGGCTTTTGTGGCGCGATGGGTAACGATGCTTCGTGGGTGTCAGTTGTTGATGTGTGCAAGGGTCCCTGGTTCAAGCCCGGGTTGGGGCGAAGAGAGGGACGGAACCTACACTGTTACAAAAACACCCTTTTAAATATGATCAATTAATAAAAATAAAAAAACATATCAGCCATTATCGGAATGATCCTTCAGTGCATGTCTGTGGTGCTGCTTGTGTGCCAGTGCTAGTGGGCCATTGTCCAAGGAGAGAGAGCGCAACATTTCAGCAGCAAGTATAAAATAATGACAGACTAACTAACTAGATCACCAATTCAAAACATAACTTGTAGCAGTTATCGCGCTAGTTAACTATAGTTAACCAGTAATTCATTTCATTGTTGCCTTTCCACTGTAGAGTCTAAATAAATCTGCACTGTTGGAAAGCTGGGATTCCCCTCTATTATACAGTGGCCATGTAATTGCGACAATGTAAAAGAATATTCTAAGAATAGCCTAATTGACAAATGACTTGCTGTGCATAGATCTCCCCTGCAACATAAATATTTTAGCCTGATATATACAGTGAATTTGGAAAGTATTCAGACCCCTTGACTTTTTCCATCTTATCAATCTACACACAATACCCCATAATGAAAAAGCAAAAACAGGTTTTTAGACATTTTTGCAAATGTTTTAAATATAAAAAACAGAAATACCTTATTTACATAAGTATCAGACCCTTTGCAATGAGACTCAAAATTGAACTCAGGTGCATCCTGTTTCCATTGATCATCCTTGGGATGTTTATACAACTTGATTGGAGGCCACCGGTGGTAGATTCAATTGATTGGACATGATTTGGTGTCACGCCCTGATCTGTTTCACCTGTCCTTGTGATTGTCTTCACCCTCTCCAGGTGTCGCTTATTTTCCCTGGTGTATTTATCCCTGTGTTTCCTGTTTCTCTGTGCCAGTTCGTCTTGTATGTTCAAGTCAACCAGCGTGTTTTTCCTGTGCGCCTGCTTTTCTATTCTCTTTTACTAGTCCTCCCGGTTTTGACTTTTGCCTGTTTTTCTGGACTCCATTCCCGCCTGCCTGACCATTCTGCCTGCCCTGACCTCGAGCCTGCCTGCCATTCTGGAACTCTGAACTGGTTTTGACCTTTTGCCTGTCCACGACCATTCTCTTGACTACCCCTTTTGGATTGTTAATAAACATCTTGGACTCTAACCATCTGCCTCCTGTGTCTGCATCTGGGTCTCGCCTTGTGCCCTTATAATTTGGAAAGGCACACACCTGTCTATATGAGGTCCCACAGTTGACAGAGGTCGACTGATTAATCGGCATAGCCGATTTAAATTAGGGCCGATTTCAAGTTTTCATAACAATCGGCCTTTTTGGATGCCGATTATGGCCGATTACATTGCAATCCATGAGGAAACTGCGTGGCAGGCTGACCACCTGTTAAGCGAGTGCAGCGTCAAAAGGATCTTGTGGCTGCAATGAGCCAAGGTAAGTTGCTAGTTAGCATTAAACTTATCTTATAAAAAACAATCTTCACATAATCACTAGTTAACTACATATGGTTGATATTACTAGGTTAACTAGCTTGTCCTGCGTTGCATATAATGCGGTGCCTGTTAATTTATCATCGATTCACAGCCTACTTCAACTTTGCCAAACGGATGATTTAACAAAAGCGCAATCGTGAAAAAAGCACATTCGTTGCACAAATGTACCTGTCACGGCCATCGTAATGATTAGACCAAAATGCAGCGGGTACGTGAATGCTCATTATCTTCTTTATTAAAATAAATGAACACTGAACAAAAAGAACGACGAAAACAGTCTTGTCAGGCACACAGCTAAACAAGAAACAACTACCCACAAAAATCCCATGAAAAACACCCCTACTAAATAGGACCTTCAATTAGAGGCAACGAGGAACAGCTGCCTCCAATTGAAGGTCAAAACAATAAACTAGACATAGAAATAGAAAAAATAGAACATAGAAATACAAAACATAGAACACTACCCAAAAACCCCGACAACACAAAACAAACACACCCATGCCACATCCTGACCAAACTACAATAACAAATAACCCCTTATACTGGTCAGGACGTGACAGTACCTAACCATAATCATCAATGCCTTTCTTAAAATCAATACACAGAAGTATATATTTTTTTTAACCTGCAATTTTAGTTAAAAAAATGCATGTTAGCAGGCAATATTAGCTAGGGAAATTGTGTCACTTCTCTTGTGTTCAGTGCAAGCAGAGTCAGGGTATATGCAACAGTTTGGGCCACCTGGCTCGGTGCAAACTGTTTCTTCCTAACAAAGACCATCATTAATTTACCAGAATTGTACATAATTATGACACAACATTGAAGGTTGTGCAATGTAACAGCAATATTTAGACTTAGACTTAGGGTTGCCACCTATTCGACAAAATACGGAATGGTTCCGTATTTCACTGACAGAATAAACGTTTTGTTTTTGAAATGACAAAAGGCTTGTATTTCTGTGTGTTTATTATAATAAAGTCTTTGATTTGATAGAGCAGTCTGACTGAGCGGTGGTACGCAGCAGCAGGCTCGTAAGCATTCATTCAAACAGCACTTTACTGCGTTTGTGAGCAGCTCTTAGCAATGCAACTCCCGAGATTAGGCTGGCAATACTAAAGTGCCTATAAGAACATCCAATAGTCAAAGGTATATGAAATACAAATGGTATAGAGAGAAATAGTCAACGCGTCATAATTCCTATAATAACTACAACCTAAAACTTCTGGGAATATTGAATCACCAGCTTTCATATGTTCTCATGTTCTGAGCAAGGAACTTAAACGTTAGCTTTTTTACATGGCACATATTGCACTTTTACTTTCTTCTCCAACACTGTGTTGCATTATTTAAACCAAATTGAACATGTTTCATTATTTATTTGAGACTAAATAGAATTTATTTCTGTATTATATTACAAGTTAAAATAAAAGGGTTCATTGTTCATTCAGTATTGTTGTAATTGTCATTATTACAAATATATATAAAAATCGGTATCGGCTTTTTTTGGTCCTCCAATAATCGGTATAGGCATTGAAAAATCATAACCGGTCGACCTATAGCTAACAGTGCATGTTAGAACAAAAACCAAGCCATGAGGACGAAGGAATTATCCGTAGAGCTCCAAGACATGATTGTGTCGAGGCATAGATCTGGGGAAGGGTACCAAGACATTTCTGCAGCATTGAAGGTTCCCAAGAACACTGTGGCCTCCAGTAGCGTAAAGTCAAGTAGAAATAAGTAGAAATAATTCATTAAGTCGTTTTTTGTGGTATCTGAACTTTACTATTTATATTTTTGACAACTTTTACTTTAACTACGTTCCTAAAGAAAATAATGTACTTTTTACTCCCTACATTTTCCTTGACACCCATAAGTACTTGTTACATTTTGAATGGTAGCAGGACAGGAATATATTCAAATTCACACACTTATCAAGAGAATATGTGGTCATTCCTACTGCCTCTGATCTGGCGGACTCACAAAACACAAATGCATCATTTGAAAATTATGTCTGAGTGTTGGAGTGTGCCCCTGGATATCCTTACATTTTAAAAACAAGAAAATGGTGTTGTCTGCTTTGCTTAATATAAGGAATTTGAAATAATTTTAACTTCTACTTTAACTTTTGATACCGAAGTATATTTTATCAATGACATTTACTTTTCATACTAAGGTATATTTACAACCAAATACTTTTAGACTTTTACTCAAGTAGTATTTTACTGGGTAACTTTCACTTTTACATGACTAACTTTCTATTAAGGTATCTACAGTTGAAGTCAAAAGTTTACTTACACCATAGCAAAATACATTTAAACTCCGTTTTTCCCTTCCACAAGCTTCCCACTATAAGTTGGGTGAATTATGGCCCATTCCTCCTGACAGAGCTGGTGTAACGGAGTCAGGTGTGTAGGCCTCCATGATCGCACACGCTTTCTGAGTTCTGCCCACAAACTTTCTATGGGATGGGGGTCAGGGCTTTGTGATGGCCACTCCAATACCTTGACTTTGGTATCCTTAAGCCATTTTGCCACAACTTTGGAAGAATTCTTGGGGTCATTGTCCATTTGGAAGACCCATTTGTGACCAAGCTTTAACTTCCTAACTGATGTCTTGAGATGTTGCTTCAATATATCCACATCATTTTCTTACCTCATGATGCCATCTATTTTGTGAAGTGCACCAGTCCCTCCTGCAGCAAAGCACCCCCCACAACATGATGCTGCCACCCACATGCTTCACGGTTGGGATGGTGTTCTTCGGCTTGCAAGCCTCCCCCTTTTCCCTCCAAACATAACGATGGTCATTATGGCCAAAAAGTTATATTTTTGATTCATCAGACAGGAGGACATTTCTCCAAAACGTACGATCTTTCTCTCCATGTGCAGTTGCAAACCGTAGTCTGGCTTTTTAATGGCGGTTTTGGAGCAGTGGCTTCTTCCTTGCTGAGCGGCCTTTCAGGTTATGTCGATATAGGACTCATTTTACTCTGGATATAGATACTTTTGTACTTGTTTTCCCCAAGCATCTTCACAAGGTCCTTTGCTGTTGTTCTGGGATTGATTTGCACTTTTCGCCCCAAAGTACGTTCATCTCTTGGAGACAGAATGCGTCTCCTTCCTGAGCGGTATGACGGCTGCGTGTTCCGATGGTGTTTATACTTGCGTACTATTGTTTGTACAGATGAACGTGGTACCTTCAGGCGTTTGGAAATTACTCCCAAGGATGAACCAGACTTGTGGAAAACTACAATTGTTTTTCTGAGGTCTTGGCTGATTTCTTTTGATTTCCCCATGATGTCAAGCAAAGAGGCACTTAGTTTAAAGGTACAGTGAGGGAAAAAGTATTTGATCCCCTACTGATTTTGTACATTTTCCCACTAACAAAGAAATGATCAGTCTATAATTTTAATGGTAGGTTTATTTGAACAGTGAGAGACAGAATGACAACAACAAAAAATCCAGAAAAACGCATGTCAAAAATGTTATAAATTGATTTGCATTTTAATGAGGGAAATAAGTATTTGACCCCCTCTCAATCAGAAAGATTTCTGGCTCCCAGGTGTCTTTTATACAGGTAACAAGCTGAGATTAGGAGCACACTCTTATTAAAGGGAGTGCTCCTAATCTCAGTTTGTTACCTGTATAAAAGACACCTGTCCACAGAAGCAATCAATCAATCAGATTCCAAACTCTCCACCATGGCCAAGACCAAAGAGCTCTCCAAGGATGTCAGGGACAAGATTGTAGACCTACACAAGGCTGGAATGGGCTACAAGACCATCGCCAAGCAGCTTGGTGAGAAGGTGACAACAGTTGGTGCGATTATTCGCAAATGGAAGAAACACAAAATAACTGTCAATCCTCCTCAGCCTGGGGCTCCATGCAAGATCTCACCTCGTGGAGTTGCAATGATCATGAGAACGGTGAGGAATCAGCCCAGCACTACACGGGAGGATCTTGTCAATGTCTCAAGGCAGCTGGGACCATAGTCACCAAGAAAACAATTGGTAACACACTACGCCGTGAAGGACTGAAATCCTGCAGCTCCCGCAAGGTCCCCCTGCTCAAGAAAGCACATATACATTCCCGTCTGAAGTTTGCCAATGAACATCTGAATGATTCAGAGGACAACTGGGTGAAAGTGTTGTGGTCAGACGAGACCAAAATGGAGCTCTTTGGCATCAACTCAAATTGCCGTGTTTGGAGGAGGAGGAATGCTGCCTATGACCCCAAGAACACCATCCCCACCATCAAACATGGAGGTGGAAACATTATGCTTTGGGGGTGTTTTTCTGCTAAGGGGACAGGACAGCTTCACCGCATCAAAGGACAATGGACGGGGCCATGTACCGTCAAATCTTGGGTGAGAACCTCCTTCCCTCAGCCAGGGCATTGAAAATGGGTCGTGGATGGGTATTCCAGCATGACAATGACCCAAAACACACGGCCAAGGCAACAAAGGAGTGGCTCAAGAAGAAGCACATTAAGGTCCTGGAGTGGCCTAGCCAGTCTCCAGACCTTAATCCCATAGAACATCTGTGGAGGGAGCTGAAGGTTCGAGTTGCCAAATGTCAAACTCGAAACCTTAATGACTTGGAGAAGATCTGCAAAGAGGAGTGGGACAAAATCCCTTCTGAGATGTGTGCAAACCTGGTGGCCAACTACAAGAAACGTCTGACCTCTGTGAATGCCAACAAGGGTTTTGCCACCAAGTACTAAGTCATATTTTGCAGAGGGGTCAAATACTTATTTCCCTCATTAAAATGCAAATCATTTTATAACATTTTATAGCATTTTTCTGGATTTGTTTTGTTGTTATTCTGTCTCTCACTGTTAAAATAAACCTGCCATTAAAATTATAGACTGATCATTTCTTTGTCAGTGGGCAAACGTACAAAATCAGCAGGGGATCAAATCCTTTTTTCCCTCACTGTAGGCCTTGAAATACATCCACAGGTACACCTCTAATTGACTCAAATGATGTCAATTAGGCTATCAGAAGCTTCTAAAGCCATGACATCATTTTCTGGAGTTTTCCAAGCTGTTTAAAGGCACAGTCAACATAGTATATTTAAACTTCTGATACACTGGAATTGTGATAAAGTGAATTATAAATTAAAAAATCTGTCTGTAAACAATTGTTGGAAAAATTACTTGTGTCATGCACAAAGTAGATGTCCTAACCAACTTGCCAAACCTATAGTTTGTTAACCTGTTGAGGACAGACGTTCCGCAAGCGGAACCCCGTTCCGTCTGCGGAACCCCTAGCCAACAGCCAATGGCATCGCACGGCGCGAAATACAAAACCAACTAAAATACCACAATTCAATTTTCTCAAACAATCAACTATTTTACATCATTTTAAAGATAAGACTCTCATTAATCTAACCACATTGTCCGATTTCAAAAAGGCTTTACAGCGAAAGCAAAACATTAGATTATGTTAGGAGAGTACATAGACACAAATAATCACACAGCCATTTTCCAAGCAAGCATATATGTCACATAAACCCAAACCACAGCTAAATGCAGCACTAACCTTTGATGATCTTCATCAGATGACACTCCTAGGACATTATGTTATACAAGACATGAATGTTTTGTTCAATCAAGTTCATATTTATATCAAAGACCAGCTTTTTACATTAGCATGTGATGTTCAGAACTAGCATACCCACCGAAAACCTCCGGTGAATTTACTAAATTACTCATGATAAATGTTGAGAAAAAACATAACAATTATTTTAAGAATTATAGATACAGAACTCCTTTATGCAAATGCTATGTCCGATTTTAAAATAGCTTTTCGGCGAAAGCACATTTTGCAATATTCTGAGTACATAGCTCGGCCATCACAGGCTAGCTAATTTGACACCCACCAAGTTTGGGGCTCACTAAACTCAGAATCACTATTAGAAAAATTGGATTACCTTTGCTGTTCTTTGTCAGAATGCACTCCCAGGTTTTGGTTCCAAATAATCCATAGTTATATCCAAATACCTCCGTTTTGCTCGTGCGTTCAGGTCACTATACGAAGGGTAACGCGCATTTCGTGACAAAAAAATTCAAAATATTCCATTACCGTACCTAGAAGCACGTCAAACGCTGTTGAAAATAAATGTTTATGCGATTTTTCTCGTAAAATAGCGATAATATTCCTACCGGGCAACATTGTATTCATTCAAAGGCTGAACGAAAAAAATTGAGAAGTCTCATGAATACGCATCTCAGTCTCACTGTCCCCAGGCTGACCACTTACAAACTCTGCTCTTGTACTTTGCCCAGAGACAGCAGACACCCCATTCCACTTTCTGGCGGCTTTAGAGAGCCAATGGAAGCCTTAGAAAGTGTCACGTTACAGCACAGATGCTGTAATGTCGATAGAGATGCAACAGAAGGACAACAAATTGTCAGACAGGGCACTTCCTGTATGGAATCTTCTCAGGTTTTGGCCTGCCATATGAGTTCTGTTATACTCGCAGACACCATTCAAACAGTTTTAGAAACTTTAGAGTGTTTTCTATCCAAAGCTAATAATTATATGCATATTCTAGTTTCTGGGCAGGAGTAGTAACCAGTTTAAATCGGGTACGTTTTTTATCCGGCCGTGAAAATACTGCCCCCTATCCCAAAGAAGATAACAAGAAATTTGTTGAGTGGTTGAAAAACAAGTTTTAATGACTCCAACCTAAGTTGTCCGCCCGGCCAAACTGAGTAATCGGGGGAGAAGGGTCTTGGTGAGGGAGGTGACCAAGAACCTGATGGTCACTCTAACAGAGCTCGAGAGTTACTCTGTGGCGATGGGAGAACCTTCCAGAACGACAGCCATCGCTAAAGCACTCCACAGAGCAGGCCTTTATGGTAGAGTGGCCAGATGGAAGCCACTCCTCAGTACAAGGCACATGACAGCCCGCTTGGTGTTTGCCAAAAGTCACTTAAAGTAAAAACAAGATTCTCTGGTCTCATGAAACCAAGATTGAACTCTTTGCCCTGAATGCCAAGCGTCACGTCTAGAGAGAACTTGGCACCATCCCACACCCAGGGACTGGGAGACTAGTCAGGATCGAGGGAAAGATGAATAGAACAAAGTACAGAGAGATCCTTGATGAAAACCTGCTCCAGAGCGCTCAGGACCTCAGACTGGGGCAAAGGTTCACCTTCCAACAGGACAATGACCCTAAGCACACAGTCAAGACAACACAGGAGTGGCTTCGGGACAAGTTTTTGAATGTCCTTGAGTGGCTCAGCCAATCAAACATCTCAGAGACCTGAAAATACAGAATGGCACCAGAGGATGGCTGCCATTTTACAGTCTCCTAACCAATTGTGCGTGTTTTTTTTCTCACATTATTTGTACTTTTTTTTTTACCTTTATTTAACTAATTCTTATTTTCAATGACAGCCTAGGAACAGTGGGTTAACTGCCTTGTTCAGGGGCAGAACAACAGATTTGTACCTTGTCAGCTCAAGGATTTGAACTTGCAACCTTTCAGTTACTAGCCCAACACTCTAACCACTAGGCTACGCTGCCACCCCGTAATGTTTCTGCCACTGTCTCTTATGACCGAAAAGAGCTTCTAGATATCAGGACAGCAATTACTCACCTCGCAAGTGAATAAGATTTTTTTCTGTAATGAGTCGGACGAGAAGAATTTACTTCAGACAGCCAACAAGGCCCAAATCCCTGTGATTCGCATGAGAAAGAAATGGAGATATCGGGGATGTAGGTCAGGGTGCCTTGTAAGGATCCGACGGCGAGTGGGTAATCTGCCTCTACCATCTGTCATATTAGCCAATGTACAATCATTGGATAACAAAACAGAAGAACTGTGATAACGAATACCCTACCAACGGGATATTAAACTGTAATATCTTATGTTTCAACGAGTCGTGGCTGAACGACGACATGAGGAACATACAGCTGGCGGGTTTTATGCTGCATCGACAAATAGAACAGCCACCTCCAGTAAGACAAGGGGTATGGGTCTGTGTATATTTGTAAACAATAGCTGGTGCACAAAATCTAATAGTAAGGACGTCCAAGGTTTTGCTCGCCTGAGGTAGAGTATCTCATGATAAGCTGTAGAACACACTATTCACCAGGAGAATTTTCATCTTTATTCTTCATAGCTGTCTATTTACCACCACAAACCGATGCTGGCACTAAGTGAGCTGTATACGCACTCAATGAGCTGTACACAGCCATAAGCAAACAGGAAAACGCTCATCCAGAGGCGGCGCTCCTAGTGGCTGGGGACTTTAATGCAGGGAACCTTAAATCCATTTTACCTCATTTCTACCAGCATATTAAATGTGCAACCAGAGGGAAAAAAACTCTAGACTACCTTTACTCCACAGACAGAGACGCGTACAAAGCTCTCCCTCGCCCTCCATTTGGCAAATCTGACCATAATTCTATCCCCCTAATTCCTGCTTCCAAGCTAAAACTAAAGCAGGAAACACCAGTGACTCGGTCAATAAAGAAGTGGTCAGATGATGCAGATGCTAAGCTACAGGACTGTTTTGCTTGCACAGACTGGAATATGTTCCGGGATTCTTCCGAAGAGTACACCACATCAGTCACTGGCTTCATCAATAAGTGCATAGATGATGTTGTCCCCACAGTGACTGTACGTACATACCCCAAACAGAAGCCATGGATTACAGGCAACATCCGCACTGAGCTAAAGGGTGGAGCTGCTGCTTTCAAGGAGAGGGACTCTAACCCGGAAGCTAATAAGAAATCCCACCATACCCTCCAACAAACCATCAAACAGGCAAAGCATCAATACAGAACCAAGATTGAATCGTACTACACCGGCTCTGATGCTCGTCGGATATGGCAGGGCTTGCATACTATTACAAACAACAAAGGGATGCACAGCCGCGAGCTTCCCAGTGACACGAGCCTACCAGACGAGCTAAATTACTTCTGTGCTCACTTCGAGGCAAGTAACACTGAAGCATGCATGAGGTCATCAGCTGTTCTGGACTGTGTGATCACACTCTCCGTAGCCAATGTGAGTAAGACCTTTAAACAGGGCAACATTCACAAGGCCACAGGGCCAGACGGATTACCAGGATGTGTACTCCGAGCATGCACTGCCCAACTGGCAAGTGTCTTCACTGGCAAGTGTCTTCAATTTGCATACCGCCCCAAAAGATCCACAGATGATGCAAACTCTATTACACTCCACACTGCCCTTTCCCACCTGGACAAAAGGAACTATGTGAGAATGCTATTCATTGACTACAGCTTAGCGTTCAACACCATAGTGCCCTCAAAGCTTATCACAAAGCTAAGGACCCTGGCACTAAACACCTCCCTCTGCAACTGGATCCTGGACTTCCTGGCAGACCGCCCCAGGTGGTAAGGGTAAGTAACAACATATCCGCCACAGAGATCCTCAACACGGGGGCCCCTCAGGGGTGAGTGCTCAGTCCCCTCCTGTACTCCCTGTTCACTCATGACTGCATAGCCAGGCACGACTCCAACACCATCATTAAGTTTGCCGACGACACAACAGTAGTAGGCCTGACCACCGACAACGATGAAACAGCCTATAGGGAGGAGGTCAGAGACCTGTCCATGTGGTACCAGGATAACAACCTCTCCCTCAATGTGATCAAGACAAAGGAGATGATTGTGGACTATAGGAAAAGGAGGATGGAGCACACCCCCAATCTCATCGATGGGGCTGTAGTGGAGCAGGTTGAGAGCTTCAAGTTCCTTGGTGTCCACATCACCAACAAACTATCATGGTCCAAATACACCAAGACAGTTAGTGATTAGGACAAAGCTTGAGAGGATCTGCAGAGAAGAATGGGAGAAACTCCCCAAATACGGTGTACCAAGCTTGTAGCGTCATACCCAAGAAGACTCAAGGCTATAATTTTTGCCAAAGGTGCTTCAACAAGTAAAGGTGTCTGAATACTAAATGTGATATTTTAGTATTTTATGTCTAATAAATTAGCTTACATTTCTAAACCTGTTTTTGCTTTTTCATTATGGGGTAGATTGATGAGGATAACACAGTGGTGGAAAAATAACCAAATTGTCATACTTGAGTTAAAGTATAGATACCTTAATGGAAAGTTACTCAAGTAAAAGTGAAAGTCACCCAGTAAAATATTACTTGAGTAAAAGTCTAATAGTATTTGGTTTAAAATATACTTCAGTATCGAAAGTAAATATAATTGCTAAAATATACTTAAGTTTAAAAAGTAAAAGTATAAATCATTTTAAATTCCTTATATTCAGCAAAGTAGATGGCACCATTTTCTTGTTTCAAATGTATGGATAGCCCAGAGCACCTAACACTCAGACATTATTTACAAAAGATGCATTTGTGTTTAGTGAGTCCGCCAGACCATATGCAGTAGGGATGACCATGTGTTATCTTGATAAGTGCTTTAATTTTTCCATTTTCCTGTTCTGTTAAGTATTAAAAATGTAATGAGTACTTTAAGTGCCTTGATCAAGGGCACAACTGCAGGAGGGGGTAGGTCTACATGGGATCAGACACCGTAGCTTCCCAGTATCAATAATGCTTACTTTTTCATGTAAGCTATAATAATAGCAATGAAAAATGTGTTAAAAGTAATGGAAAATGTGTGTTAACAGTGATTAAACAACATACAGCACTCTAACGGACCGACTTGGACAAAGACGGGACATGCACTTCTTCCATCCCAATTGATCCCATCCCATCCCATCCCACTGATGGTATGTATTCATTTCTGGATGTCCATCACAGGGTAGCAGGGTTTCCGGACATTTGATCGGCAACATTTTAATTTACTGGACATTTGAGAAATTTAACGGACCCATAAGCATTGGGTGCGTAACCTGATTAGGGCGTCCACACACGGTGCTCAGAATGGGATAAATCACATTTAGAATATGGTAATTCATATTAACAGAACATGCAAGTCAATGATGCTACAATGTGCGGTCCTTCTTATTGAATTCTGATGTGCACTTTGAACATGTAAGATTAACTGTCCACATTTACTTTGCTCAGCCAACAAGACGACTAACGAACAGCTAAAATCACTATCCTATGTCAATTTACTATAGTAGAAAAGTTTAGGTTAGCTATTCTATTGGTCAGCTTGTCGAGCAAAATATAGCCTATTCCAAACACACATGGGACAGATAGAGCCCAAATTCATACAACCAATAGGCTACATACAAATAAAAACAACTCTAAAACCAAATAGACCGATGCAACAGATCCAAACGTTTTCCTTAAAATGTTGATAATCTATTATTTCTTCTCATTATAAACACAGAAATACGCACACGGTAGCAGGCTATGCATGAATGTTCGTTCCATAATGCAATTAGCCGGAAAACGCAGTTGTCAAAAGGGCACTGCGTGTGGGAGCGGTTTTATATCCGTTAGAAATTTTGAAAGAGAGGAGATCTAATAGGCTACTCTTGAAAGCAAGGTAAGACATGCCACATAATATGTATCCTGAACCAAAATATAAATGCAACATGTAAAGTGTTGGTCCCATGATGATTCATGAGCTGAAATAAAAGATCCCAGAAATGTTCCATATGGACGAAAAGCGGATTTCTCTCAAATTTTGTGCACAAATTTGTTAACATCACTGTCAGTGCGAGTTTCTCCATTGGCGAGATAATCCATCCACCTGACAGGTGTGGCATATCAATAAAATGATTAAACAGCATGATCATTAAACACATGCACCTTGTGCTGGGGATAATAAAAGGCAACTCTAAAATGTGCAGTTTTGTCACACAACAAAATGCCACAGATATCTCAAGTTTTGAGTGAGCAAGAAATTGGCATGCTGACTGCAGGAATGTCGACCAGAGCTGTTTCCAGATAATTTAATGTCCATTGCTCTACCATAAGCCACCTCCAACATCGTTTTAGAGAATTTGTCAGTAAGTCCAACCAGCCTCACAACTGCAGACCATGTGTAACCACGCAAGCCCAGGGCCTCCACATCTGGCTTCTTCACCTGCAGGATCATCTGAGACCAGCCACCTGGACAGCTGATGAAACTGACAAGTATTTCTGTCTGTAATAAAGCCATTTTGTGGGAAAAAACTAATTTTGATTGGCTGGGCCCGGCATCCAGTTATGTGAAATCCATAGATTAAGGCCTAATGAATTTATTTAAATTGACTAATTTCCTTATATGAACTGTAACTCAGTAAAAAATTTGAAATTGTTGCATGTTGCATTAATATTTTTGTTCAGTATATTAAAACTTTCAGGTTTCAAACAATTAAGTATATGTTTTCAAAATGCGTACTGCTTATTGCAAAGTGGTGTGTGACCCGGTGATGAAGCCTGCCTTCTGTTGCCGTTTGATGCCACGGATATCTCATACTTCCGACATCAGTGCATTCAAGACAACTGGGAAAATAACGAGCTCCGACTGGGAAAAATCTTTTGAACGGTCATCTAACTCGGAATTCCAACTCGGGAAGCTCCGACTTTACGACTTTCCGAGCTGAAGATCCCTGACATCATGATTTGACCTCGTATTTTTCAGAGTTCCCAGTTGTCTTGGAAGCATCACAAGATGCTGCAGGAGCAGCTCTTGCAATGTCTGACAGATTTTTCACTCAAAGGCTCTGTATCTGTATGCTGTACAAGTGTGATAAATAAGAATATACATAACGAATATACTGTACACGTGCAGCAATTTAATTCCGCTAAATTATGCAAATTACCCTATAGACCAATAAGCATGACTAGTCAAATGTATTTACATCGACTGGTATTTCCATTAATGAATAGGCTAAAAAGCATTATTTCACGATGGGATTTTTTCTTCTTCTTCCAGAGAACTGACTGATGCCAATATTATTTATCGGCTTTTCTATTACTTTTTGGGGGACAAAAGCAGGCTATTACCGGCTAATGGAAACCCTGGTCCATCATCCATTTCTTATGTTATGAATTGCAATGTGTACATTATGTTAGGAATTGCAATTTGTACAATATGTTAGGAAGTTTGAAAACACATTTAGCAAATTTCTAACACATTGTATCATACGTTACAAATTCCAATTTGTTGGTGTTAATGTTAGCTAGGTGGCTACTTGGCTAATGCTAACATTAGCTAGGCTAGGGGTTAAGGTTGGGGGTTAGGGTTAAGGTTGGAGCTAGGTTAAAGGGTTAAGGTTAGGGTTAGGGGAAGGCTTAGCTAAATCGGGTTAGGGGAAGGGTTAGCTAACATGCTAAGTAGTTGCAAAGTACTTCAAAACATGTAAATATTTGAAAAGTTGCCCGTGATGAGATTCGAACACACAACCATCCACCCATCCTTCTTGACCAACCACCCTCCATTTGTTTTTTCATTAAGTAACCTTCTGTCTTATGTACAGTTGAAGTTGGAAGTTTACATACACTTAGGTTGGAGTCATTAAACCTTGTTTTTCAACCACTCCACAAATGTCTTGATAACAAACTATTGTTTTGGCAAGTCAGTTAGGACATCTACTTTGCGCATGACACAAGTCATTTTTCCAACAATTTTTTACAGACAGATTATTTCACTTATAATTCACTGTATCACAATTCCAGTGGGTCAGAAGTTTACATATACAATGTTGACTGTGCCTTTAAACAGCTTGGCAAATTCCAGAAAATGATGTCATGGCTTTAAAAACTTCTGATAGGCTAATTGACATCATTTGTCTCAATTGGAGGTGTACCTGTGGAAAATCAAAAGAAATCAGCCAAGACCTCAGAAAAAAAACTGTAGACCTCCACAAGTCTGGTTCATCCTTGGGAGCAATTTCCATATGCCTGAAGGTACCACGTTCATCTGTACAAACAATAGTACGCAAGTATAAACACCATGTGACCACGCAGCCGTTATACCGCTCAGGAAGGAGACGCAATCTGTCTCCAAGAGATGAACATTCTTTGGTGCGAAAAGTGCAAATCAATCCCAGAACACTAGCAAAGGACCTTGTGAAGATGCTGGAGGAAACCGTACAAAGTATCTATATCCAGAGTAAAATGAGTCCTATATCGACATAACCTGAAAGGCCGCTCAGCAAGGAAGAAGCCACCGCTCCAAAACCACCATTAAAAAGCCAGACTACGGTTTGCAACTGCACATGGGGACAAAGATCGTACATTTTGGAGAAATGTCCTCTGGTCTGATGAAACAAAAATAGAACTGTTTGGCCATAATGACCATCGTTATGTTTGGAGGGAAAAGGGGGAGGCTTGCAAGCCAAAGAACACCATCCCAACCGTGAAGCACTGGGGTGGCAGCATCAAGTTGTGGGGGTGCTTTGCTGCAGGAGGGACTGGTGCACTTCACAAAATAGATGGCATCGTGAGGGAGGACATTTATGTGGATATATATTGAAGCAACATCTCAAGACATCAGTCAGGAAGTTAAAGCTTGGTCGCAAATGGGTCTTCCAAATGGACAATGACCCCAAGCATACTTCCAAAGTTGTGGCAAAATGGCTTAAGGACACCAAAGTCAAGGTATTGGAGTGGCCATCACAAAGCCCTGACCTCAATTCTATAGAAAGTTTGTGGGCAGAACTGAAAAGGCGTGTGTGAGCAAGGAGGCCTACAAAACTGACTCCGTTACACCAGCTCTGTCAGGAGGAATGGGCCATAATTCACCCAACTTATTGTGGGAAGCTTGTGGAAGACTACCCAAAACGTTTGACCCAAGTTAAACAATTTAAAGGCAATGCTACCAAATACTAATTGAGTGTATGTAAACTTCTGACCCACTGGGAATGTGATGAAAGAAGTAAAAGCTGAAATAAATCATTCTCTCCACTATTATTCTGCCATTTCACATTCTTAAAATAAAGTGGTGATCCTAACTGACCTAAGACAGGGAATTTTTACTAGGATTAAATGTCAGGAATTGTGAAAAACTGAGTTTAAATGTAGTTGGCTAAGGTGTATGTAAACTTCCGACTTCAACTGTACCTCTCAGTCAAATCAAATCAAGTTTAATTTGTTACGTGTGCCGAATACAACAGGTCTAGACTTTACCGTGAAATGCTTACTTGCTTACAAGCCCTTTTCCAAAAATACTGAGTTAAACAGTAAAAAATATTTAAAATTAATAGGGGTAAAAGTGACTAGACAATCAGGATAGATAAGAGTAGCAGCAGCATATCTGAAGAGTGTTAGTGTGTCTATGTGTGAGTGTGTGTGTGTCATCAATATGTGTGTGTTTGTTATGTGTGTGAGCGTATGCTGTGTGTGAGTATGTGTGTATGTGTGAATGTGTGTGTTGGATAGTGGAGGCTGGTGGGAGGAGCTATAGCCTCCACTGTTGTTAGAGTGTCAGTGTAGTATGTGTAGAATTTTGGGGTAGAGTCCAGTGAGTGTGCATAGAGCCAGTGCAAGAACTGTGCATTCGGAAAGTTTTCAGACCCCTTGACTTTTTCCATGTTTTGTTACGCTACAGCCTTCTCCTAAAATAATCCATTTACACACATTACTCCATAACGTCAAAGCAAAAACAGGTTTTAGAAGTTTTTTCAAATGTATATTAAAAAAATACTTTAATATCACATTTACATAAGTATTCAGACCATTTACTCAGTACTTTGTTGAAGCACCTTTGGCACCGTTTACAGCCTCGAGTCTTCTTGGGTATGACGCTACAAGCTTGGCACACCTGTATTTGGTGAGTTTCTCCCATTCTTCTCTGCAGATTATCTCAAGCTCTGTCAGGTTGGATGGGGAGTGGCGCTGCACAGCTATTTTCAGGTCTCTCCAAAGATGTTCGATCGGGTTGAAATCCAGGCTTTGGCTGGGCCACTCAAGGACATTCAGAGACTTGTGCCGAAGCCACTCCTGCGTTGGCTGTGTGCTTAGAGTCATTGTACTGTTGGAAGGTGAACCTTCGCCCCAGTCTGAGGTCCTGAGCGCTCTGGAGCAGATTTTCATCATGGATCTCTCTGTACTTTGCTCCGTTCATCTTTGCCTCGATCCTGACTAGTCTCCCAGTTCCTGTCGCTGAAAAACATCCTCACAGCATGATGCTGCCACCACCATGCTTCACCGTATGGATGGTGCCAGGTTTCCTCCAGATGTGACGCTTGGCATCCAGGCCAAATAGTTCAATCTTGGTTTCATCAGACCAGAGAATTCTCCCCTTCCTCCCCATTAATGTGCCACCCACCTCCTGTGACCTACACAGAGTAGCTGGACCAGTCAGTTGGTCAAAGTGGTTTGAGGTTTACTTTTTTTTTAAGAACTCGTGGTTTAGGCTACTTTATGGAAATTCCATGTTTCATGGATGGATTTTCTTGGTTTTAAGATTAAACACATTTTGGCACTAATTATGTTTTAATTGTTACAAAAAATGTCTTACACTGTTAGAGCCTACTGTTAAAAAATTGTGACCCCCAGTTGCATGGTTATGTGGTGATTATTATCATCATAATAATGCCTTCACGAGTGTGTGTGTGCCTGCAAGCATGCCTGTAGCCTACATGTGTACCTGTTTGTGTGTAGGCTACATGTCTGAAAGTTGAAAGTGGACCACAAAATATGTATCACATTACTGAGTGAGGCATGGGCCTCCCTAGCCTAGCTAGACAGCAACATTTCCCATGTGTTACTCATTCAAATGTCACATACCTATCTTCACCCCACGCACCTCCCACTGGGCACAGACGTCAATTCAACGTCTATTCCACGTTTTTAATTGAAATTAAGTCAAAACAACGTTGATTCAACCAGTGTGCCCAGTGGTTTCCCTCCCCTCTACACCTGTATCTGATTCCACTGCTCTTTCTCTCGTACAGATGCTCTCTCTCTCTCTCTCTCTCCTCTCTCTCTCTCTCTCTCTCTCTCTCTCTCTCTCTCTCTCTCACCCTCTCCTTAATATATTCTCTCTCTCAAACACGTACAAACTTCCCCTGCTCTCTCTATACCCTCTCTTCTTACACACTTATATACAGTCTATCTCTCGCTATCTCTCTCTCTGATCTCTCTTTGTCTCACACAGATGTGACAAAGGCCACAGACCCCCCTCTCTCTATACCCTCTATTCTTACACATAGTCTTTTTCTCTCACTCTGGTCTCTCTCTATCCCTGGTCTCTGGTCTCTTTCTTTCTGTTATTTCAAGAATGATGGAGCTTATGGAAAAAAGCATAGAGTCTGCTGTACACTACGTTCTTATAGAGATCATTTTATACCTTGAATTCCATATGTTCAACCACTCAGACAGTTTTTCAGACTCAGGCTCTCACTCTATCTCTCTCGCTCTCAATTCAATTCAAGGGGCTTTATTGGCATGGGAAAGAAATGTTTACATTGCCAAAGCAAGTGAAATCGATAAAGAAAAGTGAAATAAACTAAAAGTGAACAGTAAATTTTACTCTCTCTCTCTCTCTGGGGTGAAAACAGGCTAGGCATAATGGCTCACATAAGCCTGCTCTTAATTGGGGGAAATGTAAACCAATAGTTTAGGAGAACCTTTTGTGAATTTGGAAGTGTGGAAATGTCATTGAAGTAAAAGCAGACAAGCCAGAAGTATCCGAAAAGGCAATTAGTAACGCAACAGTGCGACCTAGTGGTAATACATTTTGTCTTCCGAGTGTACCCTAGAGCGGATATTCGGACATCATGTTTAATTTGAGTCACTCCTTGCAACTTTTTCTACTAAGGATAGATCTATGCATTACAGCATATCTACTTGGAAATGTATCTCCCGGTTTGCAGTGGTTTACGTGGCAATAATCACTGAACTAAAGTTCCGTTAAAAGTTTATCTGACAGCGGTGGGATTCGAACCCACGCCCCCGAAGAGACTGGAGCCTTAATCCAGCGCCTTAGACCGCTCGGCCACGCTATCTTACGTCGACAAGTGCACGGGAACGTATGGTATCCTACATAGCAATATTATTATATTTAGCTTACCATGCACTAGAAATATAATTCTATTTTTATGATTTGATATTCATACAAAATAAATGATATTGTCAATTCAGTTGCATTAATTAATTAAATTCTGAAACCAAAAACTCCAACTGTCAAGCAACTTCGCACTTTATTTTGCCTGCTTTAATATGAGACAGGTATAAAAAGATTCACATTTAGGCTACAGTTGTTTTACATTTTTTATTTAATTTCGATACCATACAACACTTCAACAGTCAGCCAATTTAATGCTTTATTTAGCTGCTTCAATATGAAACAGCCTAGCAACTTCTTGTAATATACAAGGATGAGTCGTTGAGTTTTAATTACCAAATTTAGCTAGACCTGAATCAATTAATCAATACCAAATCAGTTGTATCAGTTAATTAATCAATCAATTAAAGAGTGACAAAATATCCAACAAAAACATTTTGATACACTTCTAAAACACAAAATATGAACTATTTGAAAAGACGTTTACAACATAGGAAGAAAAAAAAACAAGAAAACTGTACAAACTTGAAGTAGCTATAATGCTTACTCTTCCCCAATCTCATACAAATATTTCTATGTCTAAAAGGTATAAATGACCAAACATTTAAAAGTGAAAATTAGACGCTATCATTTTGCCATGTGGCTATAGGACTGCTGGCATTGTGTATTATAGCAGAGCACCAGAGCCATGTTCCTAGGGGGCTGGCCCAGTTGCACCACAACACATTGGTTTTAACTTTACATAAGTGAAACTGCAGATACACCTGGATCTGCATTTTCTGAATCCTCCACTAGATCCAGGAAAAACAGAATTGAGCGATCCCATGAGATGGGATACATAAAACATAAAAGGGCCTTGAGTTTTTCCTTGCCACGGCGTTATGACCTGACTGGGACAACTCCAGGCCCTAGTTGGCTTACTGCCTGGGCATTTTCCTTGTCAGGTCACGGGGTCAGGAAAAAAATCAGGGTCCCTAACTTGATGGAAGGTGTGTGTGTGTGTTTGTCTGTTCCTTGAGGTCTTCACCAAGGCCTCCACATGGAGGGGTCTCCCCCAGGGGGTAAGAAAGGGGACAGGGTGAAACACCCCAGGCTGGGGGAGATTGGGGGAGCAAGGAGGGGAGGAGGAGACGGAATTCTGCTGATCCCTCCCATCTCTACCAGAATGTACCTGGCTGCAAAGGGCGTGGAGCGGTGAGCTTCCTATGGGTGGGGGTGATGGCTGCATGGGTAGCTTGGCATGAGGCATCTGTAAACAGCAAGGCTGGAATGACTGCGCTCCACCTCCAGATGACAGAGAAAGCGGAGACTGGGGAGGGGAGACAGACCCAGATCCAGACATGGGACTACCACCACCAATACAACCACTGTTACTATTACTCATACCAATAGCCCTAGTCGGAGTCCCATTGATACCATTGGTCCCATTGCCACCAGTGTTCCCAGTCTCAGAGCTGATGTGGGGCAAAGACCTGAGCAGGTGGATGAGGAGCCGGGCCCCCAGTGTCTTGTCCATGCCTGGGCAGCTCTTGAGCAGGTTGTGGACCTCATGCATACATTGAATGTATCCACTGCTGTAGCGCTGCTGGGACTCAAATCCTATACTGGGACCAGAAGGGGAACCTAGAGAGAGATACGAACACAAGGGGGAAGTGGTGAGTCAGGGTTGAACACCAGCTCACAGGTTTAGTAGGCCTACAATGCGTAGTTACCTTATAGTAGGGTATGCAGTATATTGATGGTATTATGGACTAATGAATATGCAGTGAGCTTTGTGAACAAGTTTATATCGGTCAAAATAATATATTACTTTATATAACTTTAAATAAAACAAATCAGCTGATATCAACTCGTTAAATGTGTGATCAGGGTAGTGAAGGAGTTTCTATCCCATTCCCTAGCTTGTTTTGAATCCCAGTTTGTCTCTTGTTGTCAATCATTTGACTGATTTGACCCAATAGGAGCTCATTGATATGTAGAGTGAAGGACCCCTATTGGGCGACATTATTCAATGATTGACAACGCATGATAATCCTGCACATCATGGGAGGTTCCAAGGCTTCCATCACTGTAAGAATTTTAAACAGGTTATGTATGTTCTGTTAGAATTTAGAACAATGTTTTAAGAACAAAAACAGCCAAGTGGACTACTGTCTTCCGAGGTGACGGTGTGTGTGTGTGTGTGTTAGGCGCTTACCTGAACCGTGACCCTTCTGCAGACCCTCCATATGTTGCACAGTAACCTCCAGTACATCAGCCTTCTCCAGTTTTGATTGCTGTGTAAGAGGTGTGAATCAGAAGGAGATGGGAGGAAGAATGTAATTTGCAATTGCATTCTCAAAATATTCTCATCTCTGTGTGTGTACTCACATCCAGGTTGTATGCATCCACCATGATTCCTTTCAGTTGTTCCAGACTGCAGTTGATGCGCTCCCGCCTCTTTTTCTCAATTAGAGGCTTCCGCAACTATCAATCAAATCAACAGGCCAATTAATGTATCTGTCTACATATTAACAAATTGAGGCCTTGGCGATTGTTTAAACCTTTACAGTGACCATTTATGATATTTCAAAGTAAAGGCATAAAGAAATAGAAAACCACCAATGTTTGTCAATGTTGATCTAAACTAATCAATCTGTTTCGCTATGGTTTGAAAGGATTTGAATGGATGTCATCAGAAATTGTTGTTACATTTCAGTGGTTTCAATTTAATATTAGGGGAAATACTCAGATCAAGTCTGCTATAGACACTTTGGAATAAGAACACCCTAGCCAACCCTTCTTTGGCCACCCACCCCCCACCTGTGAATGCAAAGTCGGCAAACTCAACCAACTCCGCACATTGCATCAATGCATGCATCTTATTATCTGTGGTAGTACAAAATGCATGCATTTATTTACATGACGCATCAATGCAATTAAGGGTTTTAATTGCAAAATGGTTTTACTAAGCACAATTCCTGCACAACCCTTTACTTGATGTATTACCCAGTTCCTCAAATGACGCCCAAATGCATCATATCGAAACTTTTTCATATAGGCCAATTTAATTGCAGCAAGCTTACCTTTCGTTCTTCTTTAGCGCTAAAATTCCTCTCCCGCCCATTTCCCCAGTGTCCCATGTTGAAGGCCGTCATCCTCGAGCTGCAAGGCGCACGCACCAAACCACCTGACGAACTGAGAGCTCCACAGTCCACACTATCTGTGTCCTTGTGGGGTGTCCTTGTGGGCCCCTCTCTTCTGCAGCAATAGTTCCCCACAAAACTCAGTTTGCACTGTTTTAGTATTTTATGAACGAATAGATCAACAGAGAGGGAGAAAGGAGCACTGGAGAAGGGGTACATGTACATATATATTTATATATATATATATATATATATATATATATATATATATATATATATATATATGTATATATATGCATTTTACGCACCATAGCCTCGCGCCCCCAACACCTCCACCCACCAACATTACCATGACAATGTGTGGGTGCTCTCTCTCCCGAACTTTCCCACAGCCCTGCCGTGGACACGTTTCGTGGCACAGGGTCCGATTCTCCCCGCTGTCGTCAAGCGGGAGAATAGGGCGGGTGGGGAGGGGCGCGCGTGCGCGAGAAGGGGGTGGGGACGCGTACGGGATCGACACGTAGAGCGCGGATGGGAAAAGGGAGTTCTGAAAGGTGATGCGCAAATAATTTCATTGCTGGGTAGAACGTTATGATCGATGATATCGTCTCGGAATTAGGAAGCGATTTTGCGGGTAAGTAACCTGGTCCAGTGCTAAAATTACTGAACTGAAGGTTCATAAAGTGTCACTATAATTTGCTACTTAGTTAATGTATGCCTGTAATACATGTATTAATAAGAAAACGGCAATCCTCTGTTAAGAAAATGTACTGATTTAGACATAAACAACATGTAATCGAAGAAACTGCACAAATAACTCTATATAGCCTTCAGACTTTTCAGCACCCAAACACAAAAGAAAGTCGGACGGGATGAAAAAAGTCGCGCAACAATAGCAGCTAAAGAGATCTCCCCACAACACTTCTTTTCAATATCGCTATAGGAGAATCCTCAACCTATTATCCCTGTCTCTTCTCCCTGCCACCTTTCTTTTCCCTGCCCCCTTTCCTGAGGTTATTTACCAACCCCTCCTCTTATTATTGTGTCCCGCCCTCTTATTAGCCTCTCTCCAACCCTCCCTAGTAGCTTACTATCCCTCTTTTCCTGCGCTTCTTTACCAATGACCAATTTTACCCCCCCCCCCCCCCCCCCCTCCCGGACACACTCCAGTGGTTAAGGTCTCTCTTTCTTTTCTACCCTATAATGACCCCCAGTTAACAGAAGAATGGTCTGTGTGCTAAAGCCTTTAATGGCTATCTTAAGTCCTTCAATCCGAATTCGTTTTTTCCCCCTCCAGCTCACTCCTGCACCAGATCAATGTTTTAGGCTGTGCGGGAGGGAATGGTGTTAAGTTATTTAGGCCTATAGACAATAGCCTGGTCTGCGACAGTCACAGACTTGGTTCTGAAATTGGTCATCTATACAAATTGAATAAAGCATGAACAATTATAAGTATATTTACAAGGCTTACCTATAGGCCTACTTCTAAGTATAAGTAGGCCTAAGGTAGTTTGTTTGATAGGCTAGTAGGCTTAGAGGTTGCTGTAATAGACATGGCCTAAATAAACAGTCGTGGGAGTCAATCCCACTGTGTTCGGGGTGTCCCCTTGGGGTTGTTGTTTTCACTTTGCAGAGTGTGGTAGTGCTTCGTGACATGTTCTCATCTATAGAGAGATGGGACTGGAGCAACACAGTTAAACAGAGGTCAGATACTTCACACAGATACCTTATCTATCGAGATGCTAATGCGAACACACATGCAAACGCACACACAAGCGTGATTGCACACACACACACACACACACACGCACACACAAACCAGACACATGCACTATTTACACAGCACATACAGTGAACACACACGGCAGAATTGCCCTGTCCTCTTCACACAAGATAGTTTGACATGTTTTCACACACACACTAGCCCAATGTGTTGACCTCAATGTCAACGGCTACTCTGTCAGACTGCCCTGGAAATGGAAGTGTGTGTTGTGTGTGTGTTGTGTGTGTGTGTGTGTGTGTGTGTGTGTGTGTGTGTGTGTGTGTGTGTGTGTGTGTGTGTGTGGGACATATTTAACTATTATAAGAATAGTAAACAAAACAAAAATTGGACAAACTGGGGACATTTTGTTGGACCCCACAAGGTCAAATTCTCTTTCTAGGGGGTTTAGAGTGAAGGTTAGAATTAGTGTAAGGGTTAAAATGAGGGTTAGGGTCTAGGGTTAGTTTTAGGGTTAGGAGCTAGGGTTAGGCTTAAGGTTAGGTTTTTTGGTTAGGATCAGGGTTAAGGGTAGGGTTGGGGTAAGAGTACAGTTTATTTGTGCTAACTCTAGTTAGCAATTCTTTCAAAGTGCACGCAGAGACAAATGGTATCGACAAGTTCATCTGACTCTGAGGGGTTTATCCCTTTAACCACTCTCCTGTATTCTCACACCCACACACTGTCACACAGACCAAGGACCAGTTTGTCATCAACATACTGGAGAGGTCTGCAGGCAGACCAGAACACATACCGATAACCTTAGTTATAAAAGAGAAATAGCCGATAATGTAATGTAATGTAATGTAAATAAACACACACACATGCACGCACACACAGACACACACACACAACCCACTCAACACACTCAAACATAGCCAAAATAATCAAACAAGGTGTATCTCAGGGTTGTTGGGTATGGCAGGACCAAAAATGTTAAGTATGCAAAAAAAAAGTTGACTAAAGTGATTCCAATCTCGATTAAAATGCAATGTGGAGCACTGTTTGGAGAGCAGCTGTCAGCCTGCAGCCTTTTCTCTCACTTTTAGAAAGCAATTAATACATTTTAATCCCACTTTATAACACAACAAAATTTGGAAAAAGTCAATGGGTGTGAATACTTTCTGAAGGCACTGTATATACACTCCATGACCATAAGTATGTGGACACCTGCTCGTCGAACATCTCATTCCAAAATCATGGACGTTAATATGGAGTTGGTCCCCCCCATTGCTGCTATATCAGCATCCACTCTTCTGGGAAGGCATTCCACTAGATGTTGGAACATTGCTGCGGGGACTGGCTTCCATTCAGCCGCAAGAGCATTAGTGAGGTCACGGGCACTGATGTTGGGCGATTTGGCCTGGCTCGCAGTTGTTCCAATTCATCCCAAAGGTGTTCGATGGGGTTGAGGTCAGGGCTCTGTGCAGGCCAGTCAAGTTCTTCCACACCGATCTCGACAAACCATTTCTGTATAGACTTCGCTTTGTGCACGGGGGCATTGTCATGCTGAAACAGGAAAGGGCCTTCTCCAAACTGTTGCCACAAAGTTAGAAGCACAGAGTCATCTAAAATGTAATTTTATGCTGTAGCGTAAAATATTTCCTTTCACTGGAACTAAGGGCCCTAGAATGAACCATGAAAAACAGCCCCAGACCCTTATTCTTCCTCCAACTTTACAGTTGGCACTATGGGCAAGTAGCGTTCTCTTGGCATCCACCAAACCTAGATTAGTCCGTCGGACTGCCAGATGATGAAGCATGATTCATCACTCCAGAGAACACGTTTTAACTGCTCCAGAGTTCAATGGCTGCGGGTTTACACAACTCCAACCGACGCTTGGCACTGCGCATGGTGATCTTCGGCTTGTGTGTGGCTGTTTGGCCATGGAAACCAGTTCTTGCGCTGACGTTGCTTCCATAGGCAGTTTGGAACTCGGTAGTGAGTGTTGCACCCGAGGACAGACTATTTCTACGAGCTATGCGCTTCAGCACTCGGCGGTCACATTCTGTGAGCTTGTGTGGCCTACCACTTCGCGGCTGAGCCGTTGTTTCCCCTAGACGTTTCCACTTCACAATAACAACACTTACAGTTGACTGGGGCAGCTCTAGCAGGGCACAATTGTTCAAACTGACTTGTTGGAAAGGTTACATCCTATGACAGTGCCAGGTTGAAAGTCACTGAGCTCTTCAGTATGGGCCATTCTACTGCCAATGTTTGTCTATGGATACTGCATGGCGGTGTGCTTAATTTAATCACCTGTCAGCAACGGGTGTGGCTGAATTAGCCAAATCCACTAATTTGAAGGAGTGTCCACATACTTTTGGCCATGGAGTGTATTTTCTTTCTTTAAAAAAATAACTATTGAAACAGCAAGATTTTTGGGGTGCATGACGCCCCTGGATACAATGCTTCAATATTCTCCGAACGTTTCCCTTCCCTGGCGAGTAATGTAGACAGACGAATGAAAAAATTTGCCGGGCGCACACATTATGAGGAACATCTCTGAATGCAGCGCAATCAGATACAATTTGACTACCCGAAATACATAGGTTTGACAAGGTGAAGTGTAGATTAAAAAGGCACATGTATATTTTCCTTTTGTTGGCAAAAACTGGATGAATCAACGTTGTTTCCACGTCATTATTATTCTTTTTTATCTATGTGATGACGTTGAATCAATGTGGAAAATTGATCGGATTTGAAATAAGTCATCAATGTAAGGGAATTTAGTATTTCTTTTTTTTTACCTAAATCCAATGACAGGGTGACATTTTTCATTGAATTCACATTGAATTCACATTAGTTTACAACTTAACCATATGTAAATCAATACTAGATGTTGATTAATAAATGATTATCTATTTCACCAATATTTTCTTATTTTTTTGCAAAAAAAGTAGTGTGTAGTTCCAGTAGTTAGCTACACCGCTACGTGGCAAAAACATAATTAACTACTGAAAACACTACCGAGATTTAAGTTGAACTCAATTACCACCAAGCTACAGCAAAATGTAGTTAAATTACTAGTTGAACTACATGTAATTCACTACTCCACAACACTGGTACTGATGTTTTATTCTCATAAATGCAATGGTGCTGGGAGGCAACAATGGCACCTGAGAAGAAGATGTGAGTTGGGGACATGCAACGCTTCCTTATGTAGCAGTAAAATAATTCAGGCTACTCAAACTCATTCAAACTTCAGCTACTGTAGATATATTGCTGCATTGCCTTTGCATATGGTCAGTGTTAAGATTTCTTCAGGCAGGGAATGTGAAAAAAACCCACTTCAAAACTTGATCTAGATTTACAAAACAAACATTCTAAATACATTTCATGACATTACAATATTTTGCCAATTCTAAATAACCGTTTATAAAAGAGCTTACTCATTGTATCATCGTTCAAGATCATTAACATATATTATACAACGGGTGGGTCTAACCCTGATTGCTGATTGGTTAAAACCGCATTCCAGCCAGTGTCTATTCCACATGTTACCACTGGCTAAAGCTACGTCGTTAAAATGCCTATTTACTCTGTTCCATCTGACTGTGTAATCAACTGTTTCATCAGCCCAGCCAGACAATTTATAAACTTGATCTCCACTATAAAAAGCATCTAGACATTATCTCATATTTCTTTTAGACTAATGTTTCATTTTCAACAGTGGAGATTTGTATAAACCTTGCTGTCTTTCTCTCAGACATTTGCAACATTGTTTTAATATTTAATTTCGATCTCCAGCTGTCCCATAGCAATGAACGTCTCGGGAGTCGGGACTAAACAGGCAGACAGGCAGGCAGCGTTTCTCAGCCAGTCGAAATCATGAATCAGCTGGCATCATTTATATGGATATATACAAAGAAATGTCAATTGAAAAAAGGTAAAACGCAATGAAGTGCAGCTAGTTTCCAGTTTTTCCAGCCTCAGTTTGAGGTGATTGTGTTAGCTGTGTTGTTGGCTGGCTCCTCTGAACAACAGTGTCCTGACGAGTGAGCACATTTTCTATGCCAGGCAAAATTGTGCATCATTAGCTCATTGTTATGGATGTATCCAAATAAATATCACTAGAAAACAGCTTGAACAAATGAAAATGCAGCTACTTTGCTGTTATTCTGGCTGCACTTTTTGACGTGACTGTAAGTTAGCCGTAGTTGGCTAGTTAGCAAGCAAGGGATACGAGTGTTGCCAGCCAGTATGGCAATGGAACATTTAGAACGAACAACTGGGTCGGGTTCATAGATACAGAACAAAAAGACTAAACGACTGGGTCGCGTCTCTAGCGACCGAACCGATAGAACGAACGATCATGTCACGTCCTGACCATAGTAAGATGTTATTTTCTATGGTAGAGTAGGTCAGGGCGTGACAGGGGGTGTTTTTCTATGTTTTGTATTTCTATGTTCATGTTCTAGTTTTGTATTTCTATGTTGGTTTTGTTTGGGATGATCTCCAATTAGAGGCAGCTGGTCCTTGTTGTCTCTAATTGGAGATCATACTTAAGTAGGGTTTTTTTCCACCTGGGTTTGTGGGAGATTAAGTTTCAGTAGTGTATGTTTCACCTCTGCGTCACGGTTTGTTGTTTTTGGCATTCAGTTTATTTATGTATTGCATAGTTTCACAGTATAAATAAAATGTGGAACAACACACACGCTGCACTTTGGTCCGCTTCTTCCTACGACAACCGTGACAGATCAGCCGGCTTGGGTAGCAACCCTAGATTTGTGTCAGGACTATATCTTGTGGAAGGATGAAATAGTATGAATAAATGAATCCAAATAACTTTTTTTAATGAAAATATGTAAATCATTCTTTGAATATGTTGGTAACCCGTTGTATAAAAGTGATAATGCCCTCGAAGCCGGTGTTTGGAGGATATATTGGCACTGTTTGTTCAGTGGCTACATCTCACGCCATCTCTACCAGTTAATTTGTCAATGTTCGTGTTGCACATTCACAACATACAAATATATATTTTTTTGGACTCCAGCTATCCTGTCCATGGAAGCCACAAACTGGTTCTCCATATTACCTTGGGTCTACTCTTTATCTAACTGACTAAACTCCACTTCATGGTGAAGGAAGCTTCCAACCACCGACCGGTTCCTTGTTGAGATTCAATTGGCATGTGCATTTGGGCTGAGTTGCCATCTTTGAGCAACAGCAATGAGCAAACAGTCGGTGGTTGTATTTGATTAATGTTTCTTGAAATAGCATGGATTTCAGAAAACAAAGAAAGGCACGCAACTACAGAGTACAAACATAGACACAAGATAAGCATTTCATAAATTAAAAAATGTTTAAGCATTGACCTTGAGCGAATCGATGTAGTTGGAGCTGAATTACACAAAGCCTGGCCTCAGTCTACCCCACTCCATTGGTGTATTTCATCAGAAACTTCCTTTACCAAGGAGTGGAGTTTAGTTAGCTACTCTTCATCAACCAATCAATGTCAGTAAAAGGCTAAAAAGTCAACAAAACATGGTTTCCCAAAAGCAAAGAACCAGCAGGAATCAGTAGATTCCTACACCATTTGAGCCACGGACACCTGGGACTGCATCATTTAGCCTCATGTAATACATCTGCAAACGCCGATGCAGTTCTGTAGACAAGGCTTCATTGGACAAAAGTACAATGAGAATCATATGCCTGTGGATCCTTTTATAAATTCATAATTGTTATAAAGACTCCACATTTGAACTATTTAAAGTCTTTTAGGTATTGACAGTTCCTCTGGATCCCCTCGTGTTGATCCCCTCAGAGCTGTGACTGTTTACAGGGAACATCCATAATGCCCAAATGTTAGACTCCATCCCCCTAATGTTTAAGAAACTGTTACGCCCTTGATGGAACGTCTTTAAAGTATCGACTGGTCCTCTGGATCCCCTGTTGCTCCCCTAAGAGCTGTTCTGACAGAATCCTTATCCATCTTCTTCCTGAACGTCTCTGTTGTGAAGTAGTAGGCTAGTGGGTCCAACATGGCATTCAGACAGGCCACCATTAGGCTGTAATAATAATAATATTTTTAATAACAAAATAATAAGTAATATTAATTCAAATATAACAGACAAGACATTTACAAAATAAATAGATACAGTAAACCTAAAGCTACCTACCTATAGTGGTATGCTGCCAGAAGGGGGCATGTTATCGCCTCCCTATGGACATAGAGGAGGGCCAGAGTCCCATGGTAGGGCAGGAAACAGGTGAGGAATATCACCAGGCTGCTGGTGATCATCCTCTGAATCTTCCCAGAGTCGATGAAGTCTGTTTGGGCTATGGAGCTCCTTGTGATGGCCTGGATCAATGCCCAGGAACAGACTAACATCACCAATAAGGGGATGCCGAAGCCGACGGTTAAAGTCGAGGCGACCGCCATGGGCTGCATGGCGTAGACTGGGAGGTTCCCGAAACAATTGACCTGGATGTCCTTGGACACCTCTCTAAAGAGAGAGGGAGAGAGAGGGTACAGAGAGAGAGAGAGAGGGGGAGAGAGAGAGAAAGAGAGGGAAAGAGGGGGAGAGGGAGAGAAGGAGAGGGAGAGAAAAAGAGAAAGAGGAAAAGAAAGAAAGAAAGAGAAGAGAGAATATCAGGGCTATAGAAATTAAAACACGTTTAGGACTGACATGATGTTATAGGGCCATGAGTTCTCTCTGACCAGGGCCTGTATTCATAAAACGTTTCAGAGCAGGAGTGCTGAACTAGGATCAGGTACCCCCCTGTCCATGTAGTCTTGTTAATTGTGATCTAAAAGGCTAAACAGATATTACACCAGCACTCATGTTAACCTGACCAGGAAAAACTCTTGGCCCTAGTTGTATCCTATACCTGCGTTTGGAGATGTAGATGGGGAGGCTGGCGCCTGCGGTGAGCAGCCACACCCCAAGGCAGACCAGCGGGGCTTTCTTACGCCCCTCCTGGACCCAGGACAACATGGGTAGGCACACGGCCATGCAGCGGTCGAAACACATGCAGGTGAGGAGGAATATGCTGCCATACATGTTGACCAGAAGAACCAGGCCCATCCCTGAAATGAATTAATGAATGAAGAAGAAGAAAAATAAGAATTGACTTGACTAAATTTACATGTTATAGACCCCAACCCTGTTAACAACACCGAGCCAGCCATTACCTTCACACAAGACCTGAGGTAACCCGGACAAGCCCAGATGGTAGTAGATCCTCAGGGGCAGAGTGAGGACCAGGAGGAGGTCTGCGATGGCCAAGTTTGTCATGTAGACCATGGTGTGGGACCACAACTTGGTATAACAGAAGAAGACTACCAGTGCTGTAAGGTAGAGCATTGAAAATGGGAAAAAAGCTTAAATTGCAACTCAAGTGAGTCCTGTGGTTGTATTTTTACAGGCTTTGATTTTTCCATTTAGCATATGGGGTGCACCGATTGGTGTCACCTTGCTAGTCACTATGTGTTACACCTGTGCTGGCTTGTCCATCTTGTTAGTCAGAAAGTGTTTCACCTGTGCTGGCCCAGGTGCTGTTTAAGAGTGGCTGGCCCAGTGATCCATTTGGTCTGGGTAGATGCAAAGAGGTAACGCCTTTAGTTGGCGCTCCCTATTATTATTCTATAGAAACAATCCTTTGAAGAAAACTGTTGATGGGACAGAATAGGGTCGGACCATCAAGTAATTGGCATATACTTTACTCTTACAGAATTTCCACATGGGAGAGGATATTGGACATTTTATCAAAGCCTATTGGATGCTAACTTGCTTTGAACCAGGACAGAAGAATTTATAACTGACGTTTTCCGACATAACATAGGTACCGCAGATCCCCTTATTGTATGGGACACTTTTAAATGTGCCTTTAGAGGCCATGCAATTCAATATCAGTTGTACAGGAAGACTCATGTGAAGGCCAAATTACAGAGGAGAAACTTATTGATGCAATTAAAGCCTTTAAGTCCGGGAAAACTCCAGGGCTGGATGACATACCAGTTGAGGTATGCCAAACCTTTTACGATGTACGCAGAGGACCGTTATTAGCACGTTTTAACCACTCCTATAAAAATGGTAGATTATCAGATACTCAACAAGGTCTGATTTCATTACTAGTGAAAAAGGACCAAGTGGTAAATATAAAGATCCAGTCCATTTAAAAAAAATGGAGGCCCCTTACAACACTGTGATACAATTGTGGCAAAATGCATGGCGGATAGAATGAAAAAGTTTTTTTTTCGGATATTGTTCATCCTAATCAGACAGGTTTTTTACATAGACGATACATTGGAGATAATATAAGACAAGTACTGGAAACAATAGAGCACTATGAAAAATCTGGGAAACCAGGCCTGGTATTCACATAGCTGACTTTGAAAAGGCTTTTGATAATGTTGACTCAAATGTATTTATAAATGCCTGGAATATTTCCATTTTGGAGAATCTCTTAAACAATGGGTTACATTTTTATTTTTAGATTTTTTTATTGAACCTTTATTTAAGTAGGCAAGTCAGTTAAGAACAAATTCTTATTTACAATGACGGCCTACACCGTCATTGGGTCGGTGTAGGCCGTCCCAATGACGGTGCTGGGCCAATTGTGCACCGCCCTATGGGACTCCCAATCACGGCCGGTTGTGATACAACCTGTGTAGTAACCCTAGGTGTGAAATATCAAATAATGGCTACTTCTCAGAAAGTATTAAACTGTCAAGAGGAGAAAAACAAGGTTGTTCACTATCAGCATATTTATTTATTATGGCCAACAAAATGTTAGCTATTAAAATGAGATCTAACAATAATATCAAGGGGCTAGAAATCCAGGACTTAAAAATAAAAGTGTCATTGTACGTTTTCATTTAAATCCACAATTTGGATTCCTCCACAGCCTCATAGAGGATCTAAATACTTTTTCTAACCTTTCTGGATTACAACCAAATTTATGATAAGTGTAATTATATATTGCATATTGGATCACAAAAAAATCTAACTTTTACTTTACTGTGTAGTTTACCAATAAAATGGTCTGACGGTGATGTGGACATACTCATTATTCAAATCCCAAAAGAAATAAATGATCTTACTACAGTAGAAAGTTAGCAAAAATAGATAAGATCTTGTTACCATGGAAAGGAAAATACCTGTATTTGTGGAAATATCACCCTGATTAACTCTTTAGTCATATTCCAGTGTACCTATTTACTTATGGCCTTGCCTATACCTAGCAACTTGTTTTTTAAATGATATGTGCAAAAAATATTTCATTTGATTTAGAATGGCAACCCAGACAAAATTAAATAGGCTATTTATATAATGAATATGAATTCGGGAGGGCAGAAATGATTAAATATTAAAGCATTAGACCTCTCAGTAAAGGCTGCAGTCATACAAAAGTTATACATAAATCCGAACTAGTTCTCTAGAAGATTAGTAAGAAAGACTCAACCTTTGTTCAATAGTTGCCTTTTTCCCTTTATAATATTTCACTATTTGAAAATTAAATAATCTCCAAAATATTTGTATTTTTAAAACAAGCCATAGAAAGTTGATTGTAATTTCAGTTTAATCCACCAGAAAAGACAGAACAAATAATACAACAAATATTACGGTTAAATATACTACTTGTTAAAAAAACATACTTTTTGGGGAAAAAAATATTAAAAAGGTTATAATCTATGTAAGTTATATCATAAAGAGGACTGGTGAAGTCATGTCACACATGCAGCTAACAAAAATATATGGAAATGTCTCCTCTACCCAAAATTACAACCAACTAATTGCAGCATAACCGCAAAAATGGAAGAGGCAAGTGGTAGGGGGAAAAGTAAGGAACTTGTCTGTTGGCCCTGCATTAAAAACCAAAATTGGTTAAATAAAATTGTGTTAAATAAAAATGTATACCAGTGTCATTTTAGGACAAAAAAATGACAGCTGTGCCATACAGATTGCAAACAGATGGGAAGAGATTTTTGATGTACTGATTCGATGGCACATGGTTTATGTGCTGATACGCAAAAAGATGCCAGATTCAAAACTTAGAATTTTCCAATTTAAATGATTATACAACATTTTTGCAACCAATAGAATGTTATATATATGGGGGATACAACCATACCAGCTCTGTAGATTTTGCTGCGAAGAGACAATCATTAGATCATTTGTTTTGGTACTGTCCATATGTAGCTTGTTTTTGGTCGAAGGTTCAGGAATGGCTGAAGAATTGCAACATTTACCTGGAGCTAACTCTGCAAATAGCACAGCGGGAAGATTTTAAAAGTCATAGTCAATCGATCAATTATAATATAATACGTTGAGCAAAATGTTTATCATTAATTTACAATCTGTAGAAACTATGAGAATTAAAAGGTTCTGAACTTTTGTGAAACAGCGCAGTTAAAAATATATGGCAAATAGAAATCAAAACGAGATGGTCTTCAGATATAGATGGGAGGGGTTGAGGGTAGCTGAAGCTTAAAAAAAGATACTGTAAACTATTGTAAAATACATTAGTTACAGTATTCAGACCCTTTGACTTTTCCCACATTTTGTTACATTAGAGCCTTATTCTAAAATAGATCAAATAAAAAATAAATCCTCAGAAATCTACACACAATACCCCATAATGACAAAGCGAAAACATGTTTTACATGATTTGGAAAGGCACACACCTGTCTATATAAGGTCCCACAGTTGACAGTGCACGTCAGAGCAAAAACCAAGCCATGAGGTTGAAGGAATTGTCTGTAGAGCTCTGAGACATGATTGTGTTGAGGCACAGATCTGGGGAAGGTTACCAAAACATTTTTGCAGCATTGAAGGTCCCCAAGAACACAGTTGCCTCCATCACTCTAAAATGGAAGTTTGGAAGTTTGGAAACACCGAGACTCTTCCTAGAGCTGGCCGTCCAGCCAAACTGGGTTTGGGCAGGGAGGTGACCAAGAACCCGATGGTCACTCTGACAGAGCTCTAGAGTTCCTCTGTGGAGATGGGAGAACCTTCCAGAAGGACAACCATCTCTGCAGCACTCCACCAATCATGCCTTTATGGTAGAGTGACCAGACAGAAGCCACTCCTCAGTAAAAGGCACATGACAACCCGCTTGGAGTTTGCCAAAAGGCACCTAAAGACTCCCAGACCATGAGAAACAAGATTCTATGGTCGGATGATCTCTTTGGCCTGAATGCCAAGCGTCACGTCTGGAGGAAATCTGGCACCATCCCTATGGTGAAGCATGGTGGTGGCAGCATCATGCTGTGGGGATGTTTTTCAGCAGCAGGGACTGGGAGACTAGTTAGGATCGAGGCATAGATGAACTGAGCAATGTACAGAAAGATCCTTGATGAAAACCTGCTCCAGAGCGCTCAGGACTTCAGACTGGGGCGAAGATTCACCTTCCAACAGGACCATGACCCTAAGCACACAGCCAAGACAAAACAGGAGTGGCTTTGAGACAAGTCTCTGAATGTCCTTGAGTGGCCCAGCCAGAGCCCGGACTTGAACCCAATCAAACATCTCTGGAGAGACCTGAAAATAGCTGTGCAGCAACACTTCCCATTCAACCTGACAGAGCTTGAGAGGATCTGCGGAGAAGAATGGGAGAAACTCCCCAAATACAGGTGTGCCAAGATTGTAGCGTCATACCCAAGAAGAATCAAGGTTGAAATCGCTGCCAAAGGTGCTTCACCAAAGTACTGAGTCATGGGTCTGAATGCTTATGGAAATGTAACATTTCAGTTTGCAAACATTATTAAAAAAAACTGTTTTGCTTTGTCATTATGGAGTATTGTGTGTAGATTTATGAGGGATTCTTTTTTTTTTTAAAGGCTGTAAAGTAACAAAATGTCAAAAGTCAAGGGGTCTGAATATTTTCAGAATGCACTGTATCAAGTGTCTCCGAGAAGGAGGGCTGATTTAGGATCAGTTTTGCATTTCAGATCACAATGAATAAGAATACATGGATGGGGAGGGCCTGATCCTACAGTAGATCCATTCTGAGACGCCTGATACATATGACCCGAGGAGGCTTCAGTTTTGATGTGATAGATTGTTGGCTCCAAGCACCCTTTTATTTCTTTATGCAAGAGGGTAAGAGTTGAGTATGTTCTCTCCTTGTACCTGTGAGATTGAGGAAGAGGCCGACGGTGAAGACAATGGCGTAGACCCCCACGAAAATAAGGTTAATCTGGGACTCGGTGCAGTTATGGGTGGTGTTGATGGTCATGGTTACCTCGTCTTTGGTGGTGCTTTTCTGCAGAGGGGGAGAGCGTGCGGGAGATAGTGAGAGAGAGCGAGAATGTCAGTTACATGTGGACATGGCTGGTTTCCTGCTACTTATATGTGAATTATGTTGCGTCAGGAGGACAGGAAAGAGAGGCAAGAAAGATACAAAGAGAGAGAGAGATAGAAAGAGAGCAAGATCAAACTGTTTCCTTTGAACTAGCTCTACCACAACCACCACCATTTCCTCTGAAGAATCTGTAGTCCCCTATTAACCAGTTGTGTCAAAACCAATACAGTTAGTTGTTTCGTAAGCATCACTCCACAGCAGAGAGGTGTGAAAGTCTTCTCTGTCTCTCAATTCAATTCAATTCAATTCAAGGGCTTTATTGGCATGGGAAATGTATGTTAACATTGCCAAAGCAGGTGAAGTAGATAATAAACAAAAAGGAAATAAACAATAAAAATTATCAGGTAACATTACACTCACAGAAGTTCCAAAATAATAGATTTCAAATGTCATATGTGTATATACAGTTGATGTCAGAAGTTTACATACACTTAGGTTGGAGTCATTAAAACTCGTTTTTCAACCACTCCACAAATTTCTTCTTAAAACCTGTTGAGGATAGGGGGCAGTATTTTCACGGCCGGACGAAAAAACATACCCAAATTAAACTGGTTACTACTCTTTCCCAGAAACTAGAATATGCATATAATTAGTAGATTTGGATAGAAAACACTCTGAAGTTTCTAAAACTATTTGAATGGTGTCTGTGAGTATAACAGAACTCATACGGCAGGCAAAAACCTGAGAAAAATTCAACCAAGAAGTGGAGGATCTGAGAATTGTAGTTCTTCTTTCTAGTCCCTTTCGAAACTACAGTATCTGTGGGGTGACTTGCACTTCCTAAGGCTTCCATTGGCTGTCAAAAGCCTTCAGAAAGTTGTTTGAGCATTCTCCTGTCACTGGGCAGATAATAGGAGCTCAATCACTGAGTGGACTGCCTGGGGACAAAGATTGGATATGCGCGAGCGCGCTGTTCCTTCTTTTTGTCCTTGAATGAATACGCTATTGTCCGGTTGGAATATTATCGCATTTTTACGTTAAAAATACCATAAAGATTGATTTTAAACAACGTTTGACATGCTTCTAAGTACGGTAATGGAACATTTTGACTTTTTGTGTCTCGAATTGCGCTCGCGCGGTATGCCTTTGGATAGTGACCTGAACGCACGAACAAAACGGAGGTATTTGGACATAAATATGGATTATTTCGAACAAAAACAACATTTCTTGTGGAAGTAGCAGTCCTGGGAGTGCATTCTGACGAAGATCAGCAAAGGTAAGAAAATATTTATAATACTAATTCTGAGTTTAGGTGACCCCGAACTTGGCGGGTGTCTGTATAGCTTGCTGTGATGGCGAGCTATGTACTCAGAATATTGAAATATTAGCTTTCTCCGTAAAGCTATTTTAAAATCTGACACAGCGGTTGCATAAAGGAGTACTGTATCTATAATTCTTAAAATAATTGTTATGTATTTTGTCAACGTTTATGATGAGTATTTTTGTAAATTCACAGGAAGTTTTTAGCGGGAATACATTTTCTGAACATCACGCGCCAATGTAAAATGCTGTTTTTGGATATAAATATGAACTTTATCGAACAAAACATACATGTATTGTGTAACATGATGTCCTAGGAGTGTCATCTGATGAAGATCGTCAAAGGTTAGTGCTTCATTTAGCTGTGTTTTGGGTTTTTGTGACATATATCCTTGCTTGTAAAATGGTTGTGTGGTTATCTTTGTCTATGTACTCTCCTAACATAACCTAATGTTTTGCTTTCGCTGTAAAGCCTTTTTGAAATCGGACAATGTGGTTGGATTAAGGAGAAGTGTATCTTTAAAATTGTGTAAAATAGTCGTATGTTTGAGAAATTGAAATTATTCGATTTTTGAGGTTTTGTATTTCGTGCCATGCTGTTCCATTGGATGTTGGCTAGGCGTTCCGCTAGTGGAACGTCTGTCCTCAACAGGCAAATCGGTTAGGACATTTACTTTGTGCATGACACAAGTAATTTTTCCAACAATTGTTTACATACAGATTATTTATCACAATTCCAGTCTGTCAGAATTTTACATACATTAAGTTGATTGTGACTTTAAACAGCTTGGAAAATTCCAGAAAATTATATCATGGCTTTAGAAGCTTCTGATAGGCTAATTGACATCATTTGAGTCAGTTGGAGGTGTGCCTGTGGATGTATTTCAAGGCCTACCTTCAAACTCAGTGCCTCTATTGTAGACCTCCACAAGTCTGGTTCATCCTTGGGAGAAATTTCCAAACGCCTGAAGGTATCACGTTCATCTGTACAAACAATAGTACGCAAGTATAAACACCATGGCACCACGCAGCCATCATACCGCTCAGGAAGGAGCGTGTTCTGTCTCCTAGAGATGAACGTACTTTGGTGTGAAAAAGTGCAAATCAATCCCAGTACAACAGCAAAGGACCTTGTGAAGATGCTGGGGTAAACAGGTACAAATGTATCTATATCCACAGTTAAACGAGTCCTATATCGACATAACTTGAAAGGCCGCTCACCAAGGAAGAAGCCACTGCTCCAAAACCGCCATTAAAAAGCCAGACTACGGTTTGCAACTGCACATGTGGACAAAGATCGTTCTTTTTGGAGAAATGTCCTCTGGTCTGATGAAACAAAACTATAACTGTTTGGCCATAATGACCATCGTTATGTTTGGAGGAAAAAGGGGGAGGCTTGCAAGCCGAAGAACACCATCCCAACCATGAAGCACGGGGGTGGCAGCATCATGTTGTGGGGGTGCTTTGCTGCAGGAGGGACTGGTGCACTTCATAAAATAGATGGCATCATGAAGGAGGAAAATTATGTGGATATATTGAAGCAACATCTCAAGACATCAGTCAGGAAGTTAAAGCTTGGTCGCAAATGGGTCTTCCAAATGGACAATGACCCCAAACATACTTCCAAAGTTGTGGCAAAATGGCTTAAGGACACCAAAGTCAAGGTATTGGAGAGGCCATCACAAAGCCCTGACCTCAATCCTGTAGTAAATTTGTGGGCAGAACTGAAAAAGGCGTGTGCGAGCAAGGAGGCCTACAAACCTGACTCAGTTACACCAGCTCTGTCCAGAGGAATAGGCCAAAATTCACCCAAGTTGTTGTGGGAAGCTTGTGGAAGGCTACCCAAAATATTTAACCCAATTTAAACAATTTAAAGGCAATGCTACCAAATACTAATTGAGTGTATGTAAACTTCTGACCCACTGGGAATGTGATGAAAGAAATAAAAGCTGAAATAAATCATTCTCTCTACTGTTATTCGGACATTTCACATTCTTAAAATAGAGTGGTGATCCAACCTGCCTAAGACTGGGAATTTTTACTAGGATTGTCAGGAATTGGGAAAAACTGAGTTTAAATTTATTTGGCTAAGGTGTATGTAAACTTCCGACTTCAACTGTATATCTCTCTCCCTCTTCTACGTCTTTCTCTTTCAATTTCTGTCTATCTATTTTCCTATTTATCCCACCATCTCCCTCTCTTACACTTCTTCAAAGCACCTTTTTTACAAGTAGAATGTACTGGTCTTTTACAGAGTTATTGTGAAAGAGGCTCCATTTCCCCAACAGTCTGTCTGTGTATTTTTTGTGTATTCATTTGTATCCCCAGAGGCGTATCCCACGAAGCAAACTAGATCTACTCAGGGGTTTCTAAACCTAACCAGCTTCAGTTAGCTTGACATTCCAGCTCAGGCTTCATCCATACTTTGACGGTTGTTATTGCTCGTCCACCTGCCACTAACTCTAGAAGGCTTGGAACTGCTCGTGCATGTCGCACATGGCTAGTCGAATGCTGAACTCTACAGTTAGACAATGCATCAATCCCCAAAAAGTCAAATAGGGGGTACTTATATTTGTCCAGTTTCACTGCATGTACACGTGGGTAACCTATATGAGTGTGAGGTGTGAAATGGAAATGTGTTTTTGCTATCCCAACTCCTCCTGAGACACCCTCGGAGAGTGGGGTCACGGCCCGGGATCAAAATGAAAGAAAAGTTATCTTTCAAATTCAGCAAGCTATGGTGTGAAATAGGCTTTTAGAAGTGCCATCTTTATTTGATTACTTATCGTTAATGTCGTCTTTAGTGTGGTTTGGTGTGCTTATCAATGAACAAGAACCGTTTTCCCACTCCTATTTATATTTATTTTGTATTAAGTCATACAAGTGTTACATTGCATGAAGTTCGAAATGCATTCTGTCAATATTACATGTTTAATGTGATTATTTTAACATGACTATTTTTAAACACACAAAAAACGTTTGATTAATAAGATATTCGTTCAGTCGTCTCCTTCAAAGGAAGGGGATGATGACGCAATCTTTGCTGAAGGGTTGGAATCTGATTTCATTGGTCCTCAACTCGCGGCTCAGTCATTTCATTCAGGGTAAGTGGAGTTAGCCGTGAGTAAGCCTGCCTCAGAGCAGGTTAGTTCTGAAGGATTCGTTGCCATAGAAATTGACCTGGCTAAAAGGTGAGCCACTTTTGTATGACTTGTTATCCCGAGTTGAACTCAAAGGTGACCAAAGTTACCTCGCTAACTCCTCAAACCTGTTTCATAGGATACCCGTCTGATCGACACTAGACAAAGTCTGCTACCCAAATGACATCCTATGCCATTTATAGTGCGCTACCAGGGATCTGGTCTAAATTAGTGCACTATGTTGGGAATATCATGCCATTTGGGACGCACATCTATTTTCACTGTTGTTAGTTTTGAATACAAAGAGTCTAGCTGCCAAGATGATGAAATCAGGATGCTGAACAGCCCGTCAGTCAGGGAGAAAGTCATATTAATTAGATTTATTATTCTTCAAATCAAAATGTATTTGTTACGTGCGTAGAATAGTGAAATGCTTACTTACAAGCCCTAACCAACAGTGCAATAGGTATTTGGTAAACAATAGATAAGTAAAGAAAAAGTAAAATGACAGGGAAAATAACAGTAGCAAGGCTATATACAGGTGGTACCGGTACAGAGTCAATGTGCGGGGGCACCGGTTAGTCTGGCTTTTTCTCCCCAACTTTCATAAATCCAATTGGTAGTTACAGTCTTGTCCCATTGCTGCAACTCCCGTACGGACTCGGGAGAGGCGAAGGTTGAGAGACATGCGTCCTCCAAAACAAGACCCTGCCAAACTGCACTGCTTCTTGACACACTGCTCGTTGAACCCGGAAGCCAGTCGCACCAATGTGTCGGAGGAATAACCTGCGTCGCCTCATGGGTCTCCTGGTCGCAGCTCGCTCGAACCCAGATCTGTAGTGACGCCTCAAGCACTGCAGTGCCTTAGACCGCTGCTCCACTCGGGATGCCCGAAGTCATTATTTAACGCTGCAAAGATTTCCCCCTGATAGATACAGTGCCATATCCACAGACTGACCAGGTGAATCCAGATGAAAGCTATGATCCCTTATTGATGTCACGTGTTAAATCCACTTAAACCAGTGTAGATGAAAGGGAGGATTAAAGAAGGATTTTTAAGCCTTGAGATAATTGAATCATGGATTGTGTATGTGTGCCTTTCAGAGGGTGAATGGGCAAGAGTTTATTTGTATTTTTACAGGTACAGTGCACGTTAATTAACATTTCAGTAAAAGTGCTGGTTTTAGCCAGCCGGCTAATTTTCAACCACAGTCCCTGGACAGGTTATTAACAACAATTACAATAACAATACAGACAAACAATGAGCAGTGATCGCATGCAGAGCAACATAAAACAAGCAACACGTAGCACGCAGACAGCGCAATAGCACAAAAAGCAACAAAACAAAATACATAAACGCAACAAAAGATTTAAGTGCTTTTGAACGGGGTGTGGTAGTAGGTGCCAGGTGCACTGGTTTGTGTCAAGAACTGCAGCCAACTTGACACAACTGTGGGAAGCATTGGAGTCAACATGGGCCAGCATCCCTGTGGAACGCTTTCGACACCTTGTAGAGTCCATGCCCTGACAAATTGAGGCTGTTCTGAGGGAAACTCATTAGAAAGGTGATCTTTATGTTTTGTACACTCCGTGTAATATTTAAATAGGTTATTGCATTTACCAAAGAGGAACAAAAAGGCATTCTTACTACAGTGAAAGCTAATGCCTTTATTAATGTCTCATAAAGTCATGGAGACTGTAAAGCATGAGCAGACACTACATGACTGCTATAGCTTTGCAAAACAGTTGAGAAACGTAACTTGTTGATATGCTATGTCTCCTAGTATGTATATTTTTTGAAAATCTATTTAATTTCATTGTAGCCAAGATGTAATTGTTTTCTATGGTCTAGATCAGGGTTGCCCAACTGGCAGCCCGCAGGGGGAATTTGGCCCCCGAATTCGTATGGTTTTATTAAAATAACATTTTGGGTGTTTTCATTTTTGGACATAAAAGACAAAAAAAAACACCAGGAAATCAGCTCCAAGTGATTTAATTTAAGAAATCTGTTCCAAAGTATTCCCACGCATAATAGAGAGACACGACATGATTGTATACAAATGTAAGCGAGGTTTGAAATGATTATGCTTTAGTCAAACATTATATATCTGTTTGGCCATCTTGTGGTCAATTTGCAGTCACAAATAATGTGTAATTATGTTCCAGCCCCCTGACGGTCCGCTCAAGAAAAGATCGGTCCACGGCTGAATCTAGTTGCTGATCCCTGGTCTAGATTGTATATTTTACTGTCTGTTTGGCACATTTTACTCAAGTCTACTTTTGCATATTCAGTCACTTCACTCTCCATTGCAATGGTATCTGTAACTGTAGCGAATAAAGAGATGTTTATCTGTCAAGTCATTTCATCTTTTCACTCTGACTTTTTCTCTTTCTCTTTCTCTCATCACCTATACTGTAATGTAAATACACACACACATACATACATACATACATACATACATACATACACACACACACACACACACACACATTCAGTAGTATCAACACAAAAACACACACAGATGAATGTATCATTCTACCTCATCTGCAGTTATTGATGCTGCAGTTATTGATGCAGTTACAAAGTATCATTGATGTTTGGAAGCATACAGTACCAGTGTTGAGCGAATATGATGTTGGTACATACAAATACTATAGTCATACACAGCTAATAGTGATTGCATGTAATGGAACTCACCTGTTTGATGAATCTGTGAGTGGTAGATTCTCTTTCTGAAATTCTTGACATCTACAGTAAATAGCGATACCTTGGTTCCTCTCTCTTATCTCTCTGAACTGCAGACAAGGTCTGAATCATCAGTCTGCAAAGAAGGAGTAGTCCCTCTCTCAATCTCTCTTCTTGTTTTCTCTCTCCGTCGCTCTCTTCTTTTTTTCTCTGCCTCTGTCTGCTCTCTTTTTCCATACCTTCTCTCATTCTTCTCTCACACTATATCTGTGTTGTAAATGTAGGTCTCTGTCTGTGACATTATTGACTGTTTCTTTTCTGCGTTTATAAGGGGAAGCTCTCAATGCATTCACACACACACAGCCTTTTTTTTACGGTTCCTATCAAGGGCCTGTCATGTCAAATAATGTCCCCCGGCCAAATAGTGTCCCTCTCTACGTCACAATGGGATTCGATGAGTTCTAACTTCTGTTGCGCAAAAGACAGTGATTTTGACAGTGATAACCGGCTACCTGCTGCTCCAGAGGACCAAAAAGATTGGAAAGAGAACACTATTTCTTTACTATATATATTTGTCTTCATATAAGAAAATATAGTTAAACAGGAATAAATCATTGAATCTGTTTTTAGATTAATTATATATTGACATTGCTAGCTACTTACTGTATTTTCCTCAGCCAGTTTTATTTAAGTTTGCTAGCTCTGCTTTCTGTTTATCTAGCTAGCTGAGAAAGGAATTTATATGTTTAAAGTAATGACTAAAGGATTCCACCCTGAAATCATATAGATGTATGAAATGTGTTAAGAGTCATAATTCCATAATATGTGTGACTAGACCATTGTATTACTATGTGGTAATGTGGGACAAGTTAAGAGGGAGAAATGTATTGTTGAGAAAACAGGGGCTGGTAGACTACACATGACCTGACAACAGGAGGGCCCTTCCAAGGCCTCTCTTATCTGGGGAGGAATGGAATGGCAAGAAACTGCCATGGCTGGTAGAAAAATGATGTCTGTCAGTCTGTCTGCCTGCGTGCGTGCGTGCGTGCGTGTGCATAGAGGGGGTTATAAAGACAAATTTTGGTTGACTTTAGAACGTTCTCTGAGTAAACTACACACCTTTTGCAGAATCTGAGACTTTGCCTAATTATTATTAAACCCAGGGTCTTACAAACCTCGGGGAATTAGTCAAAGCTTAAATGATTATTAGTTATCATCATTGGGATTGAAAATTCTCTTGACACTAGCTAACTGTTATTATAGCTGCTTTCTGTTTGTATGTAGCTTGTGTAGCAATATTGATGTTACTCATATTGATGTTACACAGGAAACGGAAACCAGTTGTTACTTACTTGATTAATGTGCTGGTTAACAACATGCCTAGTAAAGTTTGCTTAACTATATATCTTTGTCTGTCGTGACTACAACACAAATCATATTTAAACATGGTGGTAGCGGTACTCAAAAGAACCTGGATCTCATCGATGTAAATGAAGAATACATCCCAGGCGGCAGTTTGAAAAAGTGCCGCGTTTACAGGTGCTCATTGGAAGACGTACAAAGACACTACTTATAATGAGTGAAAATCTTCTGAGACCGGTGATGGCAAACTGTCAGCTGGAGAAGTTCAAAGAAAGACAACAGAAACAGGCAAAATACTACGACACATCTGCTAAAGATCTCACAGAGCTGCAACGAGATGACAGGGTGAGAGTTCAGCCACTCACAGGACAGAAACAGTGGTGGTAGAGGGCCACAGTAGTCAGACCTGTGGAGCAAAGGTCCTACGAGGTGAAGACAGAACAGAGACAAGTCTTCAGGAGGAACAGGCGACACCTGAGGAAGAGCAGAGAAATAGAGGAGGATTTTCCCACTGTTGAGGAGCCTGGCACAGAGCCAGTAAACAGAGCACCAGCTGATGTCCAGCAGGGTGCTGAACACAACCTAGAGGTGAACGCTGCACCTCAACAAGAAAATCCAAAACATCTCAGGTCAAGCACCTGATGTAATCAACACTCCCCACACAAGGTCTGGTAGGGCCATCTGAAGACCTATACACCTGAAAGAATTTGTGTGAAGGTAAAAAATTATAATAATTAATGGACAGTCAGAGACAGTAAACAAACATTCAGTTCACATTCCAGTTTATTGCAGACATGGACTACAAGCCAAAGTTAGGTGGAGTCTGCCTTTGTTGTAAAAAAAGAAGAAATAAAAAGAGAACATGTAGCAATATTGATGTTACTCATATTGATGTCACACAGGAAAGGGAAACCAGTTGTTAATTACTTGATTCATGTGCTGGTTGACAACATGCCTAGTAAAGTTTGCTTAACTATATATCTTTGGCTGTCGTGACTACAACACAAAGCAAAGTTTCCGGTCACAACTTGCAGACTTGTTTACGCTGCTGTGCGTTTTGTTGCCGATCTTACTTTGCTACCTGACGTTTTTTTACTTTTTCATTACCGTATATTTTTACTTTTTCCCTCACTCAACTTTTTTCATTCAACTTTTTCACCCCGGAGGTTTTATCTGGACATGGTTCGTCAGGACTTCAAACAGCCGAAGCTAAGTAACATTAACATGATGCCTTCTAATTGCAGTCGTTGTACCTATAATATACAGGAGAACGATCGCCTTACGGCAAGGATAGCTGTGCTGCAAGCCCAGCTTCAGACGCGATCGTTAGGCAAGGGTAATTTCAGTGTAGGAAAGGATGAAACAGCGTCTGTGCCACCAGTAAGTACAGATAGTAACGTTAGTATAAACCCCCTCGCACGGTCCCCGCAGCCGGACAACTTTCTCATGGCTTCTGGAGGGAAACGCTGTAGGAATGCTCAACCGGTGTCGCTTATTCAGCCGACAGAAACTTTCAACCGGTTCTCCCCATTAAGCGAGTCGGAGTCGGAGGCCGAGACTTCTCTGGTCTCTACTCCTCCCGTTGTGGGGTCTGAGATGCCGACGGCTCCCACCATTAGCTCTGACAAATTGAAAACCCTAGTCATTGGCGACTCCATTACCCGCAGTATTAGACTTAAAACTAATCATCCAGCGATCATACACTGTTTACCAGGGGGCAGGGCTACCGACGTTAAGGCTAATCTAAAGACGGTGCTGGCTAAAGCTAAAACTGGCGAGTGTAGAGAGTATAGAGATATTGTTATCCACGTCGGCACCAACGATGTTAGGATGAAACAGTCAGAGGTCACCAAGCGCAACATAGCTTCAGCGTGTAAATCAGCTAGAAAGATGTGTCGGCATCGATTAATTGTCTCTGGCCCCCTCCCAGTTAGCGGGAGTGATGAGCTCTACAGCAGAGTCTCACAACTCAATCGCTGGTTGAAAACTGTTTTCTGCCCCTCCCAAAAGATAGAATTTGTAGATAATTGGCCCTCTTTCTGGGACTCACCCACAAACAGGACCAAGCCTGGCCTGTTGAGGAGTGACGGACTCCATCCTAGCTGGAGGGGTGCTCTCATCTTATCTACGAACATAGACAGGGCTCTAACTCCTCTAGCTCCACAATGAAATAGGGTGCAGGCCAGGCAGCAGGCTGTTAGCCAGCCTGCCAGCTTAGTGGAGTCTGCCACTAGCACAGTCAGCGTAGTCAGCTCAGCTTTCCCCATTGAGACCGTGTCTGTGCCTCGATCGAGGTTGGGCAAAATTAAAAATGGCGGTGTTCGCTTTAGCAATCTCACTAGTATAAAGACCTCCTCCATTCCTGCCATTATTGAAAGAGATTGTGATACCTCACATCTCAAAATTGGGTTACTTAATGTTAGATCCCTCACTTCCAAGGCAGTTATAGTCAATGAACTAATCACTGATAATAATCTTGATGTGATTGGCCTGACTGAAACATGGCTTAAGCCTGATGAATTTACTGTGTTAAATGAGGCCTCACCCCCTGGTTACACTAGTGACCATACCCCCCGTGCATCCGGCAAAGGCGGAGGTGTTGCTAACATTTACGATAGAAAATTTCAATTTACAAAAAAAAAAACAATGACGTTTTCGTCTTTTGAGCTTCTAGTCATGAAATCTATGCAGCCTACTCACTCACTTTTTATAGCTACTGTTTACAGGCCTCCTGGGCCATATGCAGTGTTCCTCACTGAGTTCCCTGAATTCTTATCGGATCTTGTAGTCATAGCAGATAATATTCTAATTTTTGGGGACTTTAACATTCACATGGAAAAGTCCACAGACCCACTCCAAAAGGCTTTCGGAGCCATCATCGACTCAGTGGGTTTTGTCCAACATGTCTCTGGACCTACTCACTGCCACAGTCATACTCTGGACCTAGTTTTGTCCCATGGAATAAATGTTGTGGATCTAAATGTTTTTCCTCATAATCCTGGACTATCGGACCACCATTTTATTACGTTTGCAATTGCAACAAATAATCTGCTCAGACCCCAACCAAGGAGCATTAAAAGTCGTGCTATAAATTCTCAGACAACCCAAAGATTCCTTGATGCCCTTCCAGACTGCCTCTGCCTACCCAAGGACGTCAGAGGACAAAAATCAGTTAACCACCTAACCGAGGAACTCAATTTAACCTTGCGCAATACCCTAGATGCAGTTGCACCCCTAAAAACTAAAAACATCTGTCATAAGAAACTAGCTCCCTGGTATACAGAAAATACACGAGCTCTGAAGCAAGCTTCCAGAAAATTGGAACGGAAATGGCGCCACACCAAACTGGAAGTCTTCCGACTAGCTTGGAAAGACAGTACCGTGCAGTATCGAAGAGCCCTTACTGCTGCTCGATCATCCTATTTTTCCAACTTAATTGAGGAAAATAAGAACAATCCGAAATTTCTTTTTGATACTGTCGCAAAGCTAACTAAAAAGCAGCCTTCGCAAATGGAGGATGGCTTTCACTTCAGCAGTAATAAATTTATGAACTTCTTTGAGGAAAAGATCATGATCATTAGAAAGCAAATTACAGACTCCTCTTTAAATCTGGGTATTCCTCCAAAGCTCCATTGTCCTGAGTCTACACAACTCTGCCAGGACCTAGGATCAAGGGAGATACTAAAGTGTTTTAGTACTATATCTCTTGACGCAATGATGAAAATAATCATGGCCTCCAAACCCTCAAGCTGCATACTGGACCCTATTCCAACTAAACTACTGAAAGAGCTGCTTCCTGTGCTTGGCCCTCCTATGTTGAACATAATAAACGGCTCTCTATCCACCGGATGTGTACCAAGCTCACTAAAAGTGGCAGTAATAAAGCCTCTCTTGAAAAAGCCGAATCTTGATCCAGAAATTATAAAAAACTATCGGCCTATATCGAATCTTCCATTCCTCTCAAAAATTTTAGAAAAAGCTGTTGCACAGCAACTCACTGCCTTCCTGAAGACAAACAATGTATACGAAACGCTTCAGTCTGGTTTTAGACCCCATCATAGCACGGAGACTGCACTTGTGAAGGTGGTAAATTACCTTTTAATGACGTCAGACCGAGGCTCTGCATCTGTCCTCGTGCTCCTAGATCTTAGTGCCGCTTTTGATACCATCGATCACCACATTCTTTTGGAGAGATTGGAAACCCAAATTGGTCTACATGGACAAGTTCTGGCCTGGTTTAGATCTTATCTGTCGGAAAGATATCAGTTTGTCTCTGTGAATGGTTTGTCTTCTGACAAATCAATTGTAAATTTCGGTGTTTCTCAAGGTTCCGTTTTAGGACCACTATTGTTTTCACTATATATTTTACCTCTTGGGGATGTCATTCGAAAACATAATGTTAAATTTCACTGCTATGCGGACGACACACAGCTGTACATTTCAATGAAACATGGTGAAGCCCCAAAATTGCCCTCGCTAGAAGCCTGTGTTTCAGACATAAAGAAGTGGATGGCTGCAAACTTTCTACTTTTAAACTCGGACAAAACAGAGATGCTTGTTCTAGGTCCCAAGAAACAAAGAGATCTTCTGTTGAATCTGACAATTAATCTGGATGGTTGTACAGTCGTCTCAAATAAAACTGTGAAGGACCTCGGCGTTACTCTGGACCCTGATCTCTCTTTTGAAGAACATATCAAGACTGTTTCAAGGACAGCTTTTTCCATCTACGTAACATTGCAAAAATCAGAAATTTTCTGTCCAAAAATGACGCAGAAAAATTAATCCATGCTTTTGTTACTTCTAGGCTGGACTACTGCAATGCTCTACTTTCCGGCTACCCGGATAAAGCACTAAATAAACTTCAGTTAGTGCTAAATACGGCTGCTAGAATCCTGACTAGAACCAAAAAATATGATCATATTACTCCAGTGCTAGCCTCCCTACACTGGCTTCCTGTTAAGGCAAGGGCTGATTTCAAGGTTTTACTGCTAACCTACAAAGCATTACATGGGCTTGCTCCTACCTATCTTTCCGATTTGGTCCTGCCGTACATACCTACACGTACGCTACGGTCACAAGACGCAGGCCTCCTAATTGTCCCTAGAATTTCTAAGCAAACGGCTGGAGGTAGGGCTTTCTCCTATAGAGCTCCATTTTTATGGAATGGTCTGCCTACCAATGTGAGAGACGCAGACTCAGTCTCAACCTTTAAGTCTTTACTGAAGACTTATCTCTTCAGTAGGTCCTATGATTAAGTATAGTCTGGCCCAGGAGTGTGAAGGTGAACGGAAAGGCTGGAGCAACGAACCGCCCTTGCTGTCTCTGCCTTGCCGGTTCCCCTCTTTCCACTGGGATTCTCTGCCTCTAACCCTTTTACAGGGGCTGAGTCACTGGCCTACTGGTGTTCTTCCATGCCGTCCATGGGAGGGGTGCGTCACTTGAGTGGGTTGAGTCACTGACGTGGTCTTCCTGTCTGGGTTGGCGCCCCCCCTTGGGTTGTGCCATGGCGGAGATCGTTGTGGGCTATACTCGGCCTTGTCTTAGGACGGTAAGTTGGTGGTTGGAGACATCCCTCTAGTGGTGTGGGGGCTGTGCTTTGGCAAAGTGGGTGGGGTTATATCCTGCCTGTTTGGCCCTGTCCGGGGGTATCATCGGAAGGGGCCACAGTGTCTTCTGATCCCTCCTGTCTCAGCCTCCAGTATTTATGCTGCAGTAGTTTATGTGTCGGGGGGCTAGGGTCAGTCTGTTACATCTGGAGTATTTCTCTTGTCTTATCCGGTGTCCTGTGTGTATTTAAATATGCTCTCTCTAATTCTCTCTTTCTCTCTTTCTGTCTTTCTCTCGGAGGACCTGAGCCCTAGGACCATGCCTCAGGACTACCTGGTATGATGACTCCTTGCTGTCCCCAGTCCACCTGGCCGTTGCGCTGCTCCAGTTTCAACTGTTCTGCCTGCGGCTATGGAACCCTGACCTGTTCACCGGACGTGCTTGTTGCACCCTCGACAACTACTATGATTATTATTATTTGACCATGCTGGTCATTTATGAACATTTTAACATTTTAACATCTTGACTATGTTCTGTTATAATATCCACCCTGCACAGCCAGAAGAGGACTGGCCACCCCTCATAACCTGGTTCCTCTCTAGGTTTCTTCCTAGGTTTTTGGCCTTTCTAGGGAGTTTTTCCTGGGGAGTTTTTCCTAGCCACAGTGCTTCTTTCACATGCTTTGCTTGCTGTTTGGGGTTTTAGGCTGGGTTTCTGTACAGCACTTTGAGAATATCAGCTGATGTACGAAGGGCTATATAAAAATAAATTTGATTTGATTTTTAATTTATTGAAACAGCTTGCACTTTAATGGCATTCCTCGACGACATTTTCTTTTATCTTTCCAAGTGAGATTAGCCTGCCACTGACTTTTACGTGACTGGAAGAGAAGGAACGGACATTTAAATTCACTTGGCAATGCATGCTGTTAATGACGACATAGCTAGATATAACTGTTAATTTGGATTCAGGGAAAAAAACGTTTTGAATCCAGAAATGATTATATTTTTATGTAATGAAGAACGTACATCCCATTTGAACAGTATCGGTATCAAAACGTTTTTAATTTAAACGTTATATTGTACATTTTTATTTGATTTAGCCTACATTTCGCAAATCGGAAGAACCATTTTGTACAGTTGTAGTTATCAATGTAACAAATAACTGTCACAACGTAACTATTTTACTACAACTAACTGTCACCAGAAGTGGTATAAACCAAACAAAGCCATACTGCTGTATGGACCTCGTGGCGCAACGGTAGCGCGTCTGACTCCAGATCAGAAGGTTGCGTGTTCAAATCACGTCGGGGTCATGTAATTTTGCTTAAGGGTGCAATATGCAGAAATCGATCCGACATTTCCTCTTTGCAAAAATTCTAATAGTTCGCCTAATTACAGTTTGTTTATGTGACAAAACAAGCAAGTGCAGATAATCATTTTATAACTTAAAATTCTATGTGAATTTCGCCGATTCGCCCAAAAAGTGACATATTGCAGTTTTAAATGTCTTACTTATTTCTTTCTCCATACTGTTTCATCTAGGCTACATTTGTAATGGTAATGATCATGTAATGAATGATAATGCTATGATATGTTCTGTTGAATAATACCCTTCAACTGTGAGCATATTTACTTACAATTTAATAAAATATTTGAATGAGAAACATTTTAACCCAGGAAAGTAACAAAAAAAATAAACAAACGTCAAAAACGAGATAAAGAATAAACAGAATTTGTTTTTATTTCACCCAGCATGTATTGCAAAATATAACATAAAATATGCATAGAATTATATTGAAACATGAGAAACATAACATTTACAGAATGTCATATCAATGAACATAACTACTGACTATTACAGTCACTGATATGTTTTGAACAGCCTAATACACTAAGCCATTATAAGTCTATTATAAATACTCTTTGTAGGCCATAGAGAGAAGAGACAGTGAATACGTCAACCTTTCTTCAATAACCATTCATTCCTCTTGACAAATAGGTACAGATGGGTTGTGGTCGGTTCTTCTTTGTGTTCCTCAAGTGGTCAAGTGGTCGTGGTTGAAAAATGGTCACAGTCGATGGTCATCATGGATCATCACGCTTCCTACTGGCAGGAAATAGAGGTCAACACCAATCCTCTTTCTTTCCTCCGTCCTTTATTTGTTTATTTCTTTCATCCCCTCTCTTAACAACACCCCCCACACACACACTATCTCACCTCCCTGCCGCTGCAGGTTCCACAGATGCATCCAAACAGTCCGTTGACCATCTGTATTCCACACAGCACCAGCTCCAGACTTGCCACCACCAACAGCGTGGCGAACAACCCAAGGTTAAACTCCACAACACCTTTGGGCTCTATACACTTTGTCCACAGGTCACTGTCGCCCAGGTAACTCCCGTTGCTGCAATGAGGAACAATCAATTATATTTATCTTTTGTCAGAAAGTTCTTTACAGTAGCCAGGACTAGTGCCCAAAGACATAGCAAAAATAAATATACATACAGTACCAGTTAAAAGTTTGGACACACCTACTCATTCAGTGTTTTTTCTTTATTTTTACTATTTTCTACATTGTAGAATAATAGTGAGGACATCAAAACAATGAAATAACACATATGGAATCATGTAGTAAGCAAAAAAGTGTTAACTTCTTTGGGATGGGGGCAGTATTTTCACGGCCGGATAAAAAACGTACCTGATTTAATCTGGTTACTACTCCTGCCCAGAAACTAGAATATGCATATAATTAGTAGATTTTGATAGAAAACACTCTAAAGTTTCTAAAACTGTTTGAATGGTGTCTGTGAGTATAACAGAACTCATATGGCAGGCCAAAACCTGAGAAGATTCCATACAGAAAGTGCCCTGTCTGACAATTTGTTGTCCTTCTGTTGCATCTCTATCAAAAATACAGCATCTGTGCTGTAACGTGACATTTTCTAAGGCTTCCATTGGCTCTCTAAAGCCGCCAGAAAGTGGAATGGGGTGTCTGCTGTCTCTGGGCGAAGAACAGCAGCAGAATTTGTGAGTGGTCAGCCTAGGGACAGTGACACTGGAGATGCACGGTCATGAGAATTCTCAATTTTTTTCTTTCAGCCTTTGAATGAATACAACGTTGCCCAGTTGGAATATTATCTGTATTTTACGAGAGAAAAAGCATAAAAATGTATGTTAAACAGCGTTTGACATGCTTCTAAGTACGGTTATGGAATATTTTGAAAAATTTTGTCACGAAATGCGCTCGCGCGTCACCCTTCGGATAGTGACCTGAACGCACGAACAAAACGGAGCTATTTGAATATAACTATGGATTATTTGGAACCAAAACAACATTTGTTGTTGAAGTAGAAGTCCTGGGGGTGCATTCTGACTAAGAACAGCAAAGGTAATCCAATTTTTCTAATAGTAATTCTGAGTTTAGGTTGTCCCAAACTTGGTGGGTGTCAAAATAGCTAGCCGTGATGGCCGAGCTATGTACTCAGAATATTGCAAAATGTGCTTTTGCCGAAAAGCTATTTTAAAATCTGACACCGCGATTGCATAAAAGAGTTCTGTATCTATAATTCTTAAAATAATTGTTATGTATTTTGTGAACGTTTCTCATGAGTAATTTAGTAAATTCACCGGATGTTTTTGGTGGGTATGCTAGTTCTGAACCTCACATGCTAATGTAAAAAGCTGGTTTTTGATATAAATATGAACTTGATTGAACAAAACATGCATGTATTGTATAACATAATGTCCTAGGAGTGTCATCTGATGAAGATCATCAAAGGTTAGTGCTGCATTTAGCTGTGGTTTGGGTTTTTGTGACATATGCTTGCTTTGAAAATGGCTGTGTGATTATTTTTTGGCTGGGTACTCTCCTGACATAATCTAATGTTTTGCTTTCGCTGTAAAGCCTTTTTGAAATCGGACAATGTGGTTAGATTAACGAGAGTCTTATCTTTAAAATGATGTAAAATAGTTGATTGTTTGAGAAAATTGAATTGTGGTATTTTAGTTGGTTTTGTATTTCGCGCCGTGCGATGCCATTGGCTGTTGGCTAGGGGTTCCGCAGGTGGAACGGTGTTCCGCTAGCGGAACGTCTGTCCTCAACAGGTTAAACAAATCAAAATCTATTTTATATTTGAGATTCTTCAAAGTAGCCACCCTTTGCCTTGATGACAGCTTTGCACACTCTTGGCATTATCTCAACCAGCTTCACCTGGAATGTGTTATTGTCCTGTTGAAAAACAAATGATAGTCCCACTAAGTGCAAGCCAGATGGGGTGGTGTATTGCTGCAGAAGGCTGTGGAAACCATGCTGGTTAAGTGTGCCTTGAATTCTAAATAAATCACAGACAGTGTCACCAGCAAAGCACCATCACACCTCCTCCTCCTTGCTTCACGGTGGAACCACAAATGCGGAGATCATCTGTTCACCTACTCTGCATCTCACAAAAACACGGCAGTTGGAACCAAAAATCTCAAATTTGGACTCATCAGACCAAAGCACAGATTTCCAGCGGTTTCTTGGGCCAAGCAAGTCCCTTCTTCTTATTGGTGTCCTTTAGTAGTGGTTTTTCTGTAGCAATTCAGGCTGTATCACAACCGGCCGTGTTTGGGAGTCCCATAGGGCGGCGCACAATTGGTCCAGCATTATCCGGGTTTGGCCGATGTAGGTCGGCTTTGTAAATAAAAATGTGTTCTTAACTGACTTGCCTAGTTAAATAAAGGTTAAATAAAATAAAATAAATTGTAAAAAATTACCGGGTAGTCCCATTGAGGTCAAAGACTGATTTTCCAAAGATAATATACAGTACCAGTTAAAAGTTTGGACACACCTACTCATTACAGGGTTTTTCTATATTTGTACTATTTTCTACATTGTAGAATAATAGTGAAGACATCAAAACTATGAAATAACACATATGGAATCATGTAATAACAAAAAAAGTGTTAAACAAATCAAAATATATTTTAGATTTGAGATTCTTCAAAGTAGCCACAATTTGCCTTGATGACAGTTTGGCACACACTTGGCATTCTCTCAACCACCTTCACCTGGAATGCATTTCAATTAACAGGTGTGCCTTGTTAAAACTTAATTTGTGATTTTTTTTTCTTTCTTAATGTGTTTGAGCCAATCAGTTGTGTTGTGACAAGGTAGGGGTGGTATACAGAATATAGCTCTATTTGGTTAAAGACAAAGTCCATATTATGGCAAGAACAGCTCAAATCAGCAAAGAGAAATTACGGTCCATCACTACTTTAAGAATTGAAGGTCAGTCAATCAAGATAATTTCAAGAACTTTGTAAGGACCGCCACAGGAACAGAAGACCCAGAGGATAAGTTCATTCGAGTTACCAGCCTCAGAAATTGCAGCCCAACTAAATGCTTCACAGAGTTTAAGTAACAGATACATCTCAACATCAACTATTCAGAGCAGACTGTGTGAATCAGGCCTTTATGGTCGAATAATAAAAAATAAAAATAAATGTAACCTTTATTTAACTAGTCAAGTCAGTTAAGAAGAAATTCTTATTTACAATGACGGCCTACATAAAATAAACCATAAAAATACAATTCTAAACAAGTAATAAAATACATAAATAAACTTACTTGTTCAAGAAAGGTCTCCCCCACCCTGGAACAGATGTTGGTGTTTCCATAAAGAGGCAGATAGGTCCATTGGACAGGCCCAGGGCAGATGTAGCCAGACTGTACAGTGCTCCAACAACCCCAGCAGCAGCAAACCCAATGGACAGGAACATCTAAAGTGTAGCAAGGATAATCCAGAGGTCAGTGGTCAGGGTAAGAGAAGGTTGAGTATGTTGTACATTTCATCTTTGTTGTGTATTTACTACTTAGAAAATAAGATTTATTTGGGCCTCTATAAACTTGGCTTAACTAAAGGTTGAATAAATACAGTGCGTTTCTCAGCCAGTAGTTATATATTTGATTCATCGTGTAATGTTATGTTTTTGCCAAAAGAGGTATGTTGCTTGTTACAAATTGCTTTATTTTGGAATTACACTAACCATAATGTGAGTGAGTGTTACTTTGTGGACAGTCATTGGCCATAGAAGCCAAATTATTTCCTGGTATTACACCTGTTTCACCAGCAGGGGGTGGTAAAGTCAAGCAATTTTTTCTTTAACCGTTATGGCTGTAACTGTCATTGCCCCACCCATAGTCCCAGGCCCCTCACCCTCTTATTGTCTAAGGTGTTATGGGCTTAAAGTAGGTAGAAGTTGTCTTTAACAACTGATATAGGATCAGATATGAATGGTTAAAGTTGGGATTGGGGGGGGGCAGTAGTTAGAGTGTAGTTAGACTTACCCCACAGCGGTTGGCACAGCAACCAATGCTACTAGTCAGGTGGATATGGATTGCTGGAATAAGGCACTGAAGAGAGAGTGAGAGAGATTGGGAAGAGAGAGAGAGAGAGAGAGAGATTGGGAAGAGAGAGAGAGAGAGAGAGAGAGAGAGAGAGAGAGAGAGAGAGAGAATAGCAAAATAAAACATTTGAGAATACTTTCATCACAACTGTGTTGGTGTGGAGAGGCATATTTAGAGACAGCATATTTAAAATGTACGTATAGTCAGCAACATTAGGGGAATTAACATTTGGGAACTGTTGGTCACAGTAATGTTACATTATTCCACTTCAATTGTTTTTATCTTGGAAATGACCACACAAACCTGTGATGGTGTGACCAATACTCTATAGAATCAGCATGTCTAAACCAGGGTTGGGGTCAATTCCATTTCAGTTCAGTCAATAAACTGTCATTTCTATTCAAATTTGATCAATTTCAATTGAACATTTTCAAACTGACTGGATTGAAATGGAACTGAACAAAAGCCTTTTAAACCAATTAAGTCACATAATAGTCTAACTAAACTTTAAACTCACCATGATTCCTCCGCCGATGACACCTCCCATGTATTTGACCTCGTCGGTGATCCGGGCTCCATTTTCTTCTCTGTCCAACTTGGCGTACATCGTCGACCAGTCGGGGAAGAACGCAATGATGTTACAGATGATTGAGACCCCCGACAGGACGTAGAGCGAGATCGCAATGACCTTAGAGCACTTCCCTGTACACATGTTGCTAGTTGTACAGTTTCTTCAACGTTGAGGGAGAAAAAAATGCCTTGTTGGTTTCCACGAAAAAGGAGATATGGTAGACTTCAGTTGTCTCTCCACAGTACTTTAATTCAGAAGATTTCAACAAAATGTCAGAGACAACTCCTCCTGTGCTCTCATCTCAGCTAGCTACAGAATGGCTCTAGAGGTAGATGCGAATCTGCTTAAATCCTGGTGGTGGTATCTAGGGTGGAGGTTAGCTTGGTAGAGGAGGGGCTAGTTAGGTGATAAAGCTAAACTATAGACCACCCCCTCATTGACTCCAGTGACCAGGGCCGTGCACCGACCTTTGGAGTGGCAAGTGCTAACATTTGCGTTGTAGGCCTACTTAAAAACAGTTGAGCTGAACCCGTCCCTGTCACTGACCATGAGAGATGACATACAACTTAAAAAGTAGCCTGTGTGCCACTACTCATAATACCACTAGGTGCCGGTAGCTTCTGCAGCAGCTGGAGGACAAGTGCAGTGCACTCTAGCGTGGGAAAGAAAAAAGGGGAGGAGCGGGGAGGGGAATTTTCCAAGATTAGTAAATGAGAGATTACCTAGTTTGATGGGCAATTATTTACAGAAAAGGAAATAAAATATACTACTAGTATAATAAAAGGGTATTATTCAAAAAATACTACTAATCTGAAAGGGCACTTTTTTTAGGGCACTTTTCTCATAGGAGGGCGAAAGGTTAGGTGCTCAGGAACTGCTAGAGCCCTATCTGTGAACGTGCCTGCCAGTGACTGCATCACTACATCACCTTTAGTTGGCCTTATTATTGAGTCATAAAACTGGGTTGGGTTTGTCCATCCACATGGAGTCAGGCAGTAGTGGAAAAAGTACTCAATTGTCATGCTTGAGTAAAAGTAAAGATACCTTAATAGAAAATGACTTAAAAGTGAAAGTCACAGTAAAATACTACTTGAGTAAAAGTTGTGGTGGAATATCAACTCAGAAATATAACACATTTACTAGAACTGTCACGTTTGACTTGGACTGGCGGATAGGTGGAATCAAGTGCAGGAGACAGAGGTGCTGGAGGTGAGTGTCTTTTAATGATCCTACTCACACACACGCCGAAAAACACAGGGGGCTATACAAAGTTCCAGTAATTGGTTAACTGCGCCCGTACAGCACAAACAAAATACACTTTCTAAGGCAAGGAGCGCAGCCCGGTAAATCCTTCCACAAAAAACAAACTATCACTCACACAACGTGGACAATAAACAATCCCGCACAAAATCCCAACTGAAAACACACATTAAATAAGTCCCCACTAATGACATACACAAAACAGGTACGGAACAGACAGACAAAACTAAACGACACAGAAACAACGATCGGTGGCAGCTAATAGGCCGGCGACGACGACCGCCGAGCGCTGCCCGACCGAGGAGGGGCGCCACTTTCGTTGGATCCTGTGACAGTACCCCGACGCCGGCCCGCGCGCCGACGCCGGCCTCGGGGACGGCCCAGAGGGCGAGGCGCCGGCCGATCCGGTCGGCGACAGTGGAAGTCCAGCAGCATAGAGGGGTCCAGAACGTCCGCCGCCGGAACCCAGCACCTCTCCTCCGGACCGTACCCCTCCCAGTCCACGAGGTACTGCAGGCCCCCTAACCGACGTCGGGAGTCCAGGATGGCTCGGACTGTGTACGCCGGGCTCCCCCCGATGTCCAGGGGGGGCGGGGGCCTCCAGCACCTCACTGTCCTGCAGCGGACCAGCTACCACCGGCCTGAGGAGAGACACATGAAACGAGGGGTTAATACGGTAATACGAAGGAAGTTGTAACCTGTAACACACCTCGTTTATCCTCCTCAGGACTTTAAACGGCCCCACAAACCGCGGACCCAGCTTCCGGCAGGGCAGGCGGAGAGGCAGGTTCCGGGTCGAGAGCCAGACTCTATCCCCCAGGTTAAACACGGGGGCGTCACTGCGGTGGCGGTCAGCGCTCTCCTTGTGCCGTTCGCTCGCCCTCCTTAAACATTCCTGGACCGCGTTCCAGGTCTCCTGAGAGCGCTTGACCCATGCCTCCACCGCAGGAGCCTCTGTCTGGCTCTGTTGCCATGGCACCAGGACCGGCTGATACCCCAGCACCACCTGGAAGGGTGACAGATTAGTGGAGGAGTGGCGCTGAGAGTTCTGGGCCATCTCGGCCCATGGCACGAACTGCGCCCACTCCCCTGGCCGGTCCTGGCAATACGACCGCAGGAACCTGCCCACATCCTGGTTGATGCGCTCTACCTGCCCATGTCCTCGGGCACCCCATAGTGCCGGAAGACGTGAGTGAACAGGGCCTCTGCGGTCTGCAGGGCCGTAGGAAGACCGGGCAAAGGGAGCAGACGGCAGGACTTAGAGAACCTGTCCACAACGACCAGGATCGCCGTGTTCCCCTGAGACGGCGGGAGAGCCGTAAGGAAATCCACCGAGAGGTGAGTCCAGGGCCGCTGTGGAACAGGGAGGGGCTGTAATTTCCCTCGAGGTAGGTGCCTAGGAGCCTTACACTGAGCGCATACTGAACAGGACGAGACATAACGCCGGACATCCTCAGCCAAGGTGGGCCACCAGTACCTCCCCTTCAGGCCCCGCACTGTCCGTTCCACCCCAGGATGACCCGAGGAGGGTAGAGTATGGGACCATCGGATCAGGCGATCGCGAACACCAAGCGGAACGTATTTCAGGCCCACGGGACACTGCGGCGGAGTAGGTTCTGATCGACCCGCCCGCTCGATGTCCGCATCCACCTCCCATACCACCGGTGCCACCAGACAGGAGGCGGGAAGTATGGGAGTAGGATCGATGGTCCGGTCCTCGGTGTCGTAGAGACGCGACAGTGCGTCAGCCTTCCGGTTCCGGGAACCTGGAATGTACGAGAGAGTGAAGTTAAACCTCGTAAAAAACATGGCCCACCTTGCCTGACGGGGATTAAGCCTCCTCGCTGCCCGAATATACTCCAGGTTACGGTGGTCGGTCCAGATGAGAAAAGGGTGACGTGCCCCCTCAAGCCAATGTCTCCACACCGTCAAAGCCCTGACCACGGCTAACAGCTCCCGGTCCCCCACATCATAATTGCGCTCTGCCGGGCTCAGCTTCTTAGAAAAGAATGCGCATGGGCGGAGCTTCGGAGGAACGCCCGAACGCTGTGACAGCACAGCTCCTACCCCAGCCTCGGACGCATCCACCTCCACTATGAATGGCAGAGAGGGGTCCGGATGCGCCAGGACAGGTGCATTGGTAAACAGAACCTTCAGACGATGGAAGGCTCTGTCCGCCTCTGCTGACCATCGTAGCCGCACCGGCCCCCCCTTCATCAGTGAGGTAATGGGAGCTACTACCTGGCCAAAACCCCGGATAAACCTCCGATAATAATTAGCGAACCCCAAGAACCGCTGCACCTCCTTCACAGTGGCTGGGGTTGGCCAATTACGCACAGCCGTCACGCGGTCACACTCCACCTCCACCCCCGAGGTGGAAATGCGATATCCTAGAAATGAGACGGCTCTTTTGAAGAACTCACATTTCTCAGCCTTGACGTATAGGTTATGCTCCAGCAGCCGCCCAAGCACTTTACGCACCAGGGACACATGCTCGGCGCGTGTGGCGGAGCAGATCAGGATGTCATCGACGTACACCACCACACCCTGCCCGAGCATGTCCCTAAGGACCTCGTCCACAAAGGATTGGAAGACGGCGGGAGCATTCTTTAACCCATACGGCATGACGAGGTACTCATAATGGCCAGATGTGGTACTAAATGCGGTTTTCCACTCGTCTCCATCTCGGATACGCACCAAGTTATACGCACTCCTGAGATCCAATTTCGTGAAGAAGCGCGCCCCGTGAAATGACTCTACTGCCGTAGCAATGAGAGGTAGCGGGTAACTGAAACCCACTGTGATAGCATTTAGACCTCTATAGTCAATGCACGGGCGCAGACCTCCCTCCTTCTTCTTCACGAAAAAGAAGCTCGAGGAGACGGGGGATTTAGATGGCCGAATGTATCCCTGTCTCAAGGACTCAGTGACGTATGTATCCATAGCCACTGTCTCCTCTTGAGACAGAGGATACACGTGACTCCTAGGAAGAACCGCGTCAGCCTGGAGGTTTATCGCACAATCCCCTCGTCGATGGGGTGGTAATAGAGTCGCCTTTGTCTTACTGAAAGCGATAGCCAAATCGGCATACTCTGGGGGAATGTGCACGGTGGAGACTTGGTCTGGACTCTCCACCGTAGTCACACCGATGGAAACTCCTATGCACCTACCTGAGCACTCCCTCGACCACCCCGTTAGAGCCCTCTGCCCCCACGAAATCTGGGGGTTGTGTGTGGCTAGCCAGGGGATTCCCAGTACCACTGGGAACGCTGGGGAGTCAATGATGAACAGGCTGATACGCTCCACATGACCCCCCCACGTCTGCATAACCAGCGGCACTGTGACCTCCCCTACTTGGCCTGACCCTAGCGGTCGACTATCTAGGGCGTGTACGAGGAAGGGGTGGTCCAGCTGAACCAGGGGAATCCCTAACCTCTTCGCTAACCCACGGTCCATAAAACTCCCAGCTGCACCTGAATCGACTAGCGCCTTATACTGGAAGTGAGGGGGAAAATTAGGAAAACAAACGGAGGTGTACAAGTGGTCGACAGGGGGCTCTGGGTGTGGCTGGTGCGGACTCACCTGGGGGGCCGAAGCAGTGCTCTGCCTGCCCTCCGAACTCCCGGAGGGACCTCTCCAGCACCGGTCCACAGTGTGTCCTCTGCGTCCACATCGGGTGCAGGAGAGACCCCCCCTCCGGTCCTCCTCGGTGCAGCCCCCCCTATCTCCATGGGCTGTGGAGCGGGAGGACTGGTAGGCGGAACGAACAGGCCCCGACTGGAACGTCCCCGGGCAGCCAGCAGGTTGTCCAATCTAATGGACAAATCCACCAGTTGGTCCAGAGTGGAGGAGTTGTCCCTACATGCCAGCTCCCGGCGGACGTCCTCGCGAAGGCTGCACCTATAGTGGTCTATCAGGGCCCGCTCGTTCCACCCCGATCCAGCGGCGAGAGTCCGGAATTCCAACGCGAACTCCTGAGCGGTCCTCGTCTCCTGTCTCAAATGGAATAGTAGCTCACCCGCCGCCCTGCCCTCCGGGGGATGATCGAAAACCGCCCGGAAGCGGCGGGTGAACTCAGGGTAGTCACCCCGGGCCGAGTCTGGACCATCCCAGACCGCATTGGCCCATTCCAGGGCTCGACCCGTGAGACACGAGACGAGGACGCTCACCCTCTCTAAGTCGGAGGGAGGGGGGCGGACGGTCGCCAGGTACAGTTCCAGTTGGAGGAGGAACCCCTTGCACCCAGCGGCCGTCCCATCAAACTCCCTGGGAGGTGAAATCCGGATCCCGCTGGCACCCGCTTCAGTGGATGTGGGTAGGGGCGCAGGGTGAGGGACCGGAGCTGGTCCTGCTGGGGAGGCACTTCTCTCCCATCTCTCCAACCGGGCCAACACCTGGTCTATGGCCGAGCCTAGGCGGTGGAGGAGGCCGGCATGCTGGGAGACCTGCTCAGCCACGGATGGCGCTTCCGCTCCTGCTGACTCCATCAGTTTCGTGGTGCGGGATTCTGTCACGTTTGACTTGGACTGGCGGATAGGTGGAATCAAGTGCAGGAGACAGAGGTGCTGGAGGTGAGTGTCTTTTAATGATCCTACTCACACACACGCCGAAAAACACAGGGGGCTATACAAAGTTCCAGTAATTGGTTAACTGCGCCTGTACAGCACAAACAAAATACACTTTCTAAGGCAAGGAGCGCAGCCCGGTAAATCCTTCCACAAAAAACAAACTATCACTCACACAACGTGGACAATAAACAATCCTGCACAAAATCCCAACTGAAAACACACATTAAATAAGTCCCCACTAATGACATACACAAAACAGGTGCGGAACAGACAGACAAAACTAAACGACACAGAAACAACGATCGGTGGCAGCTAATAGGCTGGCGACGCCGAGCGCCGAGCGCCGCCCGACCGAGGAGGGGCGCCACTTTCGTTGGATCCTGTGACAAGAACTTGTGAATTCAAATTAGACTTTAATACAAGGTAGCAAAGCCGAGCCCTTCCATGTAAAGACTCTTTTACAAACGTAACAGAGCCGAGCCCCTCCATGGAAAAGACAAAATTCTCATATTACAGAGTCCTGCCTTTATAGTATTCTAACGTATAGAGACCCCTCCCTCTATATGAAAATAGCTTCCCTTGACCTTTCTTTATCATAATTTTTCCATCTCAGTTCTTGCTTGTTAACGCCCACAGCTGATGTTCTGAAAGAGCTGCAAAATCTGGACCCCTACAAATCAGATGGGCTAGACAATCTGGACCCTTTCTTTCTAAAATTATCTGCCGAAATTTTTGCAACCCCTATTACTAGCCTGTTCAACCTCTCTTTCGTGTCGTCTGAGATTCCCAAAGATTGGAAAGCAGCTGCGGTCATCCCCCTCTTTAAATGGGGGGACACTCTTGACCCAAACTACTACAGACCTATATCTATCCTACCCTGCCTTTCTAAGGTCTTTGAAAGCCAAGTTAACAAACAGATTACCGATCATTTCGAATCCCACCGTACCTTCTCCGCTATGCAATCTGGTTTCAGAGCTGGTCATGGGTGCACCTCAGCCACGCTCAAGGTCCTAAACGATATCTTTACCGCCATCAATAAGAAACAATACTGTGCAGCCGTATTCATTGACCTGGCCAAGGCTTTCGACTCTGTCAATCACCACATTCTTATTGGCAGACTCGACAGCCTTGGTTTCTCAAATGATTGCCAAACCCACTGGCTACAGGTTATCTACAAGTCTCTGTTAGGTAAAGCTCCGCCTTATCTCAGCTCACTGGTCACCATAGCAGCACCCACTCGTAGCATGCGCTCCAGCAGGTATATCTCACTGGTCACCCCCAAAGCCAATTCCTCCTTTGGCCGCCTTTCCTTCCAGTTCTCTGCTGCCGATGACTGGAACGAACTGCAAAAATCTCTGAAGCTGGAGACTCATATCTCCCTCACTAGCTTTAAGCACCAGCTGTCAGAGCAGCTCACAGATCACTGCACCTGTACATAGTCTATCTGTAAACAGCCCATCTATCTACCTACCTCATCGCCATACTGTATTTATTTATTTATTTATCTTGCTCCTTTGCACCCCAGTATCTCTACTTGCACATTCATCTTCTGCACATCTACCATTCCAGTGTTTAATTGCTATATTGTAATTACTTCGCCACCATGGCCTATTTATTGCCTTAACTTACCTCATTTGCACTCACTGTATATAGACGTTTTGTTTTCTTTTGTTCTACTGTATTATTGACTGTATGTTTTGTTTATTCCATGTGTAACTCCGTGTTGTTGTATGTGTCGAATTGCTACGCTTTATCTTGGCCAGGTCACAGTTGCAAATGAGAACTTGTTCTCAACTAGCCTTCCTGGTTAAATAAAGGTGAAATAAAAAATACATTTAAAAAACCACTGGCTCCAGGTCATCTACAAGACCCTGCTAGGTAAAGTCCCCCCTTGTCTCAGCTCGCTGGTCACCATAGCAGCACCCACCCATAGCACGTGCTCCAGCACGTATATCTCAATGGTCACCCCCAAAGCCAATTCCTCCTTTGGCCGCCTCTCCTTCCAGTTCTCTGCTGCCAATGTCTGGAACGAACTACAAAAATCTCTGAAACTGGAAACACTTATCCCCCTCTCTAGCTTTAAGCACCATCTGTCAGAGCAGCTCACAGATTACTGCACCTGTACATAGCCCATCTATAATTAGCCCAAACAACTACCCCTTCCCCTACTGTATTTATTTATTTATTTTGCTCCTTTGCACCCCAGTATTTCTACTTTGCACATTCATCCACTGCAAATCTACCATTCCAGTGTTTTACTTGCTATATTGTATTTACTTCGCCACCATGTTTATTTATTTATGTATTTATTTTGCTCCTTTGCACCCCAGTATTTCTACTTTGCACATTCATCCACTGCAAATCTACTATTCCAGTGTTTTACTTGCTATATTGTATTTACTTCGCCACCATGGCCTATTTATTGCCTTTACCTCCCTTATCTCACCTCATTTGCTCACATTGTATATAGACTTATTTGTCTACTGTATTATTGACTATGTTTGTTTTACTCCATGTGTAACTCTGTGTTGTTGTATGTGTCGAACTGCTTTGCTTTATCTTGGCCAGGTCGCAGTTGTAAATGAGAACTTGTTCTCAACTTGCCTACCTGGTTAAATAAAGGTGAAATAAAATAAATAAATAAAATATCTGACAGCTGTATAGGTTATAATGGTAGCAGGGCCCTGGTCCTACACTGGTCCTATATGTTCCATTCCTTATATGGCCATTCTGTCTTAGCTCTCCAACGTGGACAGCTTAGATGCTGCTAATAATGGAAATGTAATCATAGTCATGAGTTTTGCTCCAACAAAGTCTAAAAGGATCTGGTTTTAAATGTACTGAAGTACAGTGGTGGAAAAGTATGCAAATGTCATAGTTGAGTAAAAGTAAAAAGTAAAAGTAATTGCTGTTCATCAAATTGCTTATATTAATCAAACCAGATGGCACGATTTCCTTTTTGAAAAGAAATTACAGACAGCCAGGCCAGGGGCACACTCCAACACTCAGACATCCTTTACAAACACAGTATTTGTGTTTAGTGAGACCATATTGCTGTCCTACCTGAGCATTTGAGTGTAACAAGTACTTTTGGGTGGCAGGGAAAATGTACGGAGTAAAAAGTACATATTTTCTTTAGGAATATAGTGGAGTAAAAGTAGAAGTACAGACTGTGTTGGAGTCGTGAACTACATGTAGTTCAACTAGTAATTTAAATAAATGTTTCAGTAGTTTGATGGTACTTTAACAAAATTCTAATCTTGGTAGTGTTTTTAGTAGTTAATTACTTTTCTGCCATGTAGGTAACTACTGGAACTACACACTACTTTTTTGGCTATAGATCTTGAATGAGAGATACAGTGAGGTCCAAAAGTATTTGGACAGTGACACGTGTTTTGTTTTTTTGGATCCGTACTCCAGCACTTTGTATTTGAAATGATACAATGACCGACTATGCTAAAGTGTAGACTGTCAACTATAATTTGAGGGTATTTTCATCCATATCGGGTGAACAGAGAGAACAGTCTGTCAGGTGACTGAAGTCTTGGACAATTTTTTGGGCCTTCCTCTGACACTGCCTAGTATATAGGTCCTGGATGTCAGGAAGATTGTGATACAGCCCGTGATCGAACCCGGTCTGTAGTGATGCCTCTAGCACTGCAATGCAGTGCCTTAATTAAACCGCTGCACCACTCAGGGTCCCAATGGTGTTGGAGTCGTGCTTGGCCACGCAGTCGTGGGTGAACAGGGAGTACAGGAGGGGACTAAACATGCACCCCTGAGTGGCCCCAGTGTTGAGGATCAGACTGGAAGATGTGATGTTGCCTACCCTTACCACCTGGGGGCGGCCCGTCAGGAAGTCCAGGATCCAGTTGCAGAGGGAGGTGTTTAGTCCCAGAGTCCTTAGCTTAGTGATGAGCTTTGTGGGCACTATGGTGTTGAACGCTGAGTTGTAAACAATGAACAGCATTCTCACTGCTCAAATAATGTGTGTCATTTTGGAGTCACTTTTATTGTAAATAAGAATAGAATATGTTTCTAAACACTATGATATTTATGCCTCTGTAACTTTCTCACTGATCATTATTCACAATTCATCCATGATTATCTGTAATCATGGTAGCATCCACATTAATGTAGAAGTGTTTATGTTAATTTAAAATCCAAAGTGCTGGAGTACAAAGCCAAAACAACAAAAAATTTGTCACTGCCTAATTCTTTTTGACCTCATGATATATTTTTTATTTTCATTTAATTTTAACTTTATTTAACTAGGCAAGTCAGTTAAGAACAAATTCTTATTTGACAATGATGGCCTACCCTGGCCAGACCCTCCCCTAACCCGGACGATGCTGGGCCAATTGTGCGCCACCCTAAGGGACTCCCGATCATGGCCGGTTGTGACACAGCCCCGGATTGAACCAAGGTCTGTAGGGATGCCTCTAGCACTGAGATGCAATGCCTTAGACTGCTGCGCCACTCAGGAGCCAAATATATATAAGTGCCTTCGGGAATTAATCAGACCCCTTGACTTTTTCCACATTTTGTTACATTACTGCTTTATTCTAAAATTGATTAAATAAAAAAATAAATCACACACAATACCCCATAATGACAAAGAGAAAACAGGTTTTTAGAAATGTTTGCAAATATATAAAAAATGAACAGAAATACCTTATTTACATAAATGTTCAGACCCTTCGCTATGAGACTCAAAATTGAGTTCAGGTGCATCCAGTTTCCATTGATCATCCTTGAGATGTTTCTACAACTTGATTGGAGTCCACCTGTGGTAAATTAAATTGATTGGACATGATTTGGAAAGGCACACACCTGTCTATATAAGGTCCCGCAGTTGAGAGTGCTTGTCAGAGCAAAAACCAAGCCATGAGGTCGAAGGAATTGTCCATAGAGCTCAGAGACAGGATTGTGTCGAGGTACAGATCTGTGGAAGGGTACCAAAACATTTCTGCAGCACTGAAGGTCCCCAAGAACACAGTCCAGGTGTGAAAGGGCAGTGTGGAGTGCAATAGAGATTGCATTATCTGTGGATCTGTTGGTGCAGTATGCAAATTGGAATGGGTCTAGGGTTTCTGAGATAATGGTGTTGATGTTAGTCTTGACCAGCCTTTCAAAGCATTTCATGGCTACAGGCGTGAGTGCTACGTGTTGGTAGTCATTTAGGCAGGTTACCTTAGTGTTCTTGGGCACAGACACTATGGTGGTCTGCTTGAAACATGTTGGTTTTATAAACTAAAACAGGGAGAGGTTGAAGATGTCAGTGAATGCGGCCTTGTGAAAGTTGACCTGTTTAAAGGTCTTACTCACATCGGCTACGGCATCACAGTCTTCCGGAACAGCTGATGCTGTGTAGTAGGATTCGATCTTAGTCCTGTATTGACGCTTTGCCTGTTTGATGGTTCGTCAGAGGGCATAGCAGGATTTCTTATAAGCTTCCGGGTTAGAGTCCCGCTCCTTGAAAGCGGCAGCTCTACCCTTTAGCTCAGTGTGAATGTTGCCTGTAATCCATGGCTTCTGGTTGAGGTATGTACGTACAGTCACTATGGGGATGACATCCTCGATGCACTTACTGATAAAGGCAGTGACTGATGTGGTGTACTCCTCAATGCCATCGGAAGAATCCCGGAACATATTCCAGTCTGTGCTAGCAAAACAGTCCTGTAGTTTAGCATCTGCTTCATCTGACCACTTTTTTATAGACTGAGTCACTGGTGCTTCCTGTTTTAATTTTTGCTTGTAAGCAAGAATCAGGAGGATAGAATTATGGTCAGATTTGCCAAATGGAGTGCGAAGGAAGAGCTTTGTACGTGTCTCTGTGTGTGGAGTAAAGGTGGTCTAGAATTGTTTTCCCTCTGGTTGCACATTTAACATGCTGGTGGAAATTTGGTAAAACGGATTTAAGTTTCCCTGCATTAAAGTCCCCGGTCACTAGGAGAGCCGCCTCTGGATGAGCGTTTTCCTGTTTGCTTATGGCGGTATACAGCTCATTGAGTGCAGTTTTAGTGCCAACATCAGTCTGTGGTGGTATGTGGACAGCTTTGAAAAATACAGATGAAAACTCTCAAGGTAGATAGTGTGTTCTACAGCTTATCATGAGATACTTTACCTCAGGCGAGCTAAACCTTGAGACTTCCTTAGAAATCATGCACCTGCTGTTGTTTACATAAATGTATAGGCCCCCACCGTGTCTTACCAGAGGCTGCTGTTCTGTCCTGCCGATCGAGTGTATAACTCGCCAGCTGTATGTTCTTAATGTCGTTGTTCACCCACGACTCAGCAAAACATAAGATATTACAGTTTTTAATGTCTCGTTGGTAGGATAAACATGCTTTCAGTTCGTCCCATTTATTTTCCAGTGATTGAACGTTAGCTAGCAGGACGGAAGGCATGGGCAGATTAGCCACTCATCGTCTGATCCTCACAAGGCACCCTGATCACTTTCCGTGAAATCTGTGTTTCCTTCTCCAGCGAATAATGGAGATCTGGGCCTGGTTGGGTGTCTGTATTATATCCCGTCCGTCTGACTCATTGAAGAAGAACTCTTCGTCCAGTTTGAGGAGAGCAATCGCAGCTCTGATGTCCAGAAGTTATTTTCGTTCATAAGAGATGGTAGCCGCAACATTATGTACAAAACAAGTTACAAACAATGCGAAAAAACAAAGAAAATAGCATGGTTGGTTAAGAGCCAATAAGATTGCAGCCTTCCACTCCGGCGCCATTTTACAGAGATGTACAGCTATTTAACCATGTTAATCATTACTGAAACATGCAAACTACAAACATTTAACCAGTTAAAGATAATGAAAACATGACAACTAGATACAAATATTTAATAAAAAATAATTCATACAAAAGTCAAGATTTGGCTATATTATCAGTACAAACAAAGTGTGTATATGTGTGTAAGTATATGCTGCCCAGTGACACGAGCCTACCAGACGAGCTAAATGCCTTTTATGCTCACTTCGAGGCAAGCAACACTGAAGCATGCACGAGAGCACCAGCTGTTTTAGACAACTGTGTGATAACGCTCTCGGTAGCCGATATGAGCAAGACCTTTAAACAGGTCAACATTCACAAAGATGCTGGGCCAGATGGATTACCAGGATGTGTACTCAAAGCATGCGTGGACCAACTGGCAAGTGTCTTTACTGACATTTTCAACCTCTCCCTGACCGAGTGTTTAATACCTACATGTTTCAAGCAGACCACCATAGACCCTGTTCCCAAGGAAGCGAAAGTAACCTGCCTAAATAATTACCGCCCCGTAGCACTCACATCGGTAGCCATGAAGTGCTTTGAAAGGCTGGTCGTGGCTCACATCAACAGCATCCTCCTGGATACCCTAGACCCACTCCAATTTGCATACCGCCCCAACAGATCCACAGATGACGCAATCTCAATCGCACTCCACACTGCCCTTTCCCACCTGGACAAAAGGAACACCTATGTGAGAATGCTGTTCATTGACTACAGCTCAGCGTTCAATACCATAGTGCCACTAAGCTAAGGACCCTGGGACTAAACACTTCCCTCTGCAACTGGATCCTGGACTTCCTGACAGGCCGCCCCCCAGGTGGTAAAGGTAGGCAACAACACGTCTGCCATGCTGATCCTCAACACAGGGGCCCCTCAGGGGTGCATACTGAGTCCCCTCCTGTACTCCCTGTTCACCCACGACTGCGTGGCCAAACATGACTCCAACACCATCATTAAGTTTGCTGAAGACACAACAGTGGTAGGCCTGATCACCGACAATGATGAGACAGCCTATGGGGAGGAGGTCAGAGACCTGGCAGTATGGTGCCAGGACAACAACCTCTATCTCAATGTGAGCAAGACAAAGGAGCTGATCGTGGACTACAGGAAAAGGCGAGCTGAACAGGCCCCCATTAACATCGATGGGGCTGTAGTGGAGTGGTCGAGAGGGCACGACAACACCTTTTCCCCCTCAGGAGACTAAAAAGATTTGGCATGGGTCCTCAGATCCTCAAAACGTTCTACAGCTGCACCATCGAGAGCATCCTGACCGGATGCATCACCGCCTGGTATGACAACCGCTCGGCATCAGACCGCAAGGCGCTACAGAGGGTAGTGCGTACGGCCCAGTACATCACTGGGGCCAAGCTTCCTGACATCCAGGACCTATATACTATGTGGTGTCAGAGGAAAGCCCAAAAAATTGTCAGACTCCAGTCACCCAAGTCATAGACCGTTTTCTCTGCTACCACACGGCAAGTGGTACCGGAGCGCCAAGTCTAGAACCAAAAAGCTCCTTAACAGCTTCTACCCCCAAGCCATAAGACTGCTGAACAATTAATCAAATGGCCACCAGACTATTTACATTGACACCCCCCCAATTTGTTTTGTACACTGCTACTACTCGCTGTTTATTGTCTATGCATAGTCACTTCATGCCTACCTACATGTACAAATTACCTCGGCTAACCTGTACCCCCGCACATTGACTCCGTACCGGTACCCCCTGTAAATAGCCTCGTTATTGTTATTTTATTGTGTTACTTTTTTAGAATTTTTTTACTTTAGTTTATTTGGTCAATATTTTCTTAACTCTTTCTCGAACTGCACTATTGGTTAAGGGCTTGTAAGTAAGCATTTCACGGTAAGATCTACACTTGTATTCGGCGCATGTGACAAATAAGGTTTGATTTAATTTAATTTGAAGTGTTTGTGTGCATATGTGTGTATATTATAATTTCCCATCATTTCCCTCTGACCCCATTTCCCTCTGACCCTTGTAATGTATGCTTCCAACTCACACTCTCAAACACATAGATCCCCTAAACGCAGCTCACTTTCCAGCACACTTTCCAGCTCACACTCTCAAACAACTAGATAACCTGAACGCAGCTCACTCTCCAGATACCAATCACCTGAATTTTGACCACCTGTTCACACACCTGTATGTCATTTACACACACTATTTAGTTCAGTTCTTTGCACCCCATCATTGTGAGGTATTGTTTGGTTTGATACACATTCTAGTCGGAGTGTTGATTATTTCTGGATTAGTCCTCCCATGTATTGTACGATACCCTGTCGTCGGACGGGGCCACAGTGTCCCCCGACCCACCCCTGTCTCAGCCACCAGTATCTATGCTGCAATAGTCTATGTGCCGGGGGGTCTAAGGTCAGTCTGTTATATCTGGTGTGATTCTCCTGTCTTATCTGGTGTCCTGTGTGAATTTAAATATGCTCCCTCTAATTCTCCCTCCCCTCCCGGAAGACCTGAGCCCTAGGATCATGCCTCAGGATTATCTGGCCTGATGACTCCTGGCTGTCCCCAGTCCACCTGGTCGTGCTGCTGCTCCAGTTTCAACTGTTTTGCCTGTGGCTAGGGAACCCTGACCTGTTCACCAGACATTCTACCTTGTCCCAGACCTGCTGTTTTTTAATCTCTCTTTCTACCGCACCTGCTGTCTCGACCTCTGAATGCTCGGGTATGACAAGCTAACTGACATTTACGCCTGAGGTACTGACCTGTTGTACCCTCTACAACCACTGTGATTATTATTTGACCCTGCTGGTCCTCTATGAACATTTGAACAATCTGGCCTTAAATTGCCATGTACTCTTATCATATCCACCCGGCACCGCCAGAAGAGGACTGGCCACCCCTTAGAGCCTGGTTCCTCTTTAGGTTTCTTCCTAGGTTCCCTGCCTTTCTAGGGAGTTTTTCCTAGCCACTGTGCTTCTACATCTGCATTGCTTGCTGTTTGGGGTTTTAGGCTGGTTTTCTGTATAGCACTTTGTGACATCTGCTGATGTAAAAAGGGCTTTATAAATACACTTGATTGATAAAAATGTATCACCTATTCCCCAATCAAATACCTTCATTGATACCACAAAAATCAATCTGTTTTTCTTAAGTCTGGCAACCCTCATAAAATTCGACATACCCTTGTATAAAATGCGTTATGAAAGAAATGGTGTAATGAACATGAAAAATGGAGCCTTGTATTATGAAGAAAATTGTGTAATGTAGGCTCCACGAAATATGGAATGCTTTATGAATAAAATTGTATAGGTCTACTGTTGCCTACACAAAAAAAGGCATTTCTAACTACAAGTGCAGAAGTATACCAAAACAAGCATAGAAAACAGTATATGAATTAATAAAAAATAGAACAACTTTAAGGCTACGATTAAATTATCCTTGTTTCGGGGACAACCTGGTTGATTAACAATAATGGGTTGTTAAGACGTTTTTTTCTATTTATTTAAATAAATGTGCTACACAAGTCAGTGTATTACACCATTGCCCATCAAGCATTGCTCTAATAACTTCCAAAAGATTGTTCCAAAGAATAGTCTCCCAAAAATGTGTATTTTCTTACGAATTAAGTCACACACAAAAAATCTGCTGAAATAATTTTTGTACATATTTGCACGAATTGACTGAGATTGTGTTGCAAAATTATTATGGACAAAAGTGCGGGATTATTTTTATTTGGCAAATGACAGCCAAGCATCGATCATCATGTCACCAGAATAAGACCCTCGGTATTTATTTAAAGGAGCATCAAGCTCATCAGTCATCAGCATGTACTTTCACAAGCCTGTGAAGTTAATACTTTAAATTATTTAATCCGTAGCCTAATAAACTGCATGCTTTCCCATGATGTCTTGAAATGTTTAATTCGAGACATGGAAATTACTCGCATAAAAAGGTTGGATGGAAGCCTAATTAATGTCAAGTCATTTTGAGGATGCTGGAATTATGTTTTGGATGATTGTGCACATGCCTAGAGAAGACTTTTGAAGTAGCCTAAACTCTAAAAGAAAAGGTTCCTGGAGTATCCTTTAGGGGTTCTTCAAATTGAAACTGTGGTGGATCCCCTATAACTTATTCGAAGAACCCTTTAAAAGGGTTCTTCAAAGAACTCCTTTTAATGGATCCTCGAAGAACCTTTTGAAAAACATTTTGGGGTTCATTTTTAACTACCCTTTCCCCTATTATTATTATTAAATAATAATACGCATAACAATAACCCAATATTTTAGTTCTCAGTATTTATTATGATTTTAGTGGCAAAGCAGAATAAAAAAATCTAGATATGAGGTAAACTCCCAGCAGAGCCCTAAGTCCAATGGTTTTATCCTCTGGTGTGTTGACGTTAATGTGTTTATGTTCCCGTATCCATAGCCGGAATGTTTTTGCAGTGCATGGTGATCGAACAGGTTTCCTGTTATATTCATCAGAGGTGTAGGGAGTGGGAAGTCTGTGAATAAAAAAAAATAGTAATTATACAGATGATTGACAAAATATGCACACAACAGAATTCATTGGAAAGGAGGCAAAGCACGCGTAACTGGGCCTGCCGGGAGCATATGTGGCCATATAGGATGAGTTGGGAGAACGATGATCTGCAACAGACAGCGATTCTCAGTATCATAAGTTTAAAAATAACAGACTGGCATGCTACTGTGCCTTTCTAGACCTTATAAACAGTTGAGTAGACCTACAACTGATCCAAATGGAATTAAATATTGAAATCACAGGGCTTTTGCGCAGTTATTCAAATGACATTTTCACTGCAGCCTAGGGTAGAATGTTATACTCACTTGAAAACAATAATGCAATTATTCATTTCGTTATGGTGTTGTAGGCTAGTCTATGTAGGATAGTTGTATTCAGTGGTGTAGTGCTATTTCTTTAGGTGAGGGAGCGCATTTTTGTATTTTTTATAAAGTGATAATTTCCTCAAAGTTTGTACAGACAGATGTAGCTAATTTAATAGCCCATCGTTATAGAACATGCATAAAAAAATGCATCCGCCAATTGCAACGTCAGTCTATACCCACACAGTCTATTGTCTAAAGAAAAAGGTATACTTTTAATACCCTCAAACACCAAGTTAGGCATAGGCTACCTAATTTAAAAAATAGGCCGTCACTGTCAATCGTGAATTAGAAGTCATCATGTTTCCCAGGCGAAACGTCCAAATTGCATCTCCATCAGTTTCACGGGATTACGCGTTTAGATCATCTCGAATTACTGCTTCCGGAGCAAATTAGAGAAGATGGTGTCAACAAACTATAGTATTAGCCTTTCTTGTATTTTGTTTCAATTCAAACATATATCCTCCCCAGCTCTGCAGATTTTGCTGCGAAGAAACAGAGTCATTAGGTCATTTGTTTTGGTTATTGTCCATATGTAACTTGTTTTTGGTCACAGGTCCAGGAATGTCTGAAGAATTGCAACATTTAACTGGAGCTAACTCTACAGATAGCAATACTGGGTGATTTGAAAAGTCATAGTCAATCGATCAATGGTATAATAATACTTTTGGCAAAAATGTTAATCTTTAATAAAAAATCTGTAGAAACTATGAGAATAGAAAGGTTCAGAACATTTGTGAAGCATCACAGCACAGTTGAAAAATATATGGCAAACAGAAATCCAATATGGATGGTGTTAAGAGATAGATGGGAGGGGTTGAATGGAGCAGAAGGGTGGGACTAATAATAACAAGATAACAAATGCAAAATATACTGCGCCTGTAAAATGTACTGTAACTATTGTAAAATATATTGTATCCGTAAAATGTATACTCTATTCAAAAAGTATTTGGAGTTTCCCAAAAGGCACCTAAAGGACTCTCAGACCATGAGAAACAAGATTCTCTGGTCTGATGAAACCAAGATTGAACTCTTTGGCCTGAATGCCAAGTGTCACGTCTGGAGGAAACCAGGCACGGTGAAGCATGGTGGTGGCAGCATCATGCTATGGGGATGTTTTTCAGCGGCAGGGACTGGGAGACTAGTCAGAATCGAGGGAAAGATGAACGGAGCAGGAGCAGAGTACAGAGAGATCCTTGATGAAAACCTGCTCCAGAGCGCTCAGGACCTCAGACTGGTGCAAAGGTTCACCTTCCAACAGGACAACAACCCTAAGCACACAGTCAAGACAACGCAGGAGTGGCTTCGGGACAAGTCTCTGAATGTCCTTGAGTGGCCTAGCCAAAGCCCGGACTTGAACCCGATCGAACATCTCTGGAGAGACCTGAAAATAGCTCCATCCAACCTGACAGAGCTTGAGAGGATCTGCAGAGAAGAATGGGAGAAACTCCCCATATTACAGGTTTGCCAAGCTTGTAGCGTCATACCCATCGCTGCCAAAAGTGCTATAATAAAGTACAAAGTAAAGGGTCTGAATACTTAGGTAAATGTAATATTTCAGTTTGAATTTTTTCTATATTCGCAAATGAATCTAAAAACCTGTTTTTGCTTTGTCATTATGGGTTATTGTGTGTAGACTGATGAAGGGAAAAAACGATGTAATCCATTTTAGAAAAAGGCTGTAACATAACAAAATGTGGAAAAGTCAAGGGGTCTGAATACTTTCCGAATTCTATGTATGTATGTATGTATGTATGTATGTATGTATGTATGTATGTATGCATGTATGCATGTATGTATGTATGTATGTATGTATGTATGTATGTATGTATGTATGTATGTATACTTACACAGATATATATATATATATATATATACTGCTCAAAAAAATAAAGGGAACACTTAAACAACACATCCTAGATCTCAATGAAAGAAATAATCTTATTAAATACTTTTTTCTTTACATAGTTGAATGTGCTGACAACAAAATCACACAAAAATAATCAATGGAAATCCAATTTATCAACCCATGGAGGTCTGGATTTGGAGTCACACTCAAAATTAAAGTGGAAAACCACACTACAGGCTGATCCAACTTTGATGTAATGTCCTTAAAACAAGTCAAAATGAGGCTCAGTAGTGTGTGTGGCCTCCACATGCCTGTATGACCTCCCTACAACACCTGGGCATGCTCCTGATGAGGTGGCGGATGGTCTCCTGAGGGATCTCCTCCCAGACCTGGACTAAAGCATCCGCCAACTCCTGGACAGTCTGTGGTGCAATGTGGCGTTGGTGGATGGAGCGAGACATGATGTCCCAGATGTGCTCAATTGGATTCAGGTCTGGGGAACGGGCGGGCCAGTCCATAGCATCAATGCCTTCCTCTTGCAGGAACTGCTGACACACTCCAGCCACATGAGGTCTAGCATTGTCTTGCATTAGGAGGAACCCAGGGCCAACCGCACCAGCATATGGTCTCACAAGGGGTCTGAGGATCTCATCTCGGTACCTAATGGCAGTCAGGCTACCTCTGGCGAGCACATGGAGAGCTGTGCGGCCCCCCAAATAAATGCCACCCCACACCATGACTGACCCACCGCCAAACCGGTCATGCTGGAGGATGTTGCAGGCAGCAGAACGTTCTCCACAGCGTCTCCAGACTCTGTCACGTCTGTCACGTGCTCAGTGTGAACCTGCTTTCATCTGTGAAGAGCACAGGGCGCCAGTAGCGAATTTGCCAATCTTGGTGTTCTCTGGCAAATGCCAAACGTCCTGCACGGTGTTGGGCTGTAAGCACAACCCCCACCTGTGGACGTCGGGCCCTCTTACCACCCTCATGGAGTCTGTGTCTGACTGTTTGAGCAGACACATGCACATTTGTGGCCTGCTGGAGGTCATTTTGCAGGGCTCTGGCAGTGCTTCTCCTGCTCCTCCTTGCACAAAGGCGGAGGTAGCGGTCCTGCTGCTGGGTTGTTGCCCTCCTACGGCCTCCTCCACGTCTCCTGATGTACTGGCCTGTCTCCTGGTAGCGCCTCCATGCTCTGGACACTACGCTGACAGACACAGCAAACCTTCTTGCCACAGCTCGCATTGATGTGCCATCCTGGATGAGCTGCACTACCTGAGCCACTTGTGTGGGTTGTAGACTCCGTCTCATGCTACCACTAGAGTGAAAGCACCGCCAGCATTCAAAAGTGACCAAAACATCAGCCAGGAAGCATAGGAACTGAGAAGTGGTCTGTGGTCCCCACCTGCAGAACCACTCCTTTATTGGGGGTGTCTTGCTAATTGCCTATAATTTCCACCTGTTGTCTATTCCATTTGCACAACAGCATGTGAAATTTATTGTCAATCAGTGTTGCTTCCTAAGTGGACAGTTTGACTTCACAGAAGTGTGATTGACTTGGAGTTACATTGTGTTGTTTAAGTGTTCCCTTTATTTTTTTGAGCAGTGTATATGTGTATGTGTGTGTGTGTGTGTACAGTGCCAGTCAAAAGTTTGGACACACCTACTCATTCAAGGGTTTTTCTATATTTTTACTATTTTCTAGATTGTAGAATAATAGTGAATACATCAAAACTATGAAATACCACATATGGAATCATGTAGTAACCTAAAAAGTGTTAAACAAATCAAAATATATTTTATATTGGAGATTCTTCAAAGTAGCCACCATTTGCCTTGATGACAGCTTTGCACACACTTGGCATTCTCTCAACCAGCTTCATGAGGTAGTCACCTGGAATGCATTTCAATTAACGGTTGTACCTTGTTAAAAGTTAATTTGTGGAATTTCTTTCCTTAATGCGTTTGAGCCAATCAGTTCTGTTGTGACAAGGTAGGGGTGGTATACAGAACATAGCCCTATTTGGTAAAAGACCAAGTCCATATTATGGCAAGAACAGCTCAAATAAGTAAAGAGAAACGACAGTCCATAATTACTTTAAGTAATGAAGGTTAGTCAATGCAGAACATTTCAAGAACTTTGAAAGTTTGTTCAAGTGCAGTCGCAAAAACTATCAAGCACTATGATGAAACTGGCTCTCATGAGGACCGCTACAGGAAAGGAAGACGCAGAGTTACCTCTGCTGCAGAGGATAAGTTCATCAGAGTCACCAGCCTCAAAAATGGCAGCCCAAATAAATGCTTCGCAGAGTTCAAGTCAACATCAACTGTTCATAGGAGAATGCGTGAATCAGGCTTTCATGATCAAATTGCTGCAAAGAAACCACTACTAAAGGACTGTCACGACTCCCACCGAAGGTGGCGCCCCCTCCTGCTCGGGTGGCGCTCGGCGGTCGTCGTCACCGGCCTACTAGCTGCCACTGATTCCTTTTTTTGTTTTCCCCCTTTCTGTTATTGTTTGCACCTGTCCTTAGTTGGGTTGATTAGCGGGGCTATATGAGCTAGCTGGGCTAGTGTGGGATTGTTTCTCTGTTGTTTGCTTGTGTACACGCTGATTGTGTTTTTGCGCTAGTGCGTGGTTTTTGCGCCGACTGTGTTTTCCCCTGTGTTTGGGGCACTTTCTTTTGTGTGCGCTCTCATCGCTGTTTGGGGTGGCTTGTGTTTTCGCCATTTGGCTCATTAAAAGCCACTACCCTTTATTGCTGCTTCCTGCGTTTGATTCCTCTCCCACTACGCCCGAGCATTACAGAATCCCGCACCACCTATGGAGTCAGCTCTTTGTGTGGGATTGTTTCTCTGTTGTTTGCTTGTGTACACGCTGATTGTATTTTTGCGCTAGTGCGTGGTTTTTGCGCCGACTGTGTTTTCCCCTGTGTTTGGGGCACTTTGTTTTGTGTGCGCTCTCATCGCTGTTTGGGGTGGCTTGTGTTTTCGCCATTTTGCTCATTAAAAGCCACTACCCTTTATTGCTGCTTCCTGCGTTTGATTCCTCTCCCACTACGCCCGAGCATTACAGAATCCCGCACCACCTATGGAGTCAGCAGGAGCAGCGGCCAAACCCCTTCCCTCGATGGAGGAATGCGTGCTCCATCATACATCCGTCCTCCACTGAATCGGATGCGCGATGGATCAACTGAGGGGGAGGAGTGGTCTCCTCTCTCCACCTCCGGCTCCTCCGACGCAGCCACCTCCGCCTCCCACTGCGTCTGGCTCTGGCGCGCTTCGTCTGGTGCTCCCGAGGGAGTATGATGGAGCGGCTGCTGGGTGCCAGGGATTTCTGCTCCAGCTCGAGCTGTACCTGGCCACCGTCAGACCTGCTCCCTCGGGAGAGGAGAGCGTGAGTGCCCTCGTTTCCTGCCTGACGGGCCGAGCTCTGGAGTGGGCCAATGCTGTCTGGAATGGTCCGGACTCGGCGAGGGACCACTATCCAGAGTTCACCCGCCGCTTTCCGGCCGTGTTCGACCACCCTCCGGAAGGAAGAGCGGCGGGTGAGCGGCTGTTCTACCTCAGGCAGGAGACGAGGAGCGCGCAGGACTTCGCGCTGGAGTTCAGGACCTTGGCTGCTGGGGCGGGGTGGAACGACAGGGCCCTCATAGACCATTACCGGTGTAGTTTCCGGGCGGACGTCCGCAGGGAGCTAGCCTGTCGGGACACCGCTCTTTCTCTCGATGAGCTCATCGATATGTCTATCCGACTGGACAATCTGCTGGCTGCCCGCGGGCGTTTGGAAAGGGTCGTGTCCGTTCCACCTCCGTGCACCCCCGCCCCTACTCCTATGGAGTTAGGGGGGGCTGTGCCAAGGGGCACCGAAGGAGGTGGCTCCTCCTGCACCAGCTGTGGTCGGAGAGGACACACGGCCGACCGGTGCTGGAGGAGTCAGTCTGGGAGTCGAGAGGGCAGGCAGAACACTTCTCGGTCACCCCAGGTGAGTCAGCACCAAACTCACCCGGAACCCCCTGTTGGTCACGTGTTCTTATTAATTTTGTTTTCTGATTTTTCTTCCCACTTCCCAGCATAGGGCGCTAGTCGATTCAGGCACAGCTGGGAACTTTATGGATCGCGGACTCGCCATTAAGCTGGGCATTCCGCGAGTGCCAATAGATTCCCCCTTCCCCGTGCACTCCCTAGATAGCTGGCCATTAGGGTCAGGGCTAGTCAGGGAGTCTACGGTTCCACTGGACATGGTAACGCAGGGGAATCTTAAGGAATGGATTCGTTTCTTTCTTATCGATTCGCCTGCGTTTCCGGTGGTGCTGGGGGTCCCCAGGCTGGCTGATCACAATCCCCGGATTTCGTGGAAACAGGGGGTTCTCCAGGGGTGGTCCGAGGAGTGTTCAGGGAGGTGTCTAGGAGTTTCCATAGGTGCCACGTCGGTGGAGAGTCCAGACCAGGTGTCCACCGTGCGCATTCCCCATGAATACGCCGATTTGGCGATCGCTTTTTGTAAAAAGAGGGCGACTAAATTACCACCTCATAAACAGGGGGATTGTGCGATAGATCTCCAGGTTAACGCTGCACTTCCCAAGAATCACGTGTACCCCTTGTCACAGGAGGAGACGGTGGCTATGGAGACATATGTCACGGAATCTCTGGGACAGGGGTACATTCGGCCCTCCATCTCACCCGCCTCCTCGAGTTTCTTTTTTGTGAAGAAAAAGGAGGGAGGTCTGCGTCCGTGCATTGATTACAGAGGTCTAAATGCTATCACGGTGGGGTTTAGTTACCCGCTACCTCTCATCGCTACGGCGGTGGAATCATTTCACGGAGCAAAATTCTTCACAAAACTGGATCTCAGGAGCGCGTATAACCTGGTGCGTATTAAGGATGGAGACGAGTGGAAAATCGCATTTAGTACCACATCGGGCCATTATGAGTACCTCGTCATGCCTTATGGGTTGAAGAATGCTCCAGCAATCTTTCAATCCTTTGTAGACAAGATTCTCAGGGACCTGCATGGGCAGGGCGTGATTGTCTATATCGATGATATTCTGATATATTCCACCACCCGCGCCGCGCATGTGTCCCTGGTACGCAAGGTGCTTGGGAGACTGCTGGAGCATGACCTATATGTTAAGGCTGAGAAATGTGTGTTTTCCAAACGAGACGTTTCCTTCCTGGGTTATCGCATTTCCACCACGGGGGTGGTGATGGAGTGTGACCTCGTTAAGGCCGTGCGTAATTGGCCGACTCCAACCACTGTGAAGGAGGTGCAGCGGTTCTTAGGGTTTGCCAATTACTACCGGAGGTTTATCCGGGGTTTTGGCCAGGTAGCGGCTCCCATTACCTCACTGCTGAAGGGGGGTCCGGTAGGTTTGCGGTGGTCGACTGAGGCGGACGGAACCTTCAAGAGGTTGAAGGTGCTGTTCACCGAAGCACCCGTGTTGGCGCACCCGGACCCGTCTCTAGCATTCATAGTGGAGGTGGACGTATCCGAGGCTGGGGTGGATGCCGTGCTATCACAGCGCTCGGGTACGCCACTGAAACTCCGCCCCCCTGCGCTTTCTTTTCGAAGAAGCTCAGTTCGGCGGAGCGTAACTATGATGTGGGGGACAGGGAGTTGCTAGCGGTGGTAAAAGCCTTGAGGGTGTGGCGACACTGGCTTGAGGGGGCTAAGCACCCCTTTCTCATCTGGACCGACCATCGGAATCTGGAGTATATCCGGGCAAGTAATGGGCAGGCGGAGAGGGTAAACCAGGAGGTGGGCAGGTTTCTGAGGTCGTATTGCCAGGACCGGCCAGGGGAGTGGGCGAGGTACATTCCTTGGTCGGAGTTAGCCCAGAACTCACTTCGTCACTCCTCTACTAACCTGTCACCCTTTCAGTGTGTTTTGGGTTACCAGCCGGTCCTGGCACCATGGCACCAGAGCCAGACCGAGGCTCCTGTGGTGGAGGAATGGGTACAGCGCTCCAAGGAGACCTGGAGAGCCGTCCAGGAATCCCTGAAGGAGGCCAGTGGACGGCAGAAGAGGAGTGCTGACCGCCACCGCAGTGAGGCACCCGTGTTCGTACCGGGGGACAGGGTCTGGCTCTCGACCCGGAACCTGCCCCTCCGCGTGCCCTGCCGGAAGCTGGGGCCGCAGTGTGTGGGGCCCTGAGGAGGATAAACGAGGTGTGTTATCGGTTACAACTCCCTTCCTATTACCGTATTAACCCCTTGTTTTATGTGTCTCTCCTCAGGCCGGTGGTAGCTGGTCCCCTACAGGAAGATGATGTGCCGGAGGTCCCTCCGCCACTTCTGGACATCGGGGGGCCTGCAGTACCTCGTGGACTGGGAGGGGTACGGTCCGGAGGAGAGGTGCTGGGTGCTGGGTGCCGGCGGTGGACGTCTTGGACCCATCCATGTTGAAGGATTTCCATCGCCTCCGTCCGGATCGCCTGGCGCATCGCCCTCCGGGTCGTCCTAGAGGCCGGTGTCGGCGCGCTGCAGGAGCCGCGCGTCAGGGGGGGGGTACTGTCACGACTCCCACCGAAGGTGTCGCCCCCCTCCTGCTCGGGTGGCGCTCGGCGGTCATCATCACCGGCCTACTAGCTGCCACTGATTCCTTTTTTTGTTTTCCCCCTTTCTGTTATTGTTTGCACCTGTACTTAGTTGGGTTGATTAGCGGGGCTATATGAGCTAGCTGACCCGCCTGCTCTTTGTGCGGGATTGTTTCTCTGTTGTTTGCTTGTGTACACGCTGATTGTGTTTTTGCGCTACTGCGTGGTTTTTGCGCCGACTGTGTTTTCCCCTGTGTTTGGGGCACTTTGTTTTGTGTGCACTCTCATCGCTGTTTGGGGTGGCTTGTGTTTTCGCCATTTGGCTTATTAAAAGCCACTACCCTGTATCGCTGCTTCCTGCGTTTGAGCCCTCTCCCACTACGCCCAAGCATTACAAGGACACCAATAAGAAAAAGAGACTTGCTTAGGCCAAGAAACATGAGCAATGGACATTAGACCAGTGGAAATCTGTAATTGGGTCTGATGAGTCCAAATTTGAGTATGTGAATGGATGATGTCCGCATGTGTGGTTCCCACCGTGAAGCATTGAGGAGGAGGTGTGATGGTGTGAAGGTGCTTTGCTGGTCACACTGTCTGTGATTTAATTAGAATTCAAGGCACACTTAACCAGCATGTCTACCACTGCATTCTGCATCAATTCGACATCCCATCTGGTTTGCACTTAGTGGGACTATCATTGGCTTTTCAACAGGACAATGATCCAAAACACACCTTCAGGCTGTGTAAAGGCTATTTGACCAAGAAGGAGAGTGATGGAGTGGTGCATCAGATGACCTGGCCTCCACAATCCCCCGACCTCAACCCAATTGAGATAGTTTGGGATGAGTTGGACTGGGGTGAGTTGGACTAGGGTGAGTTGGACTAGGGTGAGTTGGACTGGGGCCACAGTGTCTCCTGACCCCTCCTTTTCTCAGCCTCCAGTATTTATGCTGCAGTAGTTTATGAGTCGGGGGGCTAGGGTCAGTCTGTTATATCTGGAGTATTTCTCCAGTGTCCTGTGTGAATTTAAGTATGCTTTCTCTAATTCTCTCTTTCTTTCCCTAGGACCATGCCTCAGGACTACCTGGCATGATGACTCCTTGCTGTCCCTAGTCCACCTGGCCGTGCTGCTGCTCCAGTTTCAACTGTTCTGCCTGCGGCTATGGAACCCTGACCTGTTCACCGGACGTGCTACCTGTCCCAGACCTGCTGTTTTCAACTCTCTAGAGACAGCAGGAGCGGTAGAGATACTCTCAATGATCGGCTATGAAAAGCCAACTGACATTTACTCCTGAGGTGCTGACCTGTTGCACCCTCGACAACTACTGTGATTATTATTATTTGACCATGCTGGTCATCTATGAACATTTGAACATCTTGGCCATGTTCTGTTATAATCTCCACCCGGCACAGCCAGAAGAGGACTGGCCACCCCTCATAGCCTGGTTCCTCTTTAGGTTTCTTCCTAGGTTTTGGCCTTTTCTAGGGAGTTTTTCCTAGCCACCGTGCTTCTACGCCTGCATTGCTTGCTGTTTGGGGTTTTAGGCTGGGTTTCTGTACAGCACTTTGAGATATCAGCTGATGTAAGAAGGGCTGTATAAATACATTTGATTTGATTGATTTGATATGATTTGACTGCATAGCGAAGGAAAAGCAGCCAACAAGTACTCATCATATGTGGGAACTCCTTCAAGACTGTTGGAAAAGCATTCCAGGTGAAGCTGGTTGAGAGAATGCCAAGAATGTGCAAAACTGTCATCAAGGTAAAGGATGGCTACTTTGAAGAATATAAAATATATTTTGATTTGTTTAACAATTGTTTGGTTACTACATGATTCCATATGTGTTATTTCAAAGTTGTGATGTCTTAACTATTATTTTACAATGTAGATAATAGTCAAAATAAAGAAAAACCCTTGAATGAGTAGGTGTGTCCAAACTTTTGACTGGTACTGTATATTTTTATTAAAAATATATATGGGGGATTGGAAATGATGCAGACAATTACATTCATGGAAGCTACAATCTATCTGCAATATTAAAGCTGATCTACCCCCCACCAAAAAAACATATTTAAAAAAATGAACTCAGCAAAAAAAATAAACGCCCGCTCACTGTCAACTGTGTTAATTTTCAGCAAACTTAACATCTGTACATATTTGTATAAACATAACAAGATTCAACAGCTGAGACATAAACTGAACATGTTCCACAGACATGTGACTAACAGAAATTGAATAATGTGTCCCTGAACAAAGGGGGGGGGGGGGGGGGGGTCAAAATCAAAAGTAACAGTCAGTATCTGGTGTGGCCACCAGCTACATTAAGTACTGCAGTGCATCTCCTCCTCATGGACTGCACCAAATTTGCCAGTTCTTGCTGTGAGATGTTACCCCACTCTTCCACCAATGCACCTGCAAGTGCATTTCTGGGGGGAATGGCCCTAGCCCTCACCCTCCGATCCAACAGGTCCCAGACGTACTCAATGGAATTAAGATCCAGGCTCTTCACTGGCCATGGCAGAACACTGACATTCCTGTCTTGCAGGAAGCCACGCACAGAACGAGCAGTATGGCTAGTGGCATTGTCATGCTGGAGGGTCATTTCAGGATCAGCCTGCAGGAAGGGTACCACATGAGGGAGGAGGATGTCTTCCTTGTAACACACAGCGTTGAGATTGCCTGCAATGACAACAAGCTCAGTCCGATGATGCTATGACACACCATGACGGACCCTCCACCTCCAAATCAATCCCACTCCAGAGTACAGGCCTCGGTGTAACGCTCATTCCTTTGACGATAAACGCGAATCCAACCATCATCCCTGGTGAGACAAAACCGCGACTGGTCAGTGAAGAGCCCTTTTTGCCAGTCCTGTCTGGTCCAGCGACGGTGGGTTTGTGCCCATAGGCAACGTTGTTACCGGTGATGTCTGGTGAGGACTTGCCTTACAACAGGCCTACAAGCCCTCAGTCCAGCCTCTGTCCACCTATTGCGGACAGTCTGAGCACTGATGGCGGGATTGTGTGTTCCTGGTCTAACTCTGGCAGTTGTTGTTTCCATCCTGTACCTGTCCCACAGGTGTGATGTTCGGATGTACCAATCCTGTGCAGGTGTTGTTACACGTGGTCTGCCACTGTGAGGGCGATCAGCTGTCCGTCCTGTCTCCCTGTAGCGCTGTCTTAGGCGTCTCACAGTACAGACATTGCAATTTATTGCCCTCGCCACATCTGCAGTCCTCATGCCTCCTTGCAGCATGCCTAAGGCACGTTCACGCAGATGAGCAGGGACCCTGGGCATGTTTCTTTCGGTGTTTTTCAGTCAGGAGAAAGGCCTCTTTAGTGTCCTATGTTTTCATAACTGTGACCTTAATTGCCTTCCATCTGTAAGCTGATAGAGTCTTAATGATCGTTCCACAGGTGCATGTTCATTAATTGTTTATGGTTCAACACGCATGGGAAACAGTGTTTAAACCCTTATCAATGAAGATCTGTGAAGTTATTTGGATTTTTACGAATTGTCTTTGAAAGACAGGTTCCTGAAAAAGGGACATTTCTTTTTTTGCTGAGTTTATATCCTGCCCATTTCCCGCTCTCCTGATTTTTGGCAAATGAGTTAAAACTATTCAGCTTCAGCTAAGCATCCTAAAATCTCTAGAAATGAGGAGGTGTTTTTGGTGTAGCGGTAGTGTTATACCCCTACTATGCTATGCTATTATGTTCAGTTCTGTTACGTAACATGCAAATGAATCGTTGTGTAATCTTGCTAGACATTGATTCTTTGATCTAACTTTACTAAACAAGCACATTTACATTTTTACATTTAAGTCATTTAGCAGACGCTCTTATCCAGAGCGACCTACAAATTGGTGCATTCACCTTATAATATCCAGTGGAACAAGCACCATTGTGAGAAGTGATAATCTATTTGTAATAATTGTAACAATAATAATAATAAGTGATGAGTATGACTACTATTATAGGCGTAGGCAACAGATCTTGATGAGATGTAATTTCAAGCGAAAGGACTGAAAGGACGTTTTAAGCAGAAAGGTGCAACGGACAGCGCCAGGAACGCACAGAGCCCTGATCTCAACCCTATCGAACACCTTTGGGATAAATTGGTACGTTCTAACTTGGTATGTCAGGATGGGCAATTGGACATGTGAAAAACTATAACTTAAATGCATTATTTCCTCCAACTTGGCCCAATTCACATTGGAACGCAGTCTGTGAGCCAGGCCTAATGGCCCAACATCAGTGTCCGACCTCACTAATGCTCTTGTGGCTGAATGGAAGCAAGTCCCCGCAACATGTGGAAAGCGTTCCCAGAAGAGTAGAGGCTGTTATAGCAGCAAAGGGGGGACCAACTCCATGTGAATGCCCATGATTTTGGAATGAGATGTTCGACGAGCAGTGTCCACATATTTTGGTCATGTAGTGTATATATTTTTTAAACCATGACAAGGTGAAATATCATTCAATACAGTTAGTTTCACTTATTCTTCTGGCACCACAAGAAATATAGGCCCAGTGTGTAAGGGGTGCGTACTGGCGGCAGAGAAGTCAGGCGCAGGAGAGCAAACTCTGGGTTTACAACGCAGCAGTTTAATAATAAAACCCACCGGAATCAGAACAAACAATAAATGGGTAAAAAACCGTCGCACACCAGAATAAACGTGCACATGCACTTACAATAAACAATTCCGGACAAGGACATGGGGGGAATAGAGGGTTAAATATACAACATGTAATGATGGATTTGAAACCAGGTGTGTGGGAAGACAAGACAAAACAAATGGAAAAATGCAAAGTGGATCGATGATGGCTAGAAGACCGGCAATGCCGAACGCCGCCCGAACAAGGAGAGGAACCAACTTCGGCGGAAGTCGTGACCCATTGGCGATTTTTGCATGTTAATCTTGGTGGGGCAAACCCCAAATTTTGGGGGGATGCATTCCAGCAAAGCCACTACACAAGACAACACAACACTAAACAATACATTAATTGCAGTATAACAGTGACAAACGGTGCCCAAAAACCTACATCAACCAAGGCAATCAAACAAGCTAAGCGTCAGTATAGAGACAAAGAAGAGTCGAAATTCAACGGCTCAAAAACGAGACGTATGTGGCGGGGTCTACAGTCACTCACGGATTACAGAAAGAAAACCAGCCCTGTCGCAGACACGACGTCTTGCTCCCAGACAAATTAAACAACTTTTTTGCTCGCTTTGAGGACAATACAGTGCCACTGACACGGCCCGCTACCAAAACCTGTGGGCTCTCCTTCACCGTGGCCAACGTGAGTAAAACATTTAAACGTGTTAACCATCGCAAGGCTGCTGACCCAGACGGCATCCCTAGCCGCGTCCTCAGAGCATGCGCTGGTGTGGCTGGTGTGGTGTGTTTACGGACATATTCAATCAATCCCTATCTCAGTCTGATGTGCCCACCTTCTTCAAGAGAGTCACCTGTCCCCAAGAAAGATAAGATAACTGAGCTAAACGACTATCGCCCCGTAGCACTCACTTCTGTCATCATGAAGTGCATTGAGAGACTAGTCAAGGATCACATCACCTCCACCCTACCTTATACCCTAGACCCACTCCAATTTGCCTACCGCCCCAATAGGTCCACAGACGACGCAATCGCAATCACACTGCACAATGCCCTAACCCATCTGGACAAGAAGAATACCTATGTAAGAATGCTGTTCACTGACTACAGCTCAGCATTTAACACCATAGTACCCTACAAACTCGTCATTAAGCTCGAGACCCTGGGTCTCGACCCCGCCCTGTGCAACTGGGTCCTGGACTTTCTGACGGGCCACCCCCAGGTGGTAAAGGTAGGAAACAACATCTCCACCCCGCTGATCCTCAACACTGGGGCCCCACAAGGGTGTGTTCTCAGCCCTCTCCTGTACTCCCTGTTCACCGATGACTGTGTGGCCATGCACGCCTCCAACTCAATCATCAAGTTTGCAGACGACGCTACAGTGGTAGGCTGGATTACCAACAACGACGAGACAGCCTACAAGGAAGAGGTGAGGGCCCTTGGAGTGTGGTGTCAGGAAATAACCTCACACTCAACGTCACCAAAACAAAGGAGATGATCGTGAACTGCAGAAAACAGCAGAGGGAGCACCCCCCATCCACATCGACCGGACAGTAGTGGAGAAGGTGGAAAGTTTTAAGTTCCTCGGTGTACACATCACTGACAAATTTAAATGGTCCACCCACACAGACAGCGTGGTGAAGAAGGTGCAACAGTGCCTCTACAACCTCAGGAGGCTGAAGAAATTTGGCTTGTCTCCAAAATCACCCACAAACTTTTACAGATGCACAATCGAGAGCATCCTGCTGGGCTGTATCACCGCCTGGTACGGCAACTGCTCCACCCACAACCGTAAGGCTCTCCAGAGGGTAGTGCGGTCTGCACAATGCATCACCAGGGGTAAACTACCTGCCCTCCAGGACACATATACATCACCTTATGTCACAGGAAGGCCAAAAAGATCATCAAGGACAACAACCACCCGAGCCACTGCCTGTTCACCCCGCTATCATCCAGAAGGCGAGGTCAGTACTGGTGCATCAAAGCTGGGACCGAGATAATTAATAATTTGATCTATTAAATGTATCACTAGTCACTTTAAACAATGCCACTTTATATAATGGTTACATACCCTACATTACTCAGCTCATATGTATATACTGTACTCTATACCATCTACTGCATCTTGCCTATGCCGCACGGCCATCACTCGTCCATATATTTATATGTACATATTCTTGTTCATCCCTTTACACTTGTGTTTATAACGTAGTTGTTGTGAAATTGTTAGATTACTTGTCAGATATTACTACACTGTCGGAACTAGAAGCACAAGCATTTTGCTACACTCGCATTAACATCTGCTAACCATGTGTATGTGACCAATAAAATTTGATTTGATTTGATTACATAAAGCTGTCCCAACAGCAGAGCTTTATTTTCAGCACCATGGAGTGAATCCTTACCACCGCTACACCTGGCTATCAGCGGAGCCTTGTCTGGCACCGAAACAGTTCATTCAGCCTCATTTACTGCCTTTTAAAAAATGTGCTGATATGACTGACTTGCTTAAAACCTCTTGGGGATAGAATCCCACTGACGGGATTGCTAGCATGGCGCGAGATTCAGAACAGCAAAAATCTAATAATTTCAATTTCTCAAACAATCAACTATTTTACACCATTTGAAAGATAAACATCTCCTTAATCGAACCACATTGTCCGATTTCAAAGAGGCTTTACGGCAAAAGCATAAAGTTAGATTATGTTAGGAGAGTACATAGCCAAAAAAGTACACACAGCCATTTTCAATTCAAGGACAGGCGTCACCAAATGCAGAAAACCAGCTAAAATTATGCACTAAACTTTGACAATCTTCATCAGAAGACACTCCTAGGACATTATGTTAGACAATACATGCATTTTTTGTTCTATCAAGTTCATATTTATCCAAAAACAGCATTTTACATCGGCGTGTGTCATTGAGAAAATGTGTCTCCCCCAAAACTGCCAGTGAATTTACAAAAAAATACTCATTATAAAACGTGGTTAAAGTATTAAACTGTTATTCAAAGAATTATAGATTAACATCTCCTGAATGCAACCGCATTGACAGATTTCAAAATAACTTTACTGAGAAAGCACACTTTGCAATAATCTGAATAAACTGCTCAGAAAAATACACTACGCAATACAGATAGCCATCATGTTGGAATCATCTAAAATCATAAATAACATTAGAAATATTCCCTTACCTTTAATAATCTTCATCAGAAGGCACTTCCAGGAATCCCAGGTCCACAACAAATGTTGTTTTTTTCGATGAAGTTCATAATTTATGTCCAAATAACTCCATGTTGTTCCGTGTTGTTAGCGCGTTCAGTAGGCTACTCAAAATGAAGGGCGCGGGAGGGAAAAGTCACGACGAAAAGTTTTTAAAAAAGCCTCTTGCGAGCCTGCCGACATGCTGGCTACTCTCCTCCGGGAAATTCAGGATGGTAACAAAGGTCTTTCTATGAAAAGTGACAAGAAATCGGCTGAACTCCATTCTTCCATCGACGACCTGAAATTCTCCATGAATGATCTCCTTCTGAGAACGACTGAGGCCGAGATGCGCATTAGCACAGTTGAGGATACCGTCGCTCGACATGACCAGGTTCTGATAGAACTGCAGAAGGATAATGCCTACCTCAAAAACAAAGTAGACCAGATGGAGAACCAGAGCTGACGTAGTAATATCCGTGTGGTGGGATTGAAAGAGGACTGCGAGGGCCGTGACCCTTGTCCGCTTCTTCACTCAATGGATCCCGGATGTCCTAGGCATAATCAACTTCACCAAGCCGCTGGAAATCGAACGCGCTCACAGAACATCAGCGCCGAAACCCCGGCCAGAGGAGCCCCCACGTGCCGTTCTGGTCAGGTTCCTCCGTTTCCAAGACAGAGAGAAGATACTGCAACTCGCAAGAGCCAAAGGGGACATCACCTTCGATGGCAAGAGGTTCAGCCTTTTCCCGGATATGAGTGCCGATCTCGCCAGACGTCGCAAGCAGTTCAGACCGGCCGCCAAAGCACTGAAGGAGAAGAACATCACCGGCTACCTCATCCACCCTGCGCGGATGAAAGTTCAGTACAAAGGCCGATGCCATATCTTCAACACACCGGGAGAAGTGTTCACTTTTCTCAAAGAACCGAACCGCGTCTGAAAAACGGTCTCTCTGGGGGATAAGATCCAATTTCTTTGTTTTCTCTTATCTGAACTGAACTGCTGATATCTTCTTGGAATTTGGATCCGTTTAGCCTGCTATCCGGTCGCTATAATTGATTTGTACATTTTCAACTAACCGTTTTTCCCCGGGGTGAGTTCTATTACATTTACAGGAGAGTATATTTTGGTTTAGTCAATATCCACTGGGCGAAGCAAATAAGTGGGTTTAGGCCCTCTCCCGAAAAGTGACTCAAGCAGCCCTCACCGTGGGCAGTAAATATTCAGCCATAAATGTCTATTCACAACGTTTGTTTTCAACTTAGAGAGCTCGCAGGTTTTAGTTTACGCCAAGGTTTAGCTAGTAAGAGTAAGGTGGAAAGCGAGCAGCAACGTATCTCTACAAGTGTATTCATGTTTGATTGTTGGGATTGTTGTTTTAGTCTGACAATCGGGGTGGGTGGGATTTTTTTTCCATGTTTTATTGTTGTTTCCTTCCTAAAGAGACACATAGGTCACTTCTGTGTTCAAACCTAAGTTGAAACATTTCCTGACTATTTACATATGAGAGATTTTCATTCGGTTACATATTTGAAACCCAACCTATGCTTAATCCACTAAAATATGTCACATTCAACGTAAAAGGTCTTAACAGCCCGATTAAAAGGAAAAGAGTCTATACATGCCTTAAGAAATTAAAGGCTGACATTGTGTTTCTACAAGAAACACATCTTACAGCCAGCGAACGAACACAAGAAATTGAAGAGGGAATGGGTAGGACAAGTTTTCGCGTCCTCTTTTAACTCCAAAGCAAGAGGAACTGCAATTTTGATAAGTAGACACATCCCCTTCTGCGTCAACAACACCATCTCTGATCCCTCGGGCAGGTTTGTTTTGGTGCAGGGGCATATGTTTTCAGAGTCTTGGACCCTGTTGAATATTTATGCTCCTAACTTCGATGACCATATGTTTATACAGAATGTCTTCCTTCAGGTCACTCAGGCACCATCAGGATGGCTACTGGTTGGAGGAGATTTACATTTTTGTTTAGATACAGTTCTTGATAGGTCCTCTGATAAACCCTCACTTCTTACCAAAGCCGCCAAGCTCACCATGTCATTCATGAAAGATCTTAATTTACTAGACATCTGGAGACAGTTGCACCCACAGGATAGGGACTACTCTTTTGATTGACACCCACACAAGACACACACACGCATAGATAACTTTTTACTATCGACCCAACTGTTTCATAGAGTGTTAGATATCGAGTATCTCCCCAGATTGCTTAGTGACCATTCTCCTCTGGTATTATCAATCTCCATTCCTACCAAGGTAAATGGAGCATATAGATGGAGACTAAATTCTACACTCCTAAAGCAACCTGAATTTTGTGCATTTATCAAAGAGCAGATCATTATTTTTACTTTGACAAACAAACCCTCCGCTCCTGACAGTTTCATTCTTTGGGACACATTGAAAGCCTATCTGAGGGGACAGATAATTTCCTATACTAAAGGGTTGAAGAGAAAACACGGTGCGGAACTGAATGTCCTTGAATCTGAAATCTCCGAGCTAGAGAAAACCTACCAAAGAGGCCCGACTAAAGATCTATACAGGCTTTTGGTAAATAAAAAACGGAAATATAATATTCTGAACACATATCAAGCTGAGAGGGCCATCACTAAATCAAAACAGCGTTATTATGAGCTTGGAGAGAAAGCTCACAAGTACAGGCATGGCAACTGAAAGCAGAGGAAAGTAAGAGGACAATTAATGCTATAGAAACTCTTACTAATGAGATATCTTTCGACCCTACCGAAATTAATAATACCTTTAAGAAATACTATGAAGACCTCTACACTTCCCAATCAAGCGATGATCTATCAGAGATCGACTCCTTTCTCTCCCCTCTCAACCTCCCATGCCTGTCAGAGGAAGACAGAGAGCGCCTGAGTGAAAACTTCTCAGTTCCTGAATTGTTGGAAGCCATTAAATCCTTACCTTCTAATAAATCCCCTGGGGAGGATGGCTTCCCTCCAGAGTTCTACAAAGAATTTAGGGAGCTGTTGGTCCCCTACCTTATGGAGGTACTTAAAAAAGCCGGGGAAGACAACTGCTTTCCAGAGTCTTTCTCTCAAGCAGTGATTACTGTAATCCACAAGAAAGGGAAAAACACGCTAAAGTGCGCCTCCTATAGACCAATCTCTCTCCTTAACACAGATTGTAAACTGGTCACCAAGATGCTATCTAAGAGACTGGAGTCATGTCAACCCAGATCAGACTGGCTTCATAATTAATAGACTGTCCTCCAATAATCTCAGAAGGTTCTTTGATATAATTCACCTTGGTAACAAAAACAAAATACCTAGTGTCGCAGTCTCCCTCGACGCTGAAAAGGCCTTTGATAGGGTTGAATAGCCATACCTCTTTCGCGTCTTGGAAAAGTTTGGTTTAGGTACTGTGTTTGTAAATTTGATAAAATCACTCTACAAATCTCCTAAAGCTAGGATTGCTACCAATGGGATTACTTCCTCCTCTTTCCCTCTCTATAGGGGGAACAGACAAGGTTGCCCAATTAGCCCCCACCTCTTTGCCCTCGCCATCGAACCGTTGGCTGAGGCTATTAGATCGTGCCCTGACATAGATGGCTTTGAGGTGGGCCCCCATACCCATAAATTATCACTCTTTGCGGACGACCTTATCTTATTTCTAACAAACCCAGAACACTCCCTCTCTCACTTGCAGATCCTACTACAGTGTTATAGTTCTTTCTCTGGATATAAGGTTAACTTCGATAAAAGTGAAATCTTACCGTTGTCTGTCTTTGACCATCATACCATCAAGCACAAGTTTCCTTTTCGATGGTCGCCTCTGGGCTTCACATATTTGGGCATAATGGTGGATGGTAACCTGAACAACCTCTATAAACTTAATCTGGCCAGCTTGTTGCAAAAAGTGGAGGGTGACCTGTGTAAGTGGATGGACTTGCCTCTCACTCTACTGGGTAGAATCAATGTGATTAAAATGAATATCCTGCCCAGATTTCTATATTTGTTTCAATCTCTCCCTATCCCTGTGCCCGCAGCATTCTTTTCCTCTCTCGACAAGCTGACCAGACGGTTTATCTGGCATGGCAAAACCCCGAGGGTTAGCCTGGACAAACTGACCCTGGATTACAGTCAAGGGGGCTTAAACCTCCCCAATTTTAGAATGTACTACTGGGCTGCACAGTCTAGGTTTCTGGCTCAGAGGTTTGACAATGGTCCCTCTCCCTCATGGTTGAACATTGAAAAGCTTGAGGTGAATGATGACACGGGGGCAGAATTGTTTTACAAATGGGACAGAAAATCTATAAAAACCATCACAGACAACCCTTTAATCATACATTCTGTCCTGGCATGGTGCAAACTGCATGAGCTGTTCAGACGAGAGGGATGTCTTTCCCCTAAAACCCCTCTATGGAACAATAGATTGATCCCTATGTTTTTCCAGAATAGTAACTTTAGACCATGGTCTGATAAGGGGATCACTCTTCTGGAACACTGTTATGAGGAGGGAGTTCTTATGTCTTTTGAACAGCTGAAACAGAAATACCACTTGTCTAACAGGGACTTCTTTAGCTACCTACAACTACGAGACTTTATTAGGGTGACTCTCAAGGGACAATGGAACGTACCTAAGATGTCACCTATTGAACAACTCTGCCATGCAGACCAACCACTATTCAAGACCATTTCCCGTGTTTACGATGCTCTTATGTCAGTACTAACACTGCCTGAGCTAGATAAACCCCGACTTAGATGGGAAAAAGATCTGGGTATTGATCTTGATGAGGGCCTATGGAGAGACCTATGCAGGGATGGTGTTACATCCACCTTGAACTCCAGATACAGACTGATCCAGTTTAATTTCCTCCATCAGCTCTATATCACCCCATCTAGACTGCACAAGTTCAACCCTGATATCTCCTCCCTATGTTTTAGATGTGGCTCAGATGAAGGAACATTCCTCCATTCCACTTGGCAGTGTTCAAAACTACACGGTTTCTGGCAGGGGGTATGCGATACCATATCCTCAATCCACGGGGTGGCATTCCCTTTAGACCCGGAGGTCTGTCTACTGGGTAACTATACTAACACCAATCTTAGGCAAAGTCATACTATAAAGCTAACAGAAATATTGCTAGCCATTGCCAAGAAATGTATTGCCTTGAAATGGAAATCGGATTCCTTCCTGCCAGTTGCAATGTGGTTATCGGAAGTTAATAGTTGTACCCCACTGGAGAAAATCAGTTACTGCTTGAGGAATAAGTTAAAGACATTTTACAGAATTTGGCAACCTTTTATTGACTATATGGAGAATCTCCCCTCACATCACATTGATTGAATCTCTATATAATTCTTATATAATGTTTCACACGTAATGTATAATATGTAGCTTACTGCAGGTGACCATATAATTCAATGTCTCATTATTATTATTTTTTATTTTACTCTTTATTATGACTTATGTATCATGTATGTTTTTTTATGTATTATGTATGTCCGTATATATAATTTTTATTTTTTATTACGCTCGTCTGTTACCGTCACTTTGTCCTTTGTTGTCTAACATATTTTCATTTTTGTTTTGAATGTTCTTAATTGGAAAATGCAAAAATAAAATTTTTGTTCAGTATAGTTCACAAACATGCTCTCTTCAGTCTCTTGCTCTGTGTGTGCGTGTGTGTGTGTGTGTGTGCGTGTGCGTGTGTGTTTGCAGCAAGGACCTCAACATGACAGCCGCACATATGCCCAGGACGTGAGCAGAGCAACAGGCTCAACCCCCACAAATACACCCACCCAAGTCTCATCCTGCGACCTAAGAGGTTTGTATCAGATGTTCAACATGCTCTGCTCACACCTACTATAATGGTCTGAGCCTAGACCACACAGAAACAACACTAGACACTAAGGAACGCAAAGCTTTTACTATCTCATGCTGGAATATAGAAGGTCTGAGGTCATCTGCCTTTGGCCTAAAGAGTAGGAAACCAGACTTTATAAAGAAATTGGAAATACAGACATTGTCAGCCTACAAGAAAGATGGTATAGAGGAGACAGACCCACTGCTTGCCCTTTAGGTTACAGAGAGTTGGTAGTCCCATCCACCAAACTACCAGGTGTGAAACAGGGAAGAGACTCAGGGGGTATGCTAATTTGGTATAGAGCAGACCTAACCCACTCTATTAAATTAGTCAAAACAGGAACCTTTGTGACTAGTTTCAGGGAACTAGGTATATGTCGCACGTCACTACTTCATAGGAGCAGCATTTGAATGTAAACATTACATTTTTATCAATGCGTTTTTGGCAGAAATGCCTTCTGGAACATGTAAACTTTCATGTGCCTTAATATCAGACTTGTAGTCCATTCATAAATATGAATTTAAAAAAATGTATTACGAGGCTAGTTGGTTTAGACATGGAAAAAGACAGGATCTGTCACGGTTGTCGTATGAAGGAGCGGACCAAAGCGCAGCGTGTGTATCGTTCCACATTTTATTTTAACTGTGAAACTATGCAAGCCATACAAATAAACTGAATGAACAAAACAACAAACCGTGACGAAGCGTTACAACATACACTTACACAAAAAACAATCTCCCACAAACCGTGGGAAAAACAACTACTTAAGTATGATCTCCAATTAGAGATAATGATGACCAGCTGCCTCTAATTGGAGATCATCCCAAAAAAAGCCCAACATAGAAATACAAAACTAGAACATAACAACATAGAAAATCTAAACTAGAAAAAAAAACTGTCTCGCCCTGACCTACTCTACCATAGAAAATTACAGCTTTCTATGGTCAGGACGTGACAGTACCCCCCCCCCCAAAGTGTGGACTCCGAACGCCACCTAAAACAACAACAACAAAAAAACAAAAAAAAGGGAGGGTTAGGGTGAGTGACTAATGTCGGTGGCGGCTCTGGTGCAGGACGAAGAACCTTCTCATCCCGCGGATCCTCCAGCAGAGGAGGCGGCTCCGGTTCGGGGCGTAACCCCCGCTCCGCCCGCTGATCCCTCCGCTTTTGTGTCACCGGACCCTGGATCGTCACCGAAGGACCCGGACCGTGGATCATCACCAGAGATTCTGGACTGCATACCGCCGCTGGAGGTTCTGGACTGCATACCGCCGCTGGAGGTTCTGGACTGCAGACCGCCGATGGAGGTTCTGGACTGCAGACCACCGCTGGAGACTCTGGACTGCAGACCGTCGCTGGAGACCCCGGACTGGAGGACGTCGCTGGAGGCTCCAGACTAGGGGACGTCTCAGGAGGCTCCGGACTGTGGGCCGTCTCAGGAGGCTCTGGACTGTGGGCCATCTCAGGAGGCTCGGACTGTGGGCCGTCTCAGGAGGCTCCGGACTGTGGGCCGTCTCAGGAGGCTCCGGACTGTGGGCCGTCTCAGCAGGCTGATGTGTATCTCCGTGGCCTATAGAATTGTAGCCATTCCAACGTGGGGACTCTGTCCCGGCGTTCTCTGACTTGTAGCCATTCCAACGTGGGGACTCTGTCCCGGCGTTCTCTGACTTGTAGCCATTCCAACATGGGGACTCTGTCCCGGCATTCTCTGACTTGTAGCCATTCCAACATGGAGACTCTGTCCCGGGTTTCTCTGACTTAATGTATATTTTGTAGGAAGTGGGTTTTATACTATGTGGAAGAAGGGGAGGTTCTATGACGCTTATGTGATGTCTGGGCTCACGGGGGTGTGGCCACTGACTAGTTCATCTTTATATGAAAATCCACACTCTCATTTAGACGGTTAACATCACATTACATCTTTTCACAAATAGTTTCATGTTTAATCACATACGTTTAACAATATTTAGATGTAAACCTGACAGCTGTGAAATGTACACTTTAAGAGATACAGTTATGCATGTTTTCTGTCCTTCGTGAGATCACCAAATAAAACACACTCGTCATAACTGTCCGTTAAGCGTCCACGGACCATTCCCAAATTATCAAAGTAGAAACATTGTTTAATTATTCAAACTTTTGATGTCCAATGGTGTCTCTGTGTCCCACAGTTTACATTCCAATCTCAAACACTACAGAGCATAGGGGCAGCGTATTTTATGACCGACCATAAAACAGTCAACTTCCCGCTCTCCCACTCTATGAGAGAGAGCATGCTGTAGAGCGGACCCCCCTTGTATCCTCATCCTTCAGATCGTCACAGGAGAGTTATGACATAGGTAACAGTCCAACCCGGATAACAATGAGCTTTATGGCCCATGTGGCATAAACATCTCACCCTATCTACCAGCCCGTAACTGGTACGTCCTACCAAACACACACCATTCTGCTACTTCTCTCTCTCTCACACACACACACACACACACACACACACACACACACACACACACACACACACACACACACACACACACACACACACACACACACACACACACACACACACACACTAAGTAATACGTTTGTCATAGGTGTGATACTCAGGTAATAATAATAACAACCTGGTAATATAATAATATAACCATGACGTGGTTGGAAAAAGGTGTTCCTCTGATCTTCTTGATACTACCTCTGCCATAGCATTCTCATACTCACACACACAATAATCTGAGCCATTGACGTGGATGGAAACAGAGGTGTTCCTCTGATGGGATGATTAGGTTAGAGGTGGTCCAATATTTCATCAGTCTTTACTAATGACATGCAGCTGCCCTTGAGTAAAGCCAGTGTGTCCTATGCGTGCGGATGACTCAACACTATACAAGTCAGCTACTACAGCGAGTGAAATCACTGCAACACTTAACAAAGAGCTGCAGTTAGTTTCAGAATGGGTGGAAAGGAATAAGTTAGTCCTAAATATTTCAAAAACTAAAAGCATTGTATTTGGGACAAATCATTCACTAAACCCCACACCTCAACTAAATCTTGTAATAAATCCTGTGGAAATTGAGCAAGTTAACAGTGACTAAACTGCTTGGAGTAACCCTGGATTGTTAACTGTCATGGTCAAAACATGTTGATACAAGAGCAGCTAAGATGGGGAGAAGTCTGTCCATAATAAAGCGTTACTCTGCCTTTTCAACATCTCTATCAACAAGGCAGGTCCTACAGGCTCTAGTTTTGTCGCAACTAGGCTACTGTTCAATCGTGTGGTCAGGTGCCACAAAAAGGGGAAAATGACAATTGGCTCAGAAGAAGGCAGCACGGCTGGCCCTTAAATGTACACGAGAGCTAACATTAATAATATGTATATAAATCTCTCATGGCAGCTAATGGGGATCCTTAATAAATACAAGCACAGTGGCAAGAAAACGTATGTGAACCCTTTGGAAATACCTGGATTTCTGCATAAATTGGTCATAAAATTGCATCTGAACTTCATCTAGGTCACAACAATAGACAAACACAGTCTGCTTAAACTAATAACACACAAACAATTATAAGTTTTCATGACTTTATTGAACACACAGTGTAAACATTCACAGTGCAGGGTGGGACAAGTATGTGAACCCCTGGATTTAATAACTGGTTGACCCTCCTTTGGCAGCAATAACCTCAATCAAACATTTTCTGTAGTTGCCGATCAGACCTGCACAACGGTCAGGAGGAATCATTCCTCTTTACAAAACTGTTTCAGTTCAGCAATATTCTTGGGATGTCTGGTGTGAACTGCTCTCTTGAGGTCATGCCACAGCATCTCAGTCAGGTTGAGGTCAGGACTCTGATTGAGCCACTCCAGAAGGCATATTTTCTTCTATTGAAGCCATTCTGTTGTTGATTTATTTCTGTGTTTTGGGTCGTTGTCCTGTTGCATCACCCAACTTCTGTAGAGCTTCAATTGGCAGACAGATAGCCTTACATTCTCCTGCAAAATGTCTTGATAAACTTGGGAATTCATTTTTCCGTCTGATGGCAAGCTGTCCAGGCCCTGAGGCAGTAAAGCAGCCCCAAACCATGATGCTCCCTTCACCATACTTTACAGTTGGGATGAGGTTTTGATGTTGGTGTGCTGTGCCTTTTTTTCTCCATACATAGTGTTGTGTGTTCCTTCTAAACAACGCAACTGTAGTTTCATCTGTCCATAGAATATTTTGCCAGTAGCTGTGGAACATCCAGGTGCACTTTTGCAAACTTCAGAAGTGCAGCAATGTTCTTTTGGACAGCAGTGGCATCTTCCGTGGTGTCCTCCCATGAACACCATTCTTGTTTAGTGTTTTACGTGTCGTAGACTCGTCAACAGAGATGTTAGCATGTTCCAGAGATTTCTGTAAGTCTTCAGCTGACACTGTAGGATTCTTCTTAACCTCATTGAGCATTCTGCGCTGTGCTCTTGCAGTCATCTTTGCAGGACGGCCACTCCTAGGGAGTAGCAACAGTGCTGAACTTTCTCCATTTAAAAACTATTTGTCTTACCGTGGGCTGATGAACATCAAGGCGTTTAGATATACTTTTGTAACCCTTTCCAGCTTTATGCAAGTCAACAATTCTTAATCTTATGTCTTCTGAGATCTCTTTTGTTAGAGGCATGGTTCACACCTCCAGGTCATCTACAAGACCCTGCTAGGTAAAGTTCCCCCTTATCTCAGCTCGCTGGTCACCATAGCAGCACCCACCTGTAGCACGCGCTCCAGCAGGTATATCTCTCTGGTCACCCCCAAAGCCAATTCCTCCTTCAGCCGCCTCTCCTTCCAGTTCTCTGCTGCCAATGACTGGAACGAACTACAAAAATCTCTAAAACTGGAAACACTTATCTCCCTCACTAGCTTTAAGAACCAGCTGTCAGAGCAGCTCACAGATTACTGCACCTGTACATTGCCCATCTATAATTTAGCCCAAACAACTACCTCTTCCCCTACTGTATTTATTTTATTTACTTATTTTGCTCCTTTGCACCCCGTTATTTCTATTTCTACTTTGCACTTTCTTCCACTGTAAATCTACCATTCCAGTGTTTTACTATATTGTATTTACTTCGCCACCATGGCCTTTTTTGCCTTTACCTCCCTTATCTCCCCTCATTTGCTCACTTTGTATATAGACTTATGTTTCTACTATATTATTGACTGTATGTTTGTTTTACTCCATGTGTAACTCTGTGTTGTTGTATGTGTCAAACTGCTTGCTTTATCTTGGCCAGGTCGCAATTGTAAATGTTCTCAACTTGCCTACCTGGTTAAATAAAGGTGAAATAAATAGATAAATAAAATAAACACCATTCAATGCTTCTTGTGAATAGCAAACTCACATTTTGTGATTGTTTTTTATAGGGCAAGGCAGCTCTAACCAACATCTCCAATCTCATCTCATTGATTGGACTCCAGGTTAGCTGACTCCTGACTCCAATTAGCTTTTGCAGAAGTCATTAGCCTAGGGGTTCACATACTTTGTCCAACCTATACTATGAATTTTTAAATGATGTATTCAATATAGACAAGAAAAATACAATAATTTGTGTGTTATTAGTTTAAGTACACTGTGTTGTCTGTTGTTGTGACTTAGAGGAAGATCAGATCAAATTTGCATTACATTACATTTTAGTAATTTAGCAGACACTCTTATCCAGAGCGACTTACAGTAGTGAATGCATACATTTCACACATTTTTTTTTCATACTGGTCCCCCGTGGGAATCGAACCTACAACCCTGGCGTTGCAAACACCATGCTCTACCAACTGAGCCACACGGGGCCAGTTTATGCAGAAATCCAGGTAATTCCAAAGGGTTCACATGCTGACCTGTGTGTTGTTATTCTAGATGTTATTACATTAAATTAACAATCAGCCAAGGTAGTCAAGCTTTTACCATGAACGTGTTTCATTTCAAGGGACTTTGATAAAGAACTACAGGCAATCAACATCATAGACGATTGCCCCCGTACCACCTCAGATATGCAGACAGTGTCCCCAAAATGACTGTTCCACAGTGTGAGTGGATTGTCTGACACAGACTCATCTCCGTGCGAGTAGGATAAGGTTTACCTAAAGTACTTCTTCCCCCTCATTGCAATGGTTAGAAAGATAGGCTGAAGGTTGGCTGGGCAGGTGTATGTGGATAGTCTGACACAGATTCAGTCCCCTGATCTAAGGTCAGTTTTGCATTTCTTCCCCCACAAGGTTAAAGGAAGGTAAGCTGGTTCTGACTGCTGATCCTTGATCTGTGCCTGAAGGAAAACGGCTCGTTCCAAATGGCACCCTATTGTTCTGATCAAAAGTAGTGCACTATGTAGGAAATAGGGTACCATTTGGGACACAGCCTTTATACCAGGAGCATCCTTGTGGCTCCTCCTGGTGGACCCTCAATGGTAACCAATGTCCCGCAATGATGACATCAGAGGTGCGTAGCGCCCCCTGTCAGCTGGCTTCCTGAACAACTTGGCCTCACTCAGCTCCCTCCAGCTGTCGTCATTGGCGCAACGCTCAAATAGGTTCCCGGCAACAAGCCCCGTGCCCATTGTGGTCCCTTCACCAGAAGACTCACATCTTGCCCTGTGTGGCTCGGCGTGGGTACTATCGACATCTAGTGGAGAGATTAAGGTATTTCAATGAGGTGTAGAGTACTGTACAGTAGGTATGTATACAATCAAAGTGTATTTGTCGCATTCACAGGATACAACAGATGTAAACAGATCAGTGAAATGCAAATGATGCACTGTAAACTAGGTTATTGATCAAAGTGCTGGTGAATATGCATGGAAACCATTGAATATAGTTTTTACACACACACACACTCGCACAAACTCAAACCACTATTCAATATGATTACTGAAGCACACTCACTACTGTATATGGATACCAGTGGTGGCTGGTAGCACCTTAAAGATGCACTATGCAGAAATCTCACCACCATTTCCAGGTTGCAAAAATAGTTTGCCTAATTTAAGTTTATGTGACAAAACAAGCAAGTATAGGGTAGATAATCATTGTACCATCTAAACCGCTGTGAAATATATTTTCCATACCCCAAAATAATTTATTTTCAGCTGTTTGAAGCTGGTGTACAATACCGAAAGTAAAAGATGCAAAAACTAGACTTAAAAACGGGTAGCATAGATTTAGCGCACATGGAACAGATCTACTGCTGTTTAGACTTGCGTTCAATGAGAATAACAGATCTATAACTCACATTTCTCCAATAGAAATCCCACATCACACTTGTAGGCGATGTCATGGCAATGTTGGCTAGCTAATGCCGCGTTCAAGTGCTAGTCAGAACTCGGAAACTCTGAAATTTCCATCTGCTAACTAGTTGTAGTTATAGAGCCCCACAGTGGAGGTATCATAATACCCATAAAAACCTAGCGGTCAAACAGGGAAGCGGTTCCAATCGTTTTTCCACCATTCATTTTCCCCCATAGGGTATTTTAGAAAAGCTTAACTCTCTGGGCTAGGCGGGACGAATTCGTCCCACCTACGTAACAGCCACTTGCAGCCTGTGGCGTGATTTTCAAAACCTTAAAAATCCTATTACTTCAATTTCTCAAACATATGACTATTTTACAGCTATTTAAAGACAAGACTCTCGTTATTCTAACCACACTGTTCGATTTCAAAAAGGCTTTACAACGAAAGCAAAACATTAGATTATGTCAGCAGAGTACCAAGCCAGAAATAATCAGACACCCATTTTTCAAGCCAGCATATAATGTCACCAAAACCCAGAAGACAGCTAAATGCAGCACTCACCTTTGATGATCTTCATCAGATGACAACCCTAGGACATTATGTTATACAATACATGCATGTTTTGTTCAATCAAGTTCATATTTATATCAAAAACCAGCTTTTTACATTAGCATGTGACGTTCAGAACTAGCATACTAGCAAACTTCCGGGGAATTCGCTAACATTTTACTAAATTACTCACGATAAACGTTCACAAAAAGCATAACAATTATTTTAAGAATTATAGATACAGACCTCCTCTATGCACTCGATATGTCCGATTTTAAAATAGCTTTTTGGTGAAAGCACATTTTGCAATATTCTAAGTACATAGCCCAGGCATCACGGGCTCGCTATTTAGACACCCGGCAAGTTTAGCACTCACCATAATCATATTTACTATTATAAAAGTTTGATTACCTTTTGTTGTCTTCGTCAGAATGCACACCCAGGACTGCTACTTCAATAACAAATGTTGGTTTGGTCCAAAATAATCCATCGTTATATCCGAATAGCGGCGTTTTGTTCGTGCGTTCCAGACACTATCCGAAATGGTAAAGAAGTGTCGCGCGCATGGCGCAATTCGTGACAATAAAATTCTAAATATTCCATTACCGTACTTCGAAGCATGTCAACCGCTGTTTAAAATCAATTTTTACGCCATTTTTCTCGTAGAAAAGCGATAATATTCCGACAGGGAATCTCCTTTTCGGCAAACAGAGGAAAAAATCACAAAGGCTGGGGCGGTCGGGTCACGCGCATAAGCCCAGAGTCCCTTGATCGGCCACTTGAGAAAGGCGATAATGTGTTTCAGCCTGGGGCTGGAATGACGACATTCTGTTTTTTCCCGGGCTCTGAGAGCCTATGGAAGACGTGGGAAGTGTCACGTTAGAGCAGAGATCCTTAGTAAAAGATAGAGATGGAAAAGAAGTTCAAGAAATGGTCAGACAGGCCACTTCCTGTAAAGGAATCTCTCAGGTTTTGACCTGCCATTTGAGTTCTGTTATACTCACAGACACCATTCAAACAGTTTTAGAAACTTTAGGGTGTTTTCTATCCATATGTAATAAGTATATGCATATTCTAGTTACTGGGTAGGAGTGGTAACCAGATTAAATCGGGTATGTTTTTTATCCAGCCGTGTCAATACTGCCCCCTAGCCCTAACAGGTTAAAATAAGGGCTGTGTTTCATGTAGGCTTACCTGGTGTGAAGTTTTGATAACCATGTAAATCTCTCTTGGACAAGGTGACTTTTATCAATATATTCTGCTCTATTTACAGTCATATTCAAAAATGCTAATTAGAATAAAATTAGACATCATGCAAAACTACAAATCCCTGCAAGCTCCTGCACGTACAGGTATTGTATCAATTTAAAACTTGCACAAGACAGTTTACAGAATTGTCCATTTAAAGAAATAAAGCCTATTTATTAATTACTACATTTACCTAACATTAGATTGTTGATCCAGAGATTCTTACCTTTGCCTCGATTCGGCAGTCTCGTCCAGATCATCGTGGTATTTGTAGTACTTTATGATAGCCACATTGGCCGCTAATTAGCATTTAATTTTGGGGGGTGTAAATACATTGATAAAAGTCACCTTGTCCTAGAGAGATTTACACGGTTATCAAAATGTCAATTCAGGGAACGCCTACACAAAACACAGCCCTTTTTTTTAAAGTGTTTCTAAAATCCCCTATGGGAAAAATGTATGTTGGAAAAACGATTGGAACCAGTTCCCTGTTTGACTGCTAGGTTTTATGGATATTATGACTCATACTGCGGTAGTACAGTATTTTGTGTTTCAAGAGCTGAATTCTGGGTATTTTCAGATATAGATGTTATGTGTTAAAGATACTATAGTCTCAAAAGTCGACAAACGTGTAAAACTTGGTCAAAACTTGTAAAGTGGTGGTCCCATGTTTCACAAGCTAAAATAAAAGATCCCATACATTTTCCATAGGGACAAAAAGCATATTTCTTTCAAATGTTGTGCACAAATTTGTGTACATCTCTGTTAGTGAACATTTCTCCTTTGCCAAGATAATCCATCCACCTGACAGGTCAAGCATATCAAGAAGCTGATTTAACAGCATTATCATTACACAGGTGCATCTTGTGCTGGGGACAATAAAAGGCCACTTTAAAATGTGCAGTTGTCACACAACACAATGCCACAGATGTCACAAGTTGAGGGAGTGTGCAATTGGCATGCTGACTGCAGGAATGTCCACCAGAGCTGTTGCCAGATAATTTAATGTTCTGAAATAAAGCTGAAAATGTCCCAGTTCTTCCATGGCCTGCATACTCAGACATGTCACCAATTGAGCATGTTTGGGATGCTCTGGATCACGTACGCGTACGACAGAGTGTTCCAGTTCCCGCCAATATCCAGCAACTTCACACAGCCTTTGAAGAGTGGGACAACATTGCACAGGTCACAATCAACAGCCTGATCAACTATGCGAAGGAGATGTGTCGTGCTGCATGAGGTAAATAGTGGTCACACCAAATGGTGGTCACACCAGATACTAACTGGTTTTCTTTTCCACACCCTTACTTTTTTTTTAAGGTATCTGTGACCAACAGATGCATATTGTTATTCCCAGTGATGTGAAATCTATAGATTAGGACCTAATTAATGTATTTCAATTGACTGATTTCCATATATGAACTGTAACTCCCTAAAATCTTTGAAATTGTTGCATGTTGTGTTTATATTTTTGTTCAGTGTATGTGTAACTGATAAATGCAAAAGAATACTTACTACATGTTCGTGTTTTTAAATGTATGCAAATTGTAAAGTATTTTATCTGTATTGGCTTGTTCGTTATGTGTCGGACACCAGTAAGACTAGCTCTCGCCATTGGCGTCGGCTAATGGGGAAGCTAATGAAATCAACAACAACAAAAATCACAGTGAGCTCTGGAACCATTGGCAGTGCATATGTGTCCGTGTAGCATGAGGGAACAGTTATTATTTGCACACTGCGACGTCACGTCACAGTTCCACAATGGCGAGCCATGTTATGGAAGAACTTCCAAAGACTTCTGTGTTGGACCCACTGAAGGGGCTCCTGCTCACTTATTTCATGCCAGAATCATGTTACGACGAGTTTTTTCTCAATTTTAACTTTCTGGATGGTAAATCAAGTTGTTACATAATTGACTGACGTTTGATTGCAAGAGCTAACTTAGCTAGTTAACGTTAGCTAGCCAGGGCTTCAACGTTGAATGGATGAGCTAGCTAGGTAACGTTAGCTTGCAAGATTTGCGTTTTTAATCGATATTTCACAATGTAACTTCTATGTTATCTTTTGCGTTTACAGTTACTGGATATAAAGAAATATATTGGACGGGATGTACGTAGGGATCGTACCCTCTAAACAGGCTAAAAAGACAGAAGAGGAGCTAACGTCAGTAGCTAGTTGGACGTTTTGTTTTGACAGCGTTCAGAGGCGGGGCTATCTCATGCCAGTGTTCCTCAATCTCTTGTAGTTCCTCAATAATTCTAGATAGGAGAAGAATGACATATCTATCTGTTCTCTCTGATAATACCCGTTAAATCATTGATTGTTTCTGTCTGCAGTGCCATGTCTAAAGATTGTGCTGAGCAAAGGTCTGGGCATTGGAATCATCCTGGGGTCTGTGATGGGTAAGACTAAGATTCTCTTTCTCCTCTCTCTATCTCGTTCTCTCTATTTCAATTCAAAGGACTTTATTGGCATGGGAAACATATGTTTACATTGCCAAAGCAAATGAAATAGATAATTAACAAAAGTGAAATGAACAGTAAACATTACACTCACTCTCAATCTTTATCTCTGTCTCTCTCTCCCTATGTGTGCAAAGCATAACTCCCTGCCCCTCTCTTATATACAGGTAACTGCCAAAATAAAGGAAACACTTGAGTAAATGATACAAAGTACTGTACAGGTGTGGTTCCTGAGTTAAAGCCCATCAGACTGTTAGATAACCATCACTAGCACATTAGAGGCTACTGCCTATATACATAGACTTGAAATCAGTAGCCACTTTAATAAATGGAACACTGGTCACTTTAATAATGTTTACATATTTTGCATTACTCATCTCATTTGTATATATATATATATGTATGTATTATATATTTGTATATGTATGTATTATATTATATTCAACTGTATTTTAGTGTATGCAGCTTATATATTCTTAATTCCATTCCTGTACTTAGATGTGTGTGTATTGTTGTGAAATTGTTAGATATTACTGCACTGTTGGAGCTAGAAACACAAGCATTTCGCTACACCCACAATAACATCTGCTAAACATGTGTATGTGACCAATAACATTTGATTTGATTAAGCAATTTACATCCCATCATGCTTAGGGTCATGAATAAAAATGCCCAGTTGCCCATTATTTTGGCTACCATGGCTAGAAGAAGATATGTCAATGACTTTTAAAGAGGGGTCTTAAAGGAGCATAGGGGGTTTAAAGTGTGTGTGTGTCTCAGTCACCAGATGTCAACCGAATTGATTCTGGAGCAGTGCCTAAGACAGCGTTTTCCACCACCATCAACAAAACCCCAAATTCTGGAATTTCTTGTGGAAGAATGGTGGCGCATCCCTCAAATAGAGTTTCAGACACTTGTAGAATCTATGCCAAGGTGCATTGAAGCTGTTCTCGGTGCTAGTGGGGGCCCAACACACTATTAAGACACTATGTTGGTGTTTGCTTTTGTTTTGGCAGTTACCTGTAGATGGAAAGATATTTACAATAGAGTTCGATCCATCCACACATTTAGATAATACATAACCCATATCTCGCTCCCTCCCACTCTCTCTCCCCCCACAGTAAAGCTGCCTCAGATCCTGAAGCTGATGGGGGCTAAGAGTGCAGATGGTCTAAGCTTCAACTCTGTTTTGCTGGAGCTGCTGGCTATCACCGGCACCATGGCCTATAGCATTGCTAACAGCTTCCCCTTCAGGTACTGAGTTGTACACACACACGGAGACATGCACAGTCACACACACAGACACGCACAAGTTAACATATTTTGCGTTTTCTCTTTCAGTGCCTGGGGTGAGGCCCTCTTCCTCATGTTACAGACAGTAACCATCGGGTTCCTCATAATGCATTATGGAGGCAACACAGTCAAAGGTAAGACACACACACACACACCTACCTGACGATAAGACTTGACACTCACTACTAACACTTCCTTTTGAGCTTACAATGTACGACTTTAAGTTAGCATACAACTAGCTGCCCTCACAAGCAGTGGCTGATGTTCTATTTCTGTGTGTCTGCTCCCTCTAGGTGTGCTGTTCCTGGTGGTGTACTTTGGTCTGGTAGCTCTGCTGCTCTCCCCTGTAACGCCAATGCCTGTGGTCATGGCCATGCAGGCATCCAACATGCCTGCTATCATCATTGGCAGGGTACGTGAAGCATTAATAGATTTTCTAACATGTATAACATAGTCATCGTGTTGTATTGTAATTATAGCGTTGTTCGAGCAGCACATTGGACAATAAATGTATTTCATATTTTCATGTTATCCTCTAGGATTTATTTGTACTTTAAATAGTTCAACTGTAAAAATGTACCCCAAAATAAATCAATAATAAAGTCAATTTGTGTTATAAATGTGTTTATTTATAGGAGTTATCATTAGTTAACAAATAATGTTATCGTTGTATTAATCTGTGATCATGTTTATTTCTCCCTGTGATTGCAGCTTATTCAGGTAGTGACAAACTATCGTAATGGACACACAGGTCAGCTGTCTGCCATCACTGTGTTTATGCTGTTCGCTGGCTCCTTGGCTCGCATATTCACCTCAATACAGGTATATATGTGTGTTCAGTGAATGTACACTGAGTATACCAAAGATTAGGAAAATCTTCCTAATATTGAGTTGCACCCCTCAATTGGTCAGGGCATGGACTCTATAAGGTGTCGAAAGTGTATGCTGGCCCATGTTGACTCCAATGCTTCCCACAGTTGTGTCGAGTTGGCTGGATGTCCTTTGGGTGGTGGAACATTCTTAATACACACGGGAAACTGTTGACCGTGAAAACCCAGCAGCATTTCTTGACACAAACCGGTGTGCCTGGCACCTACTACCGTACCCCATTCAAAGGCACTTAAAATATTTTGTCTTTCCTATTCACTCTCTGAATTGCAAGCATACGCAATCCATGTCTGAATTGTCTCTAGTCTTAAAAATCCTTCTTTAACCTGTCTCCTTCCCTTCATCTACACTGATTTTGAAGTTGATTTAACAAGTGACATCAATAAGGGATCATAGCTTTCACCTGGTCAGTCTGTCATGGAAAAAGCAGGTGTTCTTAATGTTTTGTATACTTAATGTTTTGTTACATGTACATTTTTAGTCATTTAGCAGACGTTCTTATCCTGAGTGACTTAGTCGGTATGTGCAGCTGTTGTGGGTAAAATGTGCTACTGTGTATAAAGTGTGTGTACTGTATGTGAGAGGGTGGATACGTCTTAAACAGCACACTATTCCTTATATAGTAGGTAGAGTGTCTGCTAAATGACACCTAAAGGGAAAAGGGTGCCATTTGAGGCAGTCTGTGTGTGATCCTGTCCTAATCCAACATGCCAATAATTTCTACTTTTCACTTCCTGGTTTCTCTCTACCAACAGGAAACAGGTGACTCCCTGATGGCCCTGACCTATGTCATATCCTCTTCCTGTAACGGTCTTATCGCTGCCCAGCTCCTGTACTACTGGAACAGCAGCCCGGCACTGAAGAAGAAGAAGAAGGTGTAGATAGACAGGTGCACATGAAATTAGTTGCCTCTAAATTGGCACCCTATTTCCCAATATAGTGCATTACTTTTGACCAGGATCCATAGGGCTCTGGTCAAAAGTAGTGCACTATATTGGGAATAGCGTGCCATTTTGGGATGCAGACAATGGTAGAGAGAATATATAGACAGGGTGCAGCTCAAATGGCACCCTATTCCATATGTAGTGCACTACTGACCAGGGCCATGGACTCAAATGGGGAATTGGGTGTCATTTGAGATTTGCACAAATTCACATCTAGCAATTCATACACTCTGCACTCCCCTACTGTAAGCTTAGCTCTGGACCAAATATTCTATTCCCACCACCCAAACCAAGGAACTCTCTACTTTACCTGACTTCAATGATACTGTGACTACAGCCCCGTTAGACTAGCTCACAGAGAAATCTTTAGTTTTGCCTCAGTGTTTTAGCTCAGGGAAGGGAAGGCTTGACACTCTTATTTCTCCATCCTGAACGCTGATTTTACTAAACGCCACAGAAGTGCCGATACGGAGTAGGGTGAAGTTGACGCTGATCCTGAGTCGTTTTGCATTTTTCCAACTTATGGTTAAGGTTAGGATTCTGGGAGGGGAAGCTGATCCTATATCTGTACCTAGGGGAACCTTTACCCCGGAGCTGTCAAAACACCCACTATGGTCAGTTTTCATCGTACTCCTAAATCTTTATGCCTCCCTAACAATGCACTCCATTGTTCCAGTTCTAGTACACGGGTTGTCCTCGGATCATAATCTAGAATGAAAACGCATTCCAGAACACAACCAGGAAGTCAACTATTCTAGCTATAATCAAGGGTTGAAGCAATAGAGGTTTACTGTGAAATTCTCTGTCAGTATGTTTGGGTTAAATGTTCGACCTTGAAGTTGTTGAAGCTTTGTTTCCTGAGTGTGATCTAAAGCAGCCTGGTCTCAGATCCTTTAATGCTTGTGCCAACTTCATTGCTGTACTTGGTAAACCATGTTTGGCGTGACAGAGTTACAAGGATTTGGCATTATTGCACAAACAGACTGGCACACAGGCTAGATCAAAATAACTGTACTGAATCAAATGGTTATCAGTCCAAATTATGTTTTTCTGTGTTTCTTTGTGCATATCGATGCTGTATTTGTTTAATGATATATCACATCTTTTATTGAATTCAATGAATGAGTCCACAATACTAAATAATTCATTCCAATTTGATTCAGATTAACCTGGGAGCAGAAATTTGGGGTCATTATAGTGTTATGTTGAAGTCCAATTTCTCTGTTTAGTTTTAGTTTACTTGTTGAGATTCAACTTCTCATGTTAAGGTGCTGCTCGCACTTGTATGCGTCTTCTGCGAGTGCTACAGTTCTGAAGATGGTAAGAGTTTATTTTAATGGGAAAATGTAATAAAATATGTTTTGTTTTTGTTGGGACAGCTCAGGTGTCTGTAGTTTTCTCTTATGTTTTCAGAACTCCAGTCCAAGAGAGCCTGTGGGTTGTGCAGGCTTTCATTCCAACCCTGCAGTAACATCCCTGATTTAGCAAGTTATATGATATAATGAAATAAAACTCAACTCAGTTATTTTCATTAGGTTTGTTGTTTAAGGAAGGGCTGGAACAAAAGTCTGCATACCCATTGTTCCAAAATGATTGGGTGTCATTCATTTTCATGCCACTAGATAGAGACAATTGTTCACCCTCTATTTTGTTCACTCTACTAGTTCTCCAAAGTACAGGCATTTAAACTAAACCAAAATATAAATGCATCTTGCAACAATTTCAGAGATTTTACTGAGTTACAGTTCATATAAGGAAATCAGTCAATTGAAATAGATTAATTATGCCATAATTTATGGATTTTATATGACTGGGAATACCAATATGCATCTATTGGTCACATATACCTTAAAAAAAAGGTAGGGGTGTGGATCAGATAACCAGTCAGTATCTGATGTGACCATTTGCCTCCTTCAGCACGACACACATTCTTCGCATAGAGTTGATCCGGCTGTTGATTGTGGCATGTGGAATGGTGTCCCACTCTTCAATGGCTGTGCAAAGTTTCTGGATATTGGCGGGAACATGCTGTTGTACACGTTGATCCAGAGCATCCCAAACATGCTCAATAGGTGACATTTCTGGTGAGTATGCAGGCAATGGATGAACTGGGATATTTTCAGCTTCCAGGAATTGTGTACAACTCCTTGCGACATGGGGCCATCTATTATGCTGAAACATGACGTGATGGCGGCGGATGAATGTCATGACTATGGGCCTCAGGATCTCGTCACGGTATCTCTGCATTCAAATTGACAGTTTGTGCTGAAATTCTTCGGTTGTGCAAACCCACAATTTCATCAGCTGTCCGGGTGGCTCGTCTCAGACAATCCCACAGGTGAAGAAGCTGGATGTGGAGGTCCTGAGCTGTCGTGGTTACAATTGGTCTGCAGTTGTGAGGCCGGTTGGACGTACTGCCAAATTCTCTAAAATGACATTAGAGGCGGCTTATGGTAGAGAAATAAACATTAAATTCTCTGGCAACAGCTCTGGTGGACATTTCTGCAGTCAGCATGCCAATTACCACATCCCGAAAAACTTGAGACATCTGTGGAATTGTGTTGTGTGACCAAACTGTGGCCTTTTATTGTCCCCAACACAAGGTGCACTTGTGCAATGATCATGCTGTTCAATCAGCTTCTTAATATGCCACACCGGTTAGGTGAATGGATTATCTTGACAAAGGAGAAAAGCCCACTAACAGGGATGTAAACAAATTTGTACACAACATTTTAGAGAAATAAGCTTATTGAGTTGAGTGTATGGAACATTTCTGGGATCTTTTATTTCAGCTCATGAAACATGGGACCAACAACTTTACATGTTGCTTTTATATTTTTGTTCAGTATGGGATAATTTGTCACTGCTTATACTCTTATTTTAACCACAAACTTGATAATTATTTTCCACCTCTTTTGTGATGTAATAAAAAAAATTCTATTTTTCTGCATGCCCTCTTTACCATACCATTATTTGTCACTATGTTTGCCCCCCCCCCCCCCCCCCATTGAATAGACCCTTCTCTCCTTTCCTTTCTCAAGTCCCATGTGTGTCGTTCCATCGACCCCCTGCCTCTCTGTCCTCAATCACACTGACATCATCAACACCCCCGCAACCGAAAAGTCCCACAATTGGACAACGGAAGTTTCTTAAGAAACAACTCAAAACACCATTTTTTTTTGTGACAAACAGACTCCAAAGGTTAATTAAACTTGATAGAAGGGTTGAGCGGAAGATATCTGTAAGATACACTTGTTTATTTCCACCTTAAGCCACAACAGTGACCATCTCTCTCCATCTCTCTCTCTCTCTCTCTCTCTCTCTCTCTCTCTGCAAAGTACGTCTTTCTCTTTTCATCCCTTTTCTCTCATCAGTTTCCCTCATGCTTTGTTTATCACTCACTCACCAACTTTTGTCCTTTGTTTCTATGACGGGAACGAAAGAGAGGAGCCAAACCACATGAGAGGGAAGAGAGCGAGTAAAAGGGGTAAGTAGAGAAATTATTGTCTTGGAAAGAAAGAGAGAGAAACGCCGGTTGTAGCAGGCCAAGGAGTAGGAGAAGCAGGAGGGAGATCGACAGAGGCAGGCAGTTAAGAAAAAGAGTTTGGAGAAAATAAAAATCATTTTTTTCATTGAGAGAGGGTGAGAAAGAGCGAGGGGGGGGGGGGGGGCAGAGAGAGAGAGGGCCCCGGCAGGCATTTCTGATGGTGATTGTGCAGCGGAGATGGCAAGCTCCAACTTTGTTAGTCCGTATCACCTGTGAGATAGATGCATCTTGGGAGGTCTGACTGAGCTTAAGAAGAGGCCAGTTTTGTTCCACTGCGCTCAGTTCACACACATGCACACACTCATCGCCTCCTTTAATCTCTTTAATGTGTGGGCCAATCTTTATCTACCTGCTGATTGTTAGGCCTGCATTTCCCATCTCCCCCTATCTGGCCATCTGTGAAACACCCCACCTCTGGCAGAACCTGGCGGAACACGCCATTGCCCCACCTCAGCGGTGGTGTTTTGGTGAATGCCTCAGCTGGCTGATAAGGGTAAAGCCCTTTCATCTCCCCAATGGTTTAGTCTGTTTAGTCACAGGATTAAGATCAAGTGTAGCAAACTTTTCCTCTCCCTTGTTCATCCTCTAATCACAAAAATGGATGTTTGCACCAGATGTGTTTCAGTAAGAACACACACACACACACACACACGCAAACAAAAACACATACGCATTCGCATACATGCGGGGTTCCCGAGTGGTAGAGCGGTCTAAGGCACTGCATCGCAGTGCTAGAGACGTCACTACAGACCCGGGTTCGATCCCAGGCTGTATCTCAACCGGCTGTGATCGGGGGTAGCATAGGAGCGGCGCACAATTGGCCCAGCGTCGTTCGGGTTAGGGGAGGTTTTGGCCGGGGGGGGGGGCTTTGTAAATAAGAATTTGTTCTTAACTGCCTTGTCTAGTTAAATAAAAGTTTAAAAAAATACGCTAGAACTAAAAAGGCTTGTCTCCCAACAACCATCCCACCACTCTCTCTCTTGCTCGCAGACCTGTTGAACTCTCCCACCCCTCTCACTCTCCCTCTCTCTTTCAGACCTGTTGAACCCCCTCTCTCTCCCCCTCGCTCTCCCTCCCTCTCAGACCTGTCTACCTCAGGGTGTGTCTCTACTAGCTCATTAGGGTTACCTGTCACTCTCTCACTCAGAGGTTGGCAAACATTTCCTCTATTAGCAGCATTATACCCCTGTCGAATGTCTCCTATCTGCCATAGCTACACGCCACAGCTATGTGAGACAGATCTACCCAACCTGGGACACCTCCAGTCCTGACAAAGACAGCAATACTTTCTATGATCAGTCGGTGAGTGTACATACCACCCATGGTCTTGACAGACTTTGTAAAACGTTGAGCTTGTTTTTGGTTGTTTTGGCTATTATCTGAAAAATAACATCCGTGACACTTCTCAAATATCGGTAATTTTTTATTTCAAATGCTTTTCTCATATTTCAAACCACGCATTCAACAGGTGATTTTTTTTATTTATTTTTTCATGGCGGCTAATAGATTTCGTCCCATTCATATCCACGATTATATATCTTGACATTTTCATACAGTATCTACATCTTAATGATACTGTTCTGTGAAACAAACAAAAATTGTGGGGGAAATCACCATCGTCATTCCTGTTGGGCTGTGAGTGTGAACTGTGAAGTCTTTTAAAGCTTCGGAGATTCGGAGATGATTCTGTGATGTTTCACTGCAGACGGGAGCCAGACTGCCAGACAGTCTTTCCTTATCGTTTGTGAGTTCCTTGAATTAGCTAGGGTGCTGCAAACAAAGCGGCACTAAATAGTACTATGCTAGGCAGCCAGGTAAGCCTCATGCACATACACACACACTATCAGCAGAGATCTGGCTTCTTTGACTGCAACTGTTGAGAGATGTGGGAGGGAGCAAACACACACACACACCTCCCTACCGCAGAAAGAGGAAGAAAACCATCACTGTTTTTCCATAACCTGTTAGGCCTACCTGGTTCACTCAGACCTGCAGTGGTGGAAAAAGTAACCAATTGTAATGCTTGAGTAAAAGATACCTTAAAAGAAAATGACTCAAGTAAAAGTGAAAGTCACCGAGTAAAATACTACAGTAAAATACTACTTGAGTAAATATACTTTTTAAATATACTTAAGTACAAAAGTAAATGTAATTGCTAAAATATGCTTAAGTTTAAAAGTAAAAGTATAAATAATTTCAAATTCCTTATATTAAGCAAACCAGGCGGCACAATTTTCTTGTATTAGAAATTTACGGATAGCCAGGTGCACTCTCCAAAATTCAAGATATAATTTACAAATGAAGCATTCATGTTTCGTGAGTCCGCCAGATCAGAGGCAGTAGGGATGACCAGGAATGTTCTCTTGATAAGTGTGTGAATTTGACAATTTCCCCGCCTGCTAAGCATTCAAAACCTTACAAACACTTTGGGATGTCAGTGAAAATGTATGGAGTATGACTGATGACTTACATGGCCTTTGGACCTATTATATTATGTAATGTTAGGTGTTTATTTAACCTTCTTGATGACTCCCAATAGACCTACCCAAACGGCAGGCCATACGAACGCCTTGCCCTGAAAAAACAAAACTGTTGGAGGAATATGTTGCTCATGTCTATGGCCAAGGTATTGGATAGCACATCACTCAGTCAGCCCTCATAACTCCAAAACCTCCACTGCTAATTATAGACCTAACAGGGCAGACAAGTAGACGAGAGTGGGGTAAGTTGAGCCAAAGGGTTAGTTAAGCCACCCTTTGTTTCTAGAAAACCATAAACAAAATGAATCTTGTGAACAAATATTTAGGAAGAGGTCATGATTTCATAGAGTCTGTGAATTAAGAAACCACATGGAAAAAGTGGTTAAGCAAGTTAGAACCAAAAAACAGATTTTCACAAAGTCAAATTAATTTATTGTGTTATAGGTTTCATGATGCTTGTATCTAAACCAAAGTAAATAGTTCTAAGATTGTCTTGTACATGAGTTGGGGTCTCTATACACTACAATGTGTGTAGTAAAAATAGTTGAAAGTACTACTTAAGTTGTTTTTTGGGTTATCTGTACTTTCCGATTTATATATTTGACTACTTTTACTTTTACTTCACTACATTCCTAAAGAAAATGTTGTACTTTTTACTCCATACATTTTCCCTGACACCCAAAAGTACTTTAGCAGGACAGGAAAATGGCCTAATTCACACACTTATCAAGAGAACATCCCTGGTCTATTCGAGCAGCAGCAAGGGATGAAAAAATAGACAATGACACTGAAAGAGGTACATTGATTAGAAAATAACATGTACCTGTGCTTAAAATCTCTTATGGATTAGCCCCTTTTTTTCAATTTTCGCCTAAAATGACATACCCAAATCTAACTTTCTGTAGCTCAGGCCCTGAAGCAGGGATATGCATATTCTTGGTACCATTTGAAAGGAAACACTTTGAAGTTTATGGAAATGTGAAAGTAATGTAGTATAATATAACACAATAGATCTGGTAAAAGATAATTACAAAGAAAAAAACAACCGTTCTTTTGTATATTTTTTTGTACCATCTTTGAAATGCAAGAGAAAGGCCATAATGTATTATTCCAGCCCAGGTGCAATTTAGATTTCGGCCACTAGATGGCATCCGTGTATGTCTAATGTTTTAGACTGATCCAATGAACCATTGCATTTCTGTTCAAAATTATGTATGAAGACTGCCCAGATGTGCCTAATTTGTTTATTAATAACTTTTCATGTTCAAAATTGTGCACTCTCCTCAAACAATAGTATGGTATTCTTATTCTATTCTATAGCTACTGTAAATTGGACAGTGCAGTTAGATTAACAAGAATATAAGCTTTCTGCCAATATCAGATATGTCTATGTCCTGGGAAATTTTCTTGTTACTTACAACCTCATGCTAATCGCATTAGCCTACATTAGCTCAACCGTCCCGTGGAAGGGACACCAATCCCGAAGAAGTTTTAAAAAAAAGCTATGATAGCAGAGAGAAACAACCCACTGGGCACAGACGTCAATTCAATGTCTGTTCCACGTTGGGTCAATGTAATTTCATGAAATGACGTGGAAACAACTTTGATTCAACAGGTCTTATCTGTTGACATGGAGTCTGAGCATGCTAAACATATCAAGAATCTCGAGGACCAGTTTCATGGGCTTAGTAGCCTCAAATGTTGAGAACTTGCCTTTGAATTGGCACATAAAAACAACATCCCTGTCTCAGACAACTGGTCAAGAAATTGAAGGGTTAGTGATATTGAACCGATATCTATATCTGAATGTAGGCATATATTTAAGATATACCACAACATTAAACTTTGACCTACCAGCACCATCACAGGACACCATCTCCTACTTACCCCGTGAGGCACAATTTTACTCTGTCCCCATGCTCAATTTACCCCATACCCGGGGTAAATTGTGCCAAGAGACCACTTTTTTTGACAAGCTAAGTTTTCAAAACTGTTATGTTTACATGAATTCGGATTATTTCCAGGGATAGACAACATCCTGAAATACAGTAGATGTAGATACCTTTGGTAGAAAGAATACTGTATTTCCCTTGATGTAGCTGAATTTAAAACATGGCTCAACGTACCCCACTCCCCCCTACCCATAGAACGTATGCTGTTGTCAGTCATAAAACGGAATCTTATAGCCATCCATGATCAGGCTTCCACGGTAGCCTCCCCTCCCCCTGAGCTACCTTGTTATTACCCAGTTTTATTTGATGTGATTTTTTATTAAATCTTTAATGCTGCATTGTTGGAAAAGGACCCGTAAGTAAGCATTTCACTGTTAGTCTACACCTGGTGTCTATGAAGCATGTGACAAAGAACATTTGATTTGATTTATTGTGTGACTTGGGGTACTCAGGTGCGAACATGCGAAAATGCGGCAGATCCGGCGTTCAGTGACATTGCAGCCAACCGTGTGTGAGTGCGTGTGTGTGTGTCGTGGCATAGTGTGTGTGTGTTGGTTCTGCGCCAGAAACGGACACCCACTCGCTCACCTGTGAGCAAACAACGCAACAAGCAGGTCTTTCAATGACCTGTGCAGAAAGGTGTGGTTGGTTTGTAGTCAGTCACAGACAGTCAGTGATGGGGTATGAGCTTATAGGTTTTGGGGCCTGCGTTTCTGTAGTTAACCTCCCCATGACCAGTAATAAGCCCCTAGGCCCCTTACCTACTGCAGTTGTTAGTCCCCCTATCTATTAAAAGCTTATTTAAAATGTGCACATTTTATGTTCTTAAAGGGGCAATCAGCAGTTGCTACATCCATTTTTGTGATATGGACCCATTGATTCTTGAATAATATAACTTATAAAAGGCTCATGAGATTGGTCCAACTGCCATACCCCATGTAAACATAATCATGTTTTGAGGCTAAAACTATCATTTGTATATAATGGATGGTCAGTCCTTGCATCCATAGCTCTGTCTATTAATTTGAGAGTGGTAACATTTCTCCTGCCCCATCCTTAGCTTTTTACTGAAACAAGGAGAAAACGCGATGTTATTGTTTCTACTGTTGATTGCCGCTTTAATATGTGTGTCGGGTTGTGTTTTGTTGGGATACTGTTGCCCAACTTATATTTATGTATTGTCCAAGTAAGCTTGTGTGTAAACCTCAAATAGCGGTTTGGATAAATTATTGGACATGTAAAAGAATATGCACATAAGACATGAGAAGTTGTGCAATTGCAATTGACTGTGTTCAATTGTATTATAGCATGGGTTTTCTGTGACGCTCAAACCCTTGCCTATAGCTCTACGTAAGCTATGTGTGCGCACTGTGCGGGCGGGGTTGCAGAAAGGGAGCGTGAGGAAGGTGTTTGCTCTGTCCTGCTTTGCGTGCAAGAGAGGAGTGGTTCGTAGGCTTCAAGGAATGCAGGTAAATAATATGCACAAGGAGTTTCCATGACGACTTCTGATGTGGTGAGGTTTCCTGCAGCAATGTTGACTAAATAGAAAAAGGGTTTCTCTTTTTGTGTTTAGATGATTCTCAATCTCCACCTTTGAGTGCTCTCTCTTTGAAAAATAACAGACTCAATTAGGCCAGTTGGTGCACATGAATTAATTAAAAGCAGGAACGGTTACATCCCACTGGGCAGAAATTAGTTGAATCAACTTTGTTTCAAAGTAATTTGTCAACATAGTGTGACATGGAAAATACATTGGATTTGAAAAAGCAATCAGGCAGAGGCTGTTGTTTTGAGGGTGACAATTCAACCACAGGATTATGTCATCATGGTAACCAAATTTCAACATAGACAAACCGTGTATAAAATATGTTGGATTTGTACCTTAAAACAATGTCAGATCTCAACTTATATCCACTTTCAGAAATAAAAGAATAGGCTGGGCAGCACCTCCTACTGGAGAATGTACAGTGCGTTTGGAAAGTATCCAGACTCTTTGACGTTTTCCAAATTTTTTTTAACGTTACAGCCATTCCAAAATGTATTAAATTGCATTTTTCCCCTCATCAATCGACACCAATACACGAGATTTTTTTTTTTTACATATTTGCAAATATATACAGTTGAAGTTGGAAGTTTACATACACCTTAGCCTATATGTACATAGCTAACTAAATTACCTCGTACCCCTGCACATCGACTCGGTACTGGTACTCCCTGTATATAGCCATGTTACTTTCACTCGTTATTGTTCAAGTTTAAAATGTCATGTTTTTAATGTCACATGCACAGTACAGTGAAATGCCTTTCTTGCAAGCTCCAAACCCAACAATGCAGTAATCAATATTAATGTAGCATTAAAAATAACATAAGGTAGAACAAAAACACAAGAGAAATAGAAATAAGAAGAACACAAGAAAGTATGAAGTTATATACAGTTGAAGTCGGACGTTTACATACACCTTAGCCAAATACATTGAAACTCAGTTTTTCACAATTCCTGACATTTAATCCTAGTAAAAATTCCCTGTCTTAGGTCAGTTAGGATCACCACTTTATTTTACGAATGTGAAATGTCAGAATAATAGTAGAGAGAATGATTTATTTCAGCTTTTATTTCTTTCATCACATTTCCAGTGGGTCAGAAGTTTACATGCACTCAATTAGTACACTGCTCAAAAAAATAAAGGGAACACTTAAACAACACAATGTAACTCCAAGTCAATCACACTTCTGTGAAGTCAAACTGTCCACTTAGGAAGCAACACTGATTGACAATAAATTTCACATGCTGTTTTGCAAATTTGAATAGACCACAGGTGGAAATTATAGGCAATTAGCAAGACACCCCCAATAAAGGAGTGGTTCTGCAGGTTCCTATGCTTCCTGGCTGATGTTTTGGTCACTTTTGAATGCTGGCGGTGCTTTCACTCTAGTGGTAGCATGAGACGGAGTCTACAACCCACACAAGTGGCTCAGGTAGTGCAGCTCATCCAGGATGGCACATCAATGCGAGCTGTGGCAAGAAGGTTTGCTGTGTCTGTCAGCGTAGTGTCCAGAGCATGGAGGCGCTACCAGGAGACAGGCCAGTACATCAGGAGACGTGGAGGAGGCCGTAGGAGGGCAACAACCCAGCAGCAGGACCGCTACCTCCGCCTTTGTGCAAGGAGGAGCAGGAGGAGCACTGCCAGAGCCCTGTAAAATGACCCCCAGCAGGCCACAAATGTGCATGTGTCTGCTCAAAAGGTCAGAAACAGACTCCATGAGGGTGGTATGAGGGCCCGACATCCACAGGTGGGGGTTGTGCTTACAGCCCAACACCGTGCAGGACGTTTGGCATTTGCCAGAGAATACCAAGATTGGCAAATTCGCCACTGGCGCCCTGTGCTCTTCACAGATGAAAGCAGGTTCACACTGAGCACATGTGACAGACGTGACGGAGTCTGGAGACGCCATGGAGAACGTTCTGCTGCCTGCAACATCCTCCAGCATGACCGGTTTGGCGGTGGGTCAGTCATGGTGTGGGGTGGCATTTCTTTGGGGGGCCGCACAGCCCTCCATGTGCTCACCAGAGGTAGCCTGACTTCCATTAGGTACCGAGATGAGATCCTCAGACCCCTTGTGAGACCATATGCTGGTGCGGTTGGCCCTGGGTTCCTCCTAATGCAAGACAATGCTAGACCTCATGTGGCTGGAGTGTGTCAGCAGTTCCTGCAAGGGGAAGGCATTGATGATATGGACTGGCCCGCCCGTTCCCCAGACCTGAATCCAATTGAGCACATCTGGGACATCATGTCTCGCTCCATCCACCAACGCCACATTGGACCACATACTGTCCAGGAGTTGGCGGATGCTTTAGTCCAGATCTGGGGGGAGATCCCTCAGGAGACCATCCGCCACCTCATCAGGAGGATGCCCAGGCGTTGTAGGGAGGTCATACAGGCACGTGGAGGCCAAACACACTACTGAGCCTCATTTTGACTTGTTTTAAGGACATTACATCAAAGTTGGATCAGCCTGTAGTGTGGTTTTCCACTTTAATTTTGAGTGTGACTCCAAATCCAGACCTCCATGGGTTGATAAATTGGATTTCCATTGATTATTGTTGTGTGATTTTGTTGTCAGCACATTCAACTATGTAAAGAAAAAAGTATTTAATAAGATTATTTCATTCATTAAGATCTAGGATGTGTTATTTTAGTGTTCCCTTTATTTTTTTGAGCAGTGTATTTGGTAGCATTGCTTTAAATTGTTTAACTTGGGTCAAACGTTTCGGTAGCCTTCCACAAGCTTCCCACAATAAGTTGGGTGAATTTTGCCCATTCCTCCTGAGAGAGCTGGTGTAACTGAGTCAGGTTTGTAGGCCTCCTTGCTCGCACACGCTTTTTCAGTTCTGCCCACAAATTATCTATAGGATTGAGGTCAGGGCTTTGTGATGGCCACCCAAATACCTTGACTTTGTTGTCCTTAAGCCATTTTGCCACAACTTTGGAAGTATGCTTGGGGTTATTGTCCATTTGGAAGACCCATTTGCGACCAAGCTTTAACTTCCTGACTGATGTCTTGAGATGTTGCTTCAATATATCCACATAATTTTCCTCCTTCATGATGCCATCTATTTTATGAAGTGCACCAGTCCCTCCTGCAGCAAAGCACCCCCACATCATGATGCTGCCACCCCCGTGCTTCACGGTTGGGATGGTGTTATTCGGCTTGCAAGCCTCTCCCTTTTTCCTCCGAACATAACGATGGTCATTATGGCCAAACAGTTCTATTTTTGTTTCAACAGACCAGAGGACATTTCTCCAAAAGTACGATCTTTGTCCCCGTGTGCAGTTGCAAACCATAGTCTGGCTTTTTAATGGCAGTTTTGGAGCAGTGGCTTCTTCCTTGCTGAGCGGCCTTTCAGGTTATGTCGATATAGGACTCGTTTTACTGTGGATATAGATACTTTTGTACCTGTTTCCTCCAGCATCTTCACAAGGTCCTTTGCTGTTGTTCTGGGATAGATTTGCACTTTTCGCACCAAAGTACGTTCATCTCTAGGAGACAGAACACATCTCCTTCCTGAGCGGTATGACTGCTACGTGGTCCCATGGTGTTTATACTTGCGTACTATTGTTTGTACAGATGAACGTGGTACCTTCAGGTGTTTGGGAATTGCTCCCAAGGATGAACCAGACTTGTGAAGGTCTACAATTTATTTTCTGAGGTCTTGGCTGATTTCTTTTGATTTTCCCATGATGTCAAGCAAAGAGGCACTGAGTTTGAAGGTAGGCCTTGAAATACATCCACAGGTACACCTCCAGTTGACTGAAATTATGTCAATTGGCCTATCAGAAGCTTCTAAAGCCATGACATCATTTTCTGGAATTTTCTAAGCTGTTTAAAGGCACAGTCAACTTAGTGTATGTAACTTCTGACACACTGGAATTGTGATACAGTGAATTATTAGTGAAATAATCTGTCTGTAAACAATTGCTGGAAATATTACTTGTGTCATGTACAAAGTAGAAGTCCTAACCGACTTGCCAAAGCTATAGTTTGTTAACAAGAAATTTGTGGAGTGGTTGAAAAACAAGTTTTAATGACTTCAACCTAAGTTTATGTAAACTTCCGACTTCAACTGTATATAAAAAAACTTAAATAGCACATTTACTTAAATGTTCAGACCCTTTACTCAGTACTTTGTTGAAGCATCTTTGGCAGTGATTACAGCCTCAAGTCTTCTTGGGTATGATGCTACAAGCTTGGCACACCTGTATTTGGGGAGTTTCTCCCATTCTTCTCTGCAGATCCTCTTAAGCTCTGTCAGGTTGGATGAGGAGTGTCGTTGCACAGTTATTTTCAGGTCTCTTCAGAAATGTCAGTGACCATCGGGTTCTTGGTCACCAAGGCCCTTCTCCCCCAATTGCTCAGTTTGGCCGGGCGGCCAGCTCTGGGAAAAGTCTTGGTGTTTCCAAACTTCTTCCATTTAAGAATGATGGAGGACACTGTGTTCTTGGGGAACTTCAAGGCTGCAGACATTTTTGGTGCCTCGACACAATCCTGTCTGGGAGCTCTATGGACAATTCCTTCGACCTGGTTTGGTTGTTGCTCGGACATGCACTGTCAACTGTGGGACCTTATATAGACAGGTGTGTGCCTTTCCAAATCATGTCCAATCAATTGAATTTACCACAGGTGGAGTCCAATCAAGTTGTAGAAACATCTCAAGGATGATCAATGGAGTATCATAGCAAAGGGTCTGAATAATTATGTAAATAAAGTATTTCTGTTTTTATTTTGTAATAAATTAGCAAAAATGTCTAAAAATGTGTTTTCGCTTTCTCATTATGGGGTATTGTGTGTAGACTGTTAATTTAAAAAAAATGTAAAATAAATTTTAGAATAAGGCAGTAGCGTAACAAAATGTGGAAAAAGTAAAGTGGTCCAAATGCACTGTATCTATTTACAGCTACCCTCTGGTCTCCTATCCAGGGTTTTAAGGTCGGTGCTCTCCGGAATCTTTGGGATGTCCCTTCTCCATTGAAGTTGAAATGTAAAATGGTTAAGGTTAGGGTAGGGGTTAAGGCTAGGGTTAGGCTTTAGGGTAGGGTCATCCCAAGGACACCGGATAACACTGACCAGGGTTTTAACTAGGCCCAGCCCTGCTTAGCTATGATATTTGTCACTGACTATTACCAATGTGCTATCTTGAGAAACTAAATATATTCACTGTTGCTGTAGTAGTCATTCCAAATTGTACACTCTTAGAAAAAATGCTTCCAAAAGGGTTCTTTGGCTGTCCCCATAGGAGAACGCTTTTTGGTTCCAGGTAAGAACCCTTTTAGTTCCAGGTAGAACCCTTTTGGGTTCAATGTAGAATGGAACCAAAAAGGGTTCTTCAAAGGGTTCTCCTATGGTGACAGCCGAATAACCTTTTTAGGATCTAGATAGCACCTTTTTTCTAAGAGTGTAGGTTTAACAGAGCAAACGCAATGTGACCATACTTTATCACACATCATCAATAATGCTATTTAGGCCTACAGAACATTTGAAAGTCATCAACAGCTATTGTTTCAATTGAACCAAAGATTCTTCTAAAAATAGACAATAAAATAGGCCTAAGGTTTCAAGCTTCGGTTGATTTAAAATTGTAGGATATTTAGTGATAGCGAATTGTGTCAATGCAACAACATTTCAACATTTTAAGGAGCTGTATCTTCTGTTTGGATAGTTACATCTGTGCCACTAACTTAGTTTGGCTTTAAAGATGCAGTCTGGGATCTTAAGCACAACAAATTTGTAGCATATTGTACGAATTGGATTCGTACGCTATCATATGAATTGCAATATAGATATACAGTACAAGTCCAACATTTGGACACACCTACTCATTCAAGGGTTTTCTTTATTTTTACTATTTTCTACATTGTATAATAATAGTGAAGACATCAAAACTGTGAAATAACACGGAATCATGTAATAACCAAAAAAGTGTTATACAAATCAAAATATATTTTATATTTCAAGTTCTTCAAAGTAGCCACCCTTTGGCTTGATGACAGCTTTGAACACTCTTGGTATTCTCTCAACCACCTTCACCTGGAATGCTTTTCCAACAGAGTTCCTAAATATGCTGAGCACTTGTTGGCTGCTTTTCCTCCAATCTGCGGTCCAACTCATCCCAAACCATCTCAACTGGGTTGAGGTTGGGTGATTGTGGATGCCAGGTCATCAGATGCAGCACTCATCACTCTCCTTCTTGGTCAAATAGCTCTTACACAGCCTGTTGAAAAACAAATGATAGTCCCACTAAGCGCAAACCAGATGGGATGGCGTATCGCTGCAGAATGCTGTGGTAGCCATGCTGGTTATTTGTGCCTTGAATTGTAAATAAATCACAGACACAGTGTCACCAGCAAAGCACCATCACACCTCCTCTTCCATGCTTCACGGTGGGAACCACACATGTTGAGATCATCCTTTCACCTACTCTGTGTCTCACAAAGACACGGCGGTTGGAACCATAAATCTCAAATTTGGACTCATCAGACCAAAGGACAGATTTTCACCAGTCTAATGTCCATTGCCCAAGTTTCTTGGCCCAAGCAAGTCTCTTATTCTTATTTGTGTTATTTAGTAGTGGTTTCTTTGCAGCAATTCGACCATGAAGGCCTGATTCACGCAGTCTCCTCTGAACAGTTGATGTTGAGATGTGTCTGTTACTTGAACTCTGTGAAGCATTTATTTGGGCTGCAATCTGAGGTGCAGTTAACTCTAATGAACATATCCTCTGCAGCAGAAGTAACTCTGGGTCTTCCTTTCCTGTGGCGGTCCATCATGAAAGCCAGTTTCATCATAGCGCTTGATGGTTTTTGCAACTGCACTTAAAGAAACTTTAAAAGTAATTGACATTTTCCAGATGGACTGACCTTCATGTCTTAAAGTAATGATGGACTGTCGCTTCTCTTTGCTTATTTGAGCTATTCTTGCCATAATAAGGACTTGGTCTTTTACCAAATAGGGCTATCTTCTGTATACCACCACTACCTTGTCACAACACAATTGATTGGCTCAAACGCATTACGAAGGAAAGAAATTCCACAAATTAACTTTTAACAAGGCACACCAGTTAATTGAAATGCATTCCAGGTGAAGACCTCATGAAGCTGGTTGAGAGAATGCCAAGTGTGTGCAAAGCCGTCATCAAGTTGTTTTGATTTGTGTAACCCTTTTTTTTGTTGGTTACTACATGATTCCATATGTGTTATTTCAAAGTGTTGATGTTCACTATTATTCTATAAGGTAGAAAATAGTTAAGATAAAGAAATGTGAGTAGGTGTGAATGATTAGGTGTGTCTGAACTTTTGACTGGTATTGTATATATTATTACATTTTTTTGCAGGACATAACATATCATACAAAATGTAGTACACAATTGGATGATGTAATACACAATTGGATGACGTTTTACCTCATGAGCAGCACTTTCAAATTACTGGCTGAAAATATAAAAAAGTTCTGGAGCATCACTTTAATTCCAGTTTGTCTTAATTGATATATTGGATTCATGATCTCCATCTCAACCAAAAATCCAAGTTAAATAATAGGACTAAATAAAATCAAACTTTTTTTCAAGTGCATCCCACTAGGCAAAGATGTCAATTCAACTTCTATTCCACTTTGGCTCAATGGAAATCTGTTGAAATTATGTAAAAAGGAAGTTGATTCAACCAGTGTGTGCCCAGTGGTATTTAAAGTGTGATTTTATTATATTTAGTCCTTTTATTTAGATTTTTGGTTGAGATGGAGATGTGAATCCAACATATTAATTATTAATTTGAAGACAAACTGGAATTAAAGCCAGGCTAAATCAGTGGCACAGATGGAACTATCCAAGCAGAAGATACATCTCCTTAAAATTTTAATATTTGGTTGCGTTGGCAACCATACAATTCAATTTCAATTTTAAAATACAATAAAAAGCCTATTAACAAGTTAACAAATGATATGTTGGATTCACATCTTCAACTCAAGCAAAAATAAAAGTTAAAGACTGGGATTAAGCCAGTGGCTCAGATGGAATCTATTCAAGATGTAGATACATTCATTTTAAAAGTTGATATTTGGTTGGCTTGTCAACCAAACTCAATTCAATATTTATTTTGTAATACAGTAAATAGACATTTGGTTGACAACTAAACCAAAAGTCAGACATTGTTTTTCCATTGGAATTTGATTGTGCTTTTAGGTGGTTGACAGCATGGTGATAACACATTGGAAATGCAATTAACATTTGGCTGTATTTTGAGTGGATGAATATAGGTTTTAATCTCATTGATCAACATCTCAACCAAATATTACCCAATTATCCACGTTGAAATGACGTGGTGTACCCAGTGGGATAGGCCTATGCAGCAAAATGTGTTTATGAGTAAGAGACGTTTCAGACAGTATGAGACAAGGCAAATGTCAACTTGCTCATTGATCAAATAAGAGAGACACAATTAGGCCTAACAGTCGTTGCGCGTGCATTAATTTAAAGCAGGATATTTCACAGCAAATGAGTTTAGGCTTATGAGTAAGAAATGTCTCAGCATCAGAAAAAGCAAATGTCAACTTCGACATAAAAAAAAGAACTGAGCGTATTGTAACCAGCCACCTGAGTCATAGAGAAGACTTTCTGATGACCACAGCTTCTCATAATTCTTTAAAAGTCAACACCGCCAGCATCTCGCACGCACTTGTTTAGCCCTGGCTCACCAAATCCATGGTAACCACTTGTTGAAGCCTCACTGCCCGTTGCTAAGATATTGAATGTATTCTACCAGAAAATCCTCCTACCCCCATGACCCCTCACCAAACTCAACCCTCCGAACGCATAGGGCGCACAGGCTGGCCATCATCTGACTTCCGTCATGCAGTGGGACAACAAACTTTTTTTTACCTTTATTTAAATAGGCAAGTCAGTTAAGAACAAATTCTTATTTGAAATGATGGTCTATCCCGGCCAAACCCGGACGACGCTGGGCCAATGGGCGATGCACTATGGGACTCCCAATCACGGCCGGATGTGATACAGCCTGGATTCGAACTAGGGACTGTAGTGACTCCTCTTGCGCTGAGATGCAGGGAGCCCGAGTGGACCTTTGTCAATTTATACAGATCAATATACATGAATGCTGTCAAAAGTATGAACTTTTAAGTTTAAAAGGGTCCTTGCTACACAGTTCCACCACTCATGCCATCTGGCTAACCATTCGGCGCAAACAAAATGTTATCTTATCTCCCCCTCCATACACAACTTCCCAATTAGTGTGTTTCAATTATTGCACCCTTATTTAGGAATAGACCAAATTGTTCAAATCTCCAACTGCTTGGCCCAAATTAATATTCCGAGGGGTGCATGTGGTCATGGGCCGGGGCTAGTGTAGTGTGGGCCAATTTACGCACTTTCTTGGCTAGTTTCGCAGCCTTGAGTTCAGAGTTGCCAGGGAAACGACAGGCCGTGTTGGTAGAGTTAGTTGGGTCTTGAATGTCATATTGTCAGAGAGAGAGAGGGAGAGATGGTGGGTTTACCCCCCCCCCCCCCCCTCCTCCTCCTCCTCCTCCTCCCTTGCCCCACTCCACTCATATCTTCGCCATAGCTCTCCCATCCTCCCCTCCCCTCTACCCTGCGATTAGCCTGCGCAGGCTCTCCGATTTCCATGAGAATGGCGACGGGCGGTGAAAGGGTTAAGCCTGATCTGGAGAGAAGGGGCGATAAAGCCCCCGAATGCAACGCTAATTTTCTGCTCCGCGGGGGAGCGAGAGAAAGGGAACAAAGCTCTCCGGGGGAGTCGCCGAAGACTCCGCGGCTTTACTATGTGCACCTGCGAGCTCAAAAGCTAGGGACAATGTGCCTCCGAAACGGGCAATTATGAGTGGGCCAGCCACCCGCTTTCTCTCCGGAGAAGGAAGAGGTGGGCAAGAGGGGGGAGAAGTGAAATTTAAAAGACGGGGAGAAAAGTAAATGATCGACCCTAAATCATTCTACCCCCCCCCCCCCCCCCCGCGCCTCTCCTACACCCCGGACGCCTCTGTCCCATCTCCCCAAACGTTTTTTTGTCCGCCTCCTTCCGAAGTTTTATTTTAAGCATCCCCAAGCATAATAGTGTCCACCTGTGGTGCCACTGTTTAAACGTAAACCCGGCTCGTTTTGATTGAGCGCCTGATGTCAGGCCTATGGTTATTTTCTGTAATGATCGCGGACAGATGAGGTCACTCAAAACAGCTGAGCGGCCAAAACTGAAGAATAGGAACAATTGATAACGCGTTGTAAAACATTACCAGTCACTTTGGCTGGTTTTAAAATATTGGATTAAATAATTGCATTTTTTAGAGCCTGTATTATGCTCTTATTTCTCAACAACTTTGCCCGACAAAATATGCTCCAAATAAGTCCCATATCAAAAACCTTCACCGATGAATCGACCTCCAATCTGACGTGTAATCTACGCATTATGCATACTGTCACAGAGAATAGCCTGTAAATGGTGAGTCATCTTTCTGAAAATGCTATACTGATTCACATTTTTTACAATGGAGTGCATTTCTAATGTAAACGTTTAAAGAACAAAATAAAATTGCTTAAAATGTCGCAAAAAAACTGCTGCAAACATGCAAGGAATATATTTGGAGACCAGAGGATTTAAAAACGTTTTAATACTTGTCATCCATGCCACATGAAAATGAGTTAACAAAAATACCCTTAGTACAGGGGCCTTAAATTGCTTATTTATACACAATGCACATCAAAAGTTGCAAGACTCTCAAACAAGGATTAGACAACTAAATCAATTCTAAAAAAAGTTAAGTGTCACACTTGGATTGCAATAAACATTCATGTTTCATTATTCCTTTCATATATAGTATTTAAACCCAACCAAAAATAATTTGATGTCTTCCCTTTATGCAAGTTGTTTAGTGGATTGTACAATACTAAAAAGAGACTGTTGGAACATGACAGTTCCAGAATGGTTGTAATTGTATGTGGTTCTACCACTTCCACAGCCTAAAAATGTACCCACTTGCAGTTTCAGACTGCAAATAATTCTAAAATTGATTCTAAGTTTTAGCAGCACTGGTTTACTATTCATAAATTAGTTAGAGGGTGTTGTCAGATGAAACAAAGACAAATGAAATTTAACCATCAAGTCTTGTTACACTTGAGACAAAACTTTATGCCAACTCCTTTTGTCAGTCATTTTGTAGAAGTATAAAAAGGAAAGTGGAATGTGTTATCTGAAGACCTTAAGCAGCAGGCAACTCAAATATGAAACTGAGAAGCTGGAGACATTTATTGTAAAATTAATAGATTTTATTCTCTACCATTAGTTGCCCGGGCAGAATGTAGTAACGGTGCTTGGTTGGATAAGTAGAAATCCATACAAACATTTGCCGAGCTAGAGAAAAATAATTCAAATGCAGTTTGTAAAAAATTTAATTCAATAGAATGCAGCATTTGTATAAAATGTCATTCAGTTAAGAGTATTCTATGAACACAGTTAACCTGCAGAATACAACAGGGGTATCTGAACAATAAACATTAAGAACTTGGGACAACTCCTAATAACATTTACAAAACAAGTAAAAAAAACACAAAATGGATGACTAATGCAAACAATTACATTGTCTAATATAAAACTCATTGCAGCAGCAAGGGTTTATGTTAAAGGACGTCGCAAACTATTGGCATTTTGTTTATTAGTCCAATGTTGATACAGTCCCCAAATGATTTGCATATCAGCTGGCAAGTTTAAGATATATGATTTTCTAGAAGCAAAGTGTCACTTGCTACATGATACAAAATACATCATGTGGCAAGTGACTCTTCTTCTTGAAAATCATATATCTTGAAAACTTGACTGCTGACATGCAAAACATTTGGGGACTGTATCAACATTGGACTAATGAAAAAAAAAAAAAAAAATTGGAGTGGATTTTCCTTCAACTTAGAAAAGAAAGTTGAAGACAAACCAAAATGTATTGGTATGGCGTTTGGGCATACAGTACTACTAAACACACCCGTTCATCTCACATACTTGTTTCCATTGGATCCAATGAACTCATAAGATTGTCCAACAGACTATACCATGTCATCCTATGAAATTGGATTGGCTTTAAAAACAAGCACGCTTACTCACAAAGCAGTAGAAGGCACCAAGTGGCCATAATTGTATATTCAAAAAATAAGTCACTTCATTCAAGTTACTCTGTGCATTTCTCCCTTGGTCTCCCCCATTTCACTGCACTAGCAAGCGGTTAGTTGATTTGTGATGTTCCGTTCTGAGATAGGCCCCATTGGGCCACACAAACAAAACCAGTTCAGGAATCGCAATCCTCAGAATCCTTGTTGTGGGTCATGTGATTTGTATGTCACTGGCCTTAGGAGGATAGTGATTGACTGACCCAGTTCCCAGTGTTGCGTTCCCGTGGTGGGGCCCCTCTGTTGCTGCATCCCAAATGGCACCCTATTCCGTTTATAGTGCACTACTTTTGACCATGCAGGGCCCAGGTCAAAAGTAGACCACTATATGGGGAAATAGGGTGCCATTTGGGACACAACCCGTGTCTCCCTCCCAGTTGGTTTAGTTCATTATGATTACCGATCAACCCGAGGGGCCGACACTACTGTGCCAGTAGGACAATAACAGGAGACAGAACACAATGGAACAATTGTGAACATACTACAGTCACGTGCTTTGTGACATACATAGGGGCCTGGGCGTTTTTGAATGGAAGCTTGTGATGTCAAGCTCAGTTTTTGTCAAAGAGGGGGAAAAATATATATGTACACAAACAAACATTTAATCATCATAAAGTCTATGTACAGTACAGCAGCCCGTCATAATGAGAAGTTAATCGAGAAGGGTCTCCGTCCTAGAAGTGGATGGGCGACTGAACGAAACAACCTAGTCTTGGGACAGAGGACGGGATGGACGAGGGGGGGCTCATTATTGTAGTCAAAATGCAGAGGTAGAAAAATAACCTTTTTATATAAAGTCACTGTTTTTTATAACGCAACACGGGACCATAATGAGTGGGTCTGACAATGTTGTGCCCAGCATGTGACATAACTGGTGTCCTTGTGCCTCTCCAAGCCAGCACACTCACATTGAGTCCCAGTCACTATCCCCACCAATCCCTAGATATGAGTGAGAGGCACAGTCCCACTGAGATAGTGTTGCTGGACGCTGTATCCTCCTCTCTGGGAGACAGGGTCATTGGTGTCCCCCCCGGGGATGTACATACTGATCATATCCCTCAGGTCCCCCTGGAGAGGCCCGCGGTGGTGGTTAGGTCCACCAGTCGGGGAGTGTGACACTGGCTCTGGCTTCACCATGGACATGACTGGGTTGGGCTGCTGGTGGCTGCTGCTGTAAGACATGGGGCTGAGGAGGAAAGATGCTGTTATTGACTAAATTATATGAATGTTATGCTACAGTATGCCATGTCGGGCAACGCCACTAAATTGTCAGGTACACGTGCAACAGTCTAATCGGGTCTGCGCTATTCTACATGGCAGACAATCATGTCTACTCAGTTCAATACAAATCATTTATATCCGAAACATGTCGTTAAGAACGGACCGATTATGAAGTGTCCAATTTTTTAGTTTCATCTTAAATTTGCAACAAGTTCAGTATTTTCTTTGGAATATTAGAGTGGATTTGTCAAATAAAAAGAGTGCAGATTCATATTGATTCCAAGACAGACCCATCTGAATTAAATAATTACACCTGCATGAGTCAGAAGAGGGGCATGCAATAGATTATACTGGGTGCAGACAGACATGCATAGATCTGATGTGACCAGCAATGAGTCACCTTGAGGGAGAGCCCATGGAATCCACCCTGTCTGTTTACAAACAGCATGGGATAGGGATTGGGGACAGGACAGGTCCAGACTAGTTAGGCTACCAACTACAGCACCATGAAGCAAACTGCAGACATTCTCAGTTAAAGAATTCATCAACCAACTAAAGGCGCTTAACGATATCAGGGTGAGGAATTATTTTACATTGGAAGCATGAAAAAGCAGTGTGAATGTGTTAATTATGCAAAAAAATATATTAAAATGAAACTAAATGAATCACTGGTGTCTCTCTGCAAGAGGCCTGGGAGAAGGCACTGATGCGGACAAGAGGATTGTGGGTAAAGGACCACACACAAAGCTTTCCCATAGAGTGGGCCTCTACACATGCTCTACAATCCACAGGCATGAAAACAAGTAAACAGCCTACACCTAACCAATTTGATGTTTTTAAAACTGCAGTGTTTTGTGTTGTGTTGCAGGTATGAAACTGTGCGTGCTGTTATTTTGGCCCGGTTTCTTCTTAGAGACTTAATCTCGATGAGACTAGCCTGGTAAAATAAAAAAAGGTAAAAACTAAATTGTCAAAAATATTAACGCAAGTTCTAAAGACATAAGGTAGAATGTTTTAATAAATTATAGGTTAAATGACAGGTCAACCTTTTTTTTTAATGACTTTATCCTTAAATGTGTAGTATATTTAGCATTTCTGAAAAACAAAAATACAAAGTAATCTTCTGAAAAACAACAATTGGGAGAAAGACAAAACAAAAGTTATGGCTGTGCTGGATGGGTGAGGGTTGTGAGTCATGACATGGGTTCTAATTCATCTTAGTTTTAAACAGGCAGATCCAGTTAGGCCCCATGTGTTTGTTGCCAATCAGATTATAAATGTTCACAGAAATTCATCAAATGTGTGTGAGTGGGAATGTTGGAGGTGTTTAACAAACAAGCGTTTAATAACAAAATTTGAGCAACTCAAGTAATTCAAAACCCATCATGCTCATTATCTGACACATACATTTAGAAATACACTGACAAGGCGTGAAGCTGGCTGGACCTGTACTGATTGTATACTGCATTACTAATAAAATGTATTAAAATGCAGAAGTAATGTTACATAATTTGTTCCATGTTGGGCGATTAATAATTTATGGTCCATTAAAACAGCAGGCTATATCCTTTGTGATAAACTGGTCTTGAAATAATTGGGCCTAAAGTAATGTGATTTAACAATAAGTCTTGATTTAGTGCAACATTGATTCTGCAGCAACCACTGGTTTAAAGCAGAGAAAGTGGGTGTCTGTTCAGAATAGCTCAAATCTTATGACAATAACGAGAAAACGGCAATTTGCAAACTTCCGGCTGCCGATCCACTGACAAGTTTATAGTTGGTTCCAAATCAGAAAAGAAACGTTGTCTAGGCTATATAAAAGGGTACAAGCTTTCAAGTGTTGAGGTAAGTATTGAGGGTGACCTTTTCATACAATACGTAATAAACTCAGTAAATGCAGGTGTCAGATTACAAGGGTGGCAACTGGCGAGCGAGCACTGTCATTAAGCTCTCGTTATCAAAACTGGATTTACATGAGCTATAAAACACTGTCCTTCTCAATTAGGCATTAGAATCAGAACATGCGGAATGGAATTTAGAACTTGAGCATATCCTACCTGTAAGTGTTGGCGCCGTTCATATAGGTCTGTGCTGCGGTCATGGCCTGGGGGTACTGGAGCGCGGACAGGTCGTAGCGGTGCAGCTGCTGAGTGTAGCCCAGGGCCTCGCTCTGCATCCCGGCGTAACCTCCCGCCGGGCCCCACCCGTAACTCTCCATCCTGGGGCTCCCACCTTGGCCCTGCGCTGCGGCCGCAGCCAGCAGGTTCCCGGCAGAGAGAGGGTACTTTCCCATCTGGTTGTCCTTCTTGAGCAGGGGCTTGGATTTACGGCGTGGTTTGTACTTGTAATCGGGGTAATCCTTCATGTGCACCGCCCTGAGGCGCTTTGCTTCGTCAATGAATGGCCGCTTCTCAGCATCAGTCAGTAGCTTCCACTCGGCGCCCAGCCGCTTGCTGATCTCAGAGTTGTGCATCTTGGGGTTCTCCTGGGCCATCTTGCGGCGCTGGCCCCTAGACCAGACCATGAAGGCATTCATGGGTCTTTTGACCTTGTCCATGGGGTCCCCGCCCGGAGGACACAGGGATTTGGACCCCGGGTGAGAGTTGCCGGTGACCGGAGACATGGCGGTTTGGTGCGACTGCTGTTGCCCAGAGGGCTTCAACTCGTGTTCCATCATGTTATACATAGTTGTCCGGAACTTGTTAAGTGTCTCAGTTCAAAATAAATCAAGTTAAAAATGTATTTAATAAAACGAAGTAAACAGTCACAGCCTTTGTCACCTTACCTGTCGACTTCTGCCCGGGTGGTTTTCCCGTTCTAGAATGACAAGTGGAAACCGAATGCACAAAGTGTTCCAAATCAACTAATTAGAAGACACCCGATTCGAACAACGGGGAATAAATTACGAGTCGGTGTGTGTGAAGCGATCATTAGGCTACATAAATAATCAAGCGAGAGAAAACTCAACGATAAAATGTTTAAGGAATTGTTTGAGCTGTAAAAAAATAATAATTAAAAAACCCTTCAATCTGTAAGCCTATTTCTTTCTGCGCAGGGTTTCAAACAACCACCTGTAGAGACTCAATTCTGTAAACTGAAGAGTCCTGCGTGATAACAAAAAAAGTGATTCCATTTCAATCGTGCGGTTTTTCAGGAGATAATTGTATTCGAAGGGTCCGGACCAATCCCCGAGCGCGATAGGCTTCCCCGTGCGCGCGCTCATTTGCTTAACTATAGGAGGGGGCGCGAGCTGCATGTGCTGGAGGCACTGAGGAGTGGAGAGCACTTGTTGATGAGCGATAGAAAGTGTGTGAGAGGGACGGGGTGCTTTTCAATGAGAAAAGTAATAATCCCGCATACACTCATTTAAAAGTGTGAATTTTGCTCTAATTATTTAGAATAAAGAGTTTAAAAATCATGCCATTGGCAGTTTGGCACACAGCCAGCATGCGCATGAATGGATGTTCATAAACTCGTTTTACTTTTTCTGCTTCCACGATTACGAGCAAAACGGACCAAATGTAAACAAATGATCAAACATGAATATATTTTAACATATTTCATCGACTTTTGTTTTCATCATCATTTCAAGACAATAATTTTTAGGCTATTTTATACAAGGATACTTTTATTGCGCTTGGAACAAAATTCACACAATCCTATTTCAGTCCACAACAACAGCCACAATGACAAATTACGTTTACCAAATGAGTTTGTTGTGTCTGTGAGCGTGTCTGCTCGTTTTCTAGACGTCTGACATCGTTCAAACGATTGTTAGCCTATAAAGACGTCCATGACTTCTATACATGGTATTGATACGCTTACAATGGCGCACAGAATCACGGTGGGGTTCCATGAGAATGAGGAAAAGGTCTGTTGGTTCGGCCAAATAGAAGCTTTTCTAACGCTGCAGTTCCAAAGGAATAGGTCTTTGTTAATGTTTTCCAAACCTACGAGGGGCATGCTGTCTCTATTTACCCTAGTACCCAACATCCTCCTTCCTTTCATACCATTATTTTGAAAGGAAAGGATACAGACCTGTCATCATTCAAGTGATGTCGAGCCTATAACTACAGGTGTATGCTCCTCTCCAAGCTCCATCAAAAAGTAATACATGGATGAATCACTAAAGTGGTTATCTTTGGATAATATAGACCTAGTGTATACAGTAAATTGGTACTTTCATTTTACCAATATATTCAATGCACTTTTAAAGTGATTTTTTTGTACTTTGAAACAACTCATGGTGCTGTCAGGTCACAGTGAAGTTTAGAATCTGCTAACAGTCTTTAGTTGCTCTCTGAGGTTTCTAGCATCCAGGTGACCCATGGGAAGAGCTCAGGTGAGAGAGGAGCAATAGGTGAGAAAGTTTCTGTGAGAGTCACCTGGCTGCCAGACGTTATAACCTGTTGGTGTGTGTGTGTGTGTGTGTGTGTGTTCCCCCAATAGGTGAGACAGTTTCTGTGAGAGTAACCTGGCTGACAACACCTAACTGACAAATGTTATAAATCGCTCTCTCTTTCACTCACTGTCAATGCCCCCCTCTCTCTCTCTCTCTCTCTCTCTCTCTCTCTGGGTACCTCAGCGTCTGCAAGAGTTTAAGTGCATGTGCTTGATGGCAGGTGTGTTGAAGAGTGTTTTGTGTGTGTGTGTGTAAGTGTATTAGAGGGAGAGAGTGTGTTTGGTGCAGGTGTACAGTATGTTACGTAAGAGTGTGTGTTTGTATGTGTGTGTTCTGTATACGCCTATGGAGCGCAGGTGTGTGTGAGATTGTGCATCTTGGTGGGGAGCTACAAGCCTTAGAGAGAGTGTGTGTAAATGAGTGAGAGAGTGTGAGTTTTGTATGGTGAGTGGTGTTTGTGTGTTTTAGGCCTTTGGGTTGCAGGTGTTGTGTGTGTGTGTGTGTGTGGTGTGTGTGTGTGTGTGTGTGTGTGTGTGTGTTCTGTATGGTGCAGCCAGGTGTGTGATTGAGTGTGTGTGACTGTGTGTGAGTGTATTGTATGGTGAAGCCAGGTGTTGGGTCTTCTCTGTTCGTGACTGACAGAAACGCCCAGACGCCAATCACACCGGGGATTGTGGGGCTCCACTCTGCCGTTTCCGTTTCCAAGACAACCCCCTTTGGAATCTTTTGCAACACTCCCTCCCTTTCTCCTCTCCTCTTTTCCACTCTCTCACTCTCCCAGTCTTTTTTTTTTCTTCTTTCTCCTTTTTTTTGTACAAAAACAACTCGCCAACTCAGGACCTCTGCCTCAGTCACACACTCTCACACGGACACACACACACACACAGTCTCTTTCCCCCTTTTTCTCTCCCTTCAAACACACACACGCACACTGTAATGCACCACCCACCACTTTGCCTAGGCCACTCTTTTGTCAATGTTAAAATCCTGTTTTCAAGTCCTTGAAAGTTAAAATCTGCAGAAGCAAGTTGCAACAAGGTTTTCCATTCCTACTGCTTGACAAAAGTCCAAACACTCACACCATTGTCCCGGGCCTTGCTTCAATACTAATTGACTGGTGCGGCAGCACCTGTGCTATTGTACTATATGTTTACTATTATAGCTCACTAATCACTTAAATATGGTGTTAGTTCGCATTTCTACACATAGGCTACATCAAATAAAATATATTATTTGTCACATACTTTGTAAACAACAGATGTAGACTAATAGTGAAATGCTTACTTACAGGTCCCTTTCCAACGATGCAGAGTTAAGATAAAGATACAAAAAGATACAAATAGTGACAAGGAATAAATACACAGTGAATAACGAATAACAACAAACACCTACACCATTGAGAGCATCTTGACTGGCTGCATCACTGCTCAGTATGGCAACAGAACCGCCCTCGATCACATGGCGCTACAGATGGTGGTGCGGACAGCATAGTACATCACTGGGGCCTAGCTCTCTGCCATCCAAGACCTTTATAACAGGCAGTGTGAAAGGAAGGCCCGGAAAATTGTTAAAGACTCCAGCCACCCCAGCGCCACAGACTGTTCTCTCTGCTTCTGCACGGCAAGCGGTACCGGTGCATCAAATATGATACAAACAGGCTCCTGAACAGCTTCTATCCACAAGCCATAAGATTGCTAAATAACTAACAGAATGGCTACACAGACTGAGTTGACCCTTGTATTTTATTTTTTACATTGTCTCTGCACACTCAAGGACTCTACACACCCCATCACACACATAACATGCACACACATTTATACTGACTCTACACAATCGCGCACACACATACACTCACATACAATCATAATTTACGCTGCTGCAACTCTGTTTATCATATATCCTGATGCTTAGTCACCTTACCCCTATACATATCTACCTCCATCACTCTAGTATCCTTGCACATTGTAAATATGGTATTGGAACTGACCCTGAACAGTTGAAGTCGGAAGTTTACATAAACTTAGGTTGAAGTCATTAAAACTCGTTTTTCAACCACTCCACAAATTTCTTTAACAAACTATAGTTTTGGCAAGTCGGTTAGGACATCTACTTTGTGCATGATACAAGTCATTTTTCCAACAATTGTTTACAGACAGATTATTTCACTTATAATTCACTGTATCACAATTCCAGTGGGTCAGAAGTTTACATACACTAAGTTGACTGTGCCTTTAAACAGCTTGGAAAATTCCATAAAATAATGTCATGGCTTTAGAAGCTTCTGATGGGCTAATTGACATCATTTGAGTCAATTGGAGGTGTACCTGTGGATGTATTTCAAGGCCTACCTTCAAACTCAGTGCCTCTTTGCTTGACACCATGGGAAAATAAAAATAAATCAGCCAAGACCTCAGAATTTTTTTTTGTAGACCTCCACAAGTCTGATTCATCCTTGGGAGCAATTTCCAAACGCCTGAAGGTACCACGTTCATCTGTACAAACAATAGTACGCAAGTAAAAACACCATGGGACCACGCGAAAAGTGCAAATCAATCTCAAAACAACAGCAAAGGACCTTGTGAAGATGCTGGAGGAAACGGGTACAAAAGTATCTATATCCACAGTAAAACGAGTCCTATATTGTCATAACCTGAAAGGCCGCTCTGCAAGGAAGAAGCCACTGCTCCAAAACCGCCATAAAAAAGCCAGACTACGGTTTGCAACTGCACATGGGGACAAAGATCGTACCTTTTTGAGAAATGTCCTCTGGTCTGATGAAACAAAAATAGAACTGTTTGGCCATAATGACCATCGTTATGTTTGGAGGAAAAAGGGGGAGGCTTGCAAGCCGAAGAACACCATCCCAACCGTGAAGCACGGGGGTGGCAGCATCATGTTGTGGGGGTGCTTTGCTGCAGTAGGGACTGGTGCACTTCACAAAATAGATGGCATCATGAGGAAGGGAAATTATGTGGATATATTGAAGAAACATCTCAAGACATCAGTCAGGAAGTTAAAGCTTGGTCGCAAATGGGTCTCCCAAACGGACAATGACCCCAAGCATACTTATGAAGTTATGGCAAAATGGCTTAAGGACAACAAAGTCAAGGTATTGGAGTGGCCATCACAAAGCCCTGAACTCAATCCCATAGAACATTTGTGGACAGATCTGAAAATCCGTGTGCGAGCAAGGAGGCCTACAAACCTGACTTAGTTACACCAGCTCTGTCAAGGGGAATGGGCAAAAATTCACCCAACTTATTGTGGGGAGCTTGTGGAAGGCTACCCAAAACGTTTGACCCAAGTTAAACAATTTAAAGGCAATGCTACCAAATACTAATTGAGTGTATGTAAACTTCTGACCCACTGGGAATGTGATGAAAGAAATAAAAGCTTAAACAAATCATTCTCCCTACTATTATTCTGACATTTCACATTCGTAAAATAAAGTGGTGATCCTAACTGACCTAAGACAGGGAATCTTTACTAGGATTAAATGTCAGGAATTGTGAAAAACTGAGTTGAAATGTATTTGACTAAGGTGTATGTAAACTTCCGACTTCAACTGTATATAACTTCATACTTTCTTGTGTTCTTCTTATTTCTATTTCTCTTGTGTTTTTGTTCTACCTTATGTTATTTTTAATGCTACATTAATATTGATTACTGCATTGTTGGGTTTGGAGCTTGCAAGAAAGGCATTTCACTGTACTGTGCATGTGACATTAAAAACATGACATTTTAAACTTGAACAATAACGAGTAAAAGTAACATGGCTATATACAGGGAGTACCAGTACCGAGTCGATGTGCAGGGGTACGAGGTAATTGACTAGGCAACAGGATAGATAATAGACAGTAGAAGCAGCGTATGTGGTGAGTTTGAATGTGTGTGTCAGTGTGAGTGTGTGTGTGGCGTCAGTATGCATGTGCTATGTGTGTGTGTTAGGATGTCAGTGTAAGTATGTGTGAGTGTGTGGGTAGAGTCCATTGTGTGTGCATAGAGTCAGGGCAAGAGAGTTAGTGCAATAGATGGTCAATGCAGGTAGTCCGGGAAGCCATTTGATTAACTATTTAGCAGTCTTGTTTTGTATTCTTATGGCTTGGGGGTAGAAGCTGTTCAGGGTCCGATTGGTTGCAGACTTGGTGTATTGGTACCGCTTGTCATGCGGTAGCAGAGAGAACAGTCTATGGCTTGGGCCTTCCTCTGACACGGCCTGGTATATAGGTCCTGGATGGCCACCCACTGTAGCACCTTGCAGTCGGTTGCCTTGCAGTTGCCGTACCAAGTGGTGATGGAGCCAGTCAAGATGCTGTCAATGGTGCAGCTATAGAACTTTCTTGAAGATGCTTAGAAAAATTGGCGGTCTACTTGCTCACCGATGTAGTTTTGTCAAGACGCAGCCTCGCTTGCCTCGCTTTCGCCGCTGCTTTCGAATCCCGGGAACAGGGCCTGGTCCGGTGTAAGCAGAACATCCAGAGTTGAAGTAAAAATCGTCATCCAAATCAAGGTTAGTGATAGCTGTTCTGATGTTCAGAAGCAGTTTTTCGTGATAGAAAATGATGAGGGAAACATTACAAAGATCAATGTAAAAAAACACACAAAATAGCAGAATTGGTCAGGAGCCTGTAAGACGGTAGCTATCCACTGCACCGCCATCCTAGTGGTAGTGTGCTTTAGGATGTGAGTACACAGTCTATATACTGTCTGTGACTTTGGCTGTTGTTGTTGTGAACTCAAAGACTGATCTGAAATCAGTTGGATCACATTTCTCAGTGATTTCTGTCATGATTCTAGTGGTTTGTAGCCTATAATGTTCCGTTTCAGTTAATACTGTCGGTACAACCCAGCTATGGGGAGGCGCACTCTTGAGACTTCCATTGAAGAACTAAAATCACGCCTGACGAGGCCAATGGAATCCGCGACTCGCTGGAAGCCCCGCTTTCCACAGGTGATAAGCATGAGGCTCGGATTCATTCCTTAAATTCTTCACCTCGACGTGAGCAGGAACGATTCACGCTACTAAAAAACAAACATTTTTGGAACACGAGACTATCTCACTTGGCGCCAACATAACTGTCCGTTTGTGATAGAGCGTGCTCACCCCCTGGACGTTGTGTGCTGGAGTTTGTATTTGTTTTCATAGTTTTCTAATCACAAGCAAATTGAAGAATAACAAATTGTTTGTGATAAGAAAACTAAGAGTAAAATGGCAAAAAATGCATTTAGACGACAAAGGCTAAGCCGGGTACGGGTTTTGCGACCATGCCCACAGTCATGTGGTTATTTTGTTTCTCCGATGAGGTTATTTTGTTTCGGCTTGAAGCGCGCTCAGGCGGCCCTCGCTTGAACCATATTCACAATGCCAGAGGCTGCGTTCAAACTCCTTGGATAGACTTGCAGTATTCTTGAGAAAGCTTGGGGTTACCAATGGCGACCTTCCTCTCCTGGATGCCAGTACCTCGGCCGAATTGCAGGACACATGGAGGGATTTGGGGCTGTTGTCCGAGGAGATGGAACTAGCCTCCCAGCAGGGCAATAGTGAGCCGGCTGACTCGGTCTTCCACGGTGACGCACAGGGCCCAGGTTTGGATGAGGACATGGTGTCCCTTGCAGGCTCCGAGGGTTTCTCAGTTGATGAGGAGGATTTAGTTCCAGGGTAGCCACCTCCTCATGCTATTGGTGTAGCGGGAGGAAGCCCTGGTATCCAACGTGTCATTCAGAGAACTGTGCCACGTTTGGAAGTGGAGTGACCCCCCCTCCCACAGCAGAAATCATCCAGGTTCGGAGGGAAGTACCTGCCCCCTGTGACCACCTCAGTCAAGCACCACCTGTGAGGAATTGACGACAACCTGGTCCAAGCCGCATTCAGCTAAAATGATGCTGCATGGGTATCAGGCCCTACACCCAAACAAGGGCACTGCGTTCATCCACCACTGGCCTGCTGGCCCCCCTACCTCTGAGGAAGCACAGTTCCCGCTCAGCCCAGTCAAAACTGTTCGCTGCTCTGGCACCCCAATGGTGGAACAAGCTCCCTCACGACGCCAGGACAGCGGAGTCAATCACCACCTTCCGGAGACACCTGAAACCCCACCTCTTTAAGGAATACCTAGGATAGGATAAAGTAATCCTTCTAACCCCCCCCCCCCCCCTTAAAAGATTTAGATGCACTATTGTAAAGTGGTTGTTCCACTGGATATCATAAGGTGAATGCACCATTTTGTAAGTCGCTCTGGATAAGAGCGTCTGCTAAATGACTTAAATGTAAATGTAAATATTTGCACTTCATGGATTTGGAGGGGATGGAGAAGGCGGGGCTGGTGCACACACCTCTGGTGGATGGTAAGCTGGCTGGCTATCTAGCTCTGTTGGCTAACACAGATGTGGCTAATGCTAATCCTACACTACATCCTACATGGTGGCTTACATCTACAGGCAGCGAGGGGGTGACCCGGTCTCTCCCCCTCCTCACATTAGCGTGCTCTCTGTGGCTGTGGAGCAGTGCGCACTTTCTCTTGCTTCAGGTGATGCATGTTCCCGGGTACCTCAACTTAGGTGTGGATTTGCTATTCAGGGGAGGCCCTCTCCCTTAAGAGTGGAGGTTACACCCCTGGGTGGTTACCCAGATATGGAAGAGGTTTGGCAGGGCTGACGGAGATCTTTACGCATCGCGAGAAAACATACAGTGTTGTATGTTTTTCACGGTGAGAGACCTGAGTGATCCTTTGGGAACGGACGCTCTGGCGCACCAGTGACCTAGAACCCTCATTTACGCATTCCCCCCTGTGGAACTGATTTAGCCAACTGTGGAGAGGGTGCACTGGCAGGTCTTATCACTGATTCTTGTGGCTCCTCGTCGGCCCAGGTAGCCTTAGTTTGCGGATATCATTCACCTGTTGAGCGGGGGGTCTCACTAATACTGCTGCCAGCAACGTTTGGGTCTCATAGTGCGTCCCTTTTAGATGGTTACTCATTGTCCCTGTAATATAATTACTGTACCTCAATTCCACATCGCAAAGTTTGCATTTCCTTCCCATTTAACTTCTCAAAGCATTGCCATACAGGACTTCGCTGCTGACGTTTGTCTTTCTTTCTTTTTCCAACTGTTAAAAACAATGACATAGTGGTGGAGAATTGATTCCTTGACTCCTTGCACGTCAACTCCCGGTGTCAACTCCCATTTCTGAGTGTCAATATTTGATTCTGCTAGGAATCAACTCCTAAGATTCAGTATTTTTGGAATGTACTTCCGAGAACACAAACACCTGCATCTTTCATAGTGAGCTAGTGAGGGATGGAGAGAGAGGGGCAAAGTATAGGCAGGTCGGCAACCAGGCAGACAGCGTCAGAACCGTAAACTAGGCCTATCTATCGTCAGTCAAAAGATGTATCCCGAAATGGAATGCTGTACCTTGCAATTTCTTGGCTTGCAATGTCTCGCAACTTCAGTAAAGCAGGAGCTATCATAAACTAATATGTAGGGATACTGAGATGAATTTAAAAAAAATAATAATAATTGAATTCACCTTTATTTAACCTGGTAGGCAAGTTGAGAACAAGTTCTCATTTACAACTGCGACCTGGCCAAGATAAAGCAAAGCAATGCAACACAAACAACAACACAGAGTTACACATGGAATAAACAAACGTACAGTCAATAACACAATAGGAAAGAAATCTATATACAGTGTGTGCAAATTAGGTAAGATCAGGGAGGTAAGGCAATAAATAGGCCGTAGCGGCGAAGTAATTACAATTTAGCAATTAAACACTGGAGTGATAGATGTGTAGAAGATGAATGTGCAAGTAGATACTGGGGTGCAAAGGAGGAAAAAAAATAAATAACAATATGGGGATGAGGTAGTTGGATGGGCTATTTACAGATGGGCTATGTACAGGTGCAGTGATCTGTGAGCTGCTCTGACAGCTGATGCTTAAAGTTAGTGAGGGAGATATGAGTCTCCAGCTTCAGTGATTTTTGCAATTCGTTCCAGTCATTGGCAGCAGAGAACTGGAAGGAAAGGCGGCCAAAGGAGGAATTGGCTTTGGGGGTGACTAGTGAAATATACCTGCTGGAGCGCATGCTACGGGTGGGTGCTGCTATTGTGACCAGTGAGCTGAGATAAGGCGGGATTTACCTAGAAAAGACATATAGATGACCTGGAGCCAGTGGGTTTGGCGACGAATATGAAGAGAGGGCCAGTCAATGAGAGCATACAGGTCGCAGTGGTGGGTAGTATATGGGACTTTGGTGACAAAATGGATGGCACTGTGATAGACTGCATCCAATTTGCTGAGTAGAGTGTTGGAGGCTATTTTATAAATGACATCGCCGAAGTCAAGGATCAGTAGGATAGTCAGTTTTACCGAGGGTATGTTTGGCAGCATGAGTGAAGGAACGCTGGGCGGCAGCGTGGCCTAGTGGTTAGAGCGTTGGACTAATAACCGAAAGGTTGCAAAATCAAATCCCCGAGCTGACAAGGTACAAATCTGTCGTTCTGCCCCTGAAGAAGGCAGTTAACCCACTGTTCCTAGGCCGTCAAAATAAGAATTTGTTCTTAACCGACTTGCCTAGTTAAATAAAGGTAAAATAAAAAAGGATGCTTTGTTGCGAAAAATGAAGCCAATTCTAGATTTCATTTTGAAAGGGAGATGCTTAATGTAAGTCTGGAAGGAGAGTTTACAGTCTAACCAGACACCTAGGTACTTATAATTGTCCATATATTCTAAGTCCGAACCGTCTAGAGTAGTGATGCTGGACGGGCGGGCAGGTGCGGGCAGCGATCGGTTGAAGAGCATGCATTTAGTTTTACTTGCATTTAAGAGCAGTTGGATGCCACCGAAGGAGAGTTGTATGGCATTGAAGCTCGTCTGGAGGTTAGCTAACACAGTGTCCAAAGAAGGGCCAGAAGTATACAGAATGGTGTCGTCTGCGTAGAGGTGGATCAGAGAATCACCAGCAGCAAGAGTGACATCATTGATGTATACAGAGAAAAGAGTCGGCCCGAGAATTGGACCCTGTGGCACCCCCAAAGAGACTGCCAGAGGTCCGGACAACAGGCCCTCCGATTTTACACAATGAACTCTATCTGAGAAGTAGTTGGTGAACCAGGCGAGGCAGTCATTTGAGAAACCAAGGCTGTTGTGTCTGCCGATTAGAATGTGGTGATTGACAGAGTCGAAAGCCTTGGCCAGGTCAATGAATATGGCTGCACAGTATTGTCTTTTATCGATGGTGGTTATGATATCGTTTAGGATCTTGAGCGTGGCTGAGTGTCACCCATGACCAGCTCGGAAACCAGATTGCATAGCAGAAAGATACGGTGGGATTCGAAATGGTCGGTGATCTGTTTGTTAACTTGGCTTTCGAAGACCTTAGAAAGGAAGGGTAGGATAGATATAGGTCTGTAACAGTTTGGGTCTAGAGTGTCTCCCCCTTTGAAGAAGGGATTTGGGTGAAGGAGAAATGGGGGAGGTTTGGGCAAGATCCTGTCGGGGGTGCAGGGCTGTTGACCGGGGTAGGGGTAGCCAGGTGGAAAGCATGGCCAGCCGTAGAAAAATGCTTATTGAAATTCTCAATTATCGTGGATTTATCGGTGGTGACAGTGTTTCCTAGCCTCAGTGCAGTGGGCAGCTGGGAGGAGGTGATCTTATTCTCCATGGACTTTACAGTGTTCCAGAACATTTTGGAGTTTGTGCTACAGGATGCAAATTTCTGTTTGAAAAAGCTCGCCTTTGCTTTCCTAACTGCCTGTGTATATTGGTTCCTAACTTCCCTGAAAAGTTGCATATCGCGGAGGTTATTCAATGCTAATGCAGTACGCCACAGGATGTTTTTGTTGGTCAAGGGCAGTCAGATCTGGAGTGAACCAAGGGCTATATCTGTTCCTGGTTCTACATTTTTTGAACGGGCATGCTTATTTAAGATGGTGAGGAAAGCACTTTTAAAGAATAACCAGGCATCCTCTACTGACAGAACGAGGTCAATATCCTTCTAGGATACCCAGGCCAGGTTGATTAGAAAGGCCTGCTCGCTGAAGTGTTTTAGGGAGCGTTTGACAGTGATGAGGGGTGGTCGTTTGACCGCAGAACCATTACGGACGCAGGCAATGAGGCAGTGATCGCTGAGATCCTGGTTGAAGACAGCAGAGGTGTATTTAGAGGGCAGGTTAGTCAGGATGATATCTGTGAGGGTGCCCATGTTTACAGATTTGGGGTTGTACCTGGTAGGTTCATTGATAATTTGTGTGAGATTGAGGGCATCTAGTTTAGATTGTAGGACGGCCGGGGTGTTAAACATGTCCCAGTGTAGGTCACCTAGCAGTACAAGCTCTGAAGATAGATGGGGGGGCAATCAATTCACATATGGTGTCCAGGGCACAGCTGGTGGCAGAAGGTGGTCTATAACAAGCGGAAACAGTGAGAGACTTGTTTCTGGAAAGGTGGATTTTTAGAAGTAGAGGCTCGAATTGTTTGGTCACAGACCTGGATAGTATGACAGAGCTCTGCAGGCTTTCTCTGCAGTAGATTGCAACTCCGCCCCCTTTGGCAGTTCTATCTTGTCGGAAAATGTTATAGTTAGGGATGGAAATGTCAGGATTTTTGGTGGCCTTCCTAAGCCAGGATTCAGACATGGCTAGGACATACGGGTTGGCAGAGTGTGCCAAAGCAGTGAGTAAAACAAACTTAGGGAGGAGGCTTCTAATGTTAACATGCATGAAACCAAGGCTTTTACGGTTACAGAAGTCAACAAATGAGACCGCCTGGGGAATGGGAGTGGAGCTAGGTGCTGGTAGGTTGGGGGTATGGTAGGATGTGAATACAGTGGAGGTAAACCTAGGCATTGAGTGGCGATGAGAGAGGTTTTGTCTCTAGAGACATCATTTAGACCAGGTGAGGTCACCTCATGTGTGGGAGGTGAAACAAACGGGCTAGATAAGGCATATTGAGCAGGGCTAGAGTCTCTACAGTGAAATAAGACAATAATCACTAACCAAAACAGCAATGGACAAGACATATTGACATTAGGGAGAGGCATGCGTAGCCGAGTGATCATAGGGACCAGTGGGAGGCTAAGCAAGCTGGAGACACGGCGATTCAGACAGCTAGCGAGTCGGGGCTAGCAGAAGGGCCTTAGGGGGGATATCGCGACGGAAGAGGTCTGTTGTAGCCCCCTTGGACGGTTACGTCGGTAGACCAGTCGTGTTGGATTGGCAGGGCTCCGTGTAGGCAGTAAAAGGGTCCAATTGGCAAAATAGGTATTGTAGCCCAAGAAATTGGCTGATGGTCCTCTTCAGCTAACAGTCTGATATGCTCTAGACAGCTAGCGGGCCGCGGCTAGCTGATGGGCCTTCAGGGGACGTCGCGACGGAGGAGCCTGTTGAAACCCCTCGGGCGAATTACGTCGGTAGACCAGTCGTAGTGGAACCGGCGGGGCTCCGTGTCGGCAGTAAAAGGGGTCCAGGCCAATTGGAAAAATAAGTATTGTAGCCCAAGGACTGCTTGATGGACCTCTTCAGCTAGCCGGGAGATGGGCCTAGCACAAGGCTAATTCCAGGCTCACTGGTGCTTGCTTTGGGACAGAGATGTTAGCCAGGGGGTAGCCACTCGGATAGCAGCTAGCTAGCTGCGATGATCCAGGAGAAAAAGTTGAGCTTGCGGTAGGAAACCGGAGATGTGGAGAAAAAGCAGTCCGGTATGCTCTGGGTTGAAACGCGTTGTGCAGACTGGCAGGAGTTGACCAGGCTAAGGTTAGCTGATGACTGCTAGCAGTGGCTAACTGACTATTAGCTAGTAGCTAGTTAGCTGGCTAGCTTCTGTTGGGGGTTCCGGTTCTAAAGTATATAAAATAGCAGATCCATACCACATCGGGTGAGGCGGGTTGCAGGAGAGTATGTTGAAACTGAGGTTAAAAATATATTTTTAAAATATGTTGCAACTCCCTTTGCCAGGGAACTGTTGTTCCAGGCACACGGGTGTTGGAGATTTGGTTCCTATGGCCCTGGCCCCTGAGATGGCCAATCTGATGGCTATAGGTTTGCCTCTGAACATTAAAGCTACTATTCAATCTGCAAGGGCACCCTCCACGAGAGGGGTGTATGCATATAAGTGGCAGCCGTTTGAGCTCTGGTGCCCTAGATAAAGGACTTGTTCATTTTCAGTGCTCTGTGAGGGACATCCTAGTGTTCCTTCATGAGCTTTTCGAAGCAGGTTCAGGGATTCTCCACTTTAAAAGTGTTCATGGTCGCTATATCAGTGTGTCATGTGGGAATTGACGGAGCCACACAGAGGGCCCACCCCCTGGTTGTGCGATTTCTGAAAGGCGTGCGCTGCCTCAAAACGGTCTCTAAACCTATTCCGCAAACATGGAATTTGGCTCTGGTTTTGGGGCGCACTTTGAGCCTCTGGAGTCAGTGAACCTGAAGATCCTCTCCTACAAGATATCCCTGCTAATGGCTTTTAGCCTCGGCTAAACATATTTGGGACCTCCACGGATTATCCGTGCACCCTTTCTGTACTCAGATAATTGCTGCAGCACCCTCAGCACCCCTACTTCCCGTGGCAGGGCTTCCAGCGAGGCTCAGATTTCATTGGCCTTGTCAGACGTGAATTCAGTTCTTTAATCAAAGTTGCGAGAGTGCAACTCCCCATAGTTGCGTCATCTTTATGAAACTGACATTTGACCAAAAAAAATCTCAAGTGTAATTATTCCTAAAATTACCTCTTGGATCACTGAGATTACTTATCTATTTCAGAATAATTATTATTATTATGTTTTCAAATCAGATATGCATTTTACCACAATATCGACAAAATTCTCATTCTCAAATTCTCAAAATGTCTAATATTTTTTCCCATTGCTCCCCAAATGAAAAGGCCTGACTTAAACATAACACTGAAAATACAAATATTTTAAATGAAAGTATACCATTATAATAAAATGAAATCAGACTTTTTCCCAGTTTTAGCTTTTTAACCATTTCGGTAATGATAAGGCCATGTGAGGTAAAGGGGGTGTTTGAGAATAAGAACCTCATTCCGAAGGCATATAAGAGAATAAATGAATAAAACTTTATTTACAAACTGATTGGAGTTTTTACAGGAACTTGAAAAGTGTTACGGTAATGAGACACATGTCCACATATACTGTATTTGTATTATTGTTTCATGTAAACTTCAACTAGTATACAATTTGTATAATTTATATACAAACTACAGAAACATATTTTGTTTTTTATTCAAATAACTTAGGTTTTTCTAAAGTAAAATTGTATAAAATTACCCAAGAATTTAATCCGAATGCATTTCGGAAATGACAATTTGGGGTGAAATGCACAACTTTTCGGCTAAAATCTATTTTTAAAAAGACACGGACAAAAACTAGAAGTCTTAAACCTCAGAATGATAGCCGATTTTTGCAGATGCATCATGGTTTCATGAGAATCACCCAGTTGTGTTGTGCCTCGTTTCCCTCTTTCAGGGAACAGTAGTTATAACATTACCTTATGTGGGCTACATAATATATGTTTTTTTTTTTTTACTTAAAACATAATCTCTTTGGTATAGGTATAAGATTTCTTTCATGATGTTAGTGCAGGGGTTCTTAAACTTTTTCAGCCTGGGACCCAAATGAGAAATTCTGTGTTTTCCTGGATCCCAGGCTTAGGAAAATATGGAACTATACGTAAATATCGGTATATTTCATTGCCCTTAGGCCAACAAAAAAAAGCAAGAAATGTTTTCATGTTTATTTTTCCCAATTAAAAACACTCTTACTTACATACCTGTCTAGGTTGGAACTGTTGCTATTAAAATACAATAAATAAATAATTTCACTCTGAACTGGAATAAACGGATTGATCACATCACACAGATGTATAACAGAACACACACACACACAGGCTTTTTGATCGTGCAAACCTAAGTAACAGTACAGATTTTTTTTTTTTTTAATCAGGCCTACTGTACATTTTACTGTATAAATGATTGTTGATATAAAGTCTAGGTTGGAACTGCTGCTGTTAAAATGCATATTTTCTATTCTGAACTGGAATAAACTGATTGATCACATCACACAGATGCAGACCAGAAAACACACACATACACACAGTCCTAATGAGAAGTTTTCAACAAGCATGTCTATTCTGGGCTCAGTTTTTGGCAGTGCAACACTGAGGTCATGCTCAGCATTGACACTGTTTCTGTACTTGAGAACCCTGACTTGCATAGGTATGTGGTGCCAAACTGGATCTGAACATCTTACTGCTTTCTCAGTCAGGCAGGAGACAGAACTGTGTGAGTGTTTGTCTAAAAAAGTATCTTGCTTCAATCAGTTTATTCCAGTTCTGAATAAAAATGATTACTTGTAACAGCAACAGTTCCAACCTAGACTTGTTTTCAATTATAATTTATACAGTAAAATGTACAGTAGGCCTGAATTTTTCATCTGTACTGTTTCTTATCAGTAGCTAGTTAGCTTGCTTTGGCTAACGTTAGCTATTAGCTGTGTAACGTTACAAGGCCAGAGGATTGTTTGAAAGATAAACTCACATCTACTACTATGAGAGATAGTACTCCCTTATTTCTGCTTATCATCACCTGTTATAAAATGGCAACAATGCCTTGTTAGTTGACTTACTTCTCCACTTTCGAAGCACTGTTTCCTGAAGCATTCTGCCCTGTTCTGAAATAACTCCCTGGGTTTACTGTCATGTTGTGCCTGGATGTTTGGTCAGGACGTGTCGTTTTATTAATTTGCTCGTTTTGAGAGACTCATTACTAAGCACTTCCCCACACAAAACACATTGTGGGCGCTCCTCGTTACTTCTCAAAGTTTGTATGAAAGAGACAAAAAGTAATCACTGTATATGCGTTTCATGACGATTGAGCTCAGTCAGAACTTGTGGCAAGCATGAGTCCATTTCATGACAGCGGTGAGTGATGGCGAGCGGGAATAACAAGTTAGTGGCTTGAACCGCAGCGCTGCAGCGTGTGGGTCGCGGAGTGATCTTCAAGAAAACTGCTGAAAAAAGATCCGGTAAACCGCGAAGCACATGGGCATCTCCCTCTCCCACTCCCACTCGCACAGCTGCCAAACTGAGCAGAGACCGCTGCTAAACAGAGAGCGCACTGAACCGAGAGCGCAGTTGCACTTGGCCAAATCAATGCCAGTAATTAATAAAATAATTTTACATTTACGTCGCGACCCACCATTAACAGGTCCGTGACCCACATTGGGTCTTAAGAAACGCTGTGTTGGTGGTTTGTAGTCTATAATGTTACTTGGGCTACAGTTTAGGCTCACATATGCCTAAGGCTAAAGTAGGTTAACCTTTCCTTTAATGATGTTAAACACTCTTGAAACTCGTGTCTATACTTGCAGTAGCCTACATAACACCATGGAAACGCTGTGTTGGTGGTTTGTAGTCTATAATGTTACTTGGGCTACAGTTTAGGCTCACATATGCCTAAGGCTAAAGTAGGTTAACCTTTCCTTTAATGATGTTAAACACTCTTGAAACTCGTGTCTATACTTGCAGTTTTCTACATAACACCCTGGAACCTATCCTATTTGTAGATAATTATTCAGGAACTTTCAAAAACAACACAACAAAATATAACAAAACCAAAGTGGATGTATAATATCAAACTTGTCAATAGAGACAATGTAGGGGGATTAGTCTGGTGTTATTGTATCAATCATTTCTCCTTTCTTGTCCATGTGACAGTTTCGGCGTCATTACATATAATTATCCTCACACCTCTGCTCCTTTCTCTGCTCCTCTGTCTCTCTCTCTCGCCCAGGGCGTGTTGAGACGCATCTGCCACCCTCAAAGCAGGTGTTGATGGGCGATACATGACGTTGATATCCGCTGAAGACTACTGTGGATGATTCTAGACCGTAGCGGTAGTCTACCGCACTGCTGTGCGCTCCCCGACTACTGTTGCCGCGTTTGCATTGGTGACAAATTAGCAGCACATTTATACATGACAATGCGCAGCGCGACGGGAGGGTAACGGTGAATAGAATAAGGAACGCGTTTAGCCAGTGTGGAGTGTCGAATCTAGCACGTCATTACTAATATGTCAACCCCGAGGGAGGGATAGTGAGAGGTTTTCGCACCTCGGATAATGCGCGATTAGGGCGATCAGGGGCAATTTGGTGATTTGTTGGGGATTAAAATAAATCAATATGGCTTTACCACACTGCGATAAGAGGCTGATAATCACGTATCAACTGCCCAGAAATATATATTTTTTTAATCGTGGATATCAAAACATTTATTATAGTACTTTATTAAAAGTGAGTCATTCTCACAAGTGTTTTGGGATATACAGTGCCTTCAGAAAGCATTCACATCCCTTGACTTTTTCCACAGTTATTGTGTTACAGCCTGAATTCGTGTCACTGGCCTACACACAATACCCCATAATGTCAAAGTGGAATTATGTTTTTCGAAATTTTTGACAAATTAATTAAAAATGAACATCTGAAATTTGTTGGGTCAATAAGTATTCAGCCCCTTTGTTATGGCAAGCTCAAATAAGTTCAGGAGTAAAAATGTGCTTAACAAGTCACATAATAAGTTGCATGGACTCTGTGTGCAATAATAGTGTTTAACATGTTTTTTAATAACTACCTCATCTCTGTACCTGACACATACAATTACTTGTAAGGGTCCTTCAGTCAAGCAGTGCATTTCAAACACAGATTCAATCACAAAGACCAGGGAGGTTTTTCAATGTTTCATAAAGAAGGGCACCTATTGGTAGCTGGGTAATAAAGCAGACATTGAATATTCCTTTGAGCATGGTGAAGTTATTAATTACACTTTGGATCAATACACCCAGTCACTACAAAGATACAGGTGTCCGTCCTAATTTAGTTGCCGGAGAGAAAGGAAACCGCTCAGGAAGTTCACCATGAGGCCAGTGGTGACATTAAAACAGTTACAGAGTTTAATGGCAAGAGAAAACTGGGGATGGATCAACAACATTGTAGTTACTCCACAATACTAACTTAAATGACAGAGTGAAAAGAAGTAAGCCTATACATAATACAAATATCGCAAAACATGCATTCTGTTTGCAATAAGGCACTAAAGTCAAACTGCAAAAAATGTGAGACAAATTCAACACAACACTTCACCTAGTACCACTCTTCATATTTTCAAGCATGGTGGTGGTTGCATCATGTTATGGGTATACTTGTCATCGGCAAGGACTAGGAAGTTTTTTAGGATAAAAATAAACGGAATAGAGCTAAGCACCGGCAAAATCCTAGAGGAAAACCTGGTTCAGAACCTGGTTCAGTCTGCCTGCCAACACACACTGGGAGACAAATTCACTTTTCAGCAGGACAATAATCTAAAACCCAATATCAAATATACATTCGAGTTGCTTATCAAGATGACATTGAATGTTCCTTGACCTAGTTACTGGTTTGACTTAGATCGGCTTGAAAATCTATGACAAAACTTGAAAATGGCTGTCTAGCAATGATCAAAAACCAACTTGACAGAGCTAAGAGGAATTTTCAAAATAATAATGTGCAAATATTGTACAATCCAGGTGTTTAAAGCTCTTAGAGACTTACCCAGAGGGGAAAAAAATATTTAATCTATTTTGAATTCAGGCTGTAACAACACAACAAAATGTGAAATAAGTCAAGGGTTATGAATACTTTCTGAAGGCACTATATGTAATTCTTGAAAGTTACATTTCTCTTTATGATTTATTTATACTAACCCCCTAGAGTCATAAAATAATATTTTCCTCTGACACCCTTTACCAGAGTGGATGTCAGTCCCTCAATGTGCATTTAAGAAGCGTAGCATGGCATCATAGCCATTGAGTCCCACTCAGGGCAGGGTATGTCTAAACCCTATCTGAGGCTTTATTATCAAATTAATTTGCGCCAGACCAAATAATGAGGATCAAATGCTATGAATATCACACCCAATAACACTGGGTTTGATGGAAAGGAGGGGAAATGAGAACGAACAGAAATTAAGTGGGATGAAATCAACTAAGAAATGGGGTTAAAAAAGAAAGAAAGATAGATTAGAGAGGGGCAGAGAAAGAAAACACGACAGAAAGAAAGAAAGGAGAGAATAAGAATGGAGAGTTGAAGGAGTGAAGGAGGGAAAGGAGAAAGAAAGGACAGAGGAGAGAGGGAGCTGGCTGAAGAAGAGAAGGGTGGTGGGTTTTTGGTGCTGGTGGAGAAGGACATAGAGGGAGGGAAGGAGGGATGGAAAGGGGGGGGGGGGTTGTTCCTCAGTCATCTCTGACAGGCCCATTGAATGGCCCTCTCTTCTCATGCTAATATTGCCTTCAGTCTCCCAGCCATCCGTCACAGCCCAGAAAGACCTTGGCAGGCCCTTTACGAACCTCCCACTCGCATAATCCTCTGCCCCACAATCGAGCAGGAGGGAGAGGGAGGTGGCAGTTGGGGGTTACAGACAGATACACCCAGAGTAGTGAAAGTGGTTCGGGTTGGACATTGCGCCACCTACACTGTGACTGAGTGTACACGTGTAATAACATACAGAAACATAACATGTGATGAGGTGTCAACCAAATGTAAATGTATAGGGAAGTTGGGAAGTGGAGCACTCAGACCTGTTTGTTTGGGAAGGGGAAAGAGAGGTCTATGGTGGAGTGAGTGAAGGGATGGAGGGAAATGGTGTGTGTGTCCTGGTGTGTTGAGGAATCTTGAATAAAGATGCCTTTGGGCTTCAGTAGCTACTGCTATAACTTAGGTTACATAGGGACGTTGAGAAAGATGATGGTAGATTAACTGACCAACAGGCTTACAAAATACCAATAATTAAAACGGCAAGGAGATCATTTAAGGATGGCTGGTGAGTATCAAAATTCCCTCTCCAAAAGAAACACTCACAGACCCAGCAGCACATAACTATGGCTTATTGGGGCTTACTGGGGTAGCTAGAGCTAGGCTACACATTCTGACGAACTTTCGCAAAAGTGGACTTCTTCACATCTAACAGAAAACGACATCTTGTGGTCGTCAAGCAAAACTACACCTCTAAACTCAGACTTCATATATAGGACAGTTTTCCTAAGATTATTTCCTTGGCTGTGAAAAAATTACTATGAGTACATAGCCAACATTATAGCTTCCCCCCCCTTTTTAATGTATAATTGTGACATACACCGGATAGCTGCAGCGAAATGTGTTTTACTAGGTCAGCCATAGTAGTACTGCACCCTTGGAGGAAATTATCTACTGAAATATCTCAATGAATCATTTAATCAGATTAAACCATTTTTGACTTTGAAGGTTTGATTTCTGATACTATTTTTACAATGCTTTTATTTCCCACTACGAACTGGCCAACTGCGACAGGAAATGTAGTAAGAAGCCTAGAAAAAGTTAATGCCTAATATGTCAATCTGTTACTATGTATTTTCACCAGACACACTTGCAACAAATCAACCCAACTCTGAAAGTGCCATGCACATATCACAGGGAAATTACTTAAAGATGTGTATCTGTTACAGAGGCTGTGTTTACACAGGGGGCCCAATTGCTTCAAGACTATTGGTCTAGTAATACCAAGGAATCATGGCAAAGTTCCAGTAGCATGCAGGTATCACAGAAATGTAGCAATAAAGTGAATGCTTTATGCTGTTTAGATCTGTTAATATGTCTAATCACTAGACTAGAGCAACTTGAAAAATATCTACTTCCTTAAAGTTGCCATGTTTTAGCCTTGTTTGACCTTCCTCGTAAATATTTATTTAATTGAAAGTGCAATTTTGTAGTTAGCCTTGTCTGACCCTTTGGAACAGGATAGTAGTACCACCAGAATTAAGGCAAAATTGCAGTGGCCTATTCACAAGACAGGGATACCATTAGTTCAAAGTAGTTTAAGTTGGGTAGCCCAACTAGGTTTATGTTGCCCCCTGGTGGCAATCTTAAACAGTACCAGTTTTTGTAACCCACCAAAAACTGCCATTGAGCAAGGAACTTCACCCCCTATAAAAGTGATTATTCTGTGCCAGCCTATCCAACCTAATGTGCATGTAAATCAGGTTGCTTGGATAAAAGCAGAAGACAAATTCCCATCTCGCTTAGACTAACATACCACTCTTTAGGAAGTCACTTCAGGTTTACTTGATTTATGGAGAACTGCCCCAATGTGAAAGTGGATATAAATGCACTTGAACCACAATGGCAACTTAAGGTGGAAGATGTCAAGTACCAGCTTGTAACCCACCTTCACTCTTCAAAAAGTCTAGCAATAAAAAGATTGAGATTTGGACAATGAGGCCCTTGATCTACTTCCCTGGAGTCAGATTAACTAGTGGATATGATTTGTGTCCAGTACAAAGTGAGACAGGAGTTGAGAGCATTAGCCCTGGCTCACAAAACGAGCTTCATACTGGACAGACAACAAAATGTTATCCACCAATTAATCTGAGGAAGTTGCTCTAGGGTCTCAATATCCAAATTATCCATTTAAATCAAATACTAAGGTTAAGCTAAATGTCTGAAATTCGATATGAATGCACATTGTAACCCACCATCACCACTCTTTAAAGTACAACTTGATTTATCAAACAAGGCTGTTTGGTATACAACCTCAACATGAGAAAGTGGATGATATGAATGCAACTTGAACCATGGTTAACTTGTTAAAAAGGAGAAACACCTTTTATTTAAGACCATTAAAATAAATACTATACAGAACCCAATGTAGAAAAGTTGATACATTGCCTCTGTCTCAAAAAAGGTTAATTTCATAATCACATTTTAAAAATAGCACTGACAAATCAATAAATCCCCACATCCCTTTCAACCCACCCCACCCAATGACAGCCCATATTTTTTAGCTGTTAAAAAAAACAAAACATGTTATAATAGTAATCTCTATATACTCAATCATTTGTAGTTTGGTCCTTTACGTGTAAAGACCCCCCCAACAGTTTGGTGAGGTAGGTTACAAAAGTGACACCACCCTTTCAAATCAGTTATCTCTGGAAAGAAATAAGACCTGTCCTTTGAAATTCCCACAGCAGGGTTCTTGTGACAGTTCGAAACAGGGTATGGATTGTAATCCCCGCCATAACCTATTCTGCCGTGAGCGGTCAGTTTCCCTGCAGCCCCACCAATAAGCAACAGGTTTCAAACAAAAAAATAATAATGCTACCTCACAACTTGGACTATACAAGATAAAGCAGAAATATAAACAAGAGAATAGCACAGCAGAGAGCTGACATCAAGAGGAAAACATGTCATACTCATTCATGATTGTGTTTTTTTTCCTATACAATTTTTTTATTTGTTGAAGCCCCTTTCTTAAACAAACCTTTAAATACCCATTGAGAGAATAGGGTTGGATACCAATTTCAGTAGATACATTGTAATCTTTAGAAGCAGTATTCTGGCAAATGGTAATGTAATAACACATCTCCAAGACCAAAAAGTCCATGGTATATTTTGTCGCACACTTACTGAAGAACTCAAAACACCCACTGACTGTAGATCAATGATACACTTTACAATAGTAAGAACGGTGCATCCAAAATGGCACCCTATTGCCTACTGTGCATTACATAGGGTATGTATGGTGCAGAATCAGACAGCCAGAGTCAGCATAAAAGCAAGTCACCCCCCCCCCCCCCCCCCCCACGACATACACAAATGCCACTAAATTGCATCATGGGGGGGGGGTAGAGTGGATATCATAACCATGACTATCCAAGTTAAGATAGGCTCAAGTTGGAGGGGGCACAGAAGCCATTATAGTAATGAATGTGGCCTCTAACTATACGGGTTATTCTTTAACAACCATTATCAATTCTAAACTTCAGTCTGAGTAGCACGATTGCCCCAATCATGTCAGGGAGTTGAGCTAAAAAAAACACATCAAAACATATTTTTGACTTTGGAAAGACAATGGGAGGGGTTAGGTAGGACTCAAATTAGCTTAACTGCAGACTAAAGGAATGGGCCATAAAGACCCCCCCCCCTCCCACAGTTCAGAGAAAATTGAGTTGGGTTAGAATACTACTAGGTCAAGGATCAGAATCATGGTGAAACAGGATCAGATTGCAGGGGAGGGATCTAGACGGATCCCAGGTAAAGGTGGTGGGACCAAGGATCCTCATTTGAAGGGGCAGGGGGACGTTTTTGTTCAGTATTTGATGAAGTGGGAGGTTGGGACGGAGATGGAGGGGGGACCTGGGGCCGAACTAAATCCTCTAGAATGTAGAAACTAGATGAGGTCAGCCACGTTCATTGGCATCTCCTCAACGGTGGTGTTGTAGAACGTCTCAATGTCCCGCAGCGTACGCTTGTCCTCCTCAGTCACCATGTTGATGGCAACGCCCTTACGACCGAAACGACCACCTCGACCAATCCTGACAGAGGAAGCAGAGGTTAGGTTGGACATTAGGTTCCATCTAAGCTGACATGTAGTTGAAATGCGACTGTGGCAGGTAGATATGACCCTTCATTACATGTTAAATGCTTTGAGCCACTGGAAAAGCGCTATACATTAATGCTATTACATAACGATTGACCATTTAAACCCCCCCCCCAATTCGTTACTTAAATCTTATCTATTGAATGAAATGCGACTGAACACCGAAAGGAGTCACAATTTCAACCAAATAGTATCAAACTACATAACTCTGTATTCAGCCAGTGTGGAATCTGATCATGAGTTCCAGAGCCCTGAGGTTCAGAACACGCCAGCCAACAGAACGCTGACAGGCGGAACTAGAACACTCAGGGGGTTCCAGAGTCAGTTGACACGCATGGATTTCATCATTATACAGCTATAGTTTAGCATGTCAAACACATCGGTGACCTGGTATCAATGTCATTTGCTTTTATGTCAACCACGTGTGAAGTCAGACATATTTCCACAAAGGACAATAAAGTGTAATAAACTAATGCTGCGAGCCGTAGTATTAGTCTCACCTGTGGATGTAGTTCTCCCTGTTGGTGGGCAGGTCATAGTTGATGACCAGTGACACCTGCTGGACATCAATACCTCTGGCCTGGGGGACAAGGAGAGAGACAGGGACAGTCAGTCTCAGGTTAAAAGGTGACCAGAGAAGACAGGCCGATGGCATTTGGGACACAGGTCACTGTACAAATAGGCACAGGTGGCCAATGACAGAACAGTCAGTCATACTGTACTGATGTATAATGGTTGAAAGTCAAGCGCTGTAAAAGAGGATTGTACTTTAAACATTGGAGGAAGCCAAACTGTTCTATAGAAATTGAGGATCATGCCAACTAATTCAACCCTTGAGCAATACCATGATACCATCTAGACTAGAGGGAGAAGTAGCAGCGGAAACATTTATTGTGCAATACTTATTTTGAATCAGCCAACAGCAAGGGGAAAAAAAAAGAAGTTATTTTAGCAAAAGGTTGTAAACTGCTAATAAGTCGTGAGGAGGGACTGTGAGCCCAGTCACTGTGGAGAGCAGATTCTAGATTCTCTACCAGAGACCTTCATTCCAGACACAGCACACAAGCTGGGAGGAGAGTTATCTCTGGACTTAAATTAACAGGAAGTGGGTGGGGAACCATTACAGCGAGACACCATTGCATGGAACAGGGAAACTACTTGAGCTCGACGTCATTGCAGAAGTGACCTACCAGCAGGTCAGTGGTGATAAGAACTCTACTGGAGCCTGAGCGGAACTCCCTCATGATCAGGTCTCTCTCCTTCTGGTCCATGTCTCCATGCTGGAAGAGGACATAACATATACATCTTATTAGCTGCATATACATACTAGGCAGAGGTTATGTGGGTGTAGCTAAATGCTTGGGTTCCTAGCTCCTACAGCCTTAGTTATAGCTAACAAATATAAAAGTAAAATGTAGTTCAGGGTGAATGGTAAGCCATTACCACGTTTTGCTGAGGGGTAGATACAGGTCATACGAATCCACAAACTATGCCAATGATCGCCATGTGAGATTTTACACTTGGACATTGTAGAAAACCTTACTGCATGGTAACTACAGGAGTTGGACTTCAGGTAACATCTAAATACTGTGCCCATAGCATGAACCAGCCTATTCCTCACTGAACAGAGTTGACTGGGATGAATATGGAGTCATTCTCTCTTCCCCTGGCAGATATAAGACTCAGTGCCATTAGAGGACACCGCCTTGCCCAGTTGACAGGGGAGATGAGGGCAGAGCATAGATAAAAAGAGCTATGCTACTTCTATGGGACAGCCTCACATAGCGGTGTTAATTAAAATCAGAGCAGAGTTAAGGACAATATTCTTAGAATTGTGACACTGAACAAGTCACTAAGCCCTAGGGAGTCTAAAATGACTCATGACAGCAACTCAGTCAACTTGATCCCAATTATTTATTTTAACTTGCCCTTTATTTCACTAGGCAAGTCAGTAAACATCTTAATTGTATTATTTTACAATGACCTACCAAAAGCCCTAGTTCAGTGACGGGGATTAAAAATTAAATAGCACAAAATACCACCAAGTCTAGTAAGAACATAGAGACAGACAAGATAAATTCACAAACCAAGGCTGTAGCCCAAGTTAACTTCAAGAGAAGTGTTTATACATGCAACGATTCCCAACTTTTTTAAAGCCTCGTTAGCCTCTTACCTAGAGCAGTTTAAGGCCACAGATATTCAGGTTCATCGTCTCTTACCAGAGCAGAGACGGTGAAATCCCTGGCGTGCATCTTCTCAGTGAGCCAGTCCACCTTCCTCCTGGTGTTTATGAAGATCACAGCCTGGGTAATGGTCAGGGTCTCATAAAGGTCACACAGGGTGTCCAGCTTCCACTCCTAACAGGTGAGACAAAGGAACAGATCAGGGGGATGACAAAGCAACGGAATATAGCGTTGATACACCAGTTAGGCAAACCCGTATTCATGCACAATATGGAGTTAGGTAGATTTGTGCTGGGTCATTATGAGTGAACCCTCCATCTAAAGTTCTCACTTTCAATTTACACTTCTCAGCTTTCTTTAACCTTAGTCTGGAAAGCCAACGCAACTTAGCCTTTAATTACTACAAGTCTCATGAGAAGTTATAGTCAAAACTAATGCCCAAGACCCAATGTAGGGCATTTGTCCAATAGAGGGGTGTGTTTTCAGGGTGACTGTCAGATCATACCCCCAGAGCCCCAGTAACAACCAGCTGACAGAAGGCCAACCCAGGCCCAGGGGATTCTGGGATCAGTTGACACACATTTCATAAAACAGTCATTACCTTAATGGCAAGATATGGCTAAATGTATACAGTGGGGGTTTACACCATGCCTATGGTTCTGTGATGAGCTAAGGTGACATGTTGCTACTCAGTGGGGCTTTTGTACCCTTGGTTCAGTAAAGTAACCAAAAGGTTGCAAGACCAAATCCCCGAGCTGACAAGGGAAAAAAATCTTGTTCTACTCCTGAACAGTTAACCTTCTGTTACTAGGCCATTATTGAAAATAAGAATGTTCTTAACTGACTTGCATAGTTAAATAAAAGGTTTTTAAAAAGTTAATCAATTAAGTTTAACCAAATGTTCACATACCGGCTGTCAGAGGCGTTTACCATGTAAACAATCTTTAAAATGAGAACAAAATGACTGTAGGTACAATCAAAGCAAGCCTTATTCTAAACTCTAAGGGCTAAGTCCACATAAAACTCCCCCAATCCCATCTTTAACTGAACCTAGATCTGTGCCTAAGGGCAACCCTCACCTCTTTCTCAACATTGATGTAGAACTGGCGGATACCCTCCAGGGTAAGCTCCTCCTTCTTGACCAGGATGCGGATGGGCTCACGCATGAACTTCTTGGTGACCTCCAGCACATCCTGGGGCATGGTGGCAGACAGCAGCACCACCTGGAGGGGTTTAGAGGTTAAAGGCAATTAGTTAGAATTAATGACAGATGCTATGCCCACACTAGCTACTACCTGGCAGCACCCAACTCCCCAAATAGAGCACTCACTTTAGTCACTAGAGAGAATAGGGTGCCGTTTTAGACAGCCATGGTCAACTACATGGAGGTTGTTAGGCATGTTGAAGTCAATGCCAACCTCAATCACATGAGGGACAGGTGTGGGTGACTTGTTGTAAACTGACAGGTGAGTAAGTTGTAAACTGCCATTAAGTCGTGAGGAGGGACTGAGAGCCCAGTCACTGTGGAGAGCAGATTCTAGATTCTCTACCAAAGACCTTCATTCCAGACACAGCACACAAGCTGGGAGGAGTTATCTCTGGCCCCCATACTATAGGGAGAGGGACAGTTTCAGTGTAACGCCACTGCATCAAGTTAACACTTCCCGTAAGCAATGACAGATGTTTCTAGTAATGTCAACTACAGACACATGTGGCAAATGTCTCTAGCCAAAGTTGGTACTACACAAATTGACATACCTGTGTGCTGGTGGGGAGCTTCTGGAAGATCTCGTAGATCTGGTCCTTGAAACCTCGACTCAACATCTCATCTGCCTCGTCGAGCACAAACATCTTGATGTTCTTGGAGGCTGGATGGAGGGAAGGTGTAGTGATGCCATAAGAACCAATTAAAACACGCATATACAAATATTAAATCCATCATTACTGGTAATATCACCACTAGCAATGTTAGAGGGATGAAATGCCAAATTAAACTTTTCCTACTACTTCACAACTAAAAGTGCCGAGTCATTGAACGCTGTATTCAGCCAGTGTGGAATCTGATCATGAGTTCCAGAGCCCTGAGGTTTAGAACACGCCAGCCAACAGAACGCTGACAGGCGGAACTAGAACACTCAGGGGGTTCCAGAGTCAGTTGACACGCATGGATTTCATCATTATACAGCTCTATAAACGTAGCTGGTCACTGAAACGTATAAACACCAATTCAAACTGTACAAGCTACATCTGATAGTTGAGCACATGCAAAATAAAATATTCTAAAGCCTCACTCCAAGACCAACTTCAACCGTTGATTGTCAATTAACCATTTGGGCAGACACTAGACCAGCACTTACCCAGGTATTTGCGGTTCAACATATCGAACACGCGGCCAGGGGTCCCCACCACTATGTGAGGGGCCTCAGCCTGGAGCTTGGTAACCTCGTTACGGACATTGGTCCCTCCTATACAGGCATGGCAGGAGGCGCCCATGTAGTCACCCAGGGCCAGGATCACCTTCTGGATCTATTGAGTAAGGAAAGAAATGTATTAGATAAAGGGGTATTGTTTTGAGTTCTGATAGGTGAGGTTTGTGTCAGAGGTGCGACAAGAATGAATGTCAGTTTTAGTGACAAGGTTATTTTATTCCCAATTCATTTGGCATTGGAGTATTGTGAAGCATGTGTAGCCCATTACAGGAAAAATCTATGGCCTGGTTGACTTGTACATTTCAGGTTTGGCCAGTACATTTCCTGTTATATGCTATACAAACTGTTATAATGTACAGGTTTTATAGATCTGTGCCCATAGCATGAACCAGCCTATTCCTCACTGAACAGAGTTGACTGGGATGAATATGGAGTCATTCTCTCTTCCCCTGGCAGATATAAGACTCAGTGCCATTAGAGGACACCGCCTTGCCCAGTTGACAGGGACATTAGGTTACCACACACAGGAGGCTACAAGTTTAGAATAGTGTGACATTTTTGGTGTATTATAGTTACATTTCTGTTAATTAACTGAAGTAATGTGCCCATTCCCCCAGGGACATACCTGCTGAGCCAGCTCTCTGGTGGGGGCCAGGACCAGGGCTTGGGTGCCCTTCAGCTCCATGTCGATCTGCTGCAGAATGGAAATGGCGAAGGTGGCAGTCTTCCCAGTACCAGACTGAGCCTGTGCAATCACATCATAACCTGGAGCAGGCAGGATGGGAGATTGTCATGATTTTTATATAAAGAGCTGACATTGACATACCATACACCTCCCCACTGATTACATTTACTATACCGTTAACGCCACATTTGACTGGTCTTTTCATCTGTGCCCATAGCATGAACCAGCCTATTCCTCACTGAACAGAGTTGACTGGGATGAATATGGACTCATTCTCTCTTCCCCTGGCAGATATAAGACTCAGTGCCATTAGAGGACACCGCCTTGCCCAGTTGACAGGGGGCTTTAAGTCAAGCAGAAGTCGTGACTTGAGCAGTTTTAGTTCCCTTTGCTTAAGTGAATGTTAGAGGTCTTTAAGGTGACTAGCTCATGCTTTCTTAAGAGTTAAACTCCCTCATAAGGTTTATAACATTTTAAAAAGTGTACACCCAACCACCTGAAGTGTGAGTGGTTGAATACTCACCCTTGATACAAGGGAGGATAGCCCTCTGCTGGATAGCGGAGGGTTTTTCAAAACCATAGGCATAGATTCCCCTGAGCAGCTTCTCGCCCAAGTTCATCTCATCAAAACTGTCCACGATCTCATTCCAGTTGCTCTGTAGAAAGTAGAATACACATTTATCATACACTTATGCAAGTGACTTGACTACCTAATGTTTAGCATCAAATTAAACTGATAACACGTATCAAGTTGTAACTGGCGCACTTGAATCTCTTTTGCATTCAATTTAGCAGCTGTAACAATGAAGCATATTACTCACCTCAATGATCCCATCTGGCTCCATGCCCTCTGGGCCATTATCTCTGGGAGGTCTGAAAAAGATCAAACATGGCAGAAGTCATTAGCAAATTCCCTGAGGGATAACAGTAAACTATCCTACACATTTTACAATGTAAAGCTGACTTTCTTAAGCTTGAAGACAAATATTGTCACTTATAGGCTACACTGGGCAGGCGATACTGTTCACGTGATAAATTGTTTCTGGTGGAGACGTAATTTCTACTAGAAGATCATTCAAATTAAGTCAGTTAACAGTTTCGTAACCGTTTTGTAAGTATTGCTAAACAGCCGAGTTGCACAATGGAGATTGTGTAGCGTAAAACACGTAGAGAGTGGGCGGGTGGCAATTCCCGGAAAAACGCCCATGGTCGAAAGGCGGCCATTTCTTTCTCAGACATTTCAAGATGGTCGTTTACCAAGGCCCGAATACCAATGACTGCTAGCAGCATGCGTAAGCGACGATTGAACGTGTAAAATACTTGTTTAAAAACAAATTAATTACATGTTCAAAAACGGATTTAACATAATATTCCAATTGATAGTAATCTGAAAATAATTCTGGTTTACAAGGGCTGGCAATCTACGTGTTAAGCATTAGCATGCTAGATAGCCAACTAGGCCCAATGTCGATCACTCCCGAGTGAATTGGCAACTAGATCAATATTAAAGTCAACAAATCGCGATTTTTTTTTTGAATACAATACCTATGCACTTGGGATGTGATAAATATGCCAGACAAAACGGACAATAGTAAGACAATAAGGCCTGCCATTGTCACGCCGGTAACTACGACCATGTGCGTGACATTTTCACCCCCCGCCCTTTGCTCGAGCCATCCAGCTGGACCTGGCTGACTAACCACACCATGTTGACCTTTGCCCACGATCTTTCGATTAATATATCGACGTATTTTCAAAAGTGCGGCTTATTAAAACCAGATTACAACACAGAAAAGCCACATCAAGTACGCGTATTCCGTAAAGGCCTAGGCTAAACCAGGCTCAAATCAAGTTCGTCACTCACGTGCTTGCCGAGAAGCCGGCACCGCAGCATCTCGTACTGCAAATTAGGCTAACGTTCTGGCAGCGGTTTTCCAAACATTAAAACAACCTTAATTCGTACGATTTCACAACAAAAAAGTAAAATGCTGTCGATCGATGTTGGTTATATATTACGAGTAACTCGCTAAATAAAAAAAGGCCGAATTGAGGGACCTTTACACATATGTAGTTAGCTAACGTTAGCATACGGGCTAGCCAGATATCGAACAAGTCAAATACGCTCAACATTAACGCTTTAAACGTCGCATACATTTTCAAATAGTATGCGTTACGATAATACATATTTTTTTCTAGTTGATATTACAAAATGATCAATATTACGCAATACAGTTCCAAAAATGTGCGTTCCTTACTGTACCTGTCTTCATATTCAGCCGACATTATCACAAAGGAAGAGAATGTGGCAGAAACCTTATATATACGTCTACGGTTGAGCAAACTAGCGATTTCATTGCAACAGTGCCCTATCAATCAATTCTGACTCCACCCATTATGATATATCATTGGCTAACTCATACGTCTTTAAGAAAGTGATTGACAGCTTAATCGCGTTTATTTACACTCAAGTAGGCGGGATATAATATATAACCCTCCCATCGCATGTAACTATTGGGCAAAAGCATGCTTGAAGTCAGTTTTCATTGGGCATTTCCTTTGCAACGTTGAAAGCGCTCGAACACTGATCTTAGATCAGCGTTTCCGATCATGTTAAAAACGTCAACTTTCTAGAATGAGAATTCTGAAACCGATGCAGGAACAGTGCATTTAGCACCACATATGACCAGAGCCATCCCCTGCCAGTCTTTACGTCACTCCATTAGGCTCTCGTGTGGCGCAGCGGTCAAGGCACTACATCTCAGTGCAAGAGGCGTCACTACAGTCCCTGGTTAGAATCCAGGCTGTATCACATCCGGCCATGATTGGAGTCCCATAGGGCAGGGCACAATTGGCCCAGCGTCGTCCGGGTTTGGCTGGGGTAGGCCATTATTGTAAATACGATTTTTTTCTTATTTAAACGGACATACCTAGTTAAATAAACATAAAAAAATAGTAATTTCACAAATTACAGTAATAATTAGATGACGTGTCTCCTGCTGTGTTGCAATGAACACATGTTGTACTTGTACCCTGAACTTTTTTGGAAGAACATGAGTCATTTACAGCCTCAACACCAAACTAGACTACCCTCTATTTTTAGTAATGGAGATAAAACGTATCTAATGACTAACATTGTCTGCTTTGGTAACTCACGCCATAAAACAGATGTGACGGACAACCTCCACTCTACCTTACCCTCTAATATTGGTTCAAAAAGCACACCACACTGTGTTAGAATTATAATGACTGGAACTATAGAAGTCAGTATGAGCAATCTACCTTCCACATCAATGTGTAACTACTATAAGCTAGCACTTGGCCACTACCAGCAGGAAGCAAACCTTTGCTCCAGCAAAATCATGAAATATATTTATAGTGTCATTTAGGTATGCATGAATAGCTTTGTCTTTTTAGATATGATCACCCAGACAGACAAACAAAAAACAAACCAGCACACAATCCAGAACATCTAGATGCCACACCACAGTACTAGAGAAATCCTCCTCTTCCTCTATTCACACTAGCTAATAAATACATTATACAAAGCATGAAAGAAATTCAACTTTCAATTCTGTTCCTTGCCATGTACTTGTTTATTCTGATCAACCATAAATGTTTTTTTAAAAAGGTATAAAAACAATCAATTTACGTTCCATCAAACTTCTGCTCGAAAAACAATATAAAAACAAAAAACATACCCATCAACAATGTCACTTTTAGTTAAAGAGGGGAAAATGTAATACCGCAAATGTGTGCCAAATGTCACCACATTCCTTATATAGTGCACTACTTTTGACCAGAACCTTATGGTCAAAGTAGTGTACTATAAAGGGCAGAGAGTGCCATTTGGGAATCAAGGTTGTTTATAGCCGACATGGTCCAACCAATGACTCCAACACGACTTAGTAAGATTGTTTTTATTTTAAATCAAAATAAAAACATCACTGCCCTCCAAAATCCACCATGAACAATAAGCATAGCAACATGTTTTTCTACTGACAAAGACCAAAAAAAAAAATGAACATAAGTGAAGATAGAATAACCACTCCCCCCCCAATCGACGCTTGTCCATTTGGGGGGGGTTCCTGCACCGGGAGAAATTGGGAGAAAGAGAAAAGTGTAAATAAAGTGTATTTTTATTCAAATGCACCATTTCACCACCAGAGTATAGTAGACTTGGTTTGCATCCGAAATAGAACCCTATTACCTATATAGTGTACTGCATTTGTCCAGGGCCCATGATCAAAAGTAGTGCACTACATATGGAAATAGTGTGCCTTTTGGGATATAATCGAAGACTTGGCCTCTGTCAATCACAAGAAAACAAACATCAAAATTAAATAAAAACTAGGGTCATGGGAGAGAATAAAAAAAAAAAAAGGGGACAGATAACAGGGGTCGAAAAGATAAAAAAGGTCCACTTGTAGTTGTAAAGTCTCTGGATATCAATGTCGTCAAGGGGAAAAAAATGTTTCCTTTGAAAAGTTCTTGTTTCCTTTCTTTCAGTCACAAGCTCGTTTAAAATAGGTCATTATAACCATCCCTCGCTTCCTCAGAATCCCCCACTTCTTTGTTAAAAATCCTCAAAGGGCGTGGTGTCACAGCGAGAGCTTGCAGTGACAGAGTTCCTTGTACATGAGTCTCCTCAGTTTGGGCATGTCCTGCTGGCCGAAGCTGAACGGCTGACCCAGGGCTAGAGTCTTGCAGTACTGGAAGGAACACCGACAGAGACAGGTTAGAAATCATGCTTCCCCCTAGTGTTGGACACAAAGGCCCCGAAAGCAACATCCAGGCCCTCTAGCACCAAATTGCTCTACCTTGCCATTCAAAGGGCAACGTTAAGCAGTTAGAATATTAAAGCTATCCAAACCTCAATCTAAATGAGTGACAAGGTCTTGGGAGTAGGGACTAGGCTTGATTTAGAATTCAGCACACAAGTGTGTAGTACAAGGACAGCTATGGACCATGGCTCTCTGATTATAAATCAGGACTTGGACCTACCTGAAGAACAAACGCCCCACAGTCACTGTCATTGTTCTGACGGCCCACATTCTGAAACACAAACAGTAAATGCACTCAGAATATACCCCCACCAATGTCAAACAAACAAAATCTGTTGTTCATTCATGTAAAGCAATTATTGTTACACTATGAATCAGAATTGAAGACAAACCAACTCACCATTTTGAAATAGCCTTTCCACCCTGTAAGGAAATCTCTCTGGTCTTTCTTGACAGCCTCCGCCTGCAGATACTTTGCAATATGCTGAGGTGGAAAACAAAAGAACGAATTTCACTTCATTTCAAAGACAACCAAATAAACAACCAAACAGACCATTCTGAACGAGGTGAAATAAATCAGGTGCTGTAACAAATAGAAATCGAGGTGCCACTAAATCCTAAATAAACGCAGCAAAAAAAGAAACGTCCTCTCACTGTCAACAGCGTTTATTTTCAGCAAACTTAAACATGTGTAAATATTTGCATGAACATAAGATTCAACAGCTGAGTCATAAACTGAACAAGTTCCATAGACATGTGACTAACAGAAATGTAAAAATGTTTCCCTGAACAAGGTTTCCCTGAACAAGGTCAAAATCAAAAGTAACAGTCAGTATCTGCTGTGGCCACCAGCTGCATTAAGTACTGCAGTGCATCTCCTCCTTATGGAGTGCACCAGATTTGCCAGTTCTTGCTGTGAGATGTTACCCCACTCTTCCACTAAGGCACCTGCAATTTCCCGGACATTTCTGGGGGGGAATGGCCCTAGCCCTCACCCTCCGATCCAACAGGTCCCAGAAGTGCTCAATGGTATTGAGATCCGGGCTTATCGCTGGCCATGGCAGAACACTGACATTCCTGTCTTGCAGGAAGTCACACACAGAACGAGCAATATGGCTGGTGGCATTGTCATGCTGGAGGGTAATATCAGGATGAGCCTGCAGGAAGGGTACCACATGAGGGAGGAGGATGTCTTCCCTGTAACACACAGGGTTGAGATTGCTTGCAATGACCACAAGCTCAGTCCAATGATGCGGTGACACACCGCCCCAGACCATGACGGACCCTCCACCTCCAAATCGATCGCGCTCCAGAGTACAGGTCTCAGTGTAACGCTCATTCCATCGACGAAACACACGAATGAGATCATCACCCCGGTGAGACAAAACTGCGACTCGTCAGTGAAGAGCACTTTTTGCCAGTCCTGTCTGGTCCAGCAATGGTGGGTTTGTGCCCATAGGCGACGTTGTTGCCGGTGATGTCTGGTGAGGACCTGCCTTACAACAGGCCTACAAGCCCTCAGTCCAGCCTCTCTCAGCCTATTGCAGAAAGTCTGAGCACTAATGGAGGGATTGTGCATTCCTGGTGTAACTCAGACAGTTGTTGTTGCCATCCTGTACCTGTCCCGCAGGTGTGATGTTCAGATGTACCGATCCTGCGCAGGTGTTGTTACATGTGGTCTGCCACTATGAGGACAATCAGCTGTCTGTCCTGTCTCCCTGTAGCGCTGTCTTAGGCGTCTCACAGTACGGACATTGCAATTTATTGCCCTGGCCACATCTGCAGTCCTCATGCCTCCTTGGAGCATGCCAAAGGCATGTTCACGCAGATGAGCAGGGACCCTGGGCATCTTTCTTTTGGTGTTATTCAGAGTCAGTAGAAAGGCCTCTTTAGCGTCCTAAGTTTTCATAACTGTGACCTTAATTGCCTACCGTCTGTAAGCTGTTAGTGTCTTAACCTCTCTTGGGGAGGTGGGACGCTACGGTTCACACTATTCAACAGCCAGTGAAAAATCAGAGCGCCAAATTCAAAACCACAAAATGTCATAATTCAAAGTTCTCAAACATTCAACTATTTCACAACATTTTAAAGATACACGTCTCCTTAATGTAATCACATTGTCCGATTTCAAAAAGGCTTTACGGCGAAAGCATAAAGTTCGATTATGTTAGGACAGTTCCAACACAAGAAAAAACACAGCCATTTTCCTAGCAAGGGCAGGAGTCACAAAAACCAGAAAACCAGCTAAAATTATGCACTAACCTTTGACGATCTTCATCAGATGACACTCCTAGGACATCATGTTACACAATACATGCATTTTTTGTTCAATCAAGTTGATATTTATATCCAAAAACAGCATTTTACATTGGCGTGTGATGTTCAGAAAATATTTTGCCTCCAATACTGCCGGTGAATGAGCACAACAATTTACAAAAATACTCGTCATAAACGTTGATAAAATATTAAACTGTTATTCAAAGAATTATAGATGAACATCTCCTTTATGCAACCGCTGTGACAGATTTCAAAAAAGCTTCACCGGGAAAGCACACTTTGCAATAATCTGAGTACTGCGCTCAGAAAAAGACATCAAGCAATACAGATACCCGCCATTTTGGAGTCATTTAAATCATAAATAGCATTAGAAATATTCACTTACCTTTGATGATCTTCATCAGAAGGCACTTCCAGGAATCCCAGGTTCACAATAAATGTTTTGTTTGATAAAGTCCATAATTTATGTCCAAATACCTCCTTGTTGTTTGCGTGTTCAGTAAGCTACTCCAAGTGTAGGAAGCGCGGCCAAAATGTCACGACGAAAAGTAAAAAAGTTATATTTACGTTCGTTCAAACATGTCAAACGTTGTATAGGATCAATCTTTAGGGCCTTTTTAACTTAGAACTTCAATAATATTCCAACCGGACGATTCCAATGTCTTGAAAAACGTTTTGGAACACAGCTACCCCTCACGTGAAGGCGCGCCAATGAACTCATGTGCTTTCCTGAGTCAACAACTTCCAACTTCCTTTGTTCGCTCTCTGTTCACCATAGACGTCTCAAACAACTTTCTAAAGACTGTTGACATCTAGTGGAAGCCTTAGGAAGTGCAAAATGAACCCTAAGTCACTTTGTGTTAGATAGGCAATGACTTGAAAAGACTACAAGAACCTGATTTCCCACTTCCTGGTTGGATCTTTCTCAGGTTTTTGCCTGCCATATGAGTTCTGTTATACTCACAGAAATCATTCAAACAGTTTTAGAAACTTCAGAGTGTTTTCTATCCAAATCTACTAATAATATGCATATTCTAGTTCCTGGGCCCGAGTAGTAGGCCGTTTAATTTGGGTACGTTTTTCATCCGGCCGTGAAAATACTGCCCCCTACCCAAGAGAGGTTAACGACTGCTCCACAGGTGTATGTTCATTAATTGTTTATGGTTCATTGAACAAGCATGGGAAACAGTGATAAAACCCTTTACAATGAAGATGTGTGAAGTTTAGAATTTTACGAATTATCTTTGAAAGACAGGGTCCTGAAAAGGGGACGTTTCTTTTTTTGCTGAGTTTACATGACAGAGAAGAAAAAAGGTACGGCACAAAAAAGAACATTCACTCAGATTTTAGCAAGCAAAGTTTCTCTATGTGACCCATGGTCAGGTCTCACTTGGGAAAGAGGTGTTCTGACCGTAACTGGACTTCCGAGTTAAATAAAGGTTAAATATGCATTTGAAAGATGGCCGTCTCACCTTTGGGCAGCGTCGGTTGAGAGTGCGTTGGGAGTCGAAGTAGGTGATTGCCCTACGGGGGATGTCTACGCTGACCAGGGACCAGTGGACCTCCAGGTGGATGGGGATCAGGAGGAGATCCTTCTTGAAGATGTCCACCTGGGAGAGAAGAGGTAGGAACATGTTAAGGCGTTGGTGGTTTAAGGCCCGGATCTCTATGCGTAACAGATTTTCCCCACTCATTATATTCGTGACAGGTGCACAAATGTAAATTGGTTCACAATTTGTTGCATATTTAGTTATAATGCAATATACTGACAACATTTGATTGCTTGATTGAGAAAGGATAATGCAAAGCAGGTATATTGAGGACAACGCAACAAAAAAAAAACTATTAGATAACGAATATCTTTATGGATCCTTACATTCTTTGTCCATCGTTTGACTCCATCGTAGCCTTTCGTCCTCAACTTGTCGTAGAAGAAACTGTTGAAGAAGTGAACCTGGGAGAGAAGAAAAAAAAAGACATCAGATGCTACAGATGTTCTCCCTCACTGAATATAGTGTCAAGAAAAAGTATGTGAACCCTTTGGAATTACCTGGATTTCTGCATAAATTGGTCATAACATTTGATCTGATCATCTAAGTCACAACAATAGACAAACACAGGGTGCTTAAACTAACACACAAATTCAATATTTGTATATTGAATACATCATTTAAAAACATTCATTGTGTAGGTTTTGGAGCCAGGAGTCAGCTAACCTGGAGTCCAATCAATGAGACGAGATTGGAGATGTTGGTTAGAGCGGCCCTGCCCTATAAAAACATTTTTTTTAGTTTGCTATTCACAAGAAGCATTGCCTGATGTGAACCATGTTTCAATCAAAAGAGATCTCAGAAGACCTAAGATTACCACTTGTTGACTTGCATAAAGCTGGAAAGAGTTATAAAAGTATCTCTAAAACTGTGGATTGATGAACATCAAGGTTAAGGCAAATGGTCTATAAATGGAGAAAGTTCAGCGCTGTTGCTACTCTCCCTAGGAATGGCCGTTCTGCAAAGATGACTGCAACAGCACAGCGCAGAATGCTCAATGAGGTTAAGTAAAAAACAAAAAGTTCCAGAAATATCTGGAACATGCCAACATCTCTGTTGACGAGTCTACGATACATAAAACATTAAACAAGAATGGTGTTCATGAGGACACCACGGAAGAAGTCACTGCTGTCCAAAAAAACATTGATGCACGTCTGAAGTTCGTATAAGAACACCTGGATGTTCCACAGCGCTACTGGCAAAATATTCTGTGGACAGATGAAACTACAGTTGAGTTGTTTGGAAGGTACACACAACACTATGTGTGAAGAAAAAAAAGGCACAGCACACCAACATCAAAACCTCATCCCAACTATAAAGTATGGTGGAGGGAGCATCATGGTTTGGGGCTGCTTTGCTGCCTCAGGGCCTGGACAGCTTGCCATCAGACGGAAAAATGAATTCCCAGGTTTATCAAGACATTTTGCAGGAGAATGTTAGGCTGTCTGCCAATTGAAGCTCGACAGAAGTTGGGTGATGCAAAAGGACAACGACCAAAAACACAGAAATCAATCAACAACAGAATGGCTTCAACAGAAGAAAATATGCCTTCTGGAGTGGCCCAGTCAGAGTCCTGACCTCAACCCGATTGAGATGCTGTGGCATGACCTCAAGAGAGTGGTTCACACCAGACATCCCAAGAAAATTGCTGAACTGAAACAGTTTTGTAAAGAGGAGTGGGCAAAATTCCTCATGACCGTTGTGCAGGTCTGATCGGCAACTACAGAAAATGTTTGATTGAGGTTATTGCTGCCAAAGGAGGGTGAAGCAGTTATTAAATGCAGGGGTTCACATACTTTTCCCACCCTGCACTGTGAATGTTTACACTGTGTGTTCAATAAAGACACGAAAACCTATAATTGTTTGTGTTATTAGTTTAAGCAGACTGTGTGTCTATTGTTGTGACTTAGATGAAGATCAGATCAAGTTATATGACAAATTTATGCAGAAATCCAGGTAATTCCGCAAGGGTTCATACTTTTTCTTGCCACTGTACTGTATTCAGGAGAAATATTATATTAATATTTATATAAAATGTATATAAAATATTAATATTATTAAGTATGTTGTATTATACATTTAAAATGGTTCCTACCTTCTCGGACACCGAGTCCATCACAAGGTCACCATACATGTTCATGACCTAAGAAGAGACATTGAATAAACAATGCACAATGCCTTGCTTTTAATCTGTTCAAAAGTAACAGATATTTGCATACAGGGCTCAATCTTAAGTAGACATACCCACAAATAATTTTGCATAAGTCATGCAATTTTTCAATGCAGAAAATGCTAAATGTATGCAGAAATTCATGTTACAAATCAAATCTTAGTCACATGCGCCGAATACAACAAGTGTAGACCTTACAGTGAAACGCTTACTTACGAGCCCCTAACCAACAACGCAGGTAAAAAAATATATAGATAAGAATAAGAAATAAAAGTAATTAAAGAGCAGTAGTAAAATAACAATAGCGAGACTATTTACAGTTGTGGCTAAAAGTTTTGAGAATGCCAAATATTAATTTTCACAAAGTCTGCTGCCTCAGTTTGTATGATGACAATTTGCATATACTCCAGAATGTTATAAAGAGTGATCAGATGAATTGCAATTAATTGCAAAGTCCCTCTTTGCCAGGCAAATGAACTGAATCTCCAAAAAACATTTCCACTGCATTTCAGCCCTGCCACAAAAGGACCAGCTGACATGTCAGTGATTCTCCCGTTAACACAGATGTGAGTGTTGATGAGGACAAGGCTGGAGATCCCTCTGTCATGCTGATTGAGTTCAAATAACAGACTGGAAGCTTCAAAAGGAGGGTGGTGGAATCATTGTTCTTCCTCTGTCAACCATGGTTACCTGCAAGGAAACACGTGCCGTCATCATTGCTTTGCACAAAAAGGGCTTCACAGGCAAGGATATTGCTGCCAGTAAGAATGCACCTAAATCAACCATTTATCGGATCATCAAGAACTTCAAGGAGAGTGGTTCAATTGTTGTGAAGAAGGCTTCAAGGCGCCCAAGAAAGTCTAGCAAGCGCCAGGACCGTCTCCTAAAGTTGATTCAGCTGCGGGATTGGGGCACCACCAGTACAGAGCTTGCTCAGGAATGGCAGCAGGCAGGTGTGAGCGCATCCGCACGCACAGTGAGGCGAAGACTTTTGGAGGATGGCCTGGTGTCAAGAAGGGCAGCAAAGAAGCCACTTCTCTCCAGGAAAAACATCAGGGACAGACTGATATTCTGCAAAAGGTACAGGGTTTGGACTGCTGGGGACTGGGGTAAAGTCATTTTCTCTGATGAATCCCCTTTCCGTTTGTTTGGGGCATCCGGAAAAAAGCTTGTCCGGAGAAGACAAGGTGAGCGCTTCCTTCAGTCCTGTGTCATGCCAACAGTAAAGCATCCTGAGACCATTCATGTTTGGGGTTGCTTCTCAGCCAAGGGAGTGGGCTCACTCACAATTTTGCCTAAGAACACAGCCATGAATAAAGAATGGTACCAACACATCCTCCAAGAGGAACTTCTCCCAACCATCCAGGAACAGTTTGGTGACGAACAATGCCTTTTCCAGCATGATGGAGCACCTTGCCATAAGGCAAAAGTGATAACTAAGTGGTTCGGGGAACAAAACATCGATATTTTGGGTCCATGGCCAGGAAACTCTCCAGACCTTAATCCCATTGAGAACTTGTGGTCAATCCTCAAGAGGGTGGACAAACAAAACCCCACAAATTCTGACAAACTCCAAGCATTGATTATGCAAGAATGGGCTGCCATCATCAGGATGTGGCCCAGAAGTTAATTGACAGCATGCCAGGGCGGATTGCAGAGGTCTTGAAAAAGAAGGGTCAACACTGCAAATATTGACTCTTTGCATCAACTTCATGTAATTGTCAATAAAAGCCTTTGACACTTATGAAATGCTTGTAATTATACTTCAGTATTCCATAGTAACATCTGACAAAAATATCTAAAGACACTGAGGCAGCAGACTTTGTGAAAATTAATATTTGTGTCATTCTCAAAACTTTTGGCCACAACTGTACAGGGTGGTACCGGTTAGTTGAGGTAAAATGTACATGGAGGTAGAGTTATTAAAGTGACAATGCATAGATGATAACAGAGAGTAGCAGCGGTGTAAAAGAGGGGGGGGGGCAATACAAATAGTCTGGGTAGCCATTTGATTAGGTGTTCAGCAGTCTTATGGCTTGGTGGTAGAAACTGTTTAGAAGCCTCTTGGACCTAGACTAGGCGCTCCGGTACCGATTTCCGTGCGGTAGCAGAGAGAACAGTCTATGACTAGGGTGGCTGGAGTCCTTGAATATTTTTAGGGCCTTCCTCTGACACCACCTGGTATAGAGGTCCTGGATGGCAGGAAGCTTGGCCCCAGTGATGTACTGGGCCATTCGTACTACCCTCTGTAGTGCCCTGCGGTCGGAGGCCGAGCAGTTGCCACACCAGACAGTGATGCAACCAGTCAGGATGCTCTCCATAGTGCAGCTGTAGAACTTTTGAGGATCTGAGGACCCACGCCAAATCTTTTCAGTCTCCTGAGGGGGAATAGGCTTTGTCGTGCCCTCTTCACGACTGTCTTGGTGGACCATGCTAGTTTGTTGGTGATGTGGACACCAGGTAACCTGCTCCACTGCAGCCCCGTCGATGAGAATGGGGGCGTTTTCAATCCTCTTTTTCCTGTCGTCCACAATCATCTCCTTTGTCTTGATCACGTTGAGGGAGAGGTTGTTGTCCTGCCACCACACGGCCAGGTCTCTGACCAACTCCCAATAGCCTGTCTTGTCGATCAGGCCTACCTATGTTGTGTCATCAGCAAACTTAATGATGGTGTTGTAGTCGTGCTTGGCCACGCAGTCCTGGGTGAACAGGGAGTACAGGATGAAACTGACTACGCACCCGAGGGGCCCCTGTGTTAGGGATCAGCGTGGCGGATGTGTTGTTACCTACCCTTACCACCTGGGGGCAGCCCGTCAGGAAGCCCAGGATCCAGTTGCAGGTGTTTAGTCCCAGGGTCCTTAGCTAATCAATGAGCTTTGAGGGCACTATGGTGTTGAACGCTGAGCTGTTGTCAATGAATAGTATTCTCACATAGCTGTTCCTTTTGTCAAGGTGGGAAAGGGCAGTGTGGAGTGCAAAAGAGATTGCATCATCTGTGGATCTGTTGGGGCGGTATGCAAATTGAGTGGGTCTAGGGTTTCTGGGATAATGGTGTTGTGAGCCATGACCAGCCTTTCAAAGCACTTCATGGCTACAGACGTGAGTGCTACGGGTTGGTAGTCATTTAGGCAGGTTACCTTCGTGTTCTTGGGCACAGGCACTATGGTGGTCTGCTTAAAACATGTTGGTATTACAGACTCAGACAGGGAGAGGTTGAAATTGTCAGTGAAGACACTTGCCAGTTGGTCAGCGCATGCTCGCAGTACACGTCCTGGTAATCCGTCTGGTCCTGCGTCCTTGTGAATGTTGACCTGTTTAAAGGTCTTACATCAGCTGCGGAGAGCGTGATCACACAGTCTTCTGGAACAGCTGATGCATGTTTCAGTGTTATTTGCCTCGAAGCCAGCATAGAAGTAGTTTAGCTCGTCTGGTAGGCTCGTGTCACTGGGCAGCTCTCGGCTGTGCTTCCCTTTGTAGTCTTATGGTTTGCATGCCCTGCCACATACGACAAGCGTCGGAGCCAGTGTAGTACAATTCGATCTTAGTCCTGTATTGACCCTTGCCTGTTTGATGGTTCGTCGGAGGGCATAGTGGGATTTCTTATAAGCTTCCGGGTTAGAGTCCCGCTCCTTGAAAGCGGCAGCTCTAGCCTTTAGCTCAGTGTGGATGTTGCCTGTAATCCACGGCTTCTGGTTGGGGTGTGTGTGTACGGTCACTGTGGGGACGACGTCATCGAAGCACTTATTGATGAAGCCAATGACTGATGTGGTGTACTCCAATGCCATTGGAGGAATCCCAGAACATATTCCAGTCTGTGCTAATAAAACAGTCCTGTAGCTTAGCATCTGCTTCATCTGACCACTTTTTTTCCTAGTCACTGGTGCTTCCTGCTTTCATTTTTGCTTGTAAGCAATAATCAGGAGGATAGAATTATGGTCAGATATGCCAAATGGAAGGCGAGGGAGAGCTTTGTATGCGTCTGTGTGTGGAGTAAAGGTGGTCCAGAGTTTTTTCCCCTCTGGTTGCACATTTAAAATGTTGGTAGAAATTTGGTAAAACGGATTTACGTTTCCCTGCATTAAAGTTCCCGGCTACTTGGAGCCGGCGGCTCTGCGTGAGCATTTTTTTATGGCGTAATACATCTCATTCAATGCTGTCTTAGCGCCAGCCTCTGACTGTGGTGGTATGTAAACAGCTATGAAAAATACAGATTAAAACTCTAGGTAGATGTTGTGGTCTAAAACTTATGAGATACTCTACCTCAGACGAGCAATAGCTCGAGACTTCCTTAGATATCGTGCACTAGTTGTTAGTTACAAAAAATACATAGTTCGCTGCCCTATCTTACCAGACGACGCTGTTCTATCCTGCCGGTGCAACGTATAACCAGCCAGCTGTATGTTGATAGTGTCGTCGTTCAGCCACGACTCCGTGAAGCATAAGATATTACAGTTTTGAATGTCCCGTTGGTAGTTTAATCTTCAGCGTATATCATCTATTTTATTGTCCAAAGATTGCACGTTTGCTAGCAGAATGGAAAGAATTGGGGGTTCATTCAATCGCCCACAAATTCAAGCAAATCTGGGCCCATTCCCGAGAAAGCAGTATATCGTTCGCATCGGGCTCGTCAGACTCGTTAAAAGGGGGGAAAAAAGGATTCTGCCAGTCCTGATGTCCAGAAGTGATTTTCGGTCATAAGAGACAGTAGCGACAACATTATGTACAAACTAAGAAAATAAATAAGTTACAAACCAAGCAAATGCAAAAACAATTGGATGGGGGCACGTAAAACGTCTGCCTTCTCCGGCACCATTTTACATGAGCAAATATCAAGTTAGAATCCTAGACCCTAGCATGTATGTGGCCTTACAGCGTATGAAAAATGTATTAGTGTGGCTCCACAATAATTGACTATACAAAATACAGATAAAAAAAATAAAAAAAAGGTCAAACATATTTCCTCTGGCGTCATCTATAATACATTACATCAATTGTAACATGCATGCATTAACAAAAAGCTAAGTACAGTAGATAAAAAAGGACATTTAGGCACATATAGAAACACCTTCATTAGAGGATAGGTGGCAGGCTTTGGCACAGGCATTTTACAGTGCCTTCAGAAAGCATCATACCTCGACCTTTTGTTGTTACAAACTGAGATTAAAATGGATTTAACTTTTTGTAATCTACATACAATTCTTCCACTTTGACATTGGAGTATTTTTTATTTTTTTTTATAGAAAATAAAACAAATACTTGATTCAACCACCTGAGTTAATCGATACATGTTAGAGTCACCTTTGGCAGCGATTGCAGCTGTGAGTCTCTGTGTAAGTCTAAGGGCTTTGCACCCCTGGATTGTCCAATATTTGCCCATTATTCTTTAAATTCTCCAAGCTCTGTCAAGTTGGTTGTTGATCATTGCTAGACAGCCATTTTCAAGTCCTGCCATAGATTTAAGTCAGAACATTCAATGTTAAATTATGTTACCTTTATTTAACTAGGCAAGTCAGTTAACAACAAATTCTTATTTTTCAATGATGGCCTAGGAACAGTGGGTTAACTGCCTTGTTCAGGGGCAGGACGACAGAATTTTACCTGGTCAGCTCAGGGATTCGAGCTTGCAACCTTTTGGTTACTAGTCCAATGCTCTAACCACTAGGCTACCTGCCGCCCCCACATACATATATACACACACACACACACACACACACACACACACACACACACACACACATATACTGCTCAAAAAAATAAAGGGAACACTTAAACAACACAATGTAACTCCAAAGTCAATCACACTTCTGTGAAATCAAACTGTCCACTTAGGAAGCAACACTGATTGACAATACATTTCACATGCTGTTGTGCAAATGGAATAGACAACCGGTGGAAATTATAGGCAATTAGCAAGACACCCCCAATAAAGAAGTGGTTCTGCAGGTGGGGACCACAGACCACTTCTCAGTTCCTATGCTTCCTGGCTGATGTTTTGGTCACTTTTGAATGCTGGTGGTGCTTTCACTCTAGTGGTAGCATGAGACGGAGTCTACAACCCACACAAGTGGCTCAGGTAGTGCAGCTCATCCAGGATGGCACATCAATGCAAGCTGTGGCAAGAAGGTTTGCTGTGTCTGTCAGCGTAGTGTCCAGAGCATGGAGGCGCTACCAGGAGACAGGCCAGTACATCAGGAGACGTGGAGGAGGCCGTAGGAGGGCAACAACCCAGCAGCAGGACCGCTACCTCCGCCTTTGTGCAAGGAGGAGCAGGAGGAGCACTGCTAGAGCCCTGCAAAATGACCTCCAGCAGGCCACAAATGTGCATGTGTCTGCTCAAATGGTCAGAAACAGACTCCATGAGGGTGGTATGAGGACCCGACGTCCACAGGTGGGGGTTGTGCTTACAGCCCAACACCGTGCAGGACGCTTGGCATTTGCCAGAGAACACCAAGATTGGCAAATTCGCCACTGGCGCCCTGTGCTCTTCACAGATGAAAGCAGATTCACACTGAGCACGTGACAGACGTGACAGTCTGGAGACGCCGTGGAGAACGTTCTGCTGCCTGCAACATCCTCCAGCATGACCGGTTTGGCGGTGGGTCAGTCATGGTGTGGCATTTCTTTGGGGGGCCGCACAGCCCTCCATGTGCTCGCCAGAGGTAGCCTGACTGCCATTAGGTACCGAGATGAGATCCTCAGACCCCTTGTGAGACCATATGCTGGTGCGGTTGGCCCTGGGTTCCTCCTAATGCAAGACAATGCTAGACCTCATGTGGCTGGAGTGTGTCAGCAGTTCCTGCAAGAGGAAGGCATTGATGCTATGGACTGGCCCGCCCATTCCCCAGACCTGAATCCAATAGAGCACATCTGGGACATCATGTCTCGCTCCATCCACCAACGCCACGTTGCACCACAGACTGTCCAGGAGTTGGCGGATGCTTTAGTCCAGGTCTGGGAGGAGATCCCTCAGGAGACCATCCGCCACCTCATCAGGAGCATGCCCAGGCGTTGTAGGGAGGTCATACAGGCACGTGGAGGCCACACGCACTACTGAGACTCATTTTGACTTGTTTTAAGGACATTACATCAAAGTTGGATCAGCCTGTAGTGTGGTTTTCCACTTTAATTTTGAGTGTGACTCCAAATCCAGACCTCTATGGGTTGATAAATTGTATTTCCATAGATTATTTTTGTGTGATTTTGTTGTCAGCACATTCAACTATGTAAAGAAAAAAGTATTTAATAAGATTATTTCATTCATTCAGATCTAGGATGTGTTATTTTAGTGTTCCCTTTATTTTTTTGAGCAGTATATATATATATATTATATATATATATATAACACACATACACATGCATGCAGTCCATGTCCCCATGTGCAGTTTCAAACCGTAGTCTGGCTTTTTTTATGGCTGTTTTGGAGTAGTGGCTTCTTCCTTGCTGAGCAGCATTTGAGGTTATGTCTACATAGGACTCGTTCTACTGTGGATATAGATACTTTTGTACCCGTTTCCTCCAGCATCTTCACAAGGTCCTTTGCTGTTGTTCTGGGATTGATTTGCATTTTTCGCACCAAAGTACGTTCATCTCTAGGAGACAGAACGCGTCTCCTTCCTCAGCGGAATGACGGCTGCGTGGTCCCATGGTGTTTATACTTGCGTACTATTGTTTGTACAGATGAACATGGTACCTTCAGGAGTTTGGAAATTGCTCCCAAGGATGAACCAGACTTGTGGAGGTCTACAATTTTTTTCCTGAGGTCTTGGCTGATTTATTTTGATTTTCCCATGATGTCAAGCAAAGAGGCACTGAGTTTGAAGGCTGGCCTTGAAATACATCCACAGGTACACCTCCAATTGACTCAAATGATGTAAATTAGCTTATCAGAAGCTTCTAAAGCCATGACATTATTTTCTGGAATTTTCCAAGCTGTTTAAAGGCACAGTCAACTTAGTGTATGTAAACTTCTGACCCACTGGAATTGTGATACAGTGAATTATAAGTGAAATAATTTGGAGTTTTTTTTTTTAACACTTTCAGGTTTGTTTATCAGTTGGTGCCACTTTAGTTCATCGCTCTCTGAAAGTGCTGACTGAATCATTTTGGTAATTTATAGAATACACTGCGCCTGTATGAGTGAGGGGAGTCATATGAATGGAGTTAAAAACAAGGCTGACATGGTATATAAAAATGTACAATTGTAACATCACAAGCCCATAAAAAAATACATGTTGACATAGACGTGCATTTGACAAATTACAAAAGTGTTAGTAAAGGGTCCCACCCACTTGGTCATTGAGCCAATTCTGTCCATACAACGTGCTTAAGTCATCCATGGTGAGGACATGACGCTTGTAGTTGACACGGAACCCTCGCACCATGGCCGTGCCGGACGACCTCTGGTAGGACTGGATTAGGTGTTGGACCACTACTTTCCTGTTGGAAATGGAAAGATGAGATGAGCTATATGGAACTATTACAAAAGTTTTTCTGCATTATACCACCTTGTCTTTTTGGGAAATATCAGATGGCACTGTATCAGTCAAGGATTACTTGAACCATAAACATTTGTTTCTCGTTAAAACTTTACACTGGGCAACAGTTGGGTCATATTCATTAGTGCACAACATAGCGAAAACAAGCGTTTCTTATTGGAGAGTCCAACTTGTCCGTACCAGTTTCAATCAGTTTTCTTCCGTTTGGTTCCCAAGCTCTGGTGATGAACAGGGGGTTCCATCGCAGATGGTTTACATCACGATCTTCAAGTTGTAACATTTGTGTCTTGTCATGACTCATTTCCATGAACATACTCAGAACTTGGGTGATACTAATGACATGTGGGTGGTTTCATCATGTGGGTGTTTCCCATTCCCTATGTTCCAATTCACTCCGGCAGAATGTGTTGGAAGTGTTAAAAACAACTCATTTGGAGGTCTAAAAATTATAGAATTGGAATAATTCTAATTCTATGTCCGAAATTAGAGTGCTGCGTAGAAGCTAGAAGGAATGCGTGACTACTCTCCAGGACAGATGGACTTGGTTTACATTCCACCTGGCCTTGGCAAAGAGCACCAGGCTTTTTATGGCCAACATTTAAAAAGGAACCTCACATTAGGCAGACATCAGGGATATCAGATTGTGTAAATATTAGGCTGTGTTGGTGTCATTCTCTATAAGACATTATGAGTTTGTACTGTATGTGTGGGCACTGTGTGAGAATGTGCAACTGCGCGTGTATTGTTTTGCATGTCTGTGCGTGTTCGCACATCTGCCTGTGTGTGTGAACGTGTATACTACGTGTGTGTGTGTGTGTGTGTGTGTACACACGTCTCAGACCTGTGAGGCTGTGAGAAGTTGTCATTGAAGATGTCTTTTAATTTCTCCACCACATCGTCAGCGTGGATGGGGATCAGACTGCCGTACTTCTGGAGGGAGTCATCCAGGATCCCTGAGACAACGGGAAAACAATACAGAATGTTGGGAGAGTAATATGGAATCACACTGACTGTAGAGGATTCTGTGACCTTGAGCAGCCAAGGACAGTCCTATATTCATATCCTGTTGGTAGCAGATGTGTAACGCTAAACCATACTAACATGTACACATTACCTCAACTACCTCATACCCCAGCACAATGATTTGAGAAAAGAACAAGCTAAATTTCTTACCTGAACAGGGCCCCGTTTCCCAAAAGCATCTTATGGCTAAGTTCATCATTAGACCCATTGAGGTCAATTCTATACAATGTAGCAATTTCGATCTTGTCTCATTGCTGCAACTCCCCAACGGGCTCGGGAGGCGAAGGCGCCCGGCACAAGGAGTCGCTATAGCATGATGAGTCATGTAAAGCCCCCCCCCGGCCAAACCCTACTCAAACAACGTTGGGCCAATTTTGAGCCGCCCTATGAGACTCCCGATCACGGACGGTTGTGACAGCCCGGGATCAAACCCAGGTCTGTAGTGACACCTCTAGCACTGCACCACTCGGGAGGCCCCCTGCCCAATGATTTCAATAGCAGGAAATCCCTGAGTTACTTCATTAAATAATTTAAACTAGAAAAGGTCATTTTCCCAAAGCAAAATTGTATGTTTCAGTTTACCATGCACACAGCTCATGTGTTCCTCAGTGAGAGTGACCTCCACAGGTTTCTCTCTGACGATGGAGTACGATGAGGCCTCTGGTTCCCTTCTTCCGCTCTCCCCCAGACCACCCATCTGACTGCACTGGTAGTCTCCTGAGTAACCATTCAATCGGTTGTCTGCATGGACGACAAAAGTCTAGTAAGTGAATATTATGAAATAATTATAGTATAGTTTATATAAAAATGGTGATACCTTTTGAGATGCATAGTCACAGTCATTGAAACATATCAGCCCAGTGCCAACACAAGCGTTCCAATTTTGCCAACAGTGGGTATATTAGATAAGAATTGCATTTGCCAGCAAAAAATAGAGACTTGTGTGTACCCTCTCAGTTGTTTTGATCATATCAACAGCCCTTTCGAACACTGAGTCTTCAGTTTATCAGATACACCTTCCATGGGATCATCTCACCTCTTTCAGACCCAACGAGCCTCTCGTCATCTGACAGTGGGCTGCTCAGACCCGGGTCCACTCCCCTCCTCTGGCGGTTGGAATACCAACTATACCGACGCCAACTCCTTGCCCTCCTGTGCCCCAGGGTGCCCACCCACTGTGCCCGGTGACGCCAGGTCTTCCAATGCTGGGTGAGACGGAGCCGTAGGCCTTCATGGGAGTGGAGCTTCCTCCAGCGCCTCAGCCTGCGCTGCCTGAGCCCGTTGAGCCTGGACTGGATAGGGACAATGGGAAAGTCCCTGGCTTCAGGTTCGGCCTGGTTGTTGTCATGGTCATCCAGTGGTGATTGCAGCTGGTGATGATGATTCTGCTCTTGTAGGGATGTGGTGGGGACCATGTGTGGGACCTCCCATACGACCTCAGCCTCCTCTCCTTTTTCCTCAGCCTTCTGTCCTTCCTCCTCCTCAACATCATCATCATCCCAGCCCTCACCTTCAATGTCTTCCTCATCATTTTCCCCCTCCATGTCCATGTACTCGGCCTCCCAGGCCACCCTTTCCTTCTGGCCCAGCTTTAGGGGCATGGGGCTGGGAATCTGGTGGGTTGAGGTTGGGTCCATCTCCAGGTGACCCCCAGAGATTGCTACACCACCACCTCCTCCATCCCCACTGTCCTCCTGGCCCACAGCTAGGCCCAGCTGCCCCTGCCAACAGTTCTGTGCTAGGCTGCTACCACTGTCCCTCATGGTCCACGGGCACCCCACGACCTGCGCCAGCTCGTCGCCTGGGGAACAAATAAGGGGGAGAAATTTGAGACAAATGTCACATGATGCACCTCCAATGTTTTTCAGTAGGTAGGACACTACTATAATAAGCAAATCTACAACATGCAAAGCAAGTGCATAGAATTCTGCAACCATGACTGTAACCCCATGTTGGTTTCTGCAACTCATTAGGCCATAAATTAGTACATTACTTTCCGGTTAGCCTAATTGTTGTAAGCAGCTCAACGCTTCAAATTTCAACATAGCGTGCATTGATGCATTTACATCCTGTGCCTTGCGAACGCCATTCATTTTGGTAGTCATTAATTATAACGTTCATCTGGCGAGCTAGCAGGCTGCACTTTATATAAGAAACCTGTGTACTGGAAACAAAAGATACAACTATTGACGATGCAGAAAAGTGAATGATATGTCACAATGTATTCAATGTTGCTCACAAACGCTGGCAAGGTGGCTAGTTAACTATGCAGTTGATAGCTGTCGTTTGCAGCTAACGTTAGCAGCTGATAACTAGCTAACGTTAATGGGATAGCGATTAAACATGTTTAACTTGCTTCGACAGGACCGAAGTTAACTTTAAACTATCAAAACTATTTTACAGTTTAGTATGTTGTTTTGTATGCACATTGTATAAGCAATGCACGATTAACCAATTAAGCGAAAAACGATGCTAGCTACTTAGCAAGGATATAGCTAGCTAGCTAGCTACTTCGCAAGCTAACATTAGCTAAATAGCAACATAAACTGCCGGTCGCCTATCGTTTTTGTCTCAAGTAAAATGCAACCCCACACTCACCGTTAAACTGCAGTTTAGTGCAAATGTGTTTCTAATATACAGTTAAACGTTTGCGTAGTGTTCTAAATAATTTTTGGGACCAAAACAGACGCGACTTTTCTGTTAATAAACCTCATTCAATGAAGCAGACACTGATGTAGTAAAGCAATCGTCACCACCCCCCAGCTAACGTTGATCCCTTTCCGGACTTCCGGTTTCAAGAAAATAACATCGCTTTTAACAGAAAGGGATGGCACGGTGAATAATAATAACATATATTGAAATAAATGTTTGATAGTCTATAAGAGGTGCAAAGGAAGAAACAGTGCAGCAATGCGAATTTATGCTAAAAACCCTCTCGACTGACAACACACGAAACCCGTCGCACTGCATCGCGTCATTTATGACCTAGCTTAAGCGGTGCAGGGCAGGGTACAGGTAAGAGTAGCACATTTTCGGCAAGATTTTGCTTCTCATGAAGTTAGAATAAATGTGTTATTTAAGTTATGGATGTGCTGCATCATAGAAAATAAACATTATACACAGTGGAAGCAGTGAAATTATGACAGGTGGTGAGTTCTCGTGCAGTGAGCTGTGTTCTGTTATGAAAGTTTGTTTATTTGCTTGTTGGTGTCAACAAAATGGCACGTTGATGTAATCTAGGTGATTGTGACAATCAATGTTATGAGGGTGACAGCTATTTGCTGGTAGAGCAACACGTTTTTGAAAGTCTACGTGATGTCATTCATGGTTTTGTCAGAAATTGACCCTTGCTCTATATAGCTGATTGTCTGGAAGGGACTTTTGAACTACACAACACGTGGCCTCCACTGCCATTGCGTGCTCTCTATCTCGCTCTCTCTCTGCAGGTTCTTAAGAATGTTATCCAGCTAGCTAAGCATCTTGTCCTTTTTAGTAAAGTGCCTTACATAATATAATGAGTGTCCACAGCTACACCAAGGCTAAGTACGACCGGAGTGACAAGATGGAGATGGGTCTGCGTGACTTCCCTAGTGGACCTCTGGACATATACAGGAAGAAAGCATCCTTCAATTGGAAAGAGATGGTCATGTTCCTTGAGGGAGAGGACATGCTAGCATTGAAGGTAGGCTTTGTAATGAGCATTAAGGGTAGGCCATGTTAGAGCCTTCTATTTGCAAATAGAAAGCTCTGGGCTATGTAAAGAAACTCTGACAACAGAAACTGACTGTTAGACCTATTCTTAGAGGAATATCTTACACAAGTCACTTTATAATATTTTCTCCCACAATTCCACAGCAACACGTGTTCCGGATGTTGGAGAACGACCCTATCTTCGCCCGGCAGCCCGGCGAGGATATGTCAACGGAGAGGATGCGTGAGGTCACTTTCAGACGGTGTAAACAGCTGTTCCGGTATGACTTCTTGACACGCGATGACATCATGGCGAACCCGTGGAGGACGGTAGTGCTCAACGACTGTCTGGGCATGTACGATTGGTCATTGGGCGCCAAGTACTTCCTCAACAAAGGGGTGAGTTTAGATGGATGGAGGGAGGGAGGGAGAGAGAGTTAGATAGTGCTCAAGGACTGTCTGGACATGTACAACTGGTCACTGGGGGCTAAGTTCTCCCTCAACAAAGGGGTGACGGTTGTCAGTAGTGTTGTCAGTAGTTACGACCCTAAGTTTTGGTGTTTTATTAGGATCCCCCATTAGCTGCTGCAAAAGCAGCAGCTACTCTTCCTGGGGTCCACACAAAACATGAAACATGTCTATTAATGTTCTATATTGTTCTGTATTATGTCAAGAACAGCTCAAGGACAGAACTACATCCTTTTTTTAAGGCACACGTAGCCTACATATCAATATACACAAACTATCTAGGTCAAATAGGGGAGAGACGTTGTGCCGTGAGGTGTTGCTTTATCGTTTAAAAAACAAAACAGGTTTGCTGTTCATTTGAGCAATTTGAAATGGAGTGGAGTTCCATGCATTAATGGCTCTATATAATACTGAATTTGTACTGGATTTGGGGACTGTGAAAGTGAGTTCACCCACTCACTTTGATGATCTCCCATGCAAGTCTATCTATTGCCTCTAAGCCTTGACCTTTAGTCATATGCATGTTGTAGAACCTCTGTACAGTATGACATTATACATGTATCTTCTCAAGAGTAATGATATGAGAGGTTACAGTATAATCATATTCATGCTCTGTTTCAGATGTTTGGTGCGACTGTGGCCAACTCCGGATCCCAGAGACACAGCCAGTTTGTGCAGGATACAGAGGACATGATGGTAAACAAACAATCATCAGCATTCACATGAATTGATATTTACCTTCTTCCTTTCAAATGTATTGGAATCAATGTAAACACATCTTAAAAGTGATTTCATAGTTCCTTATTGTGGCAGGTTATTTCCTTTCAGTGTGTTATGTAAATATGCTCTTTGACCTCTATGCTGCTGGCTATGCATAGACTCACTCGAATGCTGTAACTAAAATACTACTTCTTACACAAATGGTTATTTAATAGCATTTTTTTATTATACAACAGACCGTTTATTTCTCTATTTCAAAAAACATGTATCCCCGTCACACAAAGCTGTTGAAATACAAGGTAACTGTCGTGGTGGCCCACGTCCAAAGCTGCACCTGTTGTTGTTTGTCTGTCCACAGACGTTTGGATGCTTTGCATTGACAGAGCTGAGCCATGGCAGCAATACCAGAGCTATGAGGACCACAGCCAAGTATGATCCCAGCACACAGGTGGGTGGGACACAGTTCACCGCAAGGCCTCTGACTCCATTTAGAACAGTATTTTATTCTATACTGAATATTGAATTATTTCATCTGTAGATTTTGAATGTGTCAGTCTCCTTTTTTATTTTATTGCCTTTTGTTTGTATCTTGCAATTCAGCTTTTAGCTGTGTATGTATACACGACCAAATAAACCTATATATATTATGATCCTTAGTCTGTACTAAGAATACACTATACTCAAATGAACTCTCTCTTTCAGGAGTTTGTGATCCATTCCCCTGATTTTGAGGCTGCCAAGTTCTGGGTGGGGAACCTGGGGAAGACGGCTACACACGCTGTGGTGTTCGCCCAGCTATACACCCCCGACGGAGCCTGTCACGGCCTGCACTCCTTCATAGTTCAGGTACAGTGAGCTTATTTAAATGAACCTTTTGCATACATGTACTACTTTTTGTCCTCAGAGTTAGCAATCCTTTATGATTTCCCAAAAACAAATCACAAAACGAATCTTAGATTTTAAAACTAAAATATGCTTCTACTGTCTTTGCTGGTGAAACTGTGATATTGTAACCTAAATGAATGTGTTTGACAGGTCAGAGATCCCAAGACTCTGCTGGCGATGCCAGGAGTAATTGTTGGAGATATGGGCAAGAAGCTCGGCCAGAACGGACTGGACAATGGGTAAGTTCAATACCATATGTTTTATTGCGAATAAAACAATGTATTTCTCATCATCACACCATCATCACACTATGGCATTCAGTCAAAATGAGCACCAGTAATAATATTACTGTAATATTACTAAAGAGAGTAATATTCATTATGAACTTTGGTGGTGACACTCCGCAAGACCACCAGAGGGCACTTGAATCCTACTTTAAATTACTATAGAACTTCCACAATGTCCTGTGAAACAGACATTTCAACCATGAGAATGTTCTTTTTAATGAATGTTTTAATATTCTCTCCCAGGGTGTGCAGGATTTCTACACTACCAGTGCTTAGAATTAGGCTGTACTGTATACATCACCACACTAACTATAATTTGAAATGTATTCCTAAGATAGGCTCAGACTTTTGTGCATGTCTTTTGTTTCCCGTACCAGGTTTGCGGTGTTTCACAAGGTCCGAATCCCTCGGGAGAATATGCTGAATAAGACAGGTGATGTCACCCCCGAAGGACACTACGTCACACCTTTTAAGGTGAAGAAACACACACACGCATGAACACCTTTTGTTCCTCTCTGGAAAAAAGATATAAGGAAGGAAGTAGAAATCACATTTTTACAACTAACTATGATCAAATATATACTTTCTGTTCTTCTCTGGCTCAGAGCAAAATAGTTTGTCGTTGTAAAGTTCTAGCCGGGACTCCAACCTTCTAAAGAACTTGGCTAGACTTTACTCAGTTGTGACAGTGATGGGATGTCAAATTAAAACGTATATACAAACATTCTGGTTCGTAGTCTTCAGACAGCCACGCCTGATCTCACAGTAAAACTCTTTAATCTGTTTTTGTTCCAAACAAACATGGATGGGTTCGACCCGACACACGTGCACGCACACACACAAACATTGATGGGTTAGACAATCATGTAAAAAGAAAATACAAGGGCTCTCTGGGTTCTCTTGAATGATGGGAACTTGGCCTGAGGAGGCGTCTGAGAAAACAACTTGGCCTGAGGAGGCTTCTGAGGAAACAACTTGGCCTGAGGAGGCTTCTGAGGAAACAACTTGGTCTGAGGAGGCTTCTGAGGAAACAAATAATGACCGGGGGAGGAGGTAGGCCTTAATTGTTCTGCGGTTCGTTTCAAGTTTTATTAGTCGTATGTATGGGATACACATGGTTTACATTGTCCAACGGAATGCTTACTTGCATGTTCCTTCTCGACATTGCAACAACAATAAGACATAATAAAAGATATGAATACAAACTTAAAGTAAACGGCTCAGTAGAATAGAATAAGCATTTAAGTATAATACAGGAGTTATGATTGGATCCCCAGCAAGGCCCTGCAGGCTGGTCAAAATTGGTACCTTTTTACTGCTGGTTTAATTGGTAACTAGGAGCCTAAAGGAAGAAGGGGTGAGAAAGAAAGGGTGAGGGAAGGGTTGGAAAATGCTTCTGTACACATGAGAAATGTAAGGGGAGTGCGTCTTAAAATAAGTACTCTAAACAACCTGAACATTTTCATGATCGTGGAAGTCAACAGTAAATAGAAACATGGACTTGGAGAACTTAACTCTCAACTTTGTTAATCAGTTGATTTAGTATTTGAGTGGGATTTCCCTCTTGAATCAGATTTTAAGTGAATACTTACTTGACAAGAGTTTTACACTCTTGCATAAGCCCTATTTATCAAAGTTTATTTAAGGGCTCCCAGAAATAAGCTATGAAACTATAGAAAAACTGAAAATATTAATATTCTCAAACTCAATGTCAATCCCTCCCTCCTCTCTCTGGCCCCCAGGACCCTAACAAGCGTTTCGGGGCGTCCCTGGGTGCCCTGTCGGGGGGCAGAGTCTCCATCTCCAGAATGGCTGTGGTCAACCTGAAGCTAGCCATGACTGTAGCTATCCGTTTTTCTGCCACCCGACACCAGTTTGGACCTAAAGACGACCAGGAGATTCCTGTCATAGAGTACCAGCTCCAGGTAATGTACAGTTATGGACCTTTCAGTTGGTTCATGGTTAGGTTGGTGGACATAGGTATAAGCCAGGAGTTTTCTCCCATTTTTCCAGAGACATTCCTGAGGATATCTGTCCCTAATAATCATTCCACTGAAGGTTAAATACGTTTTCTGTGGACCCCAGAGGGGTATGCTACAAAGCAGGATCAATAAGTTAGCCAGCTAATTTGCCTAAATATCCAGAAATAACTTTTTAGAAATATTTACTCAACAACCAAAAACACATGCATTTAGCTTTCTTAATAAATCAGAAAATCAAAAGTAATTTTGTTTCTTAAAAATACCCTGTTGTGGGCAGGTAGCGTAGTGGTTAAGAGCATTGGGCCAGTAACGGAAAGGTCGCTGGTTCGAATCCTCGAGTCAGCAAGGTGGAAAAATCTGCCGTTCTTGAGCAAAGCAATTAACCCCCAACAATAACTGCTCCCCGGGCGCCGATGTCGTTGATGAACGCAGCACCCCGCACCTCTCTTATTCAGAGGGGTTGGGTTAAATGGGGAAGGCACATTTCGGTTGAATGTATTCAATTGTGCAACTGACTCTGTATCCCCTTCCCTTTGTCTGGTTGCAGCAATGGCGTCTAATCCCATACCTGGCGGCCGTGTACGCTCTGGACTACTTCTCTAAATCCATCTTCGGGAACTTTGTGGAGTTCCAGATCGGTATGATGATGAAGGACAATAGCGACAGACAGGTAAAGGGGGGGGGGGGGACCGAGGAAGGGAGAGAGAGAGACAAAAGAATAAATTGGGAGAGCGAAAAAGACATACACATACACCCATAGTTAGTTCTGTGCGGTATGTGTTTTAACTAGGCGGAGCTGGGCAGAGAGATCCATGCCATCTCCTGCTCCAGTAAGCCCCTGGGTTCCTGGACGGCTCAGAGGGGTATCCAAGAGTGCCGTGAGGCCTGCGGAGGACACGGATACCTGGCCAGTAAGTCACACACATAATAATAAAATAATAAAACCCTAGCCCCAACCACAACCCTAACCCTAGCTTCATGTCCACATCCTGGTTCTACCTAACCCCAGCCTCAACCCTAACCCTAACTTCATGTCCACGTCCTGCTTCAACCCTAACCCCAGCCTCAACCCTAACTTCATGTCCACATCCTGGTTCAACCCTAACCCTAACTTCATGTCCACATCCCAATTCAACCCTTGCCTCAACCACAACCCTAACTCTAATCCACATCAAATCTGTCTCCTAATAATGATGCTGGATGTTGACTCCCTTGTAGTGAATCGTCTGGGGACCATCAGGGATGACAACGACCCTAACTGTACATATGAGGGAGACAACAACGTGCTTCTGCAGCAGACCAGCAACTACCTCCTCAGCCAACTACATGCCAAACAACAAGGTTAGTATTAACACAGGAACACTTTGTTTCATGGTCTGGTTCTAAATGCTTTATAAACCATTATGGAACTGCTTTGTAAATCATTACATATCAGTTTCAGAGAAACTGTGAAATCCTAAAGACCCTGGGGGCAGCTCATTATTTGTATGCTATTGAAATATTTTGATTTTACGCATGAGATTGTAATGTTAACTGTTTGTCTCACTGTTTCATGTGCTGGTTTTGTTGTTGTTTTTGTAGATGGAGTGAGGATTGTTGCCACAACTAGCTTATAAACTGCTTATGAATGTCTTATAAAATATTATTTGTTCGTTGTAGATGGAGTGAGGATTGAGTCTCCACTAGAGTCTGTCAACTTCCTGGAAGACTTTGACAGCATTCTGGAGACCAGGTTCACGGCAACGTCGGTGGAGGAGTGCATGGACTCTGCAGGTAACAACACACACACACACACACACACACACACACACACACTTGTCTCTGCAGGTACAACACCCACAACTCTCTCTAGTCACTACTCTGCTCCGTGCAGAAATTGCCTATGGCCAGTCAGTTATGTAAGATGCCCAGTGTTATTATACTACTGGAAAGCGCTTTACTGGAAAGCTATTTGTCATGATGCCAGAGGTAACACCCACTCTCCAGTTGTCACATCTGGTAGAAGGCAAGCAAGGCCATGCTGACCCTCTGAAGGACCCCATTCCTCCGCCAGGGCAAGCTGCCCCTGGAAGTGCCTGTTTAAAGCCCTCACAAAATCCCCATCTTTTCTATTGTAATATAGATCAACCATAGCTTTTAATTATAGAGGGCTGGAACAAAATTATCTACATTTAAAAAGCAATCTAAACATACGCAAATAGAATGTGTTGAATCAAACACAGATACGCACACACACACACACACACACACACACACACACACACACCGGCTTCAGCTGTGTTTTGCATGCTGCTGTGAGACTGAATGAATGCCCTTCCAAGGTAAAGCCGTCCAGACAGCCTCAGTATCAGAGGGGGAACAGATGATGTGAACCTTGGTTAAAGCCTCTTTCCTCATATGGCATATATATATATATATATATATATATATATATATATATATATATATACATACATACATACATACACACACACACACACACACACACACACACACACACACACACACACACACACACACACACACACACACACACACACACACACACACACACACACACACACACACACACACACACGCAAAGCCTTCTCTTCCCCATCTGCAAAACATCTGGTCCATTTATTGACATTATACCACAGAGGGTGACTCGGGTCGCTGGTCGACGAGCGACCGAGGTCTACTCTGCCACCTAATTGACTGAATTGGAACGAGAAAGGGGGAAAATAAAGGCAGACATTTTGTGTACCGGATCGGTCACTGTCTGTCACCATCGTACTGTTTGTGTTGCCACAGTGAAGGCCAAGCAAATGCGTCTGTCTCATAAGAAGGAGTAGGTGGAGTAACGTTCAAGACACGTGCAGGTGTGCTTCAGTTGCTTCCAACACTGTTGTGTTAACTGGGTTGGTTGCTAACGCACGCTGGTGACTTACTGTCATTGTTATAGAGATGGTCATCTCGTCCTGTTATGATGGGATGCGCAACCTGTGCCGTTCGAATGAAGTCGCCCGACAACGGCACCACCACAGTACTCCCTAAAGGAGTATCTCATTCTCAACATGTTGATGACCAACTTTTGTTCTTATTTTCTCTCCACCAATTTGATATTTTTACTCCTTCAAAAGTGAATTATGTTAAACTTGAAAAATGAAGGTTCCTGTAAACTAACATCATCTGAACACTAAATCGTAAACTCTAAAGCTCCCCAATTAGGGCTGACCCCATTTAGTCGACTGGTTGATTGTAGGCTGTTGGTTGACCGAGATTTCTGTAGTCGAGCAGTGACAAAACAAATGTAATATCATGGTGTACAAGACGACACCTATCTGATTCGTCCTGAGTGGACTGATCCATTGTGGAGGGCGTGGGGATGGCACAGTCCATCAGTCTATGACGTGCCACTGAAATTGTATATGGTTATATTACATAAGAACAATGGTGCAACACTAATAAAAATAATATCATTTTATAACAAATGCGCTTTCTCCCTCCTTGGGTAGCGGTCGCTGTCCACGGTTCTGAAACACTGCGCTGTTGAATTGCCGTCTTTTCCTAGACCATGTTGCTATGTGCATAATAGCAAAGTTAACCAGCATATTAGTGTTGAGAACAATGCAGCAGCAGAATGAGGAGGTGAGAAAACAGCCCTTGCCTTATTGTCTAAGAAAAGTGAAGAGAGAGGAAACCCGAACTTAATTAGGTCTATAATCAACAGCCTAACTGTTTAATGTGCCTGGCTTTATAAATCATCCATATATATATCTACAGCAATAATACAGATTCTGCTTCTGTTGACTGTTTTGAGTGTTTGTTTATTAGCCTAGTGTAATAAAGTCTTTACCCTTTTAAAAAATATATATAATAACAGCCTCTCTGGTATTATTTATCATTTATTTAGTGTTTACACTTCCAAATAGTAACACTTTTTCTTGATCTCCTTGTTATTATTACAATTATTATGATCATCATTATAATAATAGGTAATAGGTCATTATCATTAGTAGGCTTAGTTTAGCAGGCTTGTTTAACCACCATCGAGCTGTGGGCCTAAGAGCACATCCTGTTTAGTCTTAATACCATAACTTACTTAGGCCTATTTTTCAATACTTCTATAGGCTACTGTATCAATCAATCATTCATTCGTTCATGTCATCACACAGCATAGGAGTCACTCATGATTTGAAATGCAATCTGGCATTTTAGTTTTAAAATAAAGTGAGCCTTGAATAATTGGCTTAAACAATAAATAAACCGTTCCATTTTAGGAAATGTCATTCACGAATGAATGCAACTATTTTTAGCCTTTGCTGTAATAAAAGGTTAACAAAAAAATACCGTTACAACAAACTCTGGTGTGCTTATACTTTATTTTGTGTTGTTTACAATGTTCCAAATGGTCAGAAAAATTATATTGTAATCTATACAGCACCTGTTTGGCGCACACAAATCGTTCTGAACGGTTATTCAACTCGGATTTCCAACTCGGCAACTCGGGCTTCATTCTAGAAAACTTGGGAACCAAGCTCAAGTTATCAGTGTGGCCCAATCACCTAGACATGTTGAAATACTGTATCTTCACACCGAGAATAAAAACCACCAGGCTTCGGTCATAACTGTCAATCTATTGGGAAAAAAATAAAGAATTAGAGGGGACAGTTTGGAAAAAAACGTATCCCATCTGAATTGTCCTGGAATAATGGACATTCTGGAGTAATAATTACATAATTAAATCTAGTAATACTAGTCCCGTGCGAATAGGTATTTGGGCATATGCATGCGATATATACACGTGTCACCTAAAGAGTGCAAGGGTTGAAGGAATAGGGAATGTTTTTCCTAAACAAATGAGGGATTTCGGTATTAGAACTTTTCAGTCCGAAATAGCTGGAATTATATTGCAGCTTCAGCAACACGGACAACACGATAAACACTGTTGATATTCTGTGGTGGTCGCTGCAGCAGGGAGGAGAGAGATCGACCGGGTGCTAGGCACAGTCACTCTGCTGTCTATTTTTAACACAGCGCAGCAAGTCTTAGCCCGGCAGGCACGATCAAATCAAATTGCTGGTCGGACTCCCTCTAGTCAGTTGTCTTAATTATTTAATCAAACCGTGTGCTTAAAGCATCAGACAAGCTCAGTGAATATAGTTGATTTGATAAAAACACATCGGATGTGTCAATACATGGAAAAATACAGGTTTAATCGATTGGTTGAAAGAACAGATGACTCTTGGTCGACAAAGATTTTGTTTTTTTCTGGGACAGCCCTATCCCCAATATTCTCCTGTTATAAGTCTTTCCTTCTCTGACCCTTCAGGGTTCTCAATGTCTCTGGTTAGTGTGTGTGTTCCTGCGTCTCCAAACCTTACAACCATAAAGCTTCTCATATCCTCCTAATAATCATTCCAGGATCATATGTTTGTTGTTATTCATCATCATGTTACACACTCCTCTGCATACCTTGGCCCTAGAAGCTGTGAAAACAACCATCACACACACACACACACCTGCACTCGCTCAACCCCCACTCCTTATAAAGCTAGCCCAATAAAAAATAGTGTTATCATGGTCAGAAGGATTCAGGTTAGTCACTCACTACCTCTTCTATGTGATCTGACTTTTTGATTTCTAACAGACTATGACAGGGTTGTCCAAGAGATGTTCCATGACTTGCTAGAAGATTAAGTGTATTATGATAGAGAACAAAAAGTTGATTTGATACTGTATGCATTGGAAATCGTTCTTGATACTCTTCCATAAGTTCATATTTTAAATATTACCTGATAATCTCTGAAGTCAAACTCATTTCCTTTTTAATATGCTCATATTGTAAATATTACCTGATGAAATCTGTGTTTTAAACACTAGAAAGCTTACTCATGTCTTCCATTATTTAATATTGTATATAAAATAATGGAATAAATAATATTAGTGGTTGAGATCTGTGTTTTTATGATCTGAAGCCTAACATATTTCCTTGTCTCTCTTTCCACCTCAGTGCCGTTGGCAGCGTATAAATGGCTGGTGTGTTTCCTACTGAGAGAGAGCGAGAGGAGACTGGCTAAGGAGAAGGCTTCTGGCAAGGCTGACTTTGAGGCCCGCAACAACAGCCAGGTAAATAGTACACACACACAAGCAACGCATGCACGCACACACACACACAACAGGAGGGGACTGAGTAAGGTTAGATAAAACACTGAACTACTGGTCCTCCACTTTCATCTTCATCATCACCTTCGTGATTTTATTTTAACTTTATACAGCTGTCTTGACATTGATGTCATTGCATTTCAGAAGCTGAAAGGTCCTCATAAGATACTGTACTTCTGGGCTATCTGCTTCTCTACAGGCACGTGTACCAACCAAGTGCTTCTAGAACAGTCATTAGCTAGGCTTCCATCCAATTGGCGAAAGATTTTCATGTAAATATTCGAAAACAATATGTGCATTTTCCCACCAGAGATGTTTCCATCAAATTGACTTGTTGCGGATGAAAGGTTGTGCGTCATGACGTAGTGCACATAAAAATAACTTTTGTGGTTAAATTCCCATGTACCGAATATATGGGCACATTTGCTTTTTATCGCAACAGTTTTTGTGACAAAACCATAGGTAGAGTTGAAAATGCAGTGGAAACCCATTTAACTTAAAAAAATGGTTTTGTCACAAAAACTGTTGCGATAAAAAGCAAATGTGCCCAGTTTGGTCTTGGCAAATGCGCTGTAGCCCAGGGGTTTTCAAACTGTAGTCCACACCCCACTAGGGGTCTGTGGCGGTAATATGTGTAACTCTGTGTTGTTGTTTGTGTCGAACTGCTTTGCTTTATCTTGGCCAGGTCGCAGTTGTAAATGAGAACTTGTTCTCAACTGGCCTACCCGGTTAAATAAAGGTGAATATTAAATTTGTTTGATGATCTGAAACATTTAAGTGTGACAAATGTGCAAAAAAATAAGAAGACAGAGTATATATATATATATATATATATATATAGTGCTGTGAAAAAGTATTTTCCCCCTTCCTGATTTCTTATTTTTTTGCACATTTGTCACACTTGAGGCCAGTTGAGAACAAGTTCTCATTTACAACTGCGACCTGGCCAAGATAAAGCAAAGCAGTTCGACACAAACAACACAGAGTTACACATGGAATAAACAAACGTACAGTCAATAACACAATAGAAAAGTCTATGTACAGGTGCAATTATCTGTAAGCTACTCTGACAGCTGATATATAGTACTGTGAAAAAGTATTTGCCCCCTTCCTGATTTCTTATTTTTTTGCACATTTGTCACACTTAAATGTTTCAGATCATCAAACAAATTTAAATATTACACAAAGATAACCCAAGTAAACACAAAATGCAGTTTAAGTGATACTTTTATTTAAAAAAGCTATCCGAACTTTCATGGCCCTATGTGACAAAGTAATTGCCCCCCCTTGTTAAATCATGAATTTACTGTGGTTAATCAAATTTTTTGGAAAGCTGAGTTCAATTTCACTAGCCACACCCAGGCCTGATTACTGCCAGACCTGTTGAATCAAGAAATCACTTTAATAGGACCTGCCTGACAAAGTGAAGTAGGCCAAAAGATCTCAAAAAAGCAAGACATCATGCAGCGATCCAATGAAATTCAGGAACAGATGAGAAACAAAGTAATTGACATCTATCAGTCTGGAAAGGGTTACAAAGCCATTTCTAAAGCTTTGGGACTCCAGCGAACCATGGTCAGAGCCATTATCCACAAATGGAGAAAATTTGGAACAGTGGTGAACCTTCCCAGGAGTGGCCGGCCTACCAAAATTACCCCAAGAGCGCAGCGACGACTCATCCAAGAGGTCACAAAAGAACCCACAACAACATCTAAAGAACTGCAGGCCTCACTTGCCTCAGTTAAGGTCAGTGTTCATGACTCAACCATAAGAAAGAGACTGGGCAAAAATGGCATCCATGGCAGAGTTCCAAGGTGAAAACCACTGCTGACCAAAAAGAACATAAAGGCTCGTCGCACTTTTGGCAAAAAAACATCTTGATGATCCCCAAGACTTTTGGGAAAATATTCTGTGGACTGACTAGACAAAAGTTGAACTTTCTGGAAGGTGTGCGTCCTGTTGCATCTGGTGTAAAAGTAACACAGCATTTCAGAAAAAATGAAGGTTTTGGAGGGGACTAGTCAAAGTCCGGACTTGAGTCCAAATGAGATACTGTGGCGTGACCTTAAAAAGGCGGTTCATGCTCGAAAACCCTCCAATGTGGCTGAATGAAAACAATTCTGCAAAGAAGAGTGGGCCAAAATTCCTCCACAGCGATGTGAAAGAATCATTGCCAGTTATCGCAAACGCTTGATTGCAGTTGTTGCTGCTGAGGGTGGCATAACCAGTTATTAGATTTAGGGGGCAATTACTTTGTCGTAGTGTGTTACCAATTGTTATCTTGGTGACTATGGTCCCAGCTGCCTTGAGATCATTGACAAGATCCTCCCGTGTAGTTCTGGGCTGATTCCTCACCGTTCTCATGATCATTGCAACCCCACGAGGTGAGATCTTGCATGGAGCCCCAGGCCGTGGGATATTGACAGTTCTTTTGTGTTTCTTCCATTTGCGAATAATTGCACCAACTGTTATCACCTTCTCACCAAGCTGCTTGGCGATGGTCTTGTAGCCCATTCCAGCCTTGTGTAGGTCTACAATCTTGTCCCTGACATCCTTGGAGAGCTCTTTGGTCTTGGCCATGGTGGAGAGTTTGGAATCTGATTGATTGATTGATTGCTTCTGTGGACAGGTGTCTTTTTTACAGGTAACAAGCTGCGGTTAGGAGCACTCCCTTTAAGAGTGTGCTCCTAATCTCAGCTCGTTACCTGTATAAAAGACACCTGGGAGCCAGAAATCTTTCTGATTGAGAGGGGTCAAATACTTATTTCCCTCATTAAAATGCAAATCAATTTATAACATTTTTGACATGCGTTTTTCTGGATATTTTTGTTGTTATTCTGTCTCTCACTGTTCAAATAAACCTACCATTAAAATTATAGACTGATCCTTTCTTTATCAGTGGGCAAATGTACAAAATCAGCAGGGGGTCAAATACTTTTTCCCCCCACTGTGTGTGTGTGTGTATATATGTGTGTGTGTGTGTGTGTGTGTGTGTATATATCTATCTATACAATCGAATAAAAGTTAGTCAGGAAGAATTGAAAATTCCCAAAACCAGGCATTCAGGCCACATGGCCATTGATTTTGTTATAATGTTTGAGCAGAGTAATACAGCATTAGTCATGGAAAAAAATGCATAGAATTGCAGGAAGTTACCTTTTAAAACAAAAAAAGTGTCTCAACTCCATGCCAAACTGTGTATAATTGTTGTAAATTAGCTTCAAAACTGCAACATTTTATCTCAGCTCAATATATATAGATATATATTTTTTTGTGTGCAGAAAATTACCTTTACAACGGCAACATTTTGGGTTGCCAGAGTGCCTGGGTGGGGGTCCCAGGGCAAGAAAAGTTTGAAAACCCATGCTCTAGCCAACAGCTTGCAGATACAGTGCGGGTGGGCTAGCCTACATGATGAGATTATTATGGACAAGAGCGAGATAGCCAAGCATCGATCATCACGTCACCAGAATAAGACCATCGATATTTATTGGAAAGGAGCATGAAGCTCATCACCGTGCAATTTCACCACCCTTTGAAGTTCATCGTAACTTACTTCATCTGTAGCCTTATAAACTGCGTTCTTTCTCGAGTCGTAGTGGGACGACCACACAACCTGTCATCGCGTGACTCTAAATTTACTTTGATATGATGGTTATTATATCAATATTTGCACAAAAGCCATTTCCACCGCAATTTCTCCCATAAATAATTTCACAAACACAAAAAGATCCCACCTTGTCTAGCGTATTGTTTTGTCAACATTTGGAAAGTTTACCGACAAATTTGCTGTTTCCATCAACCTGTCATGAAATGTACTCTACTCTCATTAAGGCGTTGGGTGGAAACCTGGTTATTGACATTATACAGTCACGTCTCAACTATAATAAGGTTTAGTCCAATGATCTCTCCTGATCATTTGGGTATTTTCAGTGCTTTATAATATAATATTTTACGTGGTGGCATGGTGACTATATTTCACCTCCATCAACTCTCTCCTCCCCACATAGTCCATGAAGGCAAGGCTCCCACATTCCAGTAGATACTGTTGCAGTCACAATACAGGATGTCCGAGAAGAACACACACGCACCATCACAACATGACCCCACAGCCCTGCACTCTGAATTATCTAATGGTTCTATGATATAATAACACAAAACAGATGGTTTTAAAGCAATGTTAAGACTGTAAAGATACAGCTAAGGTAGTGTGTAAGAATGTAAATATAAACAAATCTTCGTCGCGCAAGCATTATTACGAAGTTTGACAGTTTTAGCCTTCCTTGAGCACGTGTCATTACGAATCGAGGTTATTTTGGGTGTGCATGTGCTTGTTTCGTACAATGCAAAGTCAGTTGAGCTGTATTCAGTATCAGTTTATAGGCCCAAAATCCTAACTTGGGATTCAAACACACAATCTTACATAAATCAGGGTTTACTGATTTATGTAAGATTACTGAGTGCAGTCCTTTTATCTTCTGGAAAGTCTTTGATAGTCCCGGTGTGACTGTAGGAAAGGAAGTTTAGAGTAGATGAGATTGATGGCGCGGAACACTGATGAGACTGCTGGAATTTCTTATGGAACCAACATTAGGAATGTGCTGAAGTCAGGAAGACATCTGTTACCGCTGACACTCAGAGAGAGCGAGTAGGGGGAGAGCGAGCGAGAGAAAGAAGACAGAATATTTTCTGTCTTATCATATCTCTTCTCTGCCTCTTATCTTCTCTCTTCTTTAAAGGGTGCGTGTGCGCATCGCTTTAGAGCTGGGACGATAAACTGACAATTATCGACACCAACCGCTTATCATGGACATTTTGATGTTATTGTCAATTACTATAAAATAGCCTATAGGGCCCTACTAGAGAAATGTGAAGTTTGAAATTAAGTAAGCTTGCTAATATGGGTGATTTTGTTATTGCGACAATTGATAGATACAACATGAAAAGTAGTAGTAGTTGTAAGGGTAATACAAAAACAATAACTGTGGTGCACATTTAATCGTTCAATTTATCGTTATCGTGATATGGATTTTTCTCCATATCGCCCAGCTCTAGTTTGTGTGAAGAGTGAGCGTTTGCTTTGGCAACTTTCCTAGGCCAGTTGGCTCAGCGTGTATGGCCGTGGTGTTGTCCTAACCCGAACCCTGTATCTGGTTGGCTTAGAACAAGGATTAGCTAAAGACGGCTATAGTGTCAGCTCACACTTGCCTAATAACAAATGCGTTTATAACTGCTGAATCGGATCAATCAGAATGTGTTTTGACATATCTCATATGTTGCTGGCTGACTCCAGTTATTGCATGGTTATTGTCTGATAAGACTACTTCATACCAATATGGTAGGCTAATTCATGATTGCCTGCAATGAAAACCCCTCATAGGAACCGAACCCACTGCTGCTAGCAAGAGGGTTCTTTGCAACCATTCAGACAGCGAAGAACCTAGTGAAGAACCCTCTCCAAGAAAAAGGTTATTTGAGTAGAAATAGTGTGACATAGAACCATTGCTCACTTCAAAACAATTCTCAATAACACTTTTTTTCTAGAGTGTATGACCAAAACAAGTTTGAACTCCACTATGGTGCCACATTATGACCAAAGGAAGTTTGTTTTCATATTCGGTCTATTAAGTGTCAGTGTTTTTACTATTTTTCAAAAAAAAATTGTCCATTACTGATGATTACTTCACCCATTGCTATAGAGGGACAGATGGACTGACTGACCTAATAGAAGGGGGGGGGGGAGTCCACAGAGGTACAGCCAGAGAGCGATCTCATACCCACACTTGGGTTCAAATAGTTGAGCCTTTGCTTGAGCCTGGTTTGAGAGTGCCAGATGGGTAGGAGTTTGCCATTTTGGGACTTTTCCATCAGTTCCTTTGGTTCTGCTGCGCGGCAAGCTCAATCATGCTCATCAAGCAAAGCTAAAAGTATTGGAAATTAAACAAATACTATTTGAACCCAGGTCTTGTGTGAAATGACATGCAGAGAGGAGGCAGATCCAGAGTTCTCTTGTACCCAGACCAGGGGACTAGGCGGGGAACACAGCGACCTTGGCAGAGTGGTAGAGGAGTTCAGGGGCATGGGAGAGGATCTGTGTTCTCTCTGCGGACATGGAACAGGAAGGGTGGGCATCGACCAGTCAAGGCCGGACAGGGGGAGAGGCACAGACGCACAATTCAATACCAGGGCTGAGAATGGGGTTATGATAACTGGAGGGGGGTGGTGGATTGGGGTTTGTGTGTGTTTTGTTCAGTCTCACTCCTGCAGTGTTTGGAAATTGGAATCTAATAACACTGTTTTGTCTCTTGCTCTCTCTCTATGCGTGCGTACGTTTAACTAGGAATAACTTTTGTCACTTTGTGTCATTCCTGCAGTGTTAGTACAAGTAGTTGTGCTCTCTGTGTGTTTGCGTACGTGTGTGTCTGTGCCTATCCAGGTGTTCTACTGCCGTTCCTTGTCCATCGTGTACATAGAGCACACCGTGGTGCAGAGGTTCCACGACCAGACCCATGATGAGGACACACCGGCTGGTCTCAGACCAGTTCTTAAACAGCTCTGTGCCCTCTACAGCCTGTGGACCCTCAGCAACCACATGGCCACGCTGTACCAGGGTCAGGTTCATTTGAGTGCTGGCCGTCTTTCTCATTCAAGTTTGACTTCCCCATATTCATATAGGGTCTGATCTAGGATCAGTTTACCCTTTTACATAATAAAGAATAAGATAACATGGACCAGGTAGGCCTGATCCTAGATCAACACTCCTACCCGGAGACACTTGATTCATACGGCCCCTGGTCAACATCTCCCAAAGACTGTGTCCTTGTAAGAGTTGCGCACGCCTGATTATGTATTATATTCTGTGTGTGTGTGTGTGTGTGTGTGTGTGTGTGTGTGTGTGTGTGTGTGTGTGTGTGTGTGTGTGTGTGTGTGTGTGTGTTGTGTTCCTCCAGGGGGTTATTTCTCTGGTTGGGAGCCAGCTGATTGGATCCAGCAGGCCATCCTTACCCTCTGCTCTCAGGTCAGTTCTCATATAAACTAGGGTTGGGCGGTATCCAGATGTTCATACCGTTTCTGTACCGTACCTGGGTATACACTTGGGCATGTATGTTTAATACAGTTAAAAATACATTTTAATTTGGGGGGGGGCTGGGGGAAACAGGGATTTGGATCCAGGATGTCTCTGCTATAACCAATAAGCTTGATCTTGACATCTCGCCCACTTAGCTAGCAAGTTAACAAACCAAATGTATAGCTGGATCCCTGAGCTGGATATCATTTATTTGACACATCTTGGATTTCTTATAGTTATACTTAACTTATAGTTAGTTATAAGCAGTGGCGTAGCACGCGCCCCCCAATTAAAAAAATAAATAAATATATATATATATATATATATATATATATATATATATATATATATATATTATTTTTTAAACAGTATTGCAAATCATACTGTTGTTATCTAGAGATACCTGTGTTTACGGTATAAACAGAATATTGCCCAAGCCTAACACGCACACACAAATGAGATTGGCCTAAATAACCCATTAAATGTCATGTGGTCTTGAGTTAAAGTGATGATTGATTCATATGTTTGGTTTGGAGGACTGAGGGGGATGACCTCAAAGGTGTTTATTGGCTTGCAGTGTGCTCTCTTTAGAGAACAATCACTGTGTTTGTCTGTGTGTATAGTCTTTCTGTCTCTCTCCCTCCATTCTTCCCACTAGTCCCTCTCTCCTTCTCTCCCTCTAACAGCTGAAGGACGAGGCCATAGCTTTGGTGGACGCCGTTGCCCCTCCTGACTTCATCCTCAACTCACCCATTGGCAATGCGGACGGGGAGGTAAGACAAGTCAGACGTGTGAAATGTGTCAGCGCCAGAGTCATATCTAACCCTGATCCGGTGCATTTAGAGTACATTTTAGACACCGTCACAACTCACTATACAGAAACAAAAATGGAAATATGAAAGGTTAAACTAGAAACAGAGGAGCCGAATGAGATTGTGGACCTATGGCTGCTTAACTTGCAGGAACAAAGCATTACACACACACACACATACACATACATACACACACACACACACACACACACACACACCACACACACACACACACACACACTTGTCTGGTCTTACTCATTTACCCTAGTTTAATGGCTGGAGGTTAGTTAACATGACAAACTGCCAGCTCTTTAACAGAATGTATAGGTATGCATAATCCTTTTACTCATCTATTAAAACACACAATCCTTTCAGTGCTCTTCTGTTTGGATAACGAATAACACTAGACTTAATACTCATCCATTGATTAAACCATGTCTGTTTGAGTAATGCTAGTAACCTATTCATCCATGAACTCAGACAGTGCTCTTGTGTTTGAAGAGTCTGTGGAGACACAACAACAATGTATGAGACACTGAACACTGAGTTTCCACATAGACCATCACAATGGTCCAAACAGCAAAAGGTCTCAGTAAAACAATACAGAGTGTTCCGCTATTCACCTACTCTTAAAGGATGGGTGGGAACACTTTTTTTTACTGGAACAGAGCAAGAGGAGAGTTCCAGAGGCTGCTGTCGTCTTCCAGTAAACACACTGACCCAAACCTATAAACATACAGACCCAAGTGTGTCAGCCAGGAGTGAGGTTGGGGAGGGACTGTGTGTGTGTGTGTGTGTGTGTGTGTGTGTGTGTGTGTGTGTGTGTGTGTGTGTGTGTGTGTGTGTGTGTGTGGGTGTGTGGGTGTGTCCACCAGGATAATGCATTACTAAGGAGGGATGATGTCAGAGTGTGTGTATGACCTTTAACTGTGTGTGTCATCTGTTATGATTGGAGTCTGGCTTTCAAATGCTCCCCTTGTCTTTCTGGGCTCAGAAAATGGACGCTTTGTTTTCACTCTCTGAAGACTCACAGCTGCTTTCGTTGGCAGACAGTACTCACACTTGGAGATCTATGTTAATACTGGACCTGGAGAGAGTGGGATAAACATGCCTTCTGAGCTGAGTAGTAGAATAAATCTGTACAATTGTAAGCAAATCTAAATTGATCATTAATCAATATATTTATCATCATTGTTATTTAATAGTGACACTAATAGTAGAACAACAGAACAGTCACAGAAGCATGAGATGGAGTTCTGTGGTGGTAGTACTGGTAGTAGCAAGAATAGTGTTTGTCTTACCTGCTTTTGCTAGTAGCATTGCTATAAAATGTTGTTGGTGTTGCTATTAATGCATGTTCACAGGTGCAAGTTTCAGAGCAGACGTTTAACTATATTAGGGTTGTTTTATGGTGTCGTTGAAGCAATGGCATTTCCTTCCAACCTCACGCAATGGTGAGAGTCTGACCCTCTCTGCTCCCTGGCTGTGTGCTGTATAAGAAACATTTAGCTTTTTGACATTTAGCTTTAGTGTGTTTGAGACACACACTAAAAGTGTGTGGACACCCCTTCAGATTAGTGGATTTGGTTATTTCAGCCACACCTGTTGCTGACAGGTGTACAAAATCGAGCACCCAGCCATGCAATCTCCATAGACAAACTTTGGCAGTATAATGGCCTTACTGAAGAGCTCAGTGACTTTCAACGTGGCACCATCATAGGATGCCACTTTTCCCACAAGTCTGTTTGTCAAATTTCTGCCCTTCAAATTTGTCAAATTTCTGCCCTTCTAGAGCTTCCCCGGTCAACTGTAAGTGCTGTTACTGTGAAGTGGAAATGTCTAGGAGCAACAACGGCTCAGCTGTGAAGTGGTAGGCCACACAAGCTCACAGAACGGGACCACCGAGTGCTGAAGTGCACAATGTCAAATACAGGTAGCCTAGTCAATTAATTAACATCCAATCACATTAACCGTTACTCTCTCGCGGGAAACCTTCACTCAGACATTTAGAAACGAAACATGACAATTTGAAAAATAAACCACGGGAGTTTTTTGAGCGTGAATAAAGACGACTTTCAAGTACTAGTAAGATAAATATAAAAGCAACCGATACCATTAATAAGAGGGGGCTAGAAGCGTCTTATATGGTGAGCTACCGAGTGGCTAGGACAAGCAAGCCCCATACTATTGTGGAGGACTTAATTCTTCCTGCTGCCGCGGATATGGCTGGGACAATGCTGGGGGAAAAGGCCCAAAAAACTGTACAGACAATGCCTTCATCAAACAACACTGTTTCACAACGCATCAGTGACATGGCAGGAGATGTTTTGAAACAATTACTGCTTCGCATACAAGCCAGTGAATTCTATGCGTTACAGCTGGATGAGTCAACAAACGTGGCGGGCCTGGCACAGCTCCTGGTATATGTCCGTTACGTTGATGGATGGTCAATTAAGGAAGACATCCTCATCTGCAAACCACTGGAAACCAGGACAACATGAGAGGATATTTTTAAAGTACTGGACAGCTTTGTGACATCAAATGGACTTTGGTCAATATGTTGGTATCTGTACTGATGGCGCAAAAGCCACGACAGGGAGACATAGTGGAGTGGTAACGCGCATGCAAGCGGTTGCTCCCGACGCCACTTGGTACACTGCAGCATCCACCGAGAAGTTCTGTTGACTCATCCAGCAACAGCGCCTCTTCACCCTCAGGAGGCTGAAAAAATGTGCCTTGTCACCGAAAACCCTCACTAACTTTTACAGGTGCACAATTGAGAGCATCCTGTCGGGCTGTATCACCGCCTGGTACGGCAACTGCACCGCCCACAACCGCAGGGCTCCACAGAGGGTGGTGCGGTCTGCACAACGCATCACCGGGGGCAAACTACCTGCCCTCCAGGACACCTACAACACTCAATGTCACAGGAAGGCAAAAAAGATCAAGGACAATAACCACCCGAGCCACTACCTGTTCACCCCGCTTCCATCCAGAAGTGAGGTCAGTACAGGTGCATCAAAGCTGGGACAGAGAGATTTAAAAACAGCTTCTATCTCAAGGCCATCAGATTGTTAAACAGCCACCACTAGCACAGAGAGGCAGCTGCCTACCTACAGACTTGATATCATTGGCCATTTTAATAAATGGAACACTCGTCACTTTAATAATGGCACTTTAAGAATGTTTACATATCTCGCATTACTCATCTCATATGTATATACTGTATACTGTATCCTTCACTATTCTTTACTGTCTATTGCATCTTTCCTGCTCTGTCACTGCTCATCCATATATTTTAGACTTATATATTCTCATCCCATTCCTTTACTTGATTGTGTGTATTAGGTTTTGTTGTGGAATTGCTAGATATTACCTATTACTGCTGCACTGTCGGATCTGGAAGCATAAGCATTTCACTACACTCGCAATAACATCTGCTAACCATGTGTATGTGACCAATAAAATTTGACTTGATTTTGCTGCCAAGGGAATGCCTGAAAGACGAATTGGACACTACAGTGAAAATGGTTAACTTTGTTAAAGCAAGGCCCCTGAGCTCTCGTGTTTTTTCTGCATTATGCAATGATATGGGCAGCGACCATGTAACGCTTTTACAACATACAGAAGTGCGCTGGTTATCAATGGGCAAAGTATTGACACGTTTTTTTAAATTGAGAGACAAGCTTAATAAAGTTTTCTTTACTGACCATAATTTTCACTTGTCTGACCGCTTGCATGATGACGAGTTTCTCACACGACTGGCCTATCTGGGTGATGTTTTTTTCTCACCTGAATGATCTGAATCTAGGATTACAGGGACTGTCCTCAACTATATTCAATGTGCTGGACAAAATTGAGGCTATGATTAAGAAGTTGGAGCTCTTTTCTGTCAGCATTAACAAGGACAACACACAGGCTTTCCAGCGCTGTATGATTTCTTTTGTGTGCAAATGAACTCAAGCTTACGGACAATGTCAAATGTGATACAGCGAAGCACCTGAGTGAGCAATTACACAGGTTCTTTCCCTAAACGGACGACACAAACAACTGGATTCGTTATCCCTTTCATGCCCTGCCTCCAGTCCACATACCGATATCTGAACAAGAGAGCCTCGTCAAAATTGCAAAAAGTGGTTCTGTGAAAAATGTTATTTAATCAGAAGCCACTGCCAGTTCTGGATAGGGCTGATCTAGAGTTTCTTGCCTTAGCAAATCACGCTTTTAAGACACTGATACCCTTTGCAACCACGTACCTATGTGAGAGTGGATTCTCGGTCCTCACTAGCATGAAAACTAAATACTGGCACAGACATAGACTGTGTGGGAAATGATTTAAGACTGAGACTCTCTCCAATACAACACAACATTGCAGAGTTATGCGCATCCTTCCAAGCACACCCTTCTCATTAACCTGTGGCGAGTTAGTCACCATTTTTGACGAACAAATAAGGTTTTATATGTAAGATGGCTAAATAAAGAGCAAAATGATTATTTGTGCCCTGGTCCTATAAGAGCTCTATGTCACTTCCCACGAGCCAATTGTGACAAAACCCACACTCATTCTTATGTTTAATAAATGTGTTGTATAGTGTGTGTTTGTGGCAGGCTTACAATAATGGAAGAAAAAAACAACATTTGAGAGTGCGCTGACCCTGGTGCTAGAGGGGGTACGCAGCTGGAGGTTGAATGTTTTTGAAGGGGTACTGGACGATAAAAAGTTTGGGAACCACTGATGTAGTGTATTTGGTTGACTGTATATTAGGTAGAAACACATTCTTTTTTAATTACATTGACATTTAGCTTAACACGATCCAGAGACTCATAACAAATGTGGAGCAATGTAGATCACCACGACAACACCCACCCAAACCCATATCAAGTGTGGGCCAAGAAGTACTAACTACTACTGTACCGGTGAGGTCAGTGATATAGTGCCTGTGTCACAAATGGAACTCTATTCCCTTTTATAGTGCAATATTTTTGCCAGGGCCCAGTGCACTATATAGGGAATAGGGTGCCATCACCCTGCAAACATTGTGTGAGTGACTTGACCATTAAAATTACATAAGTCATGCATTGTCCAATCAACACCCTGCCTGAGGTGTTGCCGGGGAAACAGTGCTGGAGATTGAGCCCAGAAGCACAGGGGATTTCTAGAACTTCCTAGAAATTCTTATAGAATGGGGTTGGAAGCATTGAGGGGAATATACAATAATATACAGTACTATATGTATATCTATAGCTAGAAGATAGGGGTCAAATGTACCTTGAATATACTGAACAAATGGACCATAATGATTTGTGATGACAACAATAGCCCTGAGCACATACAATATTAGTGTCTGCATACTTGACTTGTCATAAAGGCCTTATAACAATATAAATTATTAACATAACATATTGTAATCATTAGTGTGGTCTGTCTCTAACCCCCTGTTGTGGTCAGTAAATCATAGAGATCAGATAAGACTTAATGCTTCTTCTCACTCCTGTGTTGTACACACTAAACATAAATATAAAAGCAACATGTAAAGTGTTGGTCCCATGTTTCATGGGCTGAAAAAAGTTCCACGACATGTTCCATATGCACAAAAAGCTTATTTCTCTCAATTTGTGTGCACACATTTGTTTACATCCCTGCTAGGGAGTATTTCTCCTTTGCCAAGATAATCCATCCACCTGATGTGTGTGGCATATCAAGAAGCTGTTTAAACTGGATGATCATTACGCAGGTGCGCCTTGTGCTGGGGACAATAAAAGGCGACTCTAAAATGTGCAGTTTTGTCACACAACACAATGCCATATATGTCTCAAGTTTTGAGGGACCGTGCAATTGGCATGTGGACTGCAGGAATGTCCACCAGCGCTGTTTCCAGATAATTTTATGTAAATTTCTCTACAATAAGCCGCCTCCAATGTTGTTTTAGAGAATTTGGCCGTATGTCCAACCGGCCTCACAACCACATACCACGTGTATGGCGTCGTGTGAGTGAGCGGTTTGCTGATATCAACGTTGTGAACAGAGTGCCCCACGGTGGCGGTGGAGTTATGATATGTGCGGGCATAAGCTACGGACAACGAACACAATTGCATTTCATCTTTGGCAATTTGAATGCACAGAGATACCGTGAAGAGATCCTGAGGCCCATCGTTGTGCCATTCATCTGCCGCCATCACCTCATGTTTCAGCATGATAATGCACAGCCCCATGTCACAAGGATCTGTACACAATTCCTGGAAACTGAAAATGTCCCAGTTCTTCCATGGCCTGCATACGCACCAGACATGTCACCCATTGAGCATGTTTGGGTTGCTCTGGATCGACGTGTACTACAGCGTATTCCAGTTCCCGCCAATATCCAGCAACTTCGCACAGCCATTGAAGAGGAGTGGGACAACGTTCCAAAAGCTATAATCAACAGCCTGATCAACTCTTTGTGAAGGAGATGTGTCGCACTGCACGAGGCAAATAGTGGTCATACCAGATATTGACTGGTTTTCTGATCCACGCCCCTACCTATTTTTTTAAAGGTATCTGACCAACAGATGCATATCTGTATTTCCAGTCATGTGAAATCCATATATTAGGGCCTCATTTATTTAAATTGACTGAGTTCCTTAAATGAATTGTAAGTCAGTAAAATCTTTGAAATTGCTGCATGTTGCATTTTATATATTTCTTCAGTAACTCCTATGTTGTGACCCAAATGGTACCCAAATCCCTTTTTATAGTGCACCACATTTGACCAGAGGAGCCCTCCAGTGTAGGGAATAGGGTGTCATTTAGGACACGGACATACTAGCCCAGCTGTGACTGTCTTATCGAGATACTGTATACAGCCACCTATGTCAAATCACCACATTGGTAACGTGTGTGTGTGTGTGTGTGTGTGTGTGTGTGTGTGTGTGTGTGTGTGTGTGTGTGTGTGTGTGTGTGTGCACAACATCTCAATCATAAACCTCAGTGTTTTTATAAATATTGTCTCTTGTCAGCGTTACTCAACCAGCTCTTCTCAGAAACATCTCAGTTCATAACATAACAAACCTAGTTTAACACAGCTATAAACATAATGCTTTGTACAGTTTCTGAATGTGAAAGGTGGTTTTTGTGGATGTTTGTGACATTAAGTATGTCCGGTTTGTTAGTGATCAATATTGGATAGACGCGAGGGGATTAGCAATAGGCTATGGCATTTTTTTCGTCACTTCCCTTTGAAAGCCATTCTTTGTCCCGACATACTAGTTAAATAAAGGTCAAAATAATAATATTGTGAGCAATGCATGATTAAGATTAGTTGATTTTGACCTTTCATAATTTTGCTTGTAATGCCAACAGTTCTTCAAGTTACTTGCCCCAATTACACACAGCAAACCGCCACTAGGATTCCAGCATGTTACTAAAAAAGAACAAATCATCAATCCAAACAGTTTGAAATCTTGTCATAGTCACACAAAACACTTCGTCCTGTCAATTCTCGATGGTGTTGTTTTCCTGTGTTCCAGCTCTATAAGAACCTGTGGTCCACGGTGATGCAGGGGAACAAGGTTCTAGAGCGCCCGTCCTGGTGGGCAGAGTTCACCTCAGACAAGCCTGTGGTGGGTTCCCTCCGACCCAAGCTGTAGGTTTGTAGATCACGGTTCTAGAGTCCTCTGTTCCCCAGTTAAACCACCCAGTTTCATCAGCCCAGAAGACAACAAGAAGAGAAGCCTTCAGATTAGATGGATCTCCTTCTCCTCACTTTGAAATATGAACTTTGTATTATCAGATATGAAATTAATGACATATTGGGCCTTTTTAAGAGTGTAGAGGCAATGCAATTATAAACCACTGTCTTCCTCTGAATATGGTAAAGAATGATAATCAACTATGTTTGTGGTAATTGTTGGAATCAGTGCCTATGACGGGAAGCACTCTAAAGAGAAGAGATTATGTTCAAGTACATTTGTTAACACGTTTCAATAGATTTGATGCCAGCTTCTTGATATGATTATGTATCTAACACTACATAAGGTTGTCTGTTATGTATAATTAATGTAACTATAAATTCATGTAATGTGATATTTGTGAAATAGAGCTTATTTTGATTGCCAAATGATGCAATGAGGCCACGTATATACTTACCACACATATAATACTGTGGTAATATATACATGTAATAAATTGTGCACATTTTGTAAAATAATGACTGAATAAAGGGTTTGTAAAATAAACAAAATATTTCTACTAATACAAATACATGAATTGCATTGATGGATTATTTCAGTGAATCAAAAACTCCTCATTTGATATTCTCAGCTCAAGTAACCATGCATGCTTGATAAGTAGTAACCTTGCCTGAGACCTGAAGACTTGTTAGCTCCCAAAGCATTTTAGCTCCCCAAGCTAAAAGGTTTTAGCTCAGCTGGCTAACACTCGTATTTGAACTAGCGCTCTGCTACCTGACCCAAGCCCGATGGGGCCTACATCGGGTTAGACAGGAGAGATTTTTTTCACAAAAAATAATAATGCTCCTTGAGTTGTTGGAGTTTAAAGTGATGACAAGTAGCTAGCTAACTGCTCTCTCATGTCTCGTTATTGAGCAGCGCAGCCCAAGCAGAGCTGTTGCTATGGATACTCACAGACCCAGACCCGATATGAGCAGAGCGCATGCAGGAGCGAGACAGAGATGAGCAGCTAATGGACTTTACTAACGGCGGAAGTTATTTCTGATATTCCGGCTTTCGGGCAGGGCCCGAGCCTTCAATTTGTCAGAAGCAGTCGGGCCTGGGTAGGGTAGGGCCTGAAGGTCTCGGGCATTGGTAGGGCTCGGGCTTAAAATTCATGCCCATGCAGGGCTCTAATTTGAACTCGTGGGTCACATTAGTCGTTTTTTACGATCACATAACATTTAATATTGTTAGTCCTTTTATATACTCGTATTTTCTCATACCTATCAGTTGGGCATTCAACATTCATTCCAATCAAAATCAGATTACATCCTTCTAAACTCACTAACCTCCCAGAATGTCCAGATATTGTTTCTTTAAGCAGGGGGTTTGGTCATATAAATAGACATGGTTTTAAAAATAGCTTTTGGGCACCGCTGGCTTCTAAAATTAGCTATGTATTCTTAAGGAGGGACCGGTCGAGGTTCATCCATCTATGGGTCCGAACAAAGTTTGAAAACCCCAAAGATCCATTCTTATCATCACAGCATCTAAGCTAAAAATGTACTGATATTGTTTTCTTATGCAGGAGCTCGAGTCATGAATAGTTATGGGGCACACAGAATTCTACATTTGGCTATGTCCTCTTAAGAAGGGCGACCAATGTTTAGTTCATCCATCTATGGGTCTGAACAAAGTTTGAAAACCTCAAAGATTTCCCCAGTTTTGTGTTGTTAGTGTAGTGGTGGGTTAGCCTGGCGACACATGCACGCAACACACGCAAGCGTACACACGCATGTACGTCGTCTGGGAAATAAATGTTCATTATTCCACACTACAACCCTTGTCCTCCAACCTCTGGCCCTTCAAATTAAGCTTACATAAGGATGTGGAGGACATATTTTGTCCCATATTTTACAGTGTGTGTGTCAGTGTGTTGTAACATTCACTTAATCTCGGAAAGAATTGATCCTACATGTTTATGTTGCCGTTTCTCAGTGTATTTCAAACTTTCAAATCAGATAAGGGGTATTTATGTAGTAAAAGTGTGTTTAGGAGATTGCCGTGTAAGATATGTATATAATACCAGAGCGCCATTGAGAAAAGGGTTAGTCAGTCTCCAAACTTTTCTAGCATGAGCGTGATGTTGTGAGCTACTCATTTTTTTCTAACTTTCTAATAGGCTAGTTCTTCTCTTCTCCTCTCCCCTACAACTCTTCCTCCAGGTCCTTAGTGAACAAGAGTGTCATAGGGTGCAGACCAAAACGCAGCGGGGAAATGTACACTCATCTTTTTATTGAGTGAAGAAGGAAAACACAAACAACATATACAAACAAACTGGACAGTCTTGTCAGGCAAACAGCTAAACAAGAACAATCTCCCACAAAAACCCATGAAAAACAAACTCTTAATTATATGACCCTCAATCAGAGGCAACAATAACCAGCTGCCTCCAATTGAAGGTCCAACCCCAATAAACTAAACATAGAAATACAAAAGACTAGACAGAACATAGAAATATACTAACATAGAACAATGACTAACAAACCCCGGACTAATAAATCAAATACCCCTCTACCTAAACACATACACAAAACACACTCTGAACCACATAAAACAAACACCCCCTGCCATGTCCTGACCAAACTACAATAACAAATAACCCCTATACTGGTCAGGACGTGACAAAGAGAAAGTAGTGCACTGTTTTCTGTCAAAATCCTTGGTAAAATAATTGTTAGTAAACAACTCTAAGGGGGCCCTATAATATCAGTGTTGTTTTTTTCCCCAAAATTATGTTTTCTTGGTTTTATTTTAGTTGGTTTAAGATTTTTTTTGTTTTTCACTCAAAAAAATGTAATTGTTTATAGAGAAACATCAAAATTGAATGTTCTAAGTCCATGTCAATGCTTAAATCACATCAGGAGACCCTTTTCTTTTAGGTCTGGAAGAAAACTAACACATTTAAAAATGTTTTGTGTAATTCCCCTTTAATTGCGAATCTGGCCCTTTAATTGCACATCTAAAGAGTGAGGAATGTGCCATCTAATGTGCCGGTCTAGCGATGGTTCTGTAGGCATACTGCTGCTGCTCATTTCATGGCAAAGTTTCCAAATAACAAATAATAGATACAAATTATATACTTGCTCATGATTTACTTCTGCCAAGTTTGCCTATTTTGCAGATATCATTTAATTGAGAAGGTTTAAAGGGGAAAGTATTTATGTCAACCCACAAGACGATTAGTACATCAACTGGCTGGCTGCACACCGTGTGAGACAAACGCACGCACCACACAGACAGATGGGCAATATTGCTGGAAATGTGGGATAATGTCAATGTTGCGTTGATTAGATAGTAGCTGGGAGCTTGCGGTGTCTGATATTTGTTTATGGCAGTTTGCGGTGGAACACTTGGCAATTGCATGTACTTAAAGAATTACTTGTCGAGCTACTGTTGGAGATCCCTGGTCTAAACACTTGACTTTAGCCTTATTCCTTACACAATAGTTCACAATAGATTCAGTGAGATTTGTCCCAAATCTGTCAATGTTTAATGTCAGTAACCTGGTGCTTAGAGAGTCTGCCCTAAGATTGGAAGGATGGGAGTTCGATCATTGGAAGGATTTTTTAAAATTGAACCTTTATTTAACTTGGCAAGTCAGTTAAGAACACATTCTTATTTACAATGACGGCCTACCGGGGAACAGTGGGTTAACTACCTTGTCTAGGGGCAGAACGGCCCAACGCTCTAACCCCTAGGCTACCTGCTGCCCCAATTATTATAAAAAAAATGTTTCACCTTTATTTCACCTTTATTTAACCAGGTAGGCCAGTTGAGAACAAGTTCTCATTTACTACTGCGACCTGGCCAAGATAAAGCAAAGCAGTGCGACACAAACAACAACACAGAGTTACACATGGAATAAACAAACGTACCGTCAACAACACAATAGAAAAGTCTATATACAGAGTGTGCAAATTAAGCAAGACTAGGGAGGTAAGGCAATAAATAGGCCATAGTGGCGAAATAATTACAATTTAGCAATTAAATACTGGAGTGATAGATGTGCAGAAGATGAATGTGCAAGTAGAGATACTGGGGTGCAAAGGAGCTTAAAAATAAATAATATGGGGATGAGGTGGGCTATTTGCAGATGGGCTATGTACAGGTGCAATGATCGGTAAGCTGCTCTGACAACTGATGCTTAAAGTTAGTGAGGGAGATATAAGTCTCCAGCTTCAGTGATTTTTGCAATTCGTTCCAGTCATTGGCAGCAGAGAACTGGAAGGAAAGGCGGCCAAAGGAGGAGTTGGCTTTGGAGGTGACCAGTGAAATATACCTGCTGGAGCTGCTATGGTGACCAGTGAGTTGAGATAAGGCAGGGCTTTACCTAGCAAAGAGTTATAGATGACCTGGAGCCAGTGGGTTTGGCGACGAATATGAAGCGAGGGCCAGCCAACGAGAGCATACAGGTCGCAGTGGTGGGTAGTATATGGGGCTTTGGTGACAAAACGGATGGCACTGTGATAGACTGCATCCAATTTGCTGACCTAGACTTGGACCTAGACTTGCCTTGCGGTAGCAGAGAGAACAGTCTATGACTAGGGTGGCTGGAGTCTTTGATAATTTTTATTGTGCCCAGCACAAGGTGCACCTGTGTAATGATCATGTTGTTTAATCAGCTTCTTGATATGCCACACCTGTCAGGTGGGTGGATTATCTTGGCAAAGGAGAAGTGGTCAAAGGGATGTAAACAAATTTCTGCCCAAAATGTTAGAGAAATACGCTTTTTGTGCTTATGGAACATTTCTGGGATCTTTTATTTGAGCTCATGAAACATGGGACCAAAACTTAACATGTTGCGTTCATATTTTTGTTCAGTATTAATTCAGCAGTTGTTCTGCTAAAATCGGAGTAGATAGCCAGAGTGAATTTACGATTGCACCCAATGTTAGCGAGCAGCTTGTTCATGTCGAAAGTAAAATGTCAACATCATGAATTGCACGTAGACTTATGTAATTCATTTCTTGGAGACCAATTTAACTACTTCTGACCTACAAACAACAACTGGTGAATCCAAGATAGATGACTTGTTGAAATTCATTATTTCCTGTTTAAGGATGGACAGGACCAATGAATTAAAGTTCTTGGCAGTGCAAACAGTGTAGACACTTGTCTTCCCTGTAGATGACCATTGGCACCTAAATACACTATATGACCAAAAGTATGTGCTCGTCGAGCATCTCATTCTAAAATCATGGGCATTAATATGGAGTTGGTCCCCCCTTTACAGCTACAACAGCCTCCACTCTTCTGGGAAGGCTTTCCACTAGATGTAGGAACATTGCTGTGGGGACTTGCTGCCATTCAGCCACAAGAGCATAAGTGAGGTCGGGCACTGATGTTGGGCGATTAGGCTTGGCTCGCAGTCGGCGTTCCAATACATCCCAAAGGTGTTCAATGGGGTTGAGGTCAGGACTCTGTGCAGGCCAGTCAAGTCCTTCCACACCAATCTCGACAAACCATTTCTGTATGGACCTCGCTTTGTGCACAGGGGCATTGTGATGCTGAAACAGGAAAGGGCTTTCCCCAAAATATTGGCACAAAGTTGGAAGCACAGAATTGCCTAGAGTGTCATTGTATGCTGTAGCGTTAAAATTTCCCTTCACTGGAAATAAGGGCCTAGCTCAAACCTGAAATAGCCGAATCCACTCATTTGAAGGGGTGTCCACATACTTTTGTATATATAGTGTATGTGTGTTTGGATGGGTTCTTGTTGCTACAATTCTCCAGGCTTGACCACCGCATTAGATCTTCAGCGATACATGTGGTTGGGTTGTCTAGGACAGCCATGTTTTTTTCTGCTGTCTCCCTCCTTTCTATGTCTGTACATTCGCTCATTCTTTCCTTTCCTCCCTCCCTTCCTCCCTCCCCCCACCCCCCCCTCCCTTAAATGTCTGTCTGTTCTGCCATCACTCTTTCTTTTCCTCTCCTTTCTTCTTTGTCTCTTTTCCTCCCTCATTTTCTATATCTTTTCCATCTCTCCTACCCTCTCTCTCCCTTTCCTTCAATGTCTGCTCTTCCATCACTCCATCTTTCTCTCCTTCCCTCTCTGTCTCAAACTTTCTCTAGGTTCACTGACTGCGCCTCTATGCGTTACATTCCAGACATTCATTCTAGAACCCCAGGAGATTCTAGGAGGCCAAATTCTAGCTGTTTGTTTTCTGGAAGGACAAGTTCATTCCAATTAATTTCGAATAGAAGACTATAACTCAATCCAAACTGCCAGGTCATAAAAAGTCTCGCTGTGTCTATTACTGTATTGTCAGCAATATTTAAAGCTTCAACTCAACTTAGAGCATACTGAGCATACATTAGCCTAGATATGAATGTATTATTTTATACCAAACATTATGAACTGTTTCACAGGGTTTGAAGCTCATAGCTGCAAAAGATAAAGATTAATTCTGGTCAGAATAAAGGGGTGTGCTGAGCAGAGGTGAATTTTGAGGTAGAGCTATATATTGGTGTGAGACTGCACCAGTGGTTTGGGTTTGAGACACTCCTTTTCAAACACGTGGTCTGAAACAGAGATGGAATGGAGGCTCCAGCTGTGTCTAGAGAGAGGGAGAAAGAGAGAGAGACTGAAAAAGAAGAAGGATACTCAATGCATGGGATCCACACAAAACTGTCAACCAACTTCGGAGAACTAGACATTACCCATAAAAGGGTAATGTCCCATTATTTCTGATGCATGTCCTACTGAACCATATTTGTATGCCAGAAAGTATCTTACATTACTTGATGATACACCCACTTGCGTTACATTACTTAGAGCATCTTGCATTGCCAAAATCCATAGTCTCACGTTCAATCTGAAGGGAAAGGCTTGATTGAGGCAACTTGAGCTACGTTTAGACAGGCAGCCCAATTCTGATATTTTTTTCACTAATTCGTCTTTTGACCAATCAGATCAGCTCTGAAAAAGATCTGATGCGGACAGAATCTAATGTGATTGGTCAAAAGGAAAAATGAAAAATCTTTGCGCTGCCTGTCTAAACGCAGCCATAGAACTAAAGAAGGTCTTGGATATGAACTTGGGAATACATTTTATGGTCACGTCTGTGTGTGTACTACTCAAATTGAGTACTGAATTGGCATGTTAAACAGAAAAGGCTTGACTCCTTCCCCATTCACTTTCGTCTAGCTAGAATACAAACACACATAAACAACCATCTACCACCCTCAGATCTCCAATCATCTTCTGGCCTTGTGGTCTCATACCTCCACGCTTGCCGTGTTCAAAATAACTGGGAACACGGGAAAAAAAACAAGCTCTGACTGGGGAAAAAAGTTTGTAATTCCAAGTCGGAAACTCTGGCATCTTTCTAGAGTTCTGACTTTCCGACCTAAAGATTAATGACGCCATGATATGACCTACCTTTTCCCCAAGTTCCCAGTTGTCTTGAAAGCACCAAGAATTGAACCTCTTCCAGCATCACAGAAGTTCTACTTCCTCTCATTCCACCCACAATTTCCTGTTCTTGTTTAACTATCTTGGATCAATTAACTGCCAATGTCTGTTTGTCTTGACCTGAGATTAAGACACATCTATTTCTTATTTCTTATTACATTTTTTTATTTTTACCCCCTTTTTTCTTTCTCCCAATTTCAATTACAATCTTGTCTCATCATTGCAACTCCCCAAAATGCTCGGGAGAGGCAAAGTCATGCATCCTCCGAAACATGACCCGCCTAACCGCGCACCTTAACACCTGCCAGCTTAACCCGGAAGCCAGCCGCACCAATGTGTCGGAGTAAACACCGTTCAACTGGTGACCGGGATCAGCCTGCAGGCACCCGGCCCGCCAGAAGGAGTCGCTAAGGCGCGATGAGCCAATTAAAGCCCCAAACCCTACCCCAACCCGGATGATGCTGGGCCAATTGTGCGCCGTCCTATGGGAATCCCGGCCACGCCCGGTTGTGGCACAGCCCGGAAATGAACCCCGGTCTGTAGTAACACCTCTAGCACTGCAATGCGGTGCCTTAGACCGCTGCGCCACTCTGTTGCACATATTCATCACATATGCAGGAGAAGTGAGACATATTCATCACATATGCAGGAGAAGTGCGACATATTCATCACATATGCAGAAGTGAGACATATTTATCACATATGCAGGAGAAGTGAGAGTTTGTTGTCGGTTAGTTTCACCGCTTGCATGTTGGTTTCTCAACTCTGTTAAATTTACATTTCCTAAGGTAGATGTTGACATGACTTTTATATCTATTTTCTCTTTAACCACAATTGCAAAACACTCACACTTTCATAGGCCAGTTTAAGGAGAAATCTAAACATTAGTCAATCTGTATCTCTAGTGCTAGGACCATGTCCTTCTATGAGAGAGGCAGAATCTATCAACACTTATTTTTAAAGTGACACCAGCGAGTTAAGCCTGTATACACTATAGTAAAAGCACTTCACCATTTATAGTATCAGTCCTCTCCAGCGTTTATTTCGTAAACATTAAATTATACGTTGGCTTTAAAATTAGAGCTGACAGAGATGAGACGCACGCATGCACGCACACACACACGCACACACACACACACACACACACACACACACACACACACGCACGCACGCACACGCACGCACACACACACACACACACACACACACACACACACACACACACACACACACACACACACACACACACACACACACACACACACACACACACACACACACACACACACACACACACACACACACACAGGGTTACAAGAAAGAGAGCCAAACCAAGACCAATTGCACAGGAGATGCAAGCCTTCTTATGTGGGAAGGATCTTTGGCCTCAACTCTCCTCTCCCAAATACATGCTCTATGATCCCCTTTGGACATTTTCCACTGACTTCACTGACTTTCCCACCCCATATTAGCTAGCTTGCATTTTAACTAAAATGTAAATTAAGTTTTCTGCCAATTTTCCTTCTGAGTCATGAAAGATGGCAGTTTAGAATGCAGAGGATTATCATTCATTGGGCGGATTGTGAAATGAGAAGTGAAGTGATACATTTATTAGATATATCTGTGGTTTGGTTAGCCAAAGTCAACAGTATGGTTGTTATCTGATTATATTTGGTTTCTGTCATCATGGAGATTCTCAGGATGGAGAAAAACAGTGTTTTATAATCTGTCAAACTCCTATTATGGTAGTTACCCAGATTAGGTTCAAGTTTTAGTTTAAGTATATTGTATCTAAGTTCATAGATTCAGTATATATAATCATTGATGCTATAAAGTTATAACACCATCCTCCTTATCTTGGCATTGCCCATAAGTTATACTAAGTTCAAGTTCATTAAAAGTACTCCCATGCGAGACTCATACATACAAAGTCGATGTTGCAAAAACCATGATCGAACCATCTGAAAACTAGCTTTCCTTCGACACAGTCTGGAAATCTAATATCTGGGGTTTAGGAATGCTTCTGTAATACTTTATTATATATCCATGACGGAGCAATACACTAAATCACATGGCTCCTACGTCCATATTGGATTCATCAGTTACCCACACAGATTGGGGTTTGAGGTTAGGGCTGGGAAACTGGAGTTCGGCGGCCTCGCTCTGTGCCAAGACTTATAGGAACTGGGCTGAAAGGCTAGTATTACCATGGCCTATATAGGTAATTTTACAGAAGTGGGGCAAAATGGGGCTAGCCTATTTTTCCCAAACTTTCAGGATATGTCAGGTAGATGTATATACTACTCACACACTTTGTTTGTATTTGCATACCAGAATTACATACCACCCCACTGTAATATATGTAATTTCATTAATGTAATGTATCAACAAGTTGCAGTAAAGAGAGAACCATAATTTTGTTTAACCTTCTATTACAGATTCATTAACAAATATATATTTGCATACCAAATTAACAAAATAGCAAAAACATAATTTTTAACCTGATTTTCAAAACCTTTACATGAATTTAGAGAAATATAATCTCTATTGTTCTCTGTAAATGTATAATGTTGGTTGTATAAATCTGTCACTCCCTGACCATAGAGAGCCTTTTATTCTCTATGTTGGTTAGGTCGGGGTGTGACTAGGATGGGTAACCTTGGTTGTTTTATGTCTATGTTGGCCTGGTATGGTTCCCAATCAGAGGCAGCTGTTTATCGTTGTCTCTGATTGGGGATCATATTTAGGCAGCCATTTCCCCACTGGTTTTTGTGGGATCTTATTTTGAGTTAGTGCATGCTGCACGTCTTATGTTACGGTTCATTGTTTGTTTCCTTTTTGTTTTGTAAGTTTCACAAAAATAAAGATGTGGAACTTAGAGCACGCTGTGCCTTGGTCCGTCTCTCCACACAGCCGTGACAGAAGATCCCACCACAACAGGACCAAGCAACGTGCCCAGGAGGAGATGGCCTCCTGGACTTACGAGGAGATCGAGGAGAGAATATCCTGGACTTGGGAGGAAGTCTTGGCAAGATACGAAAGCTTGCCGTTGAAGCAGACGCAGGGAGAGAAGGGAGGACAGTGACGATGCCGGGGTTCGCGGCCACAAAGACAGCCCAAAAGACAGCCCGAATTTTTGCCGGGGGGGGGGGGGGGGGGGGCACACGGGGTGGTCAGCGGAGCCGAGGAATGAGCCAGACACCGTCAGGGAGTCGAAGGAGGAACTCGATGAAAGATTCCGGAGAGAGGTGGTGGCGATGAGAGAGCTGCAGCGTGGGCGTGCTGAGGAGTACGACATCAGTCCGGTGTCATCTGCACCGGTTTCACGCATCTGGCCTCCAGTGCGCCTCCCCAGTCCGGTACGTCCTGTGTCTCCTCCACGCACTCGCCCTGAGGTGTGTAATTTGTGCCAGTTCTACGCACCAGGTCTCCAGTGCGCCTCCACAGCCCAGTACATCCTGCACCAGCTCCCCGCACTCGCCGTGCGAAGTGTGTCATTGTTCCAGTACAATTTGTGCCGGTTCTACACACCAGGTCTCCAGTGTGCCTCCACAGCCCAGTACGTTCTGTGCCAGCTCCCAGCACTTGCCGTGGGGAGTGTGTCATCTGTCCGGGACAATTTGTGCCAGCTCTATGCACCAGACCTCCAGTACGCCTCCACAGTCCGGTACATCCTGTGCCTGCTCCTCGCACTGGCCCTGAAGAGCGTGTCACCAGTCCGGTGCAACCTGTACCGGCCCCACGCATCAGGCCCCCAGTGCACCTCCCCAGTCCGGTACGTCCTGTACCTGCTCCTCTCACTCGTCCTGAAGAGCGTGTCACCAGTCCGGTGCAACCTGTGCCGGCTCCACGCATCAGGCCTCCAGTGCGCCTCCCCAGTCTGGTACGTCCTGTGCCTGCTCCCCGCACTCGCCCTGAAGAGCGTGTCACCAGTCCGGTGCAACCTGTGCCGGCTCCACGCATCAGGCCTCCAGTGCGCCTCCCCAGTCCGGTACGTCCTGTGCCTGCTCCTTGCACTCGCCCTGAAGTGCGTGTCAACAGTCCGGAGCCTCTGGCGACGGTCCCCAGTCCAGAGCCTCCGGCGACGGTCCCCAGTCCGGAGCTTCCGGCGACGGTCCCCAGTCCGGAACCCCCTGCGACGGTCCCCAGTCTGGAACCCCCTGCGACGGCCCTCAGTCCGGAACCCCCTGCGACGGCCCACAGTCCGGAACCCCCTGCGACGGTCCACAGTTCGGAACCTCCTGCGACGCTCCACAGTCCGTTGTGGCCAGAACTGAAAAAGCGTGTGTGAGCAAGGAGGCCTACAAACCCGACTCAGTTACACCAGCTCTGTCAGGAGGAATGGGCAAATGTATTGTGGGAAGCTTGTTGAAGGCTACCCGAAACGTTTGACCCAAGTTAAACAATTTAAAGGCAATGCCAAATAGTAATTGACTGTATGTAAACTTCTGACCCACTGGGAATGTGATGAAAGAAATAAAAGCTGAAATAAATCATTCTCTCTAGTATTATTCTGACATTTCACATTCTTAAAATAAAGTGGAGATCCTAACTGACCTAAGACAGGGCATTTTTACTATGATTAAATGTCAGGAATTGTGAAAAACTGAGTTTAAATGTATTTGGCTAAGGTGTATGTAAACTTCTGACTTCAACTTTATGTGGTGGTCCTCTGTAGCTCAGTAAGTAGAGCATGGAGCATGTAACTTTTAAATGGATCTCTATATCTCTACTGTGTCAATTGTTTCGGTTGTGACCATTTCGGTTTGTACAATTTTGACTTATTTTGAACTTTAAAGAATCTCCATAGCTAACATATGGCTGGCTATCTTTCATTTGGACAGATGTACATCCCAGCAAATATACACTACCCTTCAAAAGTTTGGGGTCATTTAGAAATGTCCTTGTTTTTGAAAGAAAAGCCCACTCCTCTTTCTATTCTGTTTAGAGCCAGTTTGCGGTGTTCTGTGAAGGGAGTGGTACACAGCGTTGTACGAGATCTTCAATTTCTTGGCAATTTATCGCATGGAATAGCCTTCATTTCTCAGAACAAGAATAGACTGGTGAGTTTCAGAAGAAAGTTATTTGTTTCTGGCCATTTTGAGCCTGTAATCAAACCCACAAATGCTTGATGCTCCAGATACTTGTAACGATCGTCGTCGGGTGATGAGGAAGTGGACCAAAACGCAGCTGGGAGCGAACACATGTTTATTCTTTACACTGAAATAAACACGTACACAAAATCAAGAAAATGCCGATACGTTAACTGCTCAAAAACAAAGAGACAACACCCCACAAACAGCGTGGGGAAAAAAGGAACTTAAATGTGATCCCAATCAGAGACAACTAGCGACAGCTGTCTCTGATTGGGAATCGACAGAACCCAACCTAGAAATAAACCACATAGAGCTAACACAAGGCTATAACGCTAACATAGAAAACAAACCAAGGAAAAATACCCAACATGACACACCCTGACCCAAAATACCCGAGTTCACCTGGTCAGGGCGTGACAATACTCAACTAGTCTAAAGAAGGCCAGTTTTATTGCTTCTTTAATCAGAACAACAGTTCTGTACGCCTATGTAGATATTCCATAAAAAATACTCTGTTTCCATCTACAATAGTCATCTACAACATTAACAATGTCTACCTTGTATTTCTGATCAATTTGATGTTATTTTAATGGACAGCAAATTTGCTTCTTTTTTTTTGTCCCATAACCATACTTTACATATTTCTTGATATATTAGATGTTCAGTCGGTAGTAATACTTCTTAAAAAGATGAAGATTTATCAACTTGCTCCCTAAATTTCTCCAAAATGTTTTCAGATAGACTACTCATCATGTGGCCATGCTGGAGAGGGGTGCAATCCCATCACCTGGTGATATTTGTAGGGTCGTAGTTTAAGGCACATTCATTCTACAGTCTTTTAAAGTGTGTGTTTCGGTAGTGACCTCAAAAGGTGGGACAGCATTTTTAAGAGAAAGATATAAAAATGTTTTCAAAACAACTTATTAGATCAGTATTTTAAGTTTAAGTTTAGGAGTCAGGGTTTGGGACAGCCACCTCTCAATAGAAATAACTGTACAAACAATGACTTTATACTATATTAATTTAACAAGATGCTTGTTATTACCTTGGATTGAATTAGAAATAACAGTTTTTTTTCATTGTTTTTTGGGGTGGGACTGTAATTTGCACCACTTCTGCAGAATCACCCATATCTGATGTCGTTGTCTTAACTACCAACAAATCTCCTGTATGTCTGAGTAAATCTTCCAATGTACATACTCAGCTAAACCGAAATGTGCATGTTCATAAGGCTGAAATGTTACAGTGTTGCAGATAGAAATGTAATTTATAGAGCAGACATGATAGATTATGCTCTGTGACAAAGAATATTATCTGTTCAACATGATGTATTTCTATCTGGACTTTCTTCAATGTTTCAACCTCTGGAATAAGGACATTTATTGAGAAAGCATAGGAGTGCTAATGTAGCATCAGTTTAGCATTTTAGGTCATAATAAATTAGATTATTTGGACAGGAGGGACCTGATCCTATATCAGCTATTCTACTCTGAGACGCTTGATACATATGGCCCCTGGTTTCTTCTCTTTGTTTGAGCGACTCAAACTAAAGCAGGGTGGAGAATAGATTGAGTTTCTTTTTAATACCTTTTACCTAGAAATCGTTTCTGGAATCACAAAGCTTTAAACCAAACGTGTTCCTTGGCTGTTCCTTACTCTTTGGGGGATCTGTTCCAAGTTCCAAATGGTGATTGGTTACTCATTGGGTTAAGAGTGAAGTTGAGGGGCAAGTCAACACCCTATTGTGATGATAATATTCATAAAGGGTTTCAGGAGGGTTATGCTTGAGCAAGATGGATAAACCATGACCTAAGTCGTATAGTCAATATTGATGGGGGACTACTGAACCCAGACGAAAATCATTTTATTGTTTTATGAGATCCAAGAGAGACTTCACACTGAGAAGACTATTAGTCGAGGCACACCCAATAAGGTTGTTATACTTCATAAACAATGGATCTGCAGTTACATGTATAGCCCTATTCACCGGGTACAGGGAGAGAATCAAATCAAATGTATTTATAAAGCCCTTCTTACATCAGCTGATATCTCAAAGTGCTATACAGAAACCCAGCCTAAAACCCCAAACAGCAAGCAATGCAGGTGTAGAAGCATGGTGGCTAGGAAAAACTCCCTAGAAAGGCAAGAACCTATGAAGAAACCTAGAGAGGAACCAGGCTATGAGGGGTGGCCAGTCCTCTTCTGGCTGTGCCGGGTGGAGATTATAACAGAACACGGCCAAGATGTTCAAATGTTCATAGATGACCAGCAGGGTCAAATAATAATAATCACAGTGGTTGTCGAGGGTGCAACAGGTCAGCACCTCAGGAGTAAATGTCAGTTGGCTTTTCATAGCCGATCATTCAGAGTATCTCTACCGCTGATGCTGTCTCTAGAGAGTTGAAAACAGCAGGTCTGGGACAGGTAGCACGTCCGGTGAACAGGTCAGGGTTCCATAGCCGCAGGCAGAACAGTTGAAACTGGAGCAGCAGCACGGCCAGGTGGACTGGGGACAGCAAGGAGTCATCAGGCCAGGTAGTCCTGAGGCATGGTCCTAGGGCTCAGGTCCTCCGAGAGAGAGAGAGAGAGAAGAAAGAAAGAAAGAAAGAAAGAAAGAAAGAAAGAAAGAAAGAAAGAAAGAAAGAAAGAAAGAAAGAAAGAAAGAAAGAAGAGAGAAAGAGAAAGAAAGAGAGAGAGAATTAGAGAGAGCATACTTAAATTCACACAGGACACTGGGTAAGACAGTAGAAATACTCCAGATATAACAGACTGACCCTAGCCCCCCGACACATAAACTACTGCAGCATAAATACTGGAGGCTGAGACAGGAGGGGTCGGGAGACACTGTGGCCCCATCCGACGATACCCCCGGACAGGGCCAAACAGGCAGAATATAACCCCATCCACTTTGCCAAAGCACAGCACCCACACCACTAGAGGGATATCTTAAACCACCAACTTACCATCCTGAGACAAGGCCGAGTATAGCCCACAAAGATCTCCGCCATGGCACAACCCAAGGGGGGCGCCAACCCAGACAGGAAGATCACGTCAGTGACTCAACCCACTCAAGTGACGCACCCCTCCTAGGGACGGCATGGAAGAGCACCAGTAAGCCAGTGACTCAGCCCCTGTAATAGGGTTAGAGGCAGAGAATTCCAGTGGAGAGAGGGGAACCGGCTAGGCAGAGACAGCAAGGGCGGTTCGTTGCTCCAGTGCCTTTCCGTTCACCTTCACACTCCTGGGCCAGACTACACTCAATCATAGGACCTACTGAAGAGATGAGTCTTCAATAAAGACTTAAAGGTTGAGACTGAGTCTGCTTCTCTCACATGGGTAGGCAGACCATTCCATAAAAATGGAGCTCTATTGGAGAAAGCCCTGTCACCAGCTGTTTGCTTAGAAATTCTAGGGACAGTTAGGAGGTCTGCGTCTTGTGACCGTAGCGTACGTGTAGGTATGTATGGCAGGACCAAATCGGAAAGATAGGTATGAGCAAGCCCATGTAATGCTTTGTAGGTTAGCAGTAAAACCTTGAAATTAGCCCTTGCCTTAACAGGAAGCCAGTGTTGAGAGGCTAGCACTGGAGTAATATGATCACATTTTTTGGTTCTAGTTAAGATTCTAGCAGCCATGTTTAGCACTAACTGAAGTTTATTTAGTGCTTTATCCGGGTAGCTGGAAAGTAGAGCATTGCAGTAGTCTAACCTAGAAGTGACAAAAGCATGGATTAATCTTTCTGCATCATTTTTGGACAGAAAGTTTCTGATTTTTGCAATGTTACGTAGATGGAAAAAAGCTGTGTCCTTGAAACAGTCTTGATATGTTCGTCAAAAGAGAGATCAGGGTCCAGAGTAACGCAGAGGTCCTTTACAGTTTTATTTGAGACGACTGTACAACCATCAAGATTAATTGTCAGATTCAACAGAAAATCTTTTTGTTTCTTGGGACCGAGAACAAGCATCTCTGTTTTGTCTGAGGTTAAAAGTAGAACATTTTCAGCCATCCACTTCCTTATGTCTGAAACACAGGCTTCCAGCTAGGGCAATTTTGGGCTTCACCATGTTTCATCAAAATGTACAGCTGTGTGTCATCCGCATAGCAGTTAAAGTTAACATTATGTTTCCGAATGACATCACCAAGAGGTAAAATATTTAGTGAAAATAATAGTGGTCCTAAAACGGAACCTTGAGGAACACCGAAATTTACAGTTGATTTGTCAGAGGACAAACCATCCACAGAGACAAACTGATATATTTTTCCGACAGATAAGATCTAAACTAGGCCAGAACTTGTCCATGTAGACCAATTTGAGTTTCCAATCTCTCCAAAAGAATGATGTGATCGATGGTATCAAAAGCAGCACTAAGGTCTAGAAGCATGAGGACAGATGCAGAGCCTCGGTCTGATGCCATTAAAAGGTAATTTACCACCTTCACAAGTGCAGTCTCAGTGCTATGATGGGGTCTAAAACCAGACTGAAGCGTTTCGCAGAGGAAGAGAGGAATGGGAGATTCGATATAGGCCGATAGTTTTATATATTTTCTGGGTCAAGGTTTGGCTTTTTCAAGAGAGGCTTTATTACTGCCACTTTTAGTGAGTTTGGTACACATCCAGTGGATAGAGAGCCGTTCATTATGTTCAACATAGGAGGGCTAAGCATAGGAAGCAGCTCTTTCAGTAGTTTAGTTTGCAGCTTGAAGGTTTAGAGGCCATGGTTATTTTCATCATCGTATCAAGAGATATAGTACTAAAACACTTGAGTGTCTCCCTTGATCCTAGGTCCTGGCAGAGTTATGCAGACCGAGGACAACTGAACTTTGGAGGAATACGCAGATTTAAAGAGGAGTCCGTAATTTGCTTTCAAATGATCATGAGCTTTTCCTCAGAGAAGTTCATGAATTTATCACTGCTGAAGTAGAAGCCATCCTCTCTTGGGGAATGCTGCTTTTTAGTTAGCTTTGTGACAGTATCAAAAATACATTTTGGATTGTTCTTATTTTCCTCAATTAAGTTGGAAAAATAGGATCATCGAGCAGCAGTGAGGACTCTTCGATACTGCACGGTACTGTCTTTCCAAGCTAGTTGCAAGACTTCCAACATGCTCAACTCATCCTCTTAGGTAAATAAATCAAAGGGTCCTTGGAGCCAACAATCCATCATATCAGAAATGGGGAAAAAAGGGGCCAGCATGAGCACCCACTTAAATATGAGTTGCAATTAAATCTTTGTTGGAATTGTCTTTCTGTCATAGCAACATGTCAAGTTTGTATACAGAGCTAACTTAGCAGTAGCTGCATTAAGGAGATTAGCCAACAATACACAGACTCTCTGGCGGACCAGAATAGTCCTTCCAGACATCCTCCTAGGACATCAGACATACATTTATGACCTGTGACAAGACAAGTAAAACTGTATGACTATTTTTAGGACCCTTAACTTAACATAAATACGTCTTCACCTTACCCCATGACTGATTGTGCTGGTGGAGGATGGAAAAGTATGCCCCCTTCAGTGTGTGTGTTTGTGTGCGTGCGTGCGTAGCAGCCACAATAACCTGATTGTACTTAAACAAGGCTAAGCTCCTTACAGCCTGCAGCAGTAAACATTCCTAGCTTCCTCGTCAACCATGTCCAAGTACAGCAGAATGTTGTCAAAGGAATCACACCCACACACGCATGTACGCACACACGTCTCACTGGATCAATGCAAGAACGTCCTATACAGCAATTTATTTTATTTTATACACATTATAAAAGTAGCAAAAACTAAAACAATCACTCCCATTGACATAGCCTGTTGGTAAGGAATCCAGATTTGTAAACATTCAATCTGTTCTTAAGTCATGATGATTAAGATATAAGTAACTGACTGTAAAGGGAATTTATTTATTCATGCTATAAGCACAGGTCAATATTGTAAAGTGTTTATAAAACTGCTTATAACACCTTTACAAACCCTTTATAAACCCTTAGGACATTAATGTAAAGTGTTCCCAATGGGTCGGTTATAGTAGAAGACATCAAGAATCCAGTAACAGTGAGATTCAAACAGACATTTGCTTACATTTTACCAGTTGAATAAAAATTTGGTCTTTCTTTCAACTTATAACTGACCAAAAAAACAACATTCACAGTTGGTTATGGAATGGTTTCAAACTGAAAGCATTGGACACATAGCTACTGTACTCGCATGTACAGAAATAAGTTCTGTTCAACAGATAACAAAGCCTATAAAAGCAGTGTAACAATGGACAAATCTTTGAATTAACTATATGCTAAACTTGTCTTACCAATGATCAGTTGCATTGGGAGTAAGTGAGTCTCAAAAAACAGCTAGTATGCTTTGACAAAGACAGATGATACAAAACACAAAAACAACAATACTAAAAATCAAGTGTTTCATTTCGCTGGGCGTTCCAACATTCAGTCCTAAATGCATCCAGATTCCAGAGTTTTCTGGCTGGATTTACCAAGCAAGGGTCAGTCAGTCTCTTGTTTCCAGATCAAGGTTCCAACAAACACAGTTTTCTGTTTCTTGACTTGTTTTTGTTGATCGTTCTCTCCGTGGCTCTGAGTAGTTAAAAGTCACCCTTTAGGCACTGAGTTAGGATCAGTTTTACCCTCCCAAAACAAATACAAATTGACCTTAGATCAGTAACTATAGGGGCAGCTTTATCAGTGTATAGGGCTCTCAACCAGAGTTTTTGTTTTGTTTTATTTTGTTTGGTCATTCTACTTTTTCAGTCTCCCGGGTTCCACACCACGGTTGCTGTGATTACGGCATGAAGACGTCGTCTGGCTCGATGTTGAACAGCTGGGAGCATGTTCACGAGTGACGTTGTAACGTTTACAGAATGTTCCGATAGAAATATATCTTGAATACAGTACTCCTGGCCATTGTCTTCATGATTACTGGGTTACTGCATAATGACATCAGGCTGGATGTTGAAGAGCAGGTCGTCGTTGCCCCTCCTGACCTCCAGCAGCAGGGCTGTCTCCTCCGTGAGCGCCCCTTGTAGGTCAGCTGTGGTCAGCAGAGGACGGCCGTTCAGCTTCACGATGATGTCACCGTCTCTGATACCACCTCTGTGTGTAGAAAGGAGGATGAGGGTAAAAACACATTATTTTGAGATGGGAAAGGCTATAGTGCAAAGAGAGACACTTGGGTAAAGATATTAAAAGTATGAAAGTGAGTGATAAATTACTCCTTTAAGAAAACCAAGAGATGTAATGAAATAGTCCATGCTAAATTTCCATACGAAGTCATCTTGACCCTTGTCAGGGAAACTATGCTATTTGCACAGTGTATGGTAGCTTTGACAGTGTATGGTAGCTTTGAGGCCACCTACTTCTGTGCAGGAGAGTGAGGCACAACTTCATGGACGTAGATCCCACTAGAGACATCAGGGAAGTCTGAGTTCTGCTGCTTCAGCTCCTCAACCAGCCTACACAAGACGAATTAGAAACGTCTGTCTTAGTTTAACACAGTATTATTGGTAACTGTAGTATTGCACAGTGTCATGCTTGTATAAGACTTACGCTGGGTTGATGGTGAGCATCCTTATTCCAATGAACCGTATCTTCAATGATCTCACTTCTTTAAAATAAAAAAACAATAATTTGCCTTTAACATACATAATAATACATAATTTGCCTTTGTTGAATTATAATGTGATCATACTAGTAGCTAATAGCTGTCTGGCTATCTCAGACATAGTTACCTTTGCTCTGCTTGTCCATTGATTCGTTGAGGAAGAGTGTTATCCTATCATATACACGAGGGGCGGGCCTGGCTTTACTTTTCGTGTCCATTGATTCGTTGAGGAAGTGTGTTGTCCTATCAGAGGGGAGGGGAGGGGCGGGCCTACCTTTGCTCTGCTTGTCCATTGATTCCTTGAGGAAGCGCGTGATCCTATCAGAAGGGATGGCGAAGGAGATCCCAGCAGCCACTTTCAGAGTGTTGATGCCAATCACCTCCCCGTCCTGGTGGCAGTCAGACAAACAACTTAACAGAGTGTTACGAATAGGAACTGGATCACAACTGATACCGATCACCTCCCCGTCCTGATGGCAGACAATACAGGGTGAAAGGTTATAAGGGGTTTAGAACAGAGCTGGCTCCATTGAATTAAATAGAACACTACAATAGACATTAACATCCTGGTAACGTGACCAAAAAGATGGCCATCTTGGGATACTTTCATACTAGTGTATTTTAAAAGCTCTACGGCTGTCTCACTACTGCTTCTACTCAATATTATCACAGTGAAGATCGTGAAAAAGTGTTGGGGGCTGACATAACACTTACCAAGTTAACAAGAGGTCCGCCTGAATTTCCATACTGAGAAAATATCAAAAACAATAAATCAATCAATTATTCAGTCAATCAATGGGATGTGTATATATTTGTCTGTGTATTTGATCTCTATGATCATACATGCCCTCTTCTAAAATGTCAAAACAGACAGCTAGACAGCCTTTTGAGTTGGTTATAAGTGAAGTCTGCTATAATTGCCCTTTAAATAAAGTTAAGCTAAATTGTATTGAATTGATTGTCTCACGTTGATGATGGCGTCCGTCTGTATATAGTCCATGTCAGAGTCTCTGATGCCCAGCTCCTTCCCGTCTCTCTGTGCAGTGCTCACGATCCCTGTGGTAACCGTGTTCTGGAGAGCGAAGGGGCTGCCAATGGCAACCACAAACTCACCAGGTCTAAGGTCGGCCGAGTGGCCTAGCAACAGCACCGGGAGCTTTTTCTGAGAGGGAGGAAGGGGATAGAGAAAGAGGAGAGAGGGAGAGAGGGCCGGAGAGAAGCTTTAAAGGGGTGCTGAATTTCCTGATTTGGACTCATTTTTCAGCCTGGCCATTAAGAAATGCAGCGGACATGACTGACACCAAACGAGAGTTGTCTGGGGGGTTGGTTTAATTTGGGTGTCTCTTGTGTGTGTGTTCGCATGTGGCAAGCGTTTGTACATTTAGTACACAGTTACAGTCACTAACCCTTCCAGATAACTTGTGTCTTGAAGTCGCCTAGGCTAGCTAACTTCTTTCGCCAATTAGCTTCAGCTGGCTGGTGTGCAACCTTGGCAAAGTTGGTTTGACATTGGATAGATAGCCTATCTCTGGGGCTAGTTAGAGACTGTCAATAAATTACACAACGTAATTGAGACAATATTTTTATGTTGCACATCTTTTAGTTGTCTCATTAAATGCTTTCAATATTTGTATATTAATTATCCTTTTTAAACTTTGTAGTACATTTTGACACTAGAATACAGTGAGGGAAAAAAGTATTTGATCCCCTGCTGATTTTGTACGTTTGCACACTGACAAAGAAATGATCAGTCTATAATTTTAATGGTAGGTTTATTTCAACAGTGAGAGACAGAATAACAACAAAAAAATCCAGAAAAACGCATGTCAAAAATGTTATAAATTGATTTGAATTTTAATGAGGGAAATAAGTATTTGACCCCTCTCAATCAGAAAGATTTCTGGCTCCCAGGTGTCTTTTATACAGGTAACGAGCTGAGATTAGGAGCACACTCTTAAAGGGAGTGCTCCTAATCTCAGTTTGTTACCTGTAAAAAAGACACCTGTCCACAGAAGCAATCAATCAATCAGATTCCAAACTCTCCACCATGGCCAAGACCAAAGAGCTCTCCAAGGATGTCAGGGACAAGATTGTAGACCTACACAAGGCTGGAATGGGCTACAAGACAATCGCCAAGCAGCTTGGTGAGAAGGTGATAACAGTTGGTGCGATTATTCGCAAATGGAAGAAACATAAAAGAACTGTCAATCTCCCTCGGCCTGGGGCTCCATGCAAGATCTCACCTCGTGGAGTTGCAATGATCATGAGAACGGTGAGGAATCAGCCCAGAACTACACGGGAGGATCTTGTCAATGATCTCAAGGCAGCTGGGACCATAGTCACCAAGAAAACAATTGGTAACACACTACACCGTGAAGGACTGAAATCCTGCAGCGCCCGCAAGGTCCCCCTGCTCAAGAAAGCACATATACATGCCCGTCTGAAGTTTGCCAATGAACATCTGAATGATTCAGAGGACAACTGGGTGAAAGTGTTGTGGTCAGATGAGACCAAAATGGAGCTCTTTGGCATCAACTCAACTCGCCATGTTTGGAGGAGGACGAATGCTGCCTATGACCCCAAGAACACCATACCCACCATCAAACATGGAGGTGGAAACATTATGCTTTGGGGGTGTTTTTCTGCTAAGGGGACAGGACAACTTCACCGCATCAAAGGGACGATGGACGGGGCCATGTACCGTCAAATCTTGGGTGAGAACCTCCTTCCCTCAGCCAGGGCATTGAAAATGGGTCGTGGATGGGTATTCCAGCATGACAATGACCCAAAACACACGGCCAAGGCAACAAAGGAGTGGCTCAAGAAGAAGCTCATTAAGGTCCTGGAGTGGCCTAGCCAGTCTCCAGCCCTTAATCCCATAGAAAATCTGTAGAGGGAGCTGAAGGTTCGAGTTGCCAAACATCAGCCTCGAAACCTTAATGACTTGGAGAAGATCTGCAAAGAGGAGTGGGACAAAATCCCTCCTGAGATGTGTGCAAACCTGGTGGCCAACTACAAGAAACGTCTGACCTCTGTGATTGCCAACAAGGGTTTTGCCACCAATTAGTAAGTCATGTTTTGCAGAGGGGTCAAATACTTATTTCCCTCATTAAAATGCAAATAATTTTATAACATTTTTGACATGCGTTTTTCTGGATTTTTTTGTTGTTATTCTGTCTCTCACTGTTCAAATAAACCTACCATTAAAATTATAGACTGATCATTTCTTTGTCAGTGGGCAAATGTACAAAATCAGCAGGGGATCAAATACTTTTTTCCCTCACTGTACATGTTTCTGAGTCATATCGTGATGTGAGATTCAGAAATAGAGATAAAGAGAGGGACCGGGCTGTGTAGGAATTCTTTGAGGTCTTTCTCACTGCTCACGCGTTTCCCTGTCTTTCTCTCTGTAGGCCGATCCATTGTTTTGGAGACTTTAGGGGCTTTCGTTGACTGAACACTTACGTAATATGGTTGACTGGCCCATCTTAAAATCTCCCTACTTATCCCTAAAGTGGTAGGGTCCGTGTCATAAACTATGCACCTGGGCCTAAAACATTCAGCTACACCCAGGGAGGAATTGAATTGAACTGTGTTTCACCACGCCTGTTTAATCCTATCACAAACAGGATATGACATCAGTCATAACTATTTGTGACCTCAGACATTCATGACATCCATCCAAATAGCTATTCAACTCATTAACATACAGGAATTCCCCCTGCTTTTTTCTTTTCTTTGCTGTTTCTTTGTTCCTATTCCCCCTGTATTTAACAGTAAGACCATATTGTAGAATACAATACAGCTATTATGTGAACCAGAACATAGTATTTGGATGGTTCCATTTGAAAAAATACAGTGTCAGTCTTCCTCTAACCACAAACATTGTTGTCACATATGTCTCGTTACAATGAACAATAGGTCTAGAGATTTGACAATAGGGCTATGCATAAGAACATGCCTAAGACAAAAAAAGCAGCATGTCTTTTGTCTGACTCTTACGCAATATCTAATTCAGAAAGTAAACAACAATTGGATTTGGAATTTCAGTGTACTTCCTGAATTGATTGGAATTGAAACGAAATTGACCACAATCCTGAGACACTCCTCTCACCAGTGGGTTGACTTTGATGGTGGCGATGTCTGACTTCTTATCGATGTCCTTGATGGTCGCTTCGTAGACGTCACCATTGTGCATCTGGACCTTGAGCTGCTGACGGCCCGACACAGGCCTGGTGCTGGAGACTACATGGGCGTTGGTCACTATCAAACCTGTGTCTGACATCACAAAGCCTGACCCACTGGACAGAGGGACATTCCGGCCGAACAGAGGGTGCCTGGGGGTCAAGAGGTCAATATAGAGCTCAAAAGAGGTCAAGATAGAACAACAACAAGACAAGAGTTTACTGTGATGTGTTTTGTGTTTATTGCTTATGATGAAAGATTACATAAGATCTACACTGTTGTGAAGTTACTACCAGTAAGTTATATGTGATAAAAAGGATTATTTTGGTTCAACCATCATTACATATACTTTACAGACACAACACACACTGTAGTGCGACTACATAAAATTGTGTCTGAGTCTGCCTACACAAACACACCGTACCTGAGGAAAAGTTCAATGTGGACAACAGCCGGCGCAATCTTCTCAACCACGTCAGCTATGAAGTTAAACTTGTACCTGGGACTGGTGGGGTGTGAAGTACCTATACTAGCAGGAAGAATTACTCATGTTAATAATATAACACATTCACTCCTCTACACTATCACCTCTCTAACAATAGTACTATTGCTTCTTAACATGTTACCTGCAACCTTATGTGCAGAAAAAAATATATTGGAAACGCTTTACTTAAACCATCCACATATAATGATGTATAACTTGTTATAAGCATGTATGAGCCTTTATAATGTTGTATAACGCTTTTATTAAATGCACTGCTTAAAAGTGGTCACAAAGTAACTGGGGCCAGGAGTGGTTTCAGGTTTGATCAAGTGGTCCGAAAAAAATTTGACTTTAAAAATAGCCACAAGAACAGCAACAACAACATCAAAATAGCAATGACACATATTTCTTTAGTCCGACAAGTACAGGTTCTTAGGTGAACTTCCTTTGCAATACCCTGCAATATTTTTTTTCTATACTCCACCCCTTCCTACATGAAACCTCAGTAATTTGGTCTAAAAACAGCCGGGTAGTTTTGCCGGGCTGCGCTCCTTCAGGGCCATGAAAAAGCCTTAGTGGCCTGTGCATGAGTGTGTGGGTTTGTGTGTGTGGCGTGCTGCAGTAAACTAATGTTAATTACAGTCGGTTATTTCCAGCACATGGCGGTCTGCTCCGCTGACTGGCGTTCGTTCTCCTCAGCTGACCGTGGCTTCCTGTGACTAGACTGCCTTGGCTATGTGTGTGTGCGTGTATGTGCATGCATGTATGCGTGCGTATGTGTGTGTGATCGCCTTGGCTCGTATAAACAGTCAGGTTACACAGCTGATTTTAGAGAGCAAACAAACAACACACCCTGTCCTGGAACTAGCTGGCGGTGTACTAGTGACCTAAATATGAAAAGCATGATGTCCATTCAGTTACTCCTATTCATCTCATGCAGTGTTAGCAGGGCCAGGAGTTTTTCCTGCACAGATGACCTGCTCAGGAAAAACTTCCTATAACTACGGTCCAGAGTTTTTCTTAGTCAGGTCACATGGCTAGGGAAAAACTCCTGTCTCTACATTTTAGACTCTACATGGCTCTACATCTGGCTCTACATTTTAGACTCTACATGGCTCTACACTTAAGATTCTACATGGCTCTACATCGGTCTCTACATTTTAGACTCTACATCTGGCTCTACATTTTAGACTCTACATGGCTCTACATCGGTCTCTACATTTTAGACACTACATGGCTCTACACCTGGCTCTACATTTTAGACTCTACATGGCTCTACACCTGGCTCTACATTTTAGACTCTACATGGCTCTACATCTGGCTCTACATTTTAGACTCTACATGGCTCTACATCTGGCTCTACATTTTAGACTCTACATGGCTCTACATCGGTCTCTACATTTTAGACTCTACATGGCTCTACACTTAAGATTCTACATGGCTCTACATCGGTCTCTACATTTTAGACTCTACATCTGGCTCTACATTTTAGACACTACATGGCTCTACACCTGGCTCTACATTTTAGACTCTACATGGCTCTACATCTGGCTCTACATTTTAGACTCTACATGGCTCTACACCTGGCTCTACATTTTAGACTCTACATGGCTCTACATCTGGCTCTACATTTTAGACTCTACATGGCTCTACATCGGTCTCTACATTTTAGACTCTACATGGCTCTACATCTGGCTCTACATTTTAGACTCTACATGGCTCTACACCTGGCTCTACATTTTAGACTCTACATGGCTCTACATCTGGCTCTACATTTTAGACTCTACATGGCTCTACATCTGGCTCTACATTTTAGACTCTACATGGCTCTACACCTGGCTCTACATTTTAGACTCTACATGGCTCTACATCTGGCTCTACATTTTAGACTCTACATGGCTCTACATCGGTCTCTACATTTTAGACTCTACATGGCTCTACATCTGGCTCTACATTTTAGACTCTACATGGCTCTACATCTGGCTCTACATTTTAGAACTTTTCCCAACACATCCTATCCATTTGCTAATCAAATATTTGGCTATGGTCATCCTCCTAACCAATCGGAAATTGTTGGCTATGGGAGTGGAGAATTAAACACGCAAGCAAAGGGGAATCTCAGAAGAGCATATTTCAGCACTAGGCTACAAATTGGCCCTCTTCAGTTGGCTAACCAAGCATTAGAAAACCAAACCAGTGGATGGCACAATCTTGGCAGTAACCATGGAAAAATCCAACTCGGCTATTATTCTAGCCTGCTCCCAGATTTGTTTGTGCTGTTTTGCCAACAATAACCATATGAGAGTAACAAATCATTACAAACAAATCTGGGACTGCAGGCTGCTATTATCCTGAGTGGTGGACAAAAAGCTTTGAGATGACTCTGGAAAATGTGTTTTTTGATCGAAGAACAGTTTGAAGATACTAAACATGTCATTAGCCTGAAGGACAGCCCATTCTAATGATAATGACAAGATCATTTTAGGTTTAGTCTAAAGTGGTAGTAGGCCTATCTGAAATAACTCAAGGATGACTTGAAATACATGTTGTAAGTTGAATGGGTTCATATGATGATATAGTATTTGACTGAAGTAAGTAAGAGTGAGTAATTCTGATCTTTTGCCCAATTTTTATGGTTGATCAAAAGATCCATTAGTGGAAAAAGATCAGAATTGGCCTGCCTGTTTAAACATAGCCATATAGACTGAGACGTGAGAGGCAAGTGAAATGTACGTGGGATCTGAGAAGTAAAGACAAAAATGTAAACAGTACTCATCATATGCTAATATCATACACATATTCACTACCATTCAAAAGTTTGGGGTCACTTAGAAATGTCGTTGTTTTTGAAAGAAAAGCACATTTTTTGTACTTTAAAATAACAAATTGATCAGAAATACAGTGTAGACATTGTTAATGTTGTAAATGACTATTGTAGCTGGAAACGGCAGATTTTTTATGCAATATTTACATAGGCATACAGAGGCCCATTATCGGCAACCATCACCACTGCGTTCCAATGGCACGTTGTGTTAGCTAATCCAAGTTTATCCTTTTAAAAGGCTAATTGATAATTAGAAAACCCTTTTGCAATTATGTTAGCACAGCAGCTGACAACTTTTGTTCTGATTAAAGAAGCAATAAAACTGGGCTTCTTTAGACTAGTTGAGTATCTGGAGCATCAGCACTAGTGGGTTCGATTACAGGCTCAAAATGGCTAGAAACAAAGAACTTTCTTCTGAAACTCGTCAGTCTATTCCATGCGAGAAATGGCCAAGAAACTGAAGATGTTGTACAACGCTGTGTACTACTCTCTTCACAGAACAGCGCAAACTGGCTCTAACCAGAATAGAAAGAGGAGTGGGAAGCCCCGGTGCACAACTGAGCAAGAGAACAAGTACATTAGTGTGTCTAGTTTGAGAAACAGACGCCTCACAAGTCCTCAACTGGCAGCTTCATTAAATAGTACCTGTAAAACACCATTCTCAACGTCAACAGTGAAGAGGCAACTCCGGAATGCTGGCCTCCTTGGCAGAATTGCAAAGAAAAAGCCATATCTCAGACTGGCCAATAAAAATAAAAGATTAAGATGGGCAAAAGAACACAGACACTGGACAAAGGAACTCTGCCTAGAAGGCCAGCATCCTGGAGTTTCTTTCAAAAACAAGGACATTTCTAAGTGAGCCCAAACTTTTGAACGGTAGTGTATATGTCACAGGTGTTGTAGGAAGGAGCGGACCAAAGTGCAGCGTGATTATCGTTCCACATTTTTATTGAACTGTGAAACTATGCAATACATATAAATAAACTGAATAACAAAACAAACCGTGACGCAGAGGTGAAACATACACTAACTCAAAGACAATCTCCCACAAACCCAGGTGGGAAAAACCCTACTTAAGTATGATCTCCAATTAGAGACAACGAGGTGCCTCTAATTGGAGATCATCCCAAACAAAACCCAACATAGAAATACAAAACTAGAACATAACAACAGAAAACTAAACTAGAAAACCCCCTTGTCACGCCCTGACCTACTCTACCATAGAAAATAACAGCTTTCTATGGTCAGGACGTGACAGTACCCCCCCTTCAAAGGTGCGGACTCCGAACGCACCAACACACAAAAAAAAGGGACGTAACCTCCGCTCCGCCCGCTGATCCCTCCGCTTTTGTGTCACCGGACTCTGGATCGTCGCCGAAGGACCCGGACCGTGGATCATCACCGGAGGTTCTGGACTGCGGATCATCACCGGAGGTTCCGGACTGCGGGCCGTCTCTGGAGGTTCCGGACTGCGGGCCGTCTCTGGAGGTTCCGGACTGGGGGCCGTCTCTGGAGGTTCCGGACTGGGGGCCGTCTCTGGAGGTTCCGGACTGGGGGCCGTCTCTGGAGGTTCCGGACTGCGGGCCGTCTCTGGAGGTTCCGGACTGCGGGCCGTCTCTGGAGGTTCCGGACTGGGGGCCGTCTCTGGAGGTTCCGGACTGGGGGCCGTCTCTGGAGGTTCCGGACTGGGGGCCGTCTCTGGAGGTTCCGGACTGGGGGCCGTCTCAGGAGGTTCCGGACTGGGGGCCGTCTCAGGAGGTTCCGGACTGGGAACTGTCGCCGGAAGCTCTGGACTGGGAACTGTCGCCGGAAGCTCTGGACTGGGAATGCGCACTGGAGGCCTGATGCGTCGGGCTGGCACAGGTGGTGCCAGACTAGTAACACGCACCTCAGGGCAAGTGCGGGGAGCAGGTACAGGACACCCCGGACTGGGCAGGCGGGCTGAAGGCCTGATGCGTGGGGCTGGCACAGGTGGCGCCAGACTGGTGACACGCACCTCAGGGCAAGTGCGGGGAGCAGGAACAGGACACACCGGACTGGGAATGTGCACTGGAGGCCTGATGTGTGGGGCTGGCACAGGTGGCGCCAGACTGGTAACACGCACCTCAGGGCAAGTGCGAGGAGCAGGCACAGGGCGTACCAGGTTGGATAGACTCACTGGAGGCCGGGTACGTGGGGCAGGCAGGATATACTGGGCCGTGGAGGCACACTGGAGGTCTCGCGCGTAGAGCTGGACCAACCCGTCCTGGCTGGATGCTCAACCTAGCTCGACAAATGCGGGGCACAGATCGCACCGGGCTGTGAATGCGCACTGGCGACACAGTGCCCATCACACTGTGCTTGCTTCGTCACTCGCTCCCCACAGTAAGCACGGGGTGTTGGCTCAGGTCTCCAACCTGACTCTGCCAACCCCAGCCTGCCTCCAGGGTCCTTTCCCGTCCAATATCTCTTCCCAGGTCCATTCCTGTTTCTCCTGGGCACTCTGCTGGGTCCATTGGTGGTGGGAGATTCTGTCACGGTTGTCGTAGAGAGGAGCGGACCAAAGTGCAGTGTGTGTGTCGTTCCACATTTTATTTATACTGTGAAACTATGCACTACATAAATAAACTTAATGACAAAAACAACAAACCGTGACACAGAGGTGAAACACACACTACTCAAAATTAATCTCCCACAAACCCAGGTGGAAAAAACCCCTACTTAAGTATGATCTCCAATTAGAGACAACGAGGACCAGCTGCCTCTAATTGGAGATCATCCCAAACAACACCAACATAGAAATACAAAACTAGAACATGAACATAGAAATACAAAACATATGTGCTAGCTGTAATTTTGTTCACATTATATACGAGCTAAAAAACAATAAGAGCTAAATAACAATAATAAATGTCCTCTGTAGTGGACATCAGGATGTGCCACCTATGTTTTTTGTCTAGTGTCCCCATTTACTGTCATGTTTATTTTACCTAATGGCCACTACAATGCACATACGATAATAATAATACTTTTGTTTTTTTTTCTGTTTTTTTTTTCACACTAAACGCTTTTGTTTTTGCTGGGTATTAGGAGGAAAAAAGAACACAGGAAATGCTAATAAAAAATAGACAGGAAAACAAACACTACATTCTGACAAGTGAACTCAGTCATTCACTGGCTGGTCATTAGTTTTATCATGCGACACTGTAATCTATAGGGAGTCTGGCTGAGAATAATTATGGTGATCAGTTTCGCTCCCCCAATCTTAAACTAAATGATTTGGAGAACCACAAACCTGGCCTCAGGTCAGTGTCTAGGGGCAAAGTTGTAGGGTTTAACTTTAATGACCCAGACAGTCTGCTGTCTGCCCCTTTCGACAAAGGAGGGGTTTAGGGGTTGCTAATTATATTCCTCTAGCCTAGACTATATTTATGTCTCTAATGGAACCCTATTCCCTATATAGTGCATTGAGCATTGAGTCCCCCAAAAAGTAGTACATCTATTAAATTATCCATCCATGTCTATTGCATGAAGTGCAACTGTGTATGCAGCCTATACATTTCTGCTGTTACTGATTCATGTTGAGCTACAGTATGCCTATATGTTGCAGCTGTTATTGTTGTTGTTGTTTTCTTTTTAGACACAAATGACTTACCTTTGTTATTGTTGATTTCGCATGGTCCCTTCTGGACCGAGTTGATGGCGGGCAGCCCCTGCTGCAGAGCCTTCCTACTCTGCGCCTTCAGCTGACACACGTTCCCATAGGTAATGCCGTCACTGCCGCAAACTTTGTGACCCAATTTGCACTGACAAAAGCCCTTGGCTAGCCGCTTTCCGGCCGGGTGCTTGCATTCGAGTCCATCGCCGCAGGGTAGGTCATCTTTGCGCCCGCATGGGTCGCTTTCTCCCTGGGCGCAAACCAGGCAGCAGTTGCATCGGTCTGGAACGTACCCCATCGCGCAGCTAGGGCTGGGGCAAATGCTCACGTCGCACCGCTCTGGGCATTTTGGTTTGGGCTCAGCCCCGACGAAGTTCACGATATAGTAAAGAACGGTAGCAAACAGTAGGACCTGCATCGTTTGCGATCAAGTGCAGTGGAGATATGATAAAATAAAAACTATAAAATAATAACAAATAATGTTAGGCTAAGTATTTACACGGTCATGTTCGGTGGTAAAACGGTCGCGGGTAATTTGGGAAGATTGAACAACGAGCAACACTCCACACTTTTACGCATCTCTATCACAGGACTGTTGAGATAAAAGTTACGCTTGCAGGGCAGATATCCGGGATTTTCTTAAAACTGGAAAGTTCTCAACTCATATGCAGCCCGTTCTTGGTCCAGATTAAATTGGAAACGTTATCCCAAAGAAGTGGAAACTGATCCCAAATATGCCGTTATTGTGCGTCTAATCGATGCACTGTCGCTATATTTGCAATGAACACCAATGAGTCTCAGTACAGCCGTGCGGTGTCTTTTGTTTTTTCAGGTTTTTGAAGATCCAACATCATTCGTTGCGTCTGGTCTGGATCTGCCCCTCCAAAGCGCAAGTGATCTTGACCAACCACCATGTCACAGGAGGACAACAATGGAAATAAATCCCAGACATTATTGTGTGTTATCTTCGATGATTTTATTTGTATTTTTCAAGTTTTATGTGTGCTTGTTTTTAAAATCGTCGAATTAATAAACTAAGCCAAAGTAGCTCCGCAAAGTAGGTCTTTGACGATAAAAACGCGACCCCAGGAAGCGGAGAGTTGGATCCTCTTGACCACGCATAACTCTTCGGTCTACTCTTTATCATATCTAGCATGAACGTTGTCATCATACCTTGAGATGCCTGATTTGGAAATGAACGTTGTTGTCAGTAGCAACACAACCTGGACAATATTATACTGGGGGCCAAAAAAGTGTCGAAATAACTGATGTAAATTATTGGGTCTCTGTCAAACAACATGGGCATCCATGCAGCTAGTGACTGATCTGACACGTTCTATTTTTTTCCTTTTCAAAACATTAAGTAATCCATTCCTCAGTCTGGATGTGAATGAGTGCGTGGTTACGTCCCAAATGGCACCATATTTCCTATATAGCAGACTACTTTTGAGCCTTATGGGCCCTATGTGCCATTTGGGACACATGCTGTATAGTACCATGTTTTTATAAGTACCCCTTTTAAGGACAATTTAAGATGACCTGCCAGTACAGACATAATTGCAGATGTGGTTCTGTTTTTAGCACATACTTCTTTCTTTCTTTCTTTCTTTCTTTCTTTCTTTCTTTCTTTCTTTCTTTCTTTCTTTCTTTCTTTCTTTCTTTCTTTCTTTCTTTCTTTCTTTCTTTCTTTCTTTCTTTCTTTCTTTCTTTCTTTCTTTCTCTTGTTCTCTTTCTTTCTCTCTCGTGCTCTTGTTCTCTCTCTAAGGGGAATGGATATAACATGGTTAGAGCTAATAAATGTTTGATGGTAGAGAAGTGAGGGTGTCCAACAAGTCATGTGGGATGCATCCCAAATAGCACCCTATCCCCTGTATAGTGCACTACTTTATACCACGGCCCATAGTGGGTATGTTTATTTGAAAACTCGATGTCAATCACTCCTCGGACTTTTCGGAAACACTGGACCTCTTGTTCCAGTCACATGTATCCATTATGCTGGCCGTTAATGGGCAGGGTTGCAAACTGTTGAGGGCCCAAAAATGTGACACTTTTGTTTTGCACTGAAACATGCAAAAAATCCGTTCAGGGTGAAATGCAGGTTTTAACTAATTAAACAACAAAGAATATGATCTATATGATCAGTCTCTGTGTGTAAAATAAAAAGTGGTTAATGTGAACCCAACTCACAGATAAAAAATGTAAAGAAAGCAATCCAATGTTATTTGTTGCTTAGACTTTACTGCAAATGACACTCAAGTCTTGAGAAAAAAACAATACACTAATATTGCAGTTAGCCATGACAGCCTTTATAATAGAACGCTTGTGACCACACACATCTAAATATTGCACTTGGGGGGAAAAAAAACATTATTTTTTATTTAACTAGGCAAGTCTGCTCTAAACAAATTCTTATTTACAATGACGACCTACACCGACCAAACCCTGGACGACACTGGGCCAATTGTGCGCCACCCTATCGGACTCCCAAACACGGCCGGTTGTGATAAAGCCTGGATTTGAACCAGGGTGTCTGTCGTGACGCCTCTAGCACTGAGATGCAGTGCCTAAGACCGCTGCGCCACTCGGGAGCTAGCTTAAGTAGAAATAGAATGAAACAAACAGGCATTCTATTTTTGCTCTATTATAGTGGCCACTATAGTAGGGAAAAGGGGAAACCTAGTCTGTTGTCCAACTGAATGCATTCAACTGAAATGTGTCTTCTGTATTTAACCCAACCCCTCTGAATCAGAGTTGACATAGGCTACAGGTGTGCAAAAATGTCTGACTTTCTCACCCCGGTCTCCATGGTCAGGCTCCTCACCTACCTCTTCGATACCGTTCAGGCCAGGGGACGTGCTGCTGCTGTAAGTTAACTGGCAAACTGCCTTTCCACCCTCTTTACAGTTGATGCTGTAACTAGCAAATAGGTTGTCTCTTCAGTCGCGTGCCGCATTCTGTTGTTATGTGAACGATTGGCTGAGCCTTGGATACAGCCAGTATTGCTCCAAACCTGCATCACTCTTTCGCATACAGTCAGTCGTCATCCAAAGCCCCCCCCCCCCGCCCGAAAGGTGATTAGTTTCGGTCCCTAAATGGGGAAGCAGTGCTTGGTGATATTTTGACGATTCCTAAGCATACTTTAGATGTGTTATTCATAGGATTAAAATATGGAATTGTTGCTGAAGTTCTGATATTGCTGTACTGAATATGCCACTCATTACAGAAAAGCAAGACGCAGCATTATTTTCTCTCTTTGTCTGTAACTACATTTTAGCAGTCATGCTTTCAAGGCATATTTTGTTTACATAATTCCAATGCAGCATGTTGTTCATTTGAGGTCTTTGAAGTGTGTCTTTGAAGTGAGTCCACTGGCAGATTACTGTCTCTTTCTCTCCATCTATCTCTCTCCCTCTCCATGTCTTTCTCTCTGCTTTTCTACACCATCTGGAGAAGGCAGACAAGCATTCCATCTGGCATGATTTTACCCAAGCACCCTCACCACTGCTCAAAAGATTTAGGGCCCAGAGTTTTTCTGTCAGGAAAAACTCCTGGCCCCAGTTAGACAGAAAAACTCTGGGCCCCAGTTATGACAGACATTTTGAAGATGCTTCACAATGGGAACCCACATAGAAAGACTTTGCGGAACTTATTTTAGCATGTGGACTTTTATAAAAACATCATCACAGTGATTGTTTATTGCAAGAAACAGAGAATAATTACAAAAAAGGTATTGGTGGCTCATCAGTTATGATTATAGGGGGCTGGTAGTTTTTATTGACTAGAGATCTGACCAGGAAAAACTCAAGGCGCTTGTTACGGCTCTATGCTTCCCTTGAAGGACATGGCTATGATTAGAGGTCAGGGCAGATATCCACAAAGAGTCTGATTTAGGATCAGTTTAGTATTTTAGACAATAATGAATACAATTATATGGACAGATCCTAGATCAGGACTTATTGTGGATAGGGTCCCAGGTGTGCAGTCCATGTTGTTTTTACTCTCAAAGAAATTCACACCACTATAACCTTTAACAACTGGACCTTCATACTCCCGTTATCTTCTCTTAAATTACTTTTATTACATATACAGTACCAGTCAAAAGTTTGGACACACCTACTCATTCAAGGGTTTTTCTTTATTTTTACTATTTTCTACATTACAGAATAATAGTGAAGACATCAAAACTATGAAATAACACATATGGAATCATGTAGTGACCAAAAAAAGTGTTAAACAAATCAAAATATATTTTATATTTGAGATTCTTCAAAGTAGCCCCCCTTTGCCTTGATGACAGCTTTGCACACTCTTGGCATTCTCTCAACCAGCTTCACGAGGTAGTCACCTGGAATGCATTTCAATTAACAGGTGTGCCTTGTAAAAAGTTAATTTGTGGAATTTCTTTCCTTCTTAATGCGTTTGAGACAATCAGTTGTGCTGTGACAAGGTAGAGGTGGTGTACAGAAGATAGCCCTATTTGGTAAAATACCAAGTCCATATTATGACAGTCCATCATTACTTTAAGACATGAAATGTTCCAGTCAATATGGAACATTTCAAGAACTTTTAAAGTTTCTTCAAGTGCAGTCACAAAAACCATCAAGTGCTATAATGAAACTGGCTCCCATGAGGACCGCCACAGGAAAGGAAGACCCAGAGTTACCTCTGCTGCCGATAAGTTCATTAGAGTTGTCAGCCTCAGAAATTGCAGCCCAAATAAATGCTTCACAGAGTTCTCAACATCAACTGTAAAGAGGAGACTGTGTGAATCAGGCCTTCATGGTTCGAATTGCTGCAAAAGAAACCACTACTAAAGGACACACCAATAAGAAGAATACTTGCTTGGGCCAATAAACACGAGCAATGGACATTAGACCGGTAGAAATCTGTCCTTTGGTCTGATAAGTCCAAGTTTGAGATTTTTGGTTTGAACCGACGTGTCTTTGTGAGACGCAGAGTAGGTGAACGGATGATCTCCGTATGTGTGGTTCCCACTGTGAAGCATGGGGGAGAAGGTGTGGAGGTGTTTTGCTGGTGACACTGTCATGATGTATTTAGAATTCAAGGCACAATTAACCAGCATGGCTACCACAGCATTCTGCGGTGATACGCCATCCCATCTGGTTTGCGTTTAGTGGGACTATCATTTGTTTTTTAACAGGAGAATGATCCAAAACACACCTCCAGGCTGTATAAGGGCTATTTGACCAAGGAGAGTGATGGAGTGCTGCATCAGATGACCTGGCCACCACAATCACCCGACCTCAACCCAATTGAGATGGTTTGGGATGAGTTGGACAGCAGAGTGAAGGAAAAGCAGCCAACAAGTGCTCAGTATATGTGGGAACTCCTTCAAGAAAAAGCATTCCAGGTGAAGCTGGTTGAGAGTGTGCAAAGCTGTCATCAAGGCAAAGGGTGGCTACTTTGAAGAATCTAAAATAAATGTTTATTTGTTTAACACTTTTTTGGTTACTACATGATTCCATATGTGTTATTTCATAGTTCTGATGTCTTGACTATTATTCCACAATGTATAATATAGTCAAAATAAAGAAAAACCCTTGAATGAGTAGGGGTGTCCAAACTTTTGACTGGTACTGTATGTCTTTCATGATTCATTCCTTTTACCATGACTTCATCTAATTTCAGGTCATCAACTGAAGACAATTGTAGATATTGGTATATGATTCTATAAGTGAAATTGTTCAGTACGGCACAGAACCCTAATTGGCAAAATCACATCAACACATCTTAATGGTTTAAAAAGCTCAAAATTACATATGTACACTTCTTCAAACCCAACATACGACATCCGCTTGGCACAATTTCCTCTACCTTAAACTCTCCATTCTTCTGCCAAACTTCAAACCAAGATGGTGGTTTGGTGGTTACTTTGTTGTTGGTTCCCGAGTGCTAACCCTATTCGACTTGTACTGCGACATACTACTGAAGTTCTGGTCGGGCGAGAGGTTGATGCGGCGTACATTGAGGTCTGAGGCGAACGCTCGCGCTTTCTGGTAGAAGAAGAGTGAGAGCTCCCGGTCAACCAGAAAGTTGTGGTAGATCGTAGCCAATCGCGTGCAGAGCTGGAGCTGGGACTTCTTGTTGCCGAGGTCCATGGCTGCTGCCAGCGCTAGGTGGTAGTACCCCGCGGCATCGTAGGGGTCCTAAAGGTCAAAGGTGAAAGGTTATGGGTCAGGGTTTAGAGGTGAGATTGGATGGGGTCAGTGGAGGAATCGTTAAAGCTGTTTCGGTCCATGTGAGTCATGCAGTGGGAGAATATGAACACAATGAAATGCAAATTCATGCATCTTCTTGCATCCTCTATGTTTTTCAGGGTTGGGGTCAACTCCATCATGACACGGAATTTCTCCAAAGGAGTGCAATTCAAATCCTGTATTGACTTCAACAACTCTCATGTACTTGTCAACCATCAGTTTTAAAATCAAAACCATTTGTATTTCTTTCAATAGTGCATTTAAAACTTAAAATGCAAAAAACTGTCCATGTATAACTTCTATTGTTTTCAGATTATTTTACCTTCAGGTCATAGAAGATGATGTCCCCTAGCGTCTGATAGACTCGAACGTAGTACAGGGTTTCCTCATCAAACTCCAGGGGCGTGGGGCAGAGGGAGAGGGTCTTCAGGTAGTAGTGTTCAGCCAGTTCAAACTGACCCAGACAGTGGTACAGGGTGGCCAGCCGGTGGAAGGCCACGCGCTCATTTAGACGATTTCCTATTTCAAAATATACAACCATCATTTCATCAGTATTTCTTAAAAAAATTATCTATAACCAGGCTATGGCATTGCACTTGTTTTTTTCTTCCCTGGCACAATTTCTGCTGATAATGGCTATTTTTCCGTTTTATTCTACCAAACTTAATTGAATGCATTCATGCAGGTTGCTGTGGATAAGAGGATCTGCTAATTGTAAATGCAGATTTCTCTAGGGAAATACAAGTAAGGACTAGCTGTGAATCTCATACTACTCTCTCGACCCTACCAACTCGCTCAGAGGGTCATCCGTTGTCATGTGTTGTTGACAAAACTGAGGGTGACTTCCAGAAAGGGGCAAGGGGGAACAATAAACCCATCAACTTTGGGACACACTCATGACTTGAATGATGCAATTCATGTTCCACTTTTAAATAATAAAACACACATGAAATTCAAATGAACAAATCCCCCTGTCATTTTACAAGATATAAACCTCAGTAACAGTTAAACATTTCATTTGGGAGGTATTTAATCTTTTGTGTGTCAAGTCTCGTCATCAGACATACAAAAATACACATGGTATATAATTAGACACGCCTCTCCATTCTTTTGTGTGAAATTGCGATAAACTCGCAAATTGTGGAATCCCATATGGCACGGCGCTATTTCTGGACTAATTAGGCCCTACATCCTCCATAATTTTCACACCCTCAACTTTGGGACACTCGTGCATATGGCGGAGGAGCGCGTCAACTCGAAAACGGAGGGCAGAGGGGCTAGGGGAAGGAGAAAGGGGTGATTTGGGATTCAACCTAGGTCTGGGCTAAGTTAAGTCTGACATCTGGTGGCCATAGCTAGAATACACTAGCTCCGTTGTGTCCTACCCAGTGTAACACTGATGTCCAGGGCGGCCTGGGCGAACTCCACGGCCTCTCCATACAGCTTCAGTTGCAGTAGCAGCTCCACCAGCTTGTTAGACAGCCTTAGTCTGGCCTCTGTACTGCTGGTCCTCACAGCGATGGGCAGGGCACGGTCCTGGAGACACACATGGATACACACACAGGTGAAATCACCTACAATACCAGTCAAAGGTTTGGACACACCCACTCATTCAAGGGTCTTTCTTTATTTTTTTTACCATTTTCTACATTGTAGAATAATAGTGACGACATCAGAACTTTGTTGAGATGTGTCTGTTGGAAAAGCTTTCCTTAAGAAGCTGGTTGAGAGAATGCCAAGAGTGTGCAAAGCGGTCATTAACGCAATGGGTGGCTACTTTGAAGAATGTCAAATATAAAATATAATTTGATTCGTTTAACACTTTCTTGGTTGCTACATGATTCCATGTGCTATTTCATAGTTTTGATGTCTTCACTATTATTCTTCAATGTAGAAAACAGTCAAAATAAAGAAAAACCCTGGAATGAGTAGGTGTGTCCAAACTTTTGACTGGTACTGTACATGTCACAAAGACATTAGGTCACACACACACATGTAAACATACGCATGCATGCACGCACACACACACACACACACACACACACACACACACACACACACACACACACACACACACACACACACACACACACACACACACACACACACACACACACACACACACACACACACACTCTGTCCTACCCCATATAAGCAGTGTGTGTATGTGTGTGTACCCTATAGAAGCAGACAGCCTTCTCTCTCTCCTGGTTGAGGTTGAAGAAGACATCCCCAGCTGCCTCCAGCAGCTGTAGGATAAAGTGTGTGTCTCCTGTACTCAGGCCCACATCTTGGGCCACCTGTGAGGAATACAAGAAGCAATAAGTCAATGTAACTCTGAGTCAATGCTGTCTGCTCTGTATAATAGAATAAAATACAGTAGAATAGGTTCTGACCTGTACATAGAGGTCCACTAGTTCGGTTTGGCCCAGCATTTGGTATATCTTCCCAGCCTGCAGCCAGGCATATGCCTCCTTTTCCTTACGGCCCAGGTCTATGAAGATACCCAGGCTACGCTTGGTGTAGTCCAGAGCCGACCGCCTAGCCCTGGACACAGAGATAGAAAGGAAGGGACAGAAATGTTAGAATTTGCTGCCAACTAGAGACAGACAGACAGACAGACACACATCTCACACCCCTGCCCACTCCACACACACCTCTCTGTCCCCAGACTGAGGTATAGCTGGCTGATGGTCTCCAGCACCTCCCCCTCCTGTCCCCTGTCTCCCCGGGTCGCCAGTATGGCAAGCTGATGTTCTTTGTAGATTATGCACTGAGCTTCGTCAGAACATACAGCTCCGTACAGGTGGCACAGACGCCGCGTCGCACTTAACTGACCTGGGACACACATAACATGGATGGATAGAGTCAGGTCAACATAGCAACAGTATATACACGGAGTGTACAAAACATTAGGAATACCTTCCTACTATTGAGTTGCACCCCCTTTTGCTCTCAGAACAGCCTCAGTTCGTCTGTGCATGGACTCTACAAGGTGTGGAAAGTGTTCCACAGGGATTCTGGCCCATGTTGACTCCAATGCTTGGGTAATTAAGTTCTGGTCAAATCACAAAAAAAAAAAAAACTTTTTGGCTTATTCAACGGCATAAAATTGCCACTTTCTATACTTTGCCGAAATTACACTGTTATGTTTGTTCCTTATATATTGACAAACCGGGGCGTAGGTTTAACTACTTTTAATGAACATATACTTCAGCTAGAAAACTCCATGTTTAGCCATGCAAGGCATTCTTCAACTATCCGCTTCCAGTATAGCCTGCTGGGTAACGTAGTCTAAATGTTAATAACACATAACAACACATATACAAGAATGTTACAAAACCTCCAGGGCGCCCTATTGTAGCATTCATTGACGCAGTAACGGCCCCTTTATCGACTTTTGAAGATTTTTTATTTTTATTAGACCACTCGCAGAACAGCTCCCCTCCTTTGTAAAGGACACCAGCAGTATGATCGCTATTATTGAATCTCTTGATCCTCTCCCTGATAATACTTTGTTGGTTACTTTTGATGTTGAGTCGTTATACACAAATATTCCACACGAGTGCGGTATCGAAGCCATGGAACGTTTTCTTTTGCAACATGACCCGAATGAACTACCTTCCAGTGCCTGCATTATAACATCCAGTGCATGCATTATAACATTGGCTGAAATAGTACTCAGAACTACTTGTTTCTAAATTATTTCTTTATTCAGACGAAGGGTACTGCTATGGGATCCCCTATTGCTCCTAACTATGCTAATTTGTTTGTGGGTTACATGGAGAAACAGTACATTTTCAATCCTCTCAAATGTTTTCTTGCCCAACATTATTATTTGAAACGGTACATTGATGATATTTTTGTTCTATGGTGGAGTGATGCAAAACTGCCCTAGGCATTCCATGCTTGTCTTAACTCTTGTTCTGAGCACCTGAGATTTACTATGCAATCTGACACACAAATCAGTTTCCTTGAGCTTCCGATTTTGTGTGGGGATACTGTTCTATACACTGACATTTACAGGAAACCTACTGATCGTAACAGATTTTTTGAGGGCTGATAGTTGTCCGCTTCCCTTGAAAAACAGTTTCCCCTTCAGCCAATTCTGTTGAATCAAAAGAATTTGCAAAAAACAATCAGATTTCAACAGAAATGGTCAGATTAATACTGCCATTGGGAAATTCAAAACAAAACATTATCTTTTTAAAGGACAGTCTGAACAAATTAAGGGTATCGTCGACAAACATTGGCACATTCTGAGATCCGATGACCGCATCGGTAATATGTTTTCGAACCCTCCCGTGGATGTATTCTCGCGGGGCAGAAATCTCAGAGATCAATTGGTAAACTCTGACTTACCGCCCCAAAATTTCCCTGCACGTCTATTTGCGCCTCTACCGGATGGAAACTAAACTCAGCATAAAAAGGAACGTCCCTTTTTCAGGAACCTGTCTTTCAAAGATTATTTGTAAAAATCCAAATAACTTCACGTTTAAACACTGTTTCCCATGCTTGTTCAATGAACCATAAACAATTCATGAACATGCACCTGTGGAACGCCGTTAAGACACTAACAGCTTACGGTAGGCAATTAAGGTCACAGTTATGAAAACTTAGGACACTAAAAAGGCCTTTCTACTGACTCTGAAAAACACCAAAAGAAAGATGCCCAAGGTCCCTGCAGGCATGAGGACTGCAGATGTGGCCAAGGCAATAAATTGCAATGTCCGTACTGTGAGACTCCTAAAACAGCGCTACAGGGAGACAGGACGGACTATGATCGTCCTTGCAGTGGCAGACCACATGTAACAACACCTGCGCAGGATCGGTACATCCAAACATCACACCTGCAGGACAGGTACAGGATGGCAACAACAACTGCCCGAGTTACACCAGGAACGCACAATCCCTCCATCAGTGCTCAGACTGTCTGCAATAGGCTGAGAGAGGCTGGACTGAGGGCTTGTAGGCCTGTTGTAAGGCAGGTCCTCACCAGACATCATCGGCAACAATGTTACCTATGGGCACAAACCCACCGTCGCTGGACCAGCCAGTACTGGCAAAAAGTGCTCTTCAATGACAAGTCGCGGTTTTGTCTCACCATGGGTGATGGTCGGATTTGCATTTATCGTCGAAGGAATGAGCGTTACACCGAGGCCTGTACTCTGGAGCGGGATCGATTTTGGAGGTGGAGGGTCCGACAGGAATGTCAATGTTCTGCTATGGCCAGTGACGAGCCCGGTTCTCAATCCCATTGAGCACGTCTGTGACCTGTTGGATGGTGAGGGCTAGGACAATTTCCCCCAGAAATGTCCGGGAACTTGCAGGTGCCTTGGTGGAAGAGTGGGGTAACATCTCACAGCAATAACTGGCAAATCTGGTGCAGTCCATGAGTAGGAGATGCACTGCAGTACTTAATGCAGCTGGTGGCCACACCAGATACTGACTGTTACTTTTGATTTTGAACCCCCTATGTTCAGGGACACATTATTCCATTTATGTTAGTCACATGTCTGTGGAACTTGTTCAGTTTATGTCTCAGTTGTTGAATCTTGGTTATGTTCATACAAGTATTTACACATGTTAAGTTTGCTGAAAATAAACGCAGTTGACAGTGAGAGGACTTTTTTGTTGTTGCTGAGTTTACAAGTGTAATGGCTGCGCTCAATGCAATGGCACAGATCCTTCAAACACCCCCAAACAGGGAAATAGTTATTTATCTTATAACTTGTCCGTGTGGTAAAAATGATGTGGGTAAAACAAAGTGCAAATTAAAAGTACGAATCTCGGAGCATCGTAGCACCATTAGGTGCAAAAACACAACTTACCCAGTTGGGGCCCAGTTTTTGGATGCGAACCACTTGATTTCGTCCCTACATTATATCAGCATCGAACATGTCACCCTCCCTAGGAGAGGGGGTGACCTCAAAAATGTATTGTTAAAACGAGAGGCTGTATGGATCTCTGCTGGGAAAGTTAAATAAAGGTTACATTTAAAAATGTTTTTACATTTAATTTAAATACCCTTGCTTCCTTCGGTCTCAACGTAGACTTTGATCTGCAGTGTTTGTCATTATACCCTGATGAAGACAGCTTGTCTGTCGAAACATTGGTTATTAGGTTATTAAATTATTGTATCTGAGCTCCTAGAGCAGGGGTGGGCAAAGTTTTTGGCTCGAGGGCCACATCGGGATTTTGAAATTCAAAGGAGGGCCCCATTTTTCGGGGGACCAATTGTTTCTTAAAATCAATTTGCGGGGGCTTCTCGACTGGCACAGCGGTCTAAGGCACTGAATCGCAGTGCTTGAGGTGTCACTACAGACCCGGGTTCAATCCCAGGCTGTGTCACAGCTGGCCGTGAATGGGAGACCCATGAGGCGGTGCGCAATTGGCCCAGCATCGTCCGGGTCAGGGGAGGGTTTGGCCGGCGGGATATCCTAGTCCCTTCGCACTCTAGCGACACCTGTGGCGGGCCGGGCGCATGCACGCTGACACGTCGCCAGGTGTACGGTGTTTCCTACGCACGCGGGCTGTACTTTGCCCCTCCCCCCCTTGTCCTAGAGTGTGCAGCTCTCCTTTACTCCGCTACCCAGCACCTCACCTAAACAGGTGTGCGTTTCTTTCGCCTCCAGACTCCAATGATTCCCACAGTTGTGTCAAGTTGGCTGGATGTCCTTTGGGCAGTGGACCATTTTTGATACACAAGGGGAACTGTTGAGCTTTAAAAACCCAGTAGCGTTGCAGTTATTGACACAAACCGGAGCGCCTGGCACACACTACCATACCCCGTTCAAAGGCACTTCAATATTTTGTCTTGCCCACTCACCCTCTGAATGGCACACTTGTCTCAATTGCCTTCTTTAACCTGTCTCCTCCCCTTCAGCTACACTGATTGAAGTGGATTTAACAAGTGACATCAATAAGGGATCATAGCTTTCACTTGGATTCACCTGGTCAGTCTATGTCAGGGAAAGAGCAGGTGTTCATAATGTTTTGTACACTGTATATGTGACCAAAAGTGATTCAAACCTCTCCTGCAGGCCACAAGACTGTTAGCCTGCTAAGCTCGAGTGGTTAATGGATACGGACTTAAACCATATTTGAGGATGAAATGATGAATCAGGAATCTTGCATGTGGAATTCATTTCACGTGTGTGTGTGTGTGTGCGTAAGTTAACCATTTCTATGCGTAACACACTTACACTGAGAAAAGGAGGTAAGCAGTAAAGACACTTACTGTCTAAATGGTTTGACTTAATGGCCATCAGCAGAGCCCACTCAAAGTAGATCTTCCCTCTTTCCAGGAGTCTCTGGTTCACACAGTGTTGTCCCAGCTCCAGCAGCACTGTTATAAAGTTCACCTCATGCTCCTCTCCACCCAGCTCTGAGAACAGCTCCACGGCTTCCGTGAGATGCCTCTCCGCCAGACCCTTGAATTTTATTTTGGGTGAAATAATATATATACTGAACAAAAATATGAACGCAACATGCCACAATTTCAATGATTTTACTGAGTTACAGTTCATATAAGGAATTCAGTCAATTGAAATAAATACATTTGGCCCTAATCTATGGATTTCACATGACTGGGAATACATATATGCATCTGTTGGTCACAGATGCCTTTAAAAAAAAGGTAGGGACATGGATCAGAATACCAGTCAGTATCTGGTGTGACGACCATTTGCCTCCTTTAGCACGACACATCTCCTTCGCATAGAGTTGATCAGGCTGTTGATTGTGGCCTATGGAATGTTGTCCCACTCCTCTTCAATGGCTCTGCAAAGTTGCTGGATATTGGTGAGAAATGGAACACTGTCGTAAACCTCAATCCAGAGCATCCCAAACATGCTCAATGGGTGACATGTCTGGTGAGTATGCAGGCCATGGAAGAACTGGGACATGTTCAGCTTCCAGGAATTGTGTACAGATCCTTGCGACATGGGGCCGTGCATTATCATGCTGAAACATGAGGTGATGGCGGTGGATGAATGGGACGACAATGGGTCTCAGGATCTCGTCATGGTATCTCTGTGCATTCAAATTGCCATCGATAAAATGCAGTTGTGTTAGTTGTCTGTAGATTATGCCTGCCTGCCCATACCATAACCCCACCACCACGGGGCACTCTGTTCACAACGTTGACATCAGAAACCGCTCACCCACACAACTCCATAAATGTGGTCTGTGGTTGTGAGGCCGGTTGGAGGTACTGCCAAGTTCTCTAAAACAATGTTGAAGTTGGCTTGTGGCAGAAAATTAACATTCAATTCTCTGGCAAAAGCTCTGGTGGATATTCCTGCTGTCAGCATGCCAATTGTACGCTCCCTCAAAACTTGAAACATCCATGCAAATTTTACAGTACCCTTTTTTTGTCCCCAGCACAAGGTGCACCTGTGTCATGATCATGCTGTTTAATCAGCTTCTTAATATGCCACACCTGTCAGGTGGATGGATTATCTTGGAAAAGGAACAATTCTGGGATCTTTTATTTCAGCTCATGAAACATGGGACCAACACTTTACATGTTGTGTTTATATTTTTGCTCTGTGTACATCTAGCAAGATGTGGATTTGATCCCAGAGGATATCACTAGAAAACATCAATTAAAACATTTATTTCCAAAGTGGTCCTCGATGGTAAAACAAACAATGTTGAATGTAAAAGACAAGAAGAAGTTACAAAACCAAAACATTACAACCCTACCTTAGCCCCAGCCTTCAGACACAGCAACCCCAGGTTAGCCTGCGCGACTGCCCAGTTGGCCCTGAGAGAAGGGTTTATTTTACAATAAGGAAACATTATATAGTATCAATAGCAGTGAAGGCTGATTTATTTGATACAATGTACAAATTTAAAACACACAAGAATGATCATTACCTGTCCTCAAACTCCTCACACACATAAATGGCTGCCTGGTAGCTCTCTGCCGCCCTCCGCAGGTCTCCCATGCATCGAAGGGCCACACCTCTCATGTTGTGGACCAATCCTTAATAATTCAATTCCTCAATCTTAATTTTTTTAATTGGGAAATTTGACAAACAGCCAGGGTACAAACATACAGCAGATATAAACATAAGATAAACAGCAACGAGATCAGACCTTCCTGTGGAGTAGTGCAGTGTTCTGGCATGGAGGCCAGCACTGAGTCGAGGACGTCTAGTGATACCTCCGGTTGGCTGTCACAGATGTGCAGCCAGGCTAGCCACACGAGGGCGCTGATGCGTTCAGGGCTGCTAGTGGCGCCTGATGATGATGACGGCCCGCAATGATTGTCTATGAGAGTGTGCATGGAGCGCACCGCACGTCCTAGTTTCCCGTGTTTCTGAAACAGCTGGGATAGGCAGAGTGTGAGTGCCTGGCTTAGAGTGTGGTCACCATTGCCACCGACTCCAGCTAATTCCCCAGTGAAAGAGAGCGACCGGCTCAGATACAGAGCCACTTGAGCTGGAATGGTGTCTTCCTGCTTCCGGATCCCATAGAGTCTGGCTGTGTTCTCCAGCACTAGCCCCATTCCATTCAGACAATCGGCTAGCCTAGCGGACGGATGCATTGTGGCTCTCCTGGCTGAGCTGACACAGAGATGGGGGAGGGAGAGCTGGCTGTACAGTCTCCCCAGGCTCAGGTAGCCGTGGCTGGGCCTGACGCTCCGGACACCTGCTGGCTCTGCCGAGAGAACCAGAAGTCTCTCCAAGAACGGGACAGCGTCCGCCCCCTCGCCTCGCCTCCAGTGGAGCTTTGCTAGAAGGAAACAAGCACGTGCTTCAGCCATCTTGTTTTGAGCGAGAACCGCTTTCTTCAGGATGAATTTGAGAACTTCAGAGTCTTTTTCTACAGTAGAGACGCAGTCAGGGATACCCATAAGCAATGCAGCAATCCGCTCTGACAAAGCAAAGTACTTCTCTGTGTTTTGTTGCATAAGATAGATCACAGCTAGGTTTACATAGATGTTAGCTAGCATTAGCATGTCCGTGAATCCTTCTCGAGGGATGCTGAGGGCCTCCTCAAAGTAGACTCGAGCCTGGGAGAATTTTGAACTTCCCGCGCAGAGTTTCCCCAAAAGCATACAGAGGCGGCTCTGCGACCAATGGAGACGCTTCTTCCTGGCTGTTTCCCTGGCTATGCCTAAGTATGCCACCAATTCGTCAATGTCATCCGAATGGCCTTTGAAAGTGGCAAGGAGCAGTTCTGGGGTTTGTCCGTAGAGGGTGCCAAAATCTGGTTTGTAGTCAGAGCCGCCCAGAAAGGATAGAAAAGGAAGGAGTTTCTCTTGGTTGGTGGTGGTGCCTTCCTCTACTGGGTGGACGGTGAAGTGAGGCCCACTGGGTAATGTAGTCTTAGAGGACTCACTGTGGTCCTCCAGAGTTCCGTTTGTCATCACAGTCGCACAAGGCACTTTCTCCTTCCCTTCTTGTAGAATCTCTTCTATCTTCCTCTTCAGTTCTGCTTGTTGGTGAGCGTCCATGTTTCCTTGGGAACCATCTGTAAGACATTAGATGAAGATGACTATTTATGAAATGGTGGACATGTGGGAGGAGCCAGAATAAGTTATTGTTTGAATATTTTTTTATGTTGAGAAGAAAAACAATATAATACTCAAACCCAACCGTACAGACTGGGCAAATTGTACAAAGCAAACAATAAATACGCCTACTTTGAGTTGGTTCCTTTGGAGAATCTGGTTGATCAATCAGATCTGGAATAAAAGGGATAATTCATGAATCAATATCAAAACTGACCATCTTTACACAGTATGGCAGTCGTAGAGAGCTGTTCATCACGAACAAAATGCGCTTGCACATTTCTCAATTTCTGTCTCACCAAGTTTGTAGACGGATCCAACATCATTCTGGGAGATTTTCTTCAGCAAGGCAATAGTTTCTTCTTTGATCTGCTCTTCTTTCAGGTTAAAAAATAACCTTTCTTCTTTGTCTAGGAATATGTCCGCCGACCTAAAAGGGGATTGATGAAGCAAAAGAAGGTAGAATAATAACACTTTTTAAAAGGAAAGCGAGGACCTTCAATGTGTGTTTTGAACATCTAATTCCCCATGGCTCTGATAGCATTGTCCAAAGTCTATGTGCATTTACTGCATACACTAGAATGGCTGATATCAAAGAGCTGCATAGTTGCAGGGAAACATCATGACGCAGTTCATCAAAATATAACTCATCAGAAGGATACACTTACAAAGGATATCGGCTGATTGATTGATTGATTGATTGATTGATTGATATAACTCAGGGAGATACACTTACTCACAAAGGGTATCATCAGCTGGCTTGACCAGTGTTGTCATCACCAGTCCCACCTCTCCTGTCCTCTCTAGCCTGCCAGTGAACCACTCGAAGCACGACACCAACAGGCCCACAATGATGACGTGATCACCCTGCTCCAGGCTCAGCTCATCTGGCCCTCCTGCGTCATACTCCACAGTGGCAATGCAGGAGCCTGTGGCTAGCATGGGGAGAGGAGGATACAGAGAGGGAAGGATGGAATTAGAATTTTAGGGTTGGTTTAGAATTCCCCCACTAGTGGGTTTAGAATTCCCCCAATAATTCAAATTCTATGGGAAAGAGACTGGACAGAGGAGACCTTAGAACTAAGATATGTCTAGGAAATGATCCTACAGATGGGAGAATGGGAAGTCAATGAAGAATACTACAGAACTAGATTACATTGATTTACTGTGTAGAAATCTGTACAGTGATGGAATATGAACTGCTTACCAAACTGGCAGAGGAAGTCACATGCTGGCTTGCCACTACCAACTAAGATGTTCTCCGCACAGGATTTCAAGAACCATCTTTAAGGAGGGAAATAATATAAAGTTTATTTCCAAAATGCTATATATCTATTTTCAGAAATGTTGGTAAATGAGCTTTTATTGTTTAATGAATTTATGAAAGATATTGGTGTGTTTTTTTTTTTCACTATCTAATCATGGCATTGGGTTGTTCAATGACAGACGTATTTGTTTAAAATCTATCACGATGGTTTCATTTCAGAAAGACATGAAAAAAAAGAAATCAAAATAGTACATATCCGCCTCCCTCCTAGAGAAATAAGCTGTGCTGCTAGGTTTAACATTTTTTTCTAAAGAACTGTACAGATGTTACATTTGTCACATCAACATTTAAAAATAGTTTTTTTTTTTAATAATTAAATTTACAGGAGGTTGGTGGCACCTTAATTGGGGAGGATGGGCTCATGGTAATGGCCGGAGCGGCATAGGTGGAATGGTATCAAATACATCAAACACATGGTTTCCATGTATTTGATGCCATTCCATTGGCTACGTTTCAGCCATTATTATGAGACATCCTCCCCTCAGCAGTCCCCACTGAATTAAATACAGTAATATGAGATCTGTATTTAAAACATTTACATTTAACACTTTAGCAAGTGTTCTTATTTTTTATTTTAACTAGGCAAGTCAGTTAAGAACAAATTCTTATTTACAATGACCCTAACCAGGACAACGCTGGGCCAATTGTGTGCCGCCCTATGGGACTCCCAATAACGGCCGATTGTGATACAGCCTGGAATTGAACCAGGGTCTGTAGTGACATCTTTAGCACTGAGATGCAGTGCCTTAGTCCACTGCGCCACTCGAGTGACCAGAGTGACTTAATGTTAGTGCATTCATCTTAAGATATCTAGGTGAGACAACCATATATCACAGTCAAATTTAAAGGATACGAACATTCTATTCCAGCTATACAATGGATATATACAGTTTAAGTCGGAAGTTTACAAACACCTTAGCCAAATACATTTAAACTCACTTTTCACAATTCCTGACATTTAATCCCAGTAAAACTTCCCTGTCTTAGGTCAGTTAGGATCACCACTTTATTTTAAGAATGTGAAATGTCAGAATAATAGTAGAGAGTGATTTATTTCAGCTTTTATTTCTTTCATCACATTCCCAACAGAAGTTTGCATACACTCAATTAGTATTTGGTAGCATTGCCTTTAAATTGTTTAACTTGGGTCAAATGTTTCGGGTAGCCTTCGACAAGCTTTCCACAATAAGTTGGGTGAATTTTGGCCCATTCCTCCTGACAGAGCTGGAGTAACTGAGTCAGGTTTGTAGGCCTCCTTGCTCGAACACGCTTTTAAGTATTTTCTATGGGATTGAAGTCAGGGCTTTGTGATGGCCACTCCAATACCTTGACTTTGTTGTTCTTAAGCCATTTTGCCACAACTTTGGAAGTATGCTTGGGGTCATTGTACATTTGGAAGACCCATTTGTGACCAAGCTTTAACTTCCTGACTGATGTCTTGAGATGTTGCTTCAATATATCCACATAATTTTCCTGCCTCATGATGCCATCTATTTTGTGAAGTGCACCAGTCCCTCCTGCAGCAAAGCACCCCCACAACATGATGCTGCCATCCCCGTGCTTCATGGTTGGGATGGTGTTCTTTGGCATGCAAGCCTCCCCCTTTTTCCTCCAAACATAACAATGGTCATTATGGCCAAACAGTTCTATTTTTGTTTCATCAGACCAGAGGACATTTCTCCAAAAGTACGATCTTTGTCCCCATGTGCAGTTACAAACGGTAGTCTGGCTTTTTTATGGCGGTTTTGGAGCAGCGGCTTCTTCCTTGTTGAGCGGCCTTTCAGGTTATGTCGATATAGGACTCGTTTTACTGTGGATATAGATACATTTGTACCTGTTTCCTCCAGCATCTTTACAAGGTCCTTTGCTGTTGTTATGGGATTGATTTGCACTTTTCGCACCAATGTACGTTCATCTCTTGGAAACAGAACACGTTTTCCTCCTGAGCGTTATGACGGCTGTGTGGTCCCATGGTGTTTATACTTGCATACTATTGTTTGTACAGATGAACGTGGTACCTTCAGGAGTTTGGAAATTGCTCCCAAGGACAAACCAGACTTGTGGACGTCTACCATTTTTTTCTTTTGATTTGGTGTCAATCAAAGAGGCACTGAGTTTGAAGGTAGACCTTGAAATACATCCACAGGTACACCTCCAATTGACTCAAATTATGTCAATTAGCCTATCAGAAGCTTCTAAAGCTATGACATAATTTTCTGGAATTTTCCAAGCTGTTTAAAGGCACAGTCAACTTAGTGTATGTTAACTTCTGACCCACTGGAATTGTGATACAGTGAATTATAAGTTAAATAATCTGTCTGTAAACAATTGTTGGAAAAAATTACGTGTCATGCACAAAGTAGATCTCCTAACCAACTTGCCAAAACTATAGTTTGTTAACAAGAAATTTGGGGAGTGGTTGAAAAGCAAGTTTTAATGACTCCAACCTAAGTGTATGTAAACTTCCAACTTCAACTGTAGCGTTTTGCAAAGAAACACATTTTAAGACACATCTAGAACAGTAATATTTTACACACATCGGAAGATACCCATAAGAAATCATTTCTGATGAAAAATACAATGTGAAAAATTGGTGGATATACCATTTTGGAAATAAACTATTCATTAATACAGTACCAGTCAAAAGTTTGAACACACCTACTCATTCAAGGGTTTTCTTTGTTCTACATTGTAGAATAGTGGTGAAGACATCAAAACAATGATGAAATAACACATATGGAATCAAGTGTTAAACAATTGAAAATATATTTTATATTTGAGATTCTTCAAAGTAGCCACCCTCTGCCTTGATGACAGCTCTGCACACTCTTGTCATTCTCTCAACCAGCTTCATGAGGTAGTCACCTGTAATGCATTTCAATTAACAGGTGTGCCTTGTTGAAAGTTAATTTGTGGAATTTCTTTCCTTCTTAATGTGTTTGAGCCAATGAATTGTGTTGTGACAAGTAGGGGTGGTATAGAGAAGATAGCCCTATTTGGTAAAAGACCAAGTCCATATTATGGCAATAACAGCTCCAGTAAGCAAAGAGAAACAACAGTCCATCATTACTTTAAGACATGAAGGTCAGTCAATCCGTAAAATGTCAAGAACTTTTAAAGTTTCTTCAAGTGCAGTTGCAAAAACCATCAAGCGCTATAATAAAACTGGCTCTCATGAGGACCGCAACAGGAATGGAAGACCCAGAGTTACCTCTGCTTCACAGGATAAGTTCATTAGAGTTACCAGCCTCAGAAATTGCAGCCCAAATACATGCTTCACAGAGTTCAAGTAACAGACACATGTCAACATCAACTGTTCAAAGGAGACTGCGCGAATCAGGCCTTCATTGTTGAATTGCTGCAGAGAAATTACTACAACTACCAATAAGAAGAAGAGACTTGCTTGGGCCAAGAAATATGAGTAATGAACATTAGACCGATGGAAATCTGTCTTTGGTCTGATGAGTCCAAATTGGAGATTTTTGGTTCGAACCTCCGTGTCTTTGTGAGAAGCAGAGTAGGTGAACGGACGATCGCCGCATGTGTGGTTCCCACCATGAAGCATGGAGGAGGAGGTGTGATGGTGCTTATCTGGTGACACTGTCTGTGATTTATTTAGAATTCAAGGCACACTTGACTAGCATTCCACACTATACTGGAGCGAAACGCTATCCCATCTGGGTTGCGCTTAACCTGTTAGGGCTAGGGGGCAGTATTTACACGGCCGGATAAAAAACGTACCCGATTTAATCTGGTTATTACTAATGCCCAGAAACTAGAATATGCATATAATTATTGGCTTTGGATAGAAAACACCCTAAAGTTTCTAAAATTGTTTGAATGGTGTCTGTGAGTATAACAGAACTCATATGGCAGGCAAAAACCTGAGAGGATTCTGTTCAGGGAGTACCCTCTCTGACCATTCCTTGGGCTTCTTGGCTCTGTTTATTGAAAACTTAGGATCTTTGCTGTAACGTGACACTTCCTACGGCTCCCATAGGCTCTCAGAACCCGGGAAAAAGCTGAATGATGTAATTCCAGCCCCAGGCTGAAAAACATTAGCGCCTTTGGTAAGTGCTCTATCAGAGGACCATCAGACTGAGGCGCGTGCACGGGGCGACGCCATGTTTTTATTTTCTCTCTCTTTGTACTAAAACACGATTTCCCGGTCGGAATATTATCGCTTTTTTACAAGAAAAATGGCATAAAAATTGATTTTAAACAGCGGTTGACATGCTTCGAAGTACGGTAATGGAATATTTAGAATTTCTTTGTCACGAAACGCGTCGTGCGCGTCACCCTTCTTTACCCTTTCGGATAGTGTCTTGAACGCACGAACAAAACGCCACTATTTGGATATAACTATGGATTATTTTGAACCAAACCAACATTTGTTATTGAAATAGAAGTCCTGGGAGTGCATTCTGACGAAGAACAGCAAAGGTAATAACATTTTTCTTATAGTAAATCTGACTTTGGTGAGGGCTAAACTTGTTGGGTGTCTAAATAGCTAGCCCTGTGATGCCGGGCTATCTACTTAGAATATTGCAAAATGTGCCTTCACCGAAAAGCTATTTTAAAATCGGACATAGCGAGTGCATAGAGGAGTTCTGTATCTATAATTCTTAAAATAATTGTTATGTTTTTTGTGAACGTTTATCGTGAGTAATTTAGTAAATTCACCGGAAGTTTGCAGGGGGTATACTAGTTCTGAACGTCACATGCTAATGTAAAAAGCTGGTTTTTGATATAAATATGAACTTGAATGAAGAAAACATGCATGTATTGTATAACATAATGTTCTAAGATTGTCATCTGATGAAGATCATCAAAGGTTAGTGCTGCATTTAGCTGTGATTTGGGTTTATGTGACATTATATGCTAGCTTGAAAAATGGGTGTCTGATTATTTCTGGCTGGGTACTCTGCTGACATAATCTAATGTTTTGCTTTCGTTGTAAAGCCTTTTTGAAATCGGACAGTGTGGTTAGATTAACGAGAGTCTTGTCTTTAAAATGGTGTAAAATAGTCATATGTTTGAGAAATAGAAGTAATAGCATTTCTAAGGTATTTGAATAACGCGCCACGGGATTCCACTGGCTGTTACGTAGGTGGGACGAAATCGTCTCACTGGCCCTAGAGAAGTTAATGGGACTATCATTTGTTTTTCAACAGGACAATGGCCAGTGGTGGAGAAAGTACTCAAATGGCATACTTGAGTAAAAGAAAAGATACCTTAATAGAACATGTGTAAGTCACCCAGGAAAATACTACTTGAGTAAACGTCTTAAAAGTGTTTGGTTTTAAATATACTTAAGTATCAAAAGTAAATTGAATTGCTAAATATACTTTAGTATCAAACGTAAAATAATTATTAATTTCAAATTCCTTAAATTATGCAAACCAGACAACACAATTTTATTGTTTTTTAAAATGTATGGATAGCCAGGGGCACACTCCAACACTTAGACATTAATTTACAAGCGAACCATTTGTGTTTAGTGAGTCCGCCAGATCAGAGGCAGTAGGGATAACCAGGGAGGTTTTCTTGATAAGGGCCTGAATTTGACAATTTTCCTGTCAAAATGTAACGAGTACTTTTGGGTGTCAGGGAAATGTATGGAGTAAAAAGTACATTATTGTCTTTAACCTCTTACGACACCAATCGCATAGGGGGCAGTATTGTCACTTTCGGATGAAATACGTGCCCATATTAAACTGCCTCCTACTCAAACTCAGAAGCTAGGATATGCATATTATCCTGTTAGGGCTAGGGGGCAGTATTGACACGGCTGGATAAAAAAACATACCCGATTTAATCTGGTTACCACTCCTACCCAGTAACTAGAATATGCATATACTTATTACATATGGATAGAAAACACCCTAAATTTTCTAAAACTGTTTGAATGGTGTCTGTGAGTATAACAGAACTCATTTGGCAGGCAAAACCCTGAGACATTTTCTGACAGGAAGTGGATACCTGATGTGTTGTATTGCCTTTAAACCTATCCCATTGAAAAACACAGGGGCTGAGGAATATTTTGGCACTTCCTATTGCTTCCACTAGATGTCACCAGCCTTTACAAAGTGTTTTGAGTCTTCTGGAGGGAGATCTGACCGAACAAGAGCCATGGAACGATGATGTCCCATTAGACACCTGGCGCGCGAGTTCATGTTGGGTACCCTCGTTCCAATACGTTATAAAAGAGTATGCATTCGTCCACCTTGAATATTATTCATGTTCTGGTTAAAAAAGGCCCTAATGATTTATGCTATACAACGTTTGACATGTTTGAACGAACGTAAATATATTTTTTCCCCTCGTTCATGACGAGAAGTCCGGCTGGCTTAGATCATGTGCTAACAAGACGGAGATTTTTGGACATAAATTATGAGCTTTTTTGAACAAAACTACATTCGTTATGGACCTGTGATACCTGGAAGTGACATCTGATGAAGAGAATCAAAGGTAATGGATTATTTACATAGTATTTTCGATTTTAGATCTCCCCAACATGACGTCTAGTCTGTATCGCAACGCGTATTTTTCTGGGCGCAGTGCTCAGATTATTGCAAAGTGTGATTTCCCAGTAAGGTTATTTTTAAATCTGGCAAGTTGATTGCGTTCAAGAGATGTAAATCTATAATTCTTTAAATGACAATATAATATTTTACCAATGTTTTCTAATTTTAATTATTTAATTTGTGACGCTGACTTGACTGCCGGTTATTGGAGGGAAACGATTTCCTCAACATCAATGCCATAGTAAAACGCTGTTTTTGGATATAAATATGAACTTGATAGAACTAAAAATGCATGCATTGTCTAACATAATGTCCTAGGAGTGTCATCTGATGGAGATTGTAAAAGGTTAGTGCATCATTTTAGCTGGTTTTATGGTTTTGGTGACCCTGTCTTTGAATTGACAAAACATTACACACAACTCTTGTAAATGTACTGTCCTAACATACTCTAAATTTATGCTTTCGCCGTAAAACCTTTTTGAAATCGTAAAACGTGGTTAGATTAAGGAGATGTTTATCTTTCAAAGGGTGTAAAATAGTTGTATGTTTGAAAAATTTGAATTTTGACATTTATTTGGATTCAAATTTGCCGCTCTTGAAATGCACCTGCTGTTGATGGAGTGCACCACGGGTGGCACGCTAGCGTCCCACCTAGCCCATAGAGGTTATTAGTAGATTTGGACAGAAAACACTCTGAAGTTTCTAAAACTGTTTGAATTATGTCTGTGAGTATAACAGAACTCATATGGCAGGCAAAAACCTGAGAAAAATCCTACCAGGAAGTGGAAATCTGATGCGTGGAATCTTTCCAAGTCATTGCCTATCGAACACACAGTGACTAAGGATTCATTTTGCACTTCCTAAGGCTTCCACTAGATGTCAACAGTCTTTAGAAAGTTGTTTGAGGCTTCTATGATGAACAGAGAGCGAACAAGATGGCTGGGAAGTTGGTGACCCAGGGAAGGACATCAGTTCATTGGCGCGTGTTCACGTGAGAGGTAGCTGTGTTCCAAAACATTTTTCAAGACACTGGAATCATCCGGTTGGAATATTATTGAAATTCTAAGTTAAAAAGGCCCTAAAGATTGATGCTTTACAATGTTTGACATGTTTGAACGAACGTAAATAGAACTTTTTTTACTTTTCGTCGTGACATTTTCCACGCGCTTCCTACATTTGGAGTAGCTAACTGAACGCTCTAACAACAAGGAGGTATTTGTACATAAATTATGGAATTTATCGAACAAAACAACATTTATTGTGGACCTGGGATTCCTGGAAGTGCCTTCTGATGAAGATCATCAAAGGTAAATGAATATTTCTAATGCTATTTATGATTTTAGATGACTCCAAAATGGCGGGTATCTGTATTGCCTAGTGTATTTTTCTGAGCGCAGTACTCAGATTATTGCAGTGTGCTTTCCTCTTGAAGCTTTTTTGAAATCTGTCACATTCTTTGAATGACAGTTTATTATTTTATCAACGTTTATGACGAGTATTTTTGTAAATTGTTGTGCTGATTCACCGGCAGTATTGGAAGCAATTTTTTCTGAACGTCACGCACCAATGTAAAATGCTGTTTTTGGATATAAATATCAACTTGATCGAACAAAAAATGCATGTATTGTGTAACATGATGTCCTAGGAGTGTCATCTGTTGAAGATCGTCAAAAGTTAGTGCTTCATTTAGCTGTGTTTTGGGTATTTGTGATGCATCTAGTTGCTTGGAAAATGGCTGTGTGGTTATTTGTGTCTATGTACTCTCCTAACATAATCTAATGTTTTGCTTTTGCTGTAAAGCCTTTTTGAAATCGGACAACGTGGTTCGATTCAGGAGAAGTGTATCTATAAAATGGTGTAAAATAGTCGTATGTTTGAGAAATTGAAATTATTAGATTTGTGGTTTGGAATTTGGCGCTCTGATTTTTCACTGGCTATTGTCAAACTCAGTCCCGCTGACGGGATTGGTGTCGTATGAAGTTTAAGAATGTAGTGCAGTAAAAGTAAAAGTTGTCAAAAATATAAATAGTAAAGTACAGATACCCCAAAAAATGACTTAAGTAGTACTTTAAAGTATTTTTACTTAAGTACTTTACACCACTGACAATGACCCAACACACCTCCAGGCTGTGTAAGGGCTATTTGACCAAGAAGGAGAGTGATGGAGTGCTGCATCAGATGACCTGTTCTCCACAATCACCTAAACTCAACCAATTGAGATGGTTTAGGATGAGTTGGACCGCAGAGTGAAGGAAAAGCAGCCAACAAGTAGTCAGCGTATGTTGGAACTCCTTCAAGACTGTTGGAAAAGCATTCCAGGTGAAGCTGGTTGAGAGAATGCCAAGAGTGTGCAAAGCTGTCATCAAGACAAAGGGTGGCTACTTTGAAGAATCTAAAATATATCCTGATTTATTTAATACTTTTTTGGTTACTACATGATTCCATGGGTTATTTCATAGTTTTGATGTCTTCACTATTATTCTACAATGTATAAAATAGTAAAAATAAAGAAAAATCCTTGAATGAGTAGATGTCTAAACTTTTGACTGGTACTGTATATATATTTATATTGCAGAATATTAACAATGCTGAAATTATATATTTTACTGACTGGTGGAAGGGTATGACGGGCTCCAGGGCTGGTTTGGGCTTGGTCCCCCGGGCTCCATCCCCCAGGGACAGTACAGTCCACCCCGACCCCAAGAACGGGGGCTCGAACAGGGCTATGTCCCCCTGCTCCAGGTAGAGGTCACTACCAGAGGTGGAGCTGTCAAACATCTGGGTGGAACTGCAGCTGGCGAAGAAGGAACCTAAGAGAGGGGAAGAGATTTGGTAATATTTTATTTGAAGAGCTTCTAGGAATGTATAACATTGTACCTAATATCTGATAAAATCCCAGCTAGCAAATTTTGTTCCTTGGAAGTTGTGGGAATGTACGTTTTTGGTTTCCCATTGGTTCTGGGAACAAAGTCATATGTTTCCTGACCGGTTGTCATGATCGTTATGTAAATAATCGGACCAAGGCGCAGCGTGAGTAGAGTTCCACATATTTATTACAGTGAAACTTCAAAACAACAAAAAATTAACGAACGTGCACTATGTAGCGCACACACAAACAATATCCCACATTGCAGGTGGGAAAAAGAACACACTAAGTATGAACCCCAATTAGAGGTAACGATTCTCAGCTGCCTCTAATTGGGAACCATACACATACACCAACATAGAAATAAACTCACTAGAAATCCTCCTAGTCACACCCTGACCTAAAACACCATAGAGAATCCCGAGGGCTCTCTATGATCAAGGCGTGACACCGGTAAAAATAAAAGTTTTTTAACGTTTCGCCTGTACTAGGAACATACATTTTTAGGTTGCAGGAAGGCTCCAAGAACTATTTACTATGTTTCCCTAAATGTTTTCCTGGGAGGTTTTATTAACGTTCTGAGAATAGAAATTATAGGTTATTTGATGGTAATTAAATAACGTTCTGAGAACATTTTAATAACAATTCTGATAACAATGCTAGCTTAAATTAACTGTTTTGAACTCCAAGTACCGATATAAATGAATTTGCTTAGGCATTAATCATGCAAACACAGATTCAAACCTATGATCTTCTGTTCTCTACTCATGGAATTAGTCCACTGCGCCACAAGGATGGACCTAGCATGCCATGCTTTTTTTAACTCATACAAAGCTGTTCATTTCAGTCTATTCAACAGACCCCTTTTCAAAGGAAACAAGCACTCATTGAGATCAGGTGTGGCCAATTAGAAGGCGCGGCCAACACACCTGAACACACTTAACAAGATGGAGAATTGAGAGAGTTTTGTTGATGCTGGGAACGAAATATATGTATTTTCAAATAACATTCTTAGAACGTCCTTTGAACGTTACTAATATTTTGTGTTTTTATGGAAAGTTTTCTTAATGTTCTGAGAACATGACTTTAAATAGAGACATGAGGAAAACCTGCAGAAAACATGCTGAAGTATTGAAATTCCAACAGAAGAATATTGTTTCTTAACTTCCTCTGAACGTTCTGAGAACATGACTTTGAATAGAACCACGAGGAAACCTGTAGAAAACGTTATGCATAAGTACTGAAATTCCCACCGAAGAAACATATGGTCCTCAGCTGGGTATCCTGCACCATTCCCAGAACATTGTGGGAAGTTTGTATGCAAAATAACCATAGGACAACCACGCTCTCAGAAACATATGGTTTTCAGAACGTTATATGCTAGCTGGGATAACTGTACCATCTTATAACACTATAAGCTTATTTTTTTGAGGACTTGGCATGATTGGACTAGGGATTGAAGTCCCAACCTTCCAATCTTAGGTCGGACACTCTAACCATAAGGCCACTGAGTTGGGCAACAACAATGTACATTGCAAACATAGAAAAAAGCTGTCAGTCAGATATCTTCATGTTAAAATTAACAGCAACATTTTAGGAATGAGTAGAGAGTTAGAGAGTTACCCTCTTGCATGAGGATGCCTTTGTACATTAGGTTGAGAGTGTCCTCTTGGATAGAGATCTCTATGCCCACGTTCTTCTCGTCCATAGAGCTCAACCAGAAATCCTGGTCTAGGAGCAGGTTCTCCATGCACTGACCCAGAAAGCCTGGACAACAGAGTTCAACAGGTCAAGTTAGTGAGGAAACTGTCATTTAAAGTCCTATTCCAGTTGGTATTTACCTAGTATTTGTTAAGAAATTATGTAGCTAGTACTTTCATGTTCTAAGAAAATATAAGACATTTGATTTGAACATCTAATTAATCAAATTCAAATGTATTTATAAAGCCCTTTTTCATCAGCTGATGTCACAAAGTGCTATACGGAAACCCAGCCTAAAACCCCACACAGCAAGGAATGCAGATGTAGAGCACTGTGGCCAAGTATCCTCTTATCCCATACAAACAGAGTTTGTTGTTCTGTACTGTCCCTTATCTGTGTGTTTATAAGACATACCCATTGTGTAATATGTGGTGAACTTCCATATCTCTTCGAATGTTTTGAATGCGACGAATATAACGTTTTCTTCACTGTTGATGGTGACCAGCCTGGCAGAGAGTTCCTTAAGAACAGGAGAGGAGAACAGAGGAGAGGGTGTACATGAGATGTTGACTCATTTAAACCTGTTTGGTCAATATGAAGCAATGTAATCTGTGAGTAAAATACGTATTGGTATTCAATGGGAACAATCACAAACTGATAACAAAACCATTTAAAGGGACACTTTGGGATACTTTGGGATTTTGGCAATCTATCTACTTCCCCAGAATCAGATTAACTCGTGGATACTATTTTTATGTCTCTGTGTCCAGTATGAAGGACGTTAGAGGTAGTTTTGCAAGCCAATGCTAACTAGTGTTAGCACAATGACTGGAAGTCTATGTAGTGGCATTAGGTTATAACAAATCTGCAAAAATGGCACCACCATACATAAGGCATTCCTTCCACTCAATCTATCTTTACACACTTGCGATAATTCCACAAAAGCTGTGACAAAGCATGTTGACCAAGTGGGGTGTAACTGGGAACAGTATCCTAGCGAATGCGGTTTAGCTGTACATATAGATGACTCTTGAAAAAACATATTTCCTCAACAAGACTTACCTGGATACATAAATGTTGAACGAAGAGGGTCATACCGTAAAGAGAGCGTTGACCTCCGCGCTGTCGGCCTCCAGGAGGCAGAGTTTCGCCCGCAGCACTTCCTGAGACCCCTCGTCTGCAGGGTGCCTGTCGGGCCCCTCCACGATGGCCAGCAACATGGGTAGAGCTGGAACACAACGTGACAGGAACACAATATAATACAACAACATGTAGGCAGGAAGCCTGTCCGGCCCCTCAACCATGGCCAGCAGCATGGGCAACGCTACAACAATATGATACATCTAAAATGACACCCTATTCTTTATACAGTATAGTGCACTATGTTGACCAAGACCCATAGTGTGTGTGTGTGTGTGTGTGTGTGTGTGTGTGTGTGTGTGTGTGTGTGTGTGTGTGTGTGTGTGTGTGTGTGTGTGTGTGTGTGTGTGTGTGTGTGTGTGTGTGTGTGTGTGTGTGTCAATCTGCTCCTTTGCAATGGACATTGAGTACTTTTAAAATACAATTCGTTATAATACACTCCAATCAATATCTGTCTCTAACGCCAATCTAAGGATACATTACATCTACATTACATCTCCATTACAGTCTATGACAAGCTGAGTTTGAGCAATTCTTCTCTAGTTAATGTTTTGTAGGAAAAAAAAGTGGTGACAGAGATACTCAGGTGACTCAATAATAAAACAAGAACATTGTGTTTTAAAACGCCATGCTGAGGTAATTAACTTCCTCATTCCACAATTATAGCCTATTCTATAACATCCAAAGGTAGGTCAAGAGTTTAGGTTAAGATTTGCTATAGTTAGAGACAAAAAACAACTTGAAACTCTCAGAAATAATGTCAATATGCTGACCGGTATAGTACTAATACTTTATCCTCAATTTTGTTTAACTTCCTATTTCTTTATTAACTGAGGGCTATTTTGGAGCCCTCAGTTTGACTGACTGACAGTGTGACTGACCTACAGAGATTAATCAATGACTTCAAAGAGTCTTTCTCAGGCTCTCTCAGGTCCAAGGTGTAAGATAGTTAAAGTTCACTGTCAACCACATGATTTACCATAATGAGAAGTGAATTCCTATCCTGGTCCCAGATCTGTTTGTGCTGTCTTGCCAACTCCTATGGTCACTGTGATGCTAAATGTAACAATGACCATAAGAGTTGGCAAGACAGTTCAACAGATCTGGGACCAGAAAAACAAAATTCAATATCACCTCGCAATCCCCTAAATTAATTTGAGGTTTTTTAATGATAATAAGTCTACAGTGGTAGTGTGGATCAAACTACTAGAGCAGAAGGCAGAAGGCAGAAGGCAACCAACTGAACCCAAAACACTGTTTGTGGTTCTCAACCCCTGCTATTGATATCCTGATATTGGAAAAAATCAGTCTGCATGAACTATGAAATATCATGATGGTTCGTAGCAGAATGTCAGTCAAAACCCACAGTTAAATAACAGAGCTCATCGTAGAGAGAGAGAGAGAGAGAGAGAGAGAGAGAGAGAGAGAGAGAGAGAGAGAGAGAGAGAGAGAGAGAGAGAGAGAGAGAGAGAGAGAGAGAGAGAACCCATGAACCATAACTACTCCAACTGCCGACGCCAAATCCCAAACTCTCTCCACTCCTCATTAGAATACTGTGGTTGGAACTTTTGTAAAATTCCATTCAATTTCATGAAAGTTCCACATTCAGAATGAAGTGTCTGATATACATGCATGAGAAGATGGAATTGACCCTTTAACTGGTGTCAAATTTCTGGGTCCATCCATAAAGCATCTCAGAGTAGGATCCGTTTTGCTTTTTAGATCGTAATTAATTACATGGACAGGTGGGACCTGATCCTAGATCAGTTAAATGTTACCTGTTGGGAAGCTGTCTTCAGACGTTGACATGGTTCCCCTTACACTGCCAGCTTCTCTGGAGAATGACCTCTCTGTAATTAACAGGTGCATTGGTTATGAATAGAAAGACACAACATATTATAAGCCTTGTCATAAGACATTTTAATGGGTCATACATGCTTAGGACAAGTTATAACTCATTGTACTGGGATGCTTTAAGTAGAGTGGTAACAACATATTACCAACAATTGAAGACAGAATTTATACTATTGTGATAAATATAAAAAATGTTTTACTGGGTGGTTCGAGCCTTGAATGCTGATTGGCTGACAACTGTGGTATATTAGACCTTATATCACGGGTATGACAAAACATTTATTTTTACTGCTCTAATTACATTGGTAACCAGTTTATAATAGCAATAAGGCACGAGGGGATGTGGTATATGGCCAAAATACCACGGCTAAGGGATATTCTTATGCACGACAACGCAGAGTGCCTGGATACAGCCCTTAGCTGTGGTATATTGGCCATATACCACAAACCCCCGAGGTGCCTTATTGCTATTATAAACTGGTTACCAACGTAGAATGCAAGATTGTAAAAAAATAGGTAACAAATCAAACTTTCTACAACTTCGTAGTACTTCATTGTTCATTTTGGTGAGTCAGAGGGTGACATGTCTTTCATGTTGTTTATTATGACAAGTGCAGGAAAGAGAGACAGAGAGAGAAAGAGAGAGAGAGAGAGAGAGAGAGAGAACAGGAGGCATCTGCCAAGCTCTGATTTCATAGTGTCCCCATCTAAACAGGAAGAATAGAAAGGGAGGGGAAGGGGAACAAAACAGACCACCATAGACCTTTAAATCATCAAGTTGTCAAATAATTCAATCAAATGGAGCTATTATGACTATTCATAGTACTAGACAATCAATCATCAAAATATTAGCACGGTCAAATTAGTTTTACATTAGATATTTGGTGGATATTCGTTTTTTTCTCTCATCAATAGTTATTGGACCAAGCATGCCATGACTATGAAAATGATATATTCTGAATCAGGGGAGGATGGACAGAAATTCACTACTTTTTTCATTTGTTAAAATGTAGATATAATTTTTGTTGTTGCTTTCAATCTTCAATAGATCTTAGAAAAAGCGTGCCATGACTATGAAAATTATATATTCTGAATCGGGGGAGGATGGAAGAAAATCCACACATCATATTTTTTTGGTCCATCTGCCCCTGATTCAGAATATATAATTTTCACAGTCATGGCATACTTTGTGTAAAAACTATTGAAGATTGAAAGCCGGAAGAATATTCTCTTAATAAATTTCAAAACAAAAAAAGCAGTGGATTTGTGTCCATCCTCCCCTGATTCAGAATATATTATTTTCATAGTCGTGGCACACTGTCTAAGATGTATTGAAGATTGAAAGAAGAAAAATATATATACAGTACCAGTCAAAAGTTTGGACACACCAACTCCTTCAAGGATTTTTCTTTATTTTTACTATTTTCTACATTGTAGAATAATAGTGAAGACAGGAAAACTATGAAATAGCACATATGGAATCATGTAGTAACTAACCTTGATGACAGCTTTGCACACTCAAACCATCAAGCGCTTTGATGAAACTGGCTCTCACGAGAACCACCACAAGAAAGGCCCAGAGTTACCTCTGCTCCAGAGGATAAGTTCATTAGAGTTACCAGCCTCAGAAATTGCAACCCAAATAAATGCTTCACAGAGTTCAAGTAACAGACACATCTCAGCATCAACTGTTCAGAGGAGACTGAGTGAATCAGGCCTTCATGGTCGATTACTGCAAAGAAACCACCACTAAAGGACATCAATAAGAAGAAGAGACTTGCTTGGGCCAAAAAACACGAGCAATGGACATTAGACCGGTGGAAATTTGTCCTTTGTTCTGGAGTCCAAATTTGAGATTTTTGGTTCCAACTGCCGTGTCTTTGTGAGACGGCAGTTGTGATCTCTACATGTGTGGTTCCCACCGTGAAGCATGGAGGAGGAGGTGTGATGGTGTGGGAGTGCTTTGCTGGTGACACTGTCTGTGATGTATTTAGAATTCAGGGCACAGCATGGCTACCACAGCATTCTGAAGCGATACGCCATCCCATCTGGTTTGCTCTTAGTGGGACTATCATTTGTTTTTCAACAGGACAATGAACCAAAACACATCTCCAGGCTGTATAAGGGCTATTTGACCAAGAAGGAGAGTGATGGAGTGTAGCATCAGATGACCTGGCCTCCACAATCACCTAACCTCAACCCAACTGAGATGGTTTAGGATAAGTTGGACCACAGAGTGAAGGAAATGCCGCCAACAAGGGCTCAGCATATGTGGGAACTCCTTCAAGACTGTTGGAAAAGCATTCCTCATGAAGCTGGTTGAGAGAATGCCAAGAGTGTGCAAAGCTGTCATCAAGGCAAAGGGTGGCTACTTTGAAGAATCTAAAATCTAAGATATATTTTGATTTATTTAATTAACACTTTTTTGGTTACTACATGATTCCATATGTGTTATTTCATCGTTTTGATGTCTTCACTATTATTTCTACAATGTAGAAAATAGTAAAAATAAAGAAAAACCATAGAATGAGTAGGTGTGTCCAAACTTTGGCTGGTACTGTACATATTTCAAGAAACAAAAAAAGTGGTTGATTCTGAATATATAATTGTCATAGTCATGGCAGGCTTTGGTAAGAGCCATTGAAGATTGAAAGTCTGAATATTTTTCTCTCTCCAAATTTCCCCACAAAAAAACAGCTGTAGATTTTGTCCGTCCTCCGCTGATTCGGAATATATCATTATCATAGTCATGGCATGCTTTATGTAAGAGCTATTGAAGATTAAAAAATATATATGATTTCTGATTTCAAAGTATGGATTATTCTCCATCCACCCCTGATTCAGAATATGCCATCTTCATATTTATGGAATGCTTGGTTCAATAGCTATTTAGAAGAGAAAACCGAATAACCACCGAATATCCGATATAAAACCAATTTCACCTTGGTCAAACTATTCCTAAAGATTATCATTACCTAAAGGTTTGTATTTGAGAAAATAAATACATCTAATGATTATATAGGCCTTGGCCTGTAATATATCTCCAAATAGTCCTAATTAATAACAATATCACTGTAGACTACTACTGCAGAGTGTTGTACATCTGAGTGTACTTTTTTACTTGTATCACTTACTCACCCATTTTTCTACTTCGGGTGATAGTCTCAATTTTTACCGGATCATGGTGAAGATGCTTGTGGTCATCTGCTGAGTGCTCTCTCCAGTAACAGCGACTCGTGTCAACTCCGTTACCCACCGCCACCGCAACCGGTTCTACCTCCTGTTCCGCATTTGACATCTTCGATCAAATCATTTCCCACTTCTCCATGTAACCTTAGTGGCCCTACCGAAAACTCCGCGATCGACAGTGGATCACGCGCCACCGCACCCTCCTTGCGCCTCGCCCGCACTATCCACGCAGAACGCATAGGGGAGGGGGAAAGGGCTCATAAACCTTTACTATCCCGGTCGAAGATAACATGAAACGTTTGAGTAAACCCCACACTTAGAGATGCATTGTCATAGAATAATAGCAATATGGTGTTGTCAACTTGTACTTACGGTATTCTAATGTTATATATTTAGAGAAAATCGCTGTTTTGCTTATAGATTTCCCAACATCATCAGAATTGTCATGTCCTTTCCTGTGACGTTTGGCTCATGAGACTCTCCAGTTCACTGTGTCACAGGTGCGGAGAAAGTGCACTGAACAGGTTAATAATCCCTGACTAAACAAATAAAGTTTCTTTATTTTCCAAAATCCACCGCGCTGACTGTTCTGTCAACAGAAACAGGAATTCCCAGTTATAAATATAGGCCTGTGGGAAAAATTGTACTTATTTTTTCAATTCTCAAATGTATTTTTCCAGAACTTTGAGTTCTGGGTGTTTTATATAAAACATTTCCACCTCTCTGACTGTATAGTGTCATTCATAATTCCTTGGTATTTCAGCTATTTCACATTCTGAAAAGGATACTGCAGTAAACTAGTCAGAATCAAATCATATCAAATTGTATCGGTCACACACATATTTAGCAGATGTTATTGCTGGTGTAATGTAGCAAAATGCTTGTACGCACGCACGCACGCACACGCATACACACACGAGAAAATCTATACATCCAAATGTATTAAACATTCTTAGATTTGGATAAAGCTTAACACTTGCATAGACCTATTGATACAATTTAGAATTCCAATTCCTATATAGCCTATAGGCCTAGCCATTGCATCATTTGAACATTTCCACAGTGTCTCCTGCATGCACTAATGTGTCCTTTGCCAAAACTAAACTCTGGCACATCCTAGGAAACATCAGCGTTTCCCTTTCCTCTTCTATATCAGCCTGGAGTTAACACTTAGTATAGTCTGCTGTAGGCTTACACTACAGCGCTATAGAGTCCAACTGACTGAAAAGAATGACCCAATATTGCCATTAGTATCTGTAGTATTAGATGTGGTTTCAATCACTTTTCGCACTACTAAGAATTGTGTAACCTATGAAATGCGGACACAAAGCAAACATAAAAACACACAATAATAGCCCATAACACAATAACAAAATATGTAATCAATGCAACACAATATTTAAAAAATGTCTAACACTACTTTTAAAAACCATTTTTTTATGAAAGAAATACTTTGTGATATGCATGTTTTCTTTCTGAAAAAGTCGCATTTTTAGTTCTGCTGTTTACCAGGAAATAATAACCTACTGTAAAAAAAAATATATAGAACACATGGCAGATATCAATTATGACATCAGGGTTCCATCATAATTGAGTTCTATGATGTATCCGAATTTTCACATGATTCCCTGGGAAACAGAACCAAACATTAGACTGGAATGCACTTTTCAGCAAATATATGCAAATCATTTCAGAATTCAAACATTACTTTCAATGAGCAGAGGTGTGTGAGTTACAATGACATCCAAACTTTTTCAATCCCCCATCCTTCACCAAGAAATGGATCTACCAAGTGGTAAGACTACAAACTGTTAAATTATTAAAAGATTGTGAATGTATTTACATAAAAGGTTTACTATAAAGAAGGTTTATTTGCTTGAATGTGTCTATTTCTCTGTAATTTACAAATAAGTCAGCATACATTTCCAAGTACTGGCTTGATGACCCAAATGGCACCCTTTTCCCTATGCAGTGCACAACTTTTGACCAGGGATAGGGTTCTGTTCAAAAGTAGTGTACTATGTGGCGAATAGTGTTCCATTTCTCTAGTCACAAGTAGTGCACTTTGTAGGGAATAGGGTGCAATTTCTCTGGTCAAAAGTAGTGCACTATGTAGGGAATAGGCTGCTGCTTTGGACATTAACCTTTACTTCTGCCTGTCTTCCTTCCACAGTGTATTTTGATGAGGTATTTAGTATTCAGGAGCATGACCAGCAGTCTGGCAGGGCCAAATGGCGCTACTCCATACCCGATGACCCTGAGGCAAACCTGGGAGGCACCTCCAGAGTCCCCGACCACCTCCAGGCTGGTTTCCTCTACCGTGTCTCCGTCCACCAGGACCTGACTGAGGGAACAGACGACCAGGGCTTCCAGGGCTACCAATGTGGCCTGTGTCGGCTGCCCCTCCCCAGCCTTGCTTCCCTCCAGGCCCACCTCTTGGTCAGCTGGACCCACAGCACAGGCTGTAACCGCCTCTACAGTGACATGATCAGGCTGTGTCCGTCTCCTCCTGCTCCGTTGGTGCATGTATCTGAGGAGCCATCACTATCTTCCCCCAGCCATGTCCACAATAACCAGCAGGACCAGGAGGCTGATAGGGCCTGTCATCTCTACGCCGTCCCCAATGACCTTGAGGCGAAACTGGGATCGCTTCGAGGCAGATGCACTGACCACCTCCAGGCCGACTTCGTCCGCAATGTCTCCAGCCAGGTCTATGTGTGTTGTATATGTGTGTGGAGGAAGGGGGAGAATTGAGCAGAAGACACATTTCTGTTGTTTACTGAAACATATGGACAATAAAGTTGTATTGTATTTTGTTGTAGGCCTCCAATAACAGTCCAGGCTCCCACCAGGGCTACCAGGGCTCTGAGGGCAACCAGTGTGCCCTGTGTCAGCTGCCCTTCCCAAGCCTGGCCTGCCTCCAGGCCCACCTTCTAGACAGCTGGGAAGACAGGCAGGCCTGTAGCTTCCTCTACAGCCAGATGATCAGGCGTTGTCCCTCTCCTCCTCCTCCTCCTATGGTGGTGAAACCAGTTCTGCGCATCACTGGCTCCTCCTGCTCATCCTCTGTTTCAGTCACCAAGAAACTTCCAAGACGCCATGCAGAGCACCTTCATCCATACTTGCCTTCCACTTCATCATCCTCAGTCTCAGCCACTGTGGTATCTTCATCATCCAGGCACCATGAGCATGTACTGTCTCCAGTCCTGCCTTCCTCCTCCTCCTCCACACCCTCCAGAAAGAGAAGGAGAGACAACGACGTGAGCTCGAGAGGGGCCCCCAGGAGCCCCAGCCTCCACCCCAGCTTTAGCACTCTGTCTCGGGGAGACGAGAGCTACCAGGCTGGCCCCTCCTTGATGAGACCCATGGATAACCTCCAGAGCTACCTCCCTCAGCCCTACTGTTCCCAGCCCAGCCACAGTACTCTGTCTTGGGGGGAGGAGAGCCATCAGGCGGGCCCCAGCAAGAGACACAGAGAGCTGGAAGCCACCAGACAGGGATACCCTGGACCCAACTGCATGGCACGCAGGAGAACGACATGCAAGACAAAGTGCAAGATGCTACAGAGGAAAGCCCTTGTGTATCCTCATGAAGTTGGCCCCAGCGATATGCCCAGGGCTAGACCTACTATGTGAAGATGAATAGGTCATTAAGTAACGTTTTTTTGGTTCTGGTGTGTTTTCAGTCCACTGTTGACTTGTTTTTTACTTAAGTGTGCATGACTATTATCTATGTAAGGTTTGGGTCAATTCAATTCCATTTTTTTCTTATAGGAGGCAATGACGTAAATGTGATTTGATTTAGGAATTTCTGTTTAATTCCTCAATTGACTGATTTGAAAAGGAATTGACCCCAACCTTGTATCTATGCACCATTTGGTACCATGTAGTTATGAATTGGGGTTAGAAATAAAGAATACCTGTTGATATCATGTTATTTCATGATAAATGCTACACTCCTAGGACAGCCGAAGAACCCTTTTGGAACCCTTTTTTTCTAAGTGTAGTTGTAAACACTATATGAAATGGTACTGTAAAATAAAGTGTTACCACACAGCCTATTTATGTGAATCCTATATAAAAAAAAATCTTCATGAATGAATTTGCTCTGCATTTGATGAATTTAAATAAAATTTAAATGAAACATCATACATTTTCTTTGTGCTTTGTTATGTTTAACCAAATAAATGAGTTGTATTTCCATTTGTCAGAATCAGAAATACCATACGTTCAAAATACTTTTTACACGTTTAATTGGGTGCCCAGTACTGTACCTCAAATAATAGCTTTGACAACGCTATTAACTATCACTGACGTCCAACTACAAATACACTTTAAAAGATATCAGGTAGCTACCTAATACAATAATACCCTTGACAATACACTTTGTGTCTCACACACACACACATACACACACACACACACACACACACGGTGTGACTGAACGACTGTGTGCGAGCTAGTGTGTGCGAGAGAGCCACGGTCAGTCACACTGTGTCAAGTGTGGTGTTTAGCTTTCTGACCTAGACACATTTAGCCAGGTAATCACCTGGTAATACTCTTTGATGGATGGAGGGATAGACAGAGGGAGGGAGAGAGAGGAGGAGGGGAAGGATGAAGGTTGAGGAGAGCAAGTGGACCCAGTCCTGTCATTCACATTACTGCAGGAGGACCAGCTAAAGGTAAGGACATTTTCTGTCTGTAATATTTGCATTAAATAGAGAGTGGAAGTGACTTTTCCTTGCAGGTTGGTTGATTACCTACACCTTGACTGTGTATGTGTGTATGTCCCTAAAGTAGGTTACAGTAAAAATATATACACATATATATATATATACACATACATATATACACTATATACTATATATATATACACACACACACACACACATATATATATATAATATATATATATATATATATTATATATATATATATACACACACATTGTAACATACACCAGATAGGTGCAGTGAAATGTGTTGTTTTACAAGGTCAGCCAAAACACCCATGGAGCAAATTAGGGTTAAGTGCTTTGCTCAAGGGCACGTACAATTTTTCACATTGCCCGCTCAGGTATTCAAACCAGCGACATTTCAGTTACTGACAAAACGCTCTAACCACGATGCTACCCATTTTCACAGTGTGTTGGGTATGCTTTGCAAACCGTGACACCTGGCAATATCAGTTTCTGAGAATGTAGCTAACGCACACACACACACACACACACACTCTCACCTGTATATTCATTTTATTCAGGATGTCTAAGACCCCGTCCACCACGTCTGCAGCCTCTGTAACCTCTGCAACGTCTGCAGCCTCTACAGACAGGTAAGATCAACGTCTACGTTTGAGACTGGAGAACTTGATTGGCCATGATGGGCACAACAGAGTTATTGAGAGACATTGGCGCTGTACACACTCAGTTTGTACAAGTGATATTGTTGACTCACTGGTTGTGATATCCCTGATGTGTTTGTGATATCCCTGATGTGTTTGTGATATCCCTGATGTTTGTGATATCCCTGATGTGTTTGTGATATCCCTGATGTGTTTGTGATATCCCTGATGTGTTTGTGATATCCCTGATGTGTTTGTGATATCCCTGATGTTTGTGATATCCCTGATGTGTTTGTGATATCCCTGATGTGTTTGTGATATCCCTGATGTGTTTGTGATATCCCTGATGTGTTTGTGATATCCCTGATGTGTTTGTGATGCCCTAAAATATCGACAAAACCGTCAAGCGGCGTCTCCACAATACTTGTACGAATATTTTTGTGCGGACAAACTCTCTATTGTATCACAACTATTAGTTGTAAGACTTGAATATGTACGACGAAGCCATTGAGAGATGATCCTATTTGTGTGGCTTCGTCGCATGTTTATTACAGTACTGTAAGTCAAGTCAAGGTGTCAAGATAGCTCTTGCCAATGTCTCCAAAATTGTGAACACCTGGTGCCTCTTGGCTCATGTTCTGTAGCAAAGGTGGCAAATCCCGGAAGACTTCGTCCTCGGGTTCGGAGTCGGCTCCTAAGAAGGTGTCTAAGAAAGAGCAGAAGAGGAAAGACATGGAGAAGATACACACCACCCTGCTCAGCAGCGTGTTTGGAGCGGTACGCGCAAACACACACACACACACACACACACACACACACACACACACACACACACACACACACACACACACACAATTTTTTTTATTGAACCTTTATTTAACTAGGCAAGTCAGTTAAGAACCAATTCTTATTTACAATGACGGCCTACACCGGCCAAACCCGGACGACGCTGGGCCAATTGTGCGCCACCCTATGGTACTCCCAATCACAGCCGGTTGTGATACAGCCTGGATTCGAACCAGTGTGTCTGTAGTGACGCCTCTAGCATTTAGATGCAAAGGAATGAAAAGTCATAGAAGCTACAATGTTAGCTAAGCTCCTGATCTTTGCATGCTGTGTGTGTGAGTGGGTGCCTGCGCATTCGTGCCTGCCTATCTGCTTGCCTACCTGCGTTTGCCTGCGTGTGTGTGCCTTCCTGCCTGCATGTGTGTGTGGAAGGTAATAATTCTCTAAGCCACACACACACACACACACACACACACACACACACACACACACACACACACACACACACACACACACACACACAGTTATCCTCTCCAGCTAATCCTTATAGATCCTTAGTGTGGCTCAGCGTCACCATTCATTAGGATTAATGGGTAGAAGCTGCAGGAAGAGCATCGAACACAAAGGGAAAGTTGTATGATTGTTTTAGGAACTTTTTGGGGGGGATATTTGTAAGTGTTTAGATCCACCAGTGACCGGTGTGATATTGTGTGTCAATTGATGTCTGATGTTAAATGAACAATTTCTGCTTTTCTTACTTTGTTTCTTGACACTGTAAAACTTAGCTCGGAGACATTGATTTAGGATAGAATAATTCGGACTAGAACTTAAACTAGATCATACTGAGCATGCAGTGTGAGTAGGCTATGCGTGTAAACACAACACGCTGGGGCGACAGGTAGCCTATTGATTAGAGCGTTGGGCCAGTAACCGAAAGGTTGCTGAATTGAATCCCGAGCTGACAAGGTAAAAATCTGTCGTTCTGCTCCTGAACAAGGCAGTTAACCCACTGTTCCCCAGTAGGCCATGATTGTAAATAAGAATTTGTTCTTAACTGACTTGCCTAGTTAAATTAAAAAAAAACACGTGTGAATGAGGTTGACTGGTGTCCCAAACAAACAGGATAGAAACCATAATGATTTAATCCACCATGATCAGGAAATAGCCCCACCTGTCCCCAATCCCTCACTAACTTGCTACCACACCAGATCTACCTGACCCTAAAACTTCCAACCTCCTCTTACACAACTGTGTACATCTCAAATCGCCTGTGCTAAACTTCCATCCAAAAATACCTGTATTTGACACTTTAAGGTGAACCCGATCCAGTATATCTAGATCTAAACACTATAATATTACTCAAAAGGCAGACAGTGTTGTTTCTCTATGGCAGCTCCCTTACTAAAACACATGCTACATTGCCAAAAGTATGTGGACACCTGCTCGTCGAACATCTCATTCCAAAATCATGGGCGTTAATATGGAGTTGTCCCCCCTTTGCTGCTATAACAGCCTCCACTCTTCTGGGAAGGCTTTCCACTAGATGTTGTAACATTTCTTACGGGAACTTGCTTCCATTCACAAGAGCATTAGTGAGGTCGGGCACTGATGTTGGGCGATTAGGCCTGGTTCACAGTTGGCGTTCCAATTCATCCCAAAAGTGTTCATTGGGGTTGAGCTCGCGGCTCTGTGCAGGCCAGTCAAGTTCTTCAGCACCGATCTCGACAAACCATTTCTGTATGGACCTCGCCCGAACTATGAAAAACAGCCTCAGACCATTATTTATCCTCCACCAAACTTTACAGTTGGCACTAGGCATTCTGACAGGTAGCGTTCTTCTGGCATCCACCAAACCCAGATTCGTCCGTCAGACTGCCAGATGGTGAAGTGTGACTCATCACTGAAGGGAAAGCGTTTCCACTGCTCCAGAGTCCAATGGCTGCGAGCTTTATAACACTCTAGCTGACGCTTGGCATTGCTCATGGTGATCTTAAGCTTGTGTGTGGCTGCTCGGCCATGGAAATCCATTTCATGAAGCTCCTGACGAACAGTTTCTGTGGTGACGTTGCTTCCAGAGGCAGTTTGGAACTCTATAGTGAGTGTTGCAACCAAGGATAGACGATCTTTACACACCACGCGCTTCAGCACTCGGTGGTCCCATTCTGTGAGCTTGTGTGGCCTATCACTTTGCGGCTGAGCTGTTGTTGCTCCTAGACTTTTCCACTTCGCAATAACAGCACTTACAGTTTCCGGGGCAGCTCTAGCAGGGCAGAAATTTGATGAACTGACTTGTTGGAAAGGTGGCATCCTATGACGGTGCCACGTTGAAAGTCATTGAGCTCTTCAGTAAGGCCATTCTACTGCCAATGTTTTATTCTATGGAGATTGCATGGCTGGGTGCTCGATTTTGTACACCAGTCAGGTGTGGCTGAAATAGCCGAATCCACTAATTTGAGGGGGTGTCCACATACTTTTGTTTATACAGTGTCTCTCCTTTGCCCGTTGTCTTCCTTTAGGAGAGGGAGTTGGCCCAAGCAGAGTTGGATGGTGAGTATTCTTATCACAGTGATATTGCACATACAATAGAATGCTTTACTTTCAGTAGATTGACTAGTTGCACAACTTATTACACTGAACCCGTGTTACTCAAGTTAGGATTCAGACAGGCATTATATTTGTGAAAAGGGGGTATCTTTGAATCATCAATAGAAATAGTTTGACTAGATTGGGGGAAAAGCCCCTCAGACCACGGCAATTTGACGGTACATTCATGGGTACACTCAATATGGCAGCCGGTCCACCCATCACGGAACGTTGACTTGAATGGCAATGTCCTTTCTGGTAGTTCTATTTCTATGGTGTCATCCTCACCTTCTGACCTCTAGCCTTTAACCTTTGGCACAGAGCTGGACTTTGCCTTCAAGGAGTTTGACTACGACTGTGACGGCTACCTGAACTACAAGGACGTAGCTGAGTGCATGAGGACCATGGGCTACATGCCCACTGAGATGGAGCTGCTGGAGATAGTGCAACAGATCAAGATGAGGAGTATGTCAATTTTAATCTATTTTCATTTAAATGTGATTATTGTCCAGTTCCTACCTGTGTCCTGACTGTTGATTGGCTGTCTCCCTTCAGTGGGCGGTCTGATGGACTTTGACGATTTCTGTGAGCTGATGGGTCCCAGGATAATGGGAGAGACAGCAGACATGCTGGGGCTGAAAGAGCTCAGGTCCGCCTTCTCACAGGTAGGAGACTGACACGGAGCCAAAGAGACTGAAATTGAGTGAATGATCATAAAACACAGGCCTACAAACACAGGCATTATGGCCCTACACAAACTCTCATTAACATCTCCCAGCTTCTTCATTATTGTTAGGCCCTCGGCCAATATTAACTCCCATGTTCACTTAATCACCCACATTCTCTCCTCCTCAACATCCCTCCATCATAACTTTACCCTCTCCTCCTCTCAGTTTGACCAGGACTGTGATGGGAAGATCAGCCAGGATGAGATGAAGGAGGCGGTGAAGAGTCTACTGGGGGAGAAACTGAAGAAAGGAGAGCTGGAAGAGATACTCAAAGAGATAGACATCAACGGAGACGGAAGCATCGACTTTGATGGTGAGGAGATAACTGTGCATAGACACATACATGTAAGGTCACACACACACGGAGGAAACACTCACAAACACGCAGAAACAGGTCGACACACAAACACACACAGAAGTAAGATCACACACATACACAAAAATACAATTATCTAATGCAGTGGTGCCCATACATTTTGTAGCCTTTCTCATTTCCCTCTCTTGCCTTCCAGAGTTCGTCATGATTTTGTCCATTCGGTAAGTGCTGGAAGACCTGAGAGGATGCCATCATTTGTGTGTTTGATCAGCTTTAAGGATGAGATGTACTCCTCTCATCTCCTCACTCCTTTTCTCTCCTCTCCTGTTCTCTCCTCTATACTCTGTCACTGAGAAAATAAATATGGTGTACAATGGGCAAGAGTATATTCGTAAATGCATTTGAAATGTATTTGGATGAATCAGTTTGTAGACACTGATTGGCTGTATGTAATATGACATCTAAATAAGATACCATTTTGCTATTTTAATAAATAATTTGAATTTCAATCTGAGTTGCTGACTGAGTTACAACCACAGACTTTTGAAAACACATTTTTTTGTATAATTTTTTACAGTCTGCATTTTCTAAGTACAAAATGAAGACATGGGACAGAAGAAATATCTACACATGTACAGTTGAAGTCAGAAGTTTACATACACCTTAGCCAAATACATTTAAACTCAGTTTTTCACAATTCCTGACATTTAATCCAAGTAAAAATTCCCTGTCTTAGGTCAGTTAGGATCACCACTTTATTTGAAGAATGTGAAATGTCAGAATAATAGTAGAGATAATGATTTATTTCAGCTTTTATTTCTTTCATCACATTCCCAGTGGGTCAGAAGTTTACATACACTCAATTAGTATTTGGTAGCATTGCCTTTAAATTGTTTAACTTGAGTCAAATGTTTTGGGTAGCCTTCCACAAGCTTCCCACAATATGTTGGGTGAATTTTGGCCATTCCTCCTGACAGAGCTGGTGTAACTGAGTCAGGTTTGTAGGCCTCCTTGCTCGCACACACTTTTTCAGTTCTGCCCACTATATTTCTATAGGATTGAGGTCAGGGCTTTGTGATGGCCACTCTAATACCTTGACCTTGTTGTCCTTAAGCCATTTTGCCACAACTTTGGAAGCATGCTTGGGGTCATTGTCCATTTGGAAGACACATTTTCGACCAAGCTTTAACTTCCTGACTGATGTCTTGAGATGGTGCTTCAATATATCCACATAATTTTCCTGCCTCATAATGCCATCTATTTTGTGAAGTGTACCAGTCCCTCCCGCAGCAAAGCACCCCCACAACATGATTCTGCCACCCCCGTGCTTCACGTTTGGGATGGTGTTCTTCGGCTTGCAAGCCTCCCCCTTTTTCCTCCAAACATTGGATGGTCATTATGGCCAAACAGTTATATTTTTGTTTCATCAGACCAGAGGACATTTCTCCAAAAAGTACAATCTTTGTCCCCATGTGCAGTTGCAAACCGTAGTCTGGCTTTTTTATGTTGGTTTTGGAGCAGTGGCTTCTTCCTTGCTGAGCGGCCTTTCAGGTTATGTTGATATAGGACTCGTTTTACTGTGGATATAGATACCTTTGTACCCGTTTCCCGCAGCATCTTCACAAGGTCCTTTGTTGTTGTTCTGGGATTGATTTGCACCAAAGTACGTTCATCTCTAGAAGGAATGCGTCTCCTTCCTGAGCTGTATGACGGCTGTGTGGTTCCATGGTGTTTATACTTGCGTACTATTGTTTGTACAGATGAACGTGGTACCTTTAGGCGTTTGGAAATTGCATCCAAGGATGAACCAGGCTTGTGGAGGTCTTGACTGATTTCTTTGATTTTCCCATGATGTCAAGCAAAGATAGACCTTGAAATACATCCACAGGTACACCTCTAATTGACTAACATTATGTAAATTAGCTTATCAGAAGCTTCTAAAGCCATGACATCATTTTCTGGAATTTTCCAAGCTGCTTTAAAGGCACAGTCAACTTAGTGTATGTAAACTTCTGACCCACTGGAATTGTGATACTGTGAAATATAAGTTAAATAATCTGTCTGTAAACAATTGTTGGAAAAATTACTTGTGTCACGCACAAAGTAGATGTCCTAACCGACTTGCCAAAACTATAGTTTGTTAACAAGAAATTTGTGGAGTGGTTGAAAAACGAGTTTTAATGACTCTGACCTAAGTGTATGTAAACTTCCGACTTCAACTGTATCAGGCACACTCAATTAACCATAAGCCTGTAAACTTTACTTCTGCAAATAACTGGACAAATTTGAAACTCTCCTTTTTTAAACTTTATTCCTAAAACGTTGTACATACTGTATGCAATTAACCAAGGCTAAATGTTAGGTTAACAAAATGAAAATAAAATAACCCTTAAGCAAAGGAAATATAGCCTGGTCCCAGATTTGTCTGTACTGTTTAGCCAACTCCATTAGCAAATGTAGTAATAGAATTGTCAAGACAGCACAAACATATCTGGGACCAGGCGAGAGTACTCCCAGCTAGAACATAACGTTCTGAGAACCATATGTTTCTTAGAGCTTGGTGAGAGCGTGGTTGTCCTATGATTATTTTGCATACAACCTTCCCACAACTTTCTGGGAATGGAGCAGGATAGTTGCTTGGATTTGGAACATTCTCAGCACGTTTAAGGAACTTGACAAAAATGTTATTTTCATGGTATTTCATTACTTTAACAAAACATTTCAGAACATGGCTACATTTAATTAAAATGTTGGTAATGTTCTAGGTACATTCTCCAACTGGTTTGACATTGGGAATGTTCTCAAATAGTTCAGAGAATGTTAACAACGTTCTCATGTGGGAATTTCAGTACTTCAAAATAACATTTCCTTCAGGTTTACTTATGGTTCTATTTAAAGTAATGTTCTCAGAACATTCAGAGAACATTAAGAATCAATGTTCTGTGAAAATGTAATAAAACTTTAGTAACATTCAGAGAAAGTTCTAATAATGTTATTTTAAAACACATACATTTCATTCTTAGCATCAACAAAACTCTCTCTATTCTCTCTCTTGTTAGGTGTGTTTGCCGTGGCCACTAATTGGCCACACCTGAACTTAATGAGTGCTTGTTTCCTTTGAAATGGGGTCTGTTTGAATAGACTAAAATGAACAGCTTAAAAAAAACATGGCATGCTAGTTCCATCCTGGTGGCGCAGAAGACTAATTCCATGGATAGAGAACAGTAGATCATTGGTTAAAATCTCACTGACGCCGTGTCACAATATATATATTTTTCTCTTCCCATGTGTGCTATCTGTGCTTAGAGTTTAAAACAGTTAAACTAAGCTAGCAGTGTTATTAAACGTCTAATTGAAACATTCAGTGAAAGTTTAAAGTAAGTTATTACTTATTTAATTACCTTCAAATAATCTATAATTTACGTTATCAGAACGTTAATAAAACCACAGACAAAAACGTTCAGTGAACCATAGTAAAACGTTCTCAGAACCTTCCTGCAACCTAAAAATGGACTTTCACCCAACAGGCAAAATTTTCACCTCCGTTCTTAGAACGTTAAAAAACATTCCGTTTTACCGGTCAGAAAACGTTTGGTTTCGTTCCCAGAACCAACGGGAAAACAAAAACGTACGTTCCCACAACTTCCAAGGAACGAAATGTGCTAGCTGGGCTGTAATTATTCTGTTTTCAGTAAAACTCCAACGATCCCATCACTCCAACGGTAAAGCAGAGAGTATCGTCAGGTAAACAACTACTGGTTAGCATATATTGTATTATCAAATTATGTGCACGCAATTCAGCACAATTTCCAACATATCATGCAGTGTATCTAGGGCCAGGAGTTTTTTCCGACCTAGATGACATGACCAGAAAAAAAACTTTGGGCCCTATAGTACAGTAATATCCTAATACTGTAGCTAGGGCCCCCAAAAATGTTCTCGGTCAGGTCACGTGGTCACTCAAAACTCCTGGTCTAAGAATACGGTATCTGCAGAAAGTATTGTTGTCTGACACAAAATCACAAAATCAATGAATTAAAAATAAATAAATTAAAACCAATGTTTTTAAAACCGAGCTAAGTCACATGAGCGGGAAATAGAAATAAGAAATAACAATGGCTTCTTTGCATCATCAATTCACTAGAGGGAATGTCTTAAAGTGATAGTTCAGTGATTTTAACATATTTACTTATTTGTTTCCTTACCTTGAAAGCGGTCTATGGACAAAATAATTGCCGAACTATCCCTTTAAACTATGTTTTGTAAACCTTCATGACGTCAGATTCAAATTAACAGGCCTGGGTAAAGTAAAGGCCTTCATACTGTAACTCTGTGCCTCAATTAACAACAGTCTCTGACAAGTTGAGTTAAATACTTTTTGTGCGTTGCTGATCGATAATGTATCACATAATGTATCACATATATACCTTTTATATCAGATTTCCATGAACAGACCTTGGTAAAGTTAGCCTGGTTATAACAGACCGAATGCCGCACTAACTATTCTTGGTCACCTTTCAATCTAGTTTAACCAGGCTATTGGTAAAGGCCTTTAAACCAACCACAGTCTCTTACAAGTTGAGTTAAATACTTTTTGTGCATTGTTGATCGATAATGCAGCTAATGCACCACATATACATTTCCATAGCTTGTATAGCCAGAGTAGGAATTCTTTATATAGACACTGTAGCCTAATGAAAGCTACTAGCCATAGGTGAGTTTCCAAAATCCTTTGTAGCTAATGTTGACTGCTATTTCTTTCTACAACCTGGACAAGCGAGAGAAACAGATGTATCAATGTTTTCCAGTTAAGGAACGGAATTTGTCAAATGAAGCACTTTGCTGTTCAACAAGTGATGTGAGTCTGGGTTGTCCAGAGAAACAAAGTACTGTACCATATTATTAGCTACGAAGGCTTTGGGAAACCCATCCCTTATCAAGACTAGATATTCAACAGTTTACTATGATAACTCCTCTGTGTGGCAAAGCTTTAAGGTAAGTCAGCACGAGGGTGATATTATTGAGCTTTTGATGAAAATATCATGCCATGCTGCTGCGAGTGTGTTTCACTGTCACTCTCAAACACTCTCAAACACAAAATGACAAGTCTAAGTGACATATCTCTAAACCATCTCCCAATGGTCTTCCATAGCAACCCCAACAAGCGTTCTGGTTTCTCATAGCAACGTCCGCAGCAAAGTCCAGCATCCAACTACACTTAGGTATCCAAAACAAATGTGTATATATATATATATATATATATATATATATATATTTTTTTTTACATTTGTTTTGGATAGACCTACCTAGTTGTTCCTGCCATAACCTGCACTATAGATGCACTGTTGTGCACAGTTTATCCAACTACACTTCTTTGGTGAGTTCGTCTGTGAACTCAGCCATGATGTCATGCACCCAGATGTCCCTCTCCTCCTGCGAGGTGTCGACCAGGAAGACGGTCAACTTCCTGTCCCAGGGGTGATGCGCTTCCTGTACGGCCTCCAGCTGGGCCACCAACGGCTTCTTCTCTACGTGGTTCCGGAACACGATGGAAGCCTCCTCCGACCACTGCCTCGGCTTCACTCCTATTGTTGGAGAGAGAATGTTTGTCAATGAAGTTACATTCCTATTGGTGGACAGAGAATATCAGTCACTAAAGTTACACTCTTATTGGTGGAGTGAGAATGTCACATAGCCTTACACCAAAATAATGAATACTGTACATCAGCATTGAATGCCGAAAACTATTAATATCCTAGAAATAAACAAGCGTTATAACAAAAGGCACACGAAAGTACCTTATAATTTCATAAAATGGAAAGGCATTTCTCCAGTCAATGGCCGTGTCCAAAATCTGTGTTGCCTACTACTTACTAAAACTACAGAATGTGTACTATTCCTACTACATACATTTTTACTAAACATTACATTCTAAATAGTATGTAGTAAGCAACAAATATGAACATACTACTCATCCATAATGAGAAGGCATCATCTAATGCGCAATCGTGCTTGTTCCCGCCATTCATACATTTCTGTAGAGCACATCCCCTATTCTGATTATCAGCTATTGTCAAACACACGTGGGTGTGAAAAGACGATTCTCTTCTTCAATAGTGTGCAGCGAATTTTACGAGATGAAAATCCAACATCTTGGCATTTAAAGCACACAAAATGTTCTAAATTTCACATACTATAAAACTTTCTTATACCCAAACAGCCTACTATTTAGAATGCAAGTATGGGTATTCGGACACGACCAATGTCTATTGTTGCCACCAGAGGCCTCCCTTCTCCAAGGTTTTGAATTAATGGAATTATCAGGACGTTAAGGAGCTTAAAGTTCCAACGCAACATTTTTTTCTCTTCTCAATATCAAATCATTTCTGGGTAACAATTAAGTGCCTTACTGTGATTGTTTTCAATTAAAATTGTAAAAAAGGAACAAAAATAGCCTCTTAGCATTTCTCAAGCAAGAATTTGGCTAGGATTGTCAGGGAGTGGGGAGGGAAAAACCGAAAACTAGCTTTTATAGGCAGATAGGTTTGGAACTCTCTTTCTTATTGGTCTATTAACTCATTTACCGCCTGGTAATGTCACCAGGCAGACCAAAACTCCATCCCACCAAAACAGGCTGAAACGTAAGTCTTTTAAAACAGCTCTTACACTAAAAGAGCATTATCATGAGTTTCACAATTTCACAATATTATTCCAATCTCATAGTATGGAAATATATATAAAATATAGGAAAGTCATGTTTTTGACTGCACTGGGCCTTTTAAGGCCCATGTGACACACTACTAAGTGAGGGTAGGGATGCTTTATTTGTGTGTTCACAACAACAACAAAAAGGAACCCATTTTTAGGGACATAACTATTTTCCTAACGTCTGCCAATAACAAGAACCACTTGTTGTAGATTACTTTGCTATGTTGAGGTGAATAGCAAAATCTAAGGTACATAATATGGTTGCCGGGAGGACAACACTTCCTTAGTTACCTGCGAGTTGTGCAGTGATGCCCTGGAATGGCAGCTGTCTGAACTCCTGGATTAGTGGGCGAAGCTGGGTGCCGCTGACCAGCTCGTGTTTACCGTAGTCCAGCTCATAGACAGACACCAGGCCGTTGGTCAACACCCCCTTCACCAGCACACGGTGCCAACTGGGAGGGCACCAAGAGAGGTCAGAGGTTAGAGGTCAATTAATCAAGTTAATTTAGTTAATTCAAGTTAATCCTTAGCCTGGGGGGCCCAAATAAACTAGATGGCTAATCAAATGATTGAATGCAGTCAGACTATCCTACTAGAAGCACTACCCAAATCCCTCATACACACTTGAAATCTACAGTGCCCAGACATACTCCCAAGACACATTCCCACCCACTCCTCCCTCTACTCACTTGTTCTCCACCTTAGCAGCGTATATCTGATTCTTCTCCACTTTGAGAGGCTTCTCCTCTGTTTTATTATAGTACAGGATCATCTCTCCCATCAGAACTACCAGCTTGTACATATCTCTCCAGGGTTGCAGTACGAAGTGACCCGGGTGGCAGGCCACAGACACATAGATATCCATGTTGTGACCTGCAGCAGAGGCATAGATTTTGAGAGTTTGGACATTGAGGTTTCAGCATTAGGATGCATAGATTTTTGTTGGTGCATCAATCTTTTTAAATCAACGAACGGGACAGGGGAAGGTGGAACAACAGACGGGAGGTTGGAAACAGCTTTGCACAAAACACAAGTACTTTAATTTTCAGATAAAAAATAAAACATTATGAAGCCTGTAAATATATGTCTCTGACCTGCAGGAGGGAGGTCCAGCAGAGGGGGTAGCTTAATAGGGGCGGTGGTTGAGGGAGGTGGGGGAGTTCCAGGAGGGGTGCTTGTACCCCCCGTTGGCCTGGGTCCCGAGCCAGAGTGGGCGCGTCGTAGCTGGGGCTTGGTCCCATTGGAGCTGGGAGTGGTTGTGGTTGTGAGGGTGGCAGTGGAGTTACAGGTGGAGGTCTTGGAAGGGCTGTGATAACATAACATCTACTTTATTGTCAACTGTCACAAATTTGTATTTTTCCTTTATCCAAACCCCACGAGAGTCAAGCACAATGGCAGGAGGCTCCACACTTTAGGAATCAGGAATAGACTGTTTTTGGAATCAACTCCTAGCCCTACCTGTGGCTGCTTAGGAAGACGTCTCCTTGGTGTTTGAAGAGGTCAGAGGCGGCCATTTGGCGGTTGAGGCTTCTCGTGGGGTCGTGGAAGTTCTTGTCGGTGAACAGGTAGACATGGACTACGCTGCGCTTGGTCTTGTCCAGCTTGGCTATCTGTGGAGGGATAGAGGGAGGGGGTGGAGAGAGAGAGAGAGTGAAAGAGAATTCCGAGGATTTCAACTGTAACCCTTTCCTGCAGTCAATGACCAAAAGCACCCTCTTTGGCCTCATGGGTGGAATGTTATTAATATTTTTCATAATTAATCAAGAATATTAATAAAGAAAGACGGAAATCCTGTGTTTCTATGTCAAACCGTTTTGTTATATTTCAGTCTTCTGTAATGTATATAAAGTGTAATATTGGGATGCAAACTCAAAATGTAGTACATTTCAACTCTATATCTGACATGGTACAGGTGTCTTCTTTTTTTAAGCCCATAACCATGTGTGTGAGGTGTGTACTTTTGCCTCAGATAGATTTGTTTAAGAATACCAAGAATCACTCTGTGTGACCCTGATTTAGCCTACTGCAGTAAAAGGTAACTTTAACAAGAAATGATGAAACGGTCACTGGTGGAGTAAAAAAAAAAAATGACTACAGTTGAAGTCGGAAGTTTACATACACTTAGGTTGGAGTCATTAAAACTCGTTTTTCAACCACTCCCCAAATTTCTTGTTAACAAACTATAGTTTTGGCAAGTCGGTTAGGACATCTACTTTGTGCATGACACAAGTAATTTTTCCAACAATTGTTTACAGACAGATTTCACTTATAATTCACAGTATCACAATTCCAGTGGGTCACAAGTTCACATACACTAAGTTGACCGTGCCTTTAAACAACTTGGAAAATTCCAGAAAATTATGTCATAGCTTTGTATTTCAAGGCCTACCTTCAAACTCAGTGCCTCTTTGCTTGACATCATAGGAAAATCAAAAGAAATCAGCCAAGACATCAAAAAATAAATTGTAGACCTCCACAAGTCTGGAAATTGTTTCCCAAGGATGAACCAAACACCTGAAGGTACCACATTCATCTGTACAAACAATAGTATGCAAGTATAAACACCACGCAGCCGTCATACCGCTCAGGAAGGAGACGCGTTCTGTCTCCTAGAGATTAACGCACTTTGGTGCGAAAAGTGTAAATCAATCCCAGAACAACAACAAAGGACCTTGTGAAGATGCTGGAGGAAACAGATACAAAAGTATCTATATCCACAGTAAAATGAGTCCTATAGCAACATAACCTGAAAGGCTGCTCAGCAAGGAAGAAGCCACTGCTCCAAAACCGTCATAAAAAAGCCAGACTATCGTTTGCAACTGCACATGGGGACAAAGATTGTACTTTTTGGAGAAATGTCCTCTGGTCTGATGAAACAAAAATATAACTGTTTGGCCATAATGACCATCGTTATGTTTGGAGGAAAAAGGAGGACGCTTGCAAGCCGAAGAACACCATCCCAACCGTGAAGGACGGGGTTGGCAGCATCATGTTGTGGGGGTGCTTTGCTGCAGGAGGGACTGATGTACTTCACAAAATAGATGGCATCATGAGGGAGGAAAACTATGTGGATATATTGAAGCAACATCTCAAGCCATCAGTCAGGAAGTTAAAGCTTGGTCGCAAATGTGTCTTCCAAATGGACAATGACCCCAAGCATACTTCCAAAGTTGTGGCAAAATGGCTTAAGGACAAAAAGGTCAAGGTATTAGAGTGGCCATCACAAAGCCCTGACCTCAATCCTATAGAAAATGTGTGGGCAGAACTGAAAAAGCGTGTGCGAGCAAGGAGGCCTACAAACCTGACTCAGTTACACCAGCTCTGTCAGGAGGAATGGGCCAAAATTCACCCAACTTATTGTGGGAAGCTTGTGGAAGGCTACCTGAAACATTTGACCCAAGTTAAACAATTTAATGGCAATGCTACCAAATACTAATTGAGTGTATGTAAACTTCTGACCCACTGGGAATGTGATGAAAGAAATAAAAGCTGAAATAAATCTCTCTACTATTATTCTGACATTTCACATTCTTAAAATAAAGTGGTGATCCTAACTGACCTAAGACAGGGAATTTTGACTAGGATTAAATGTCAGGGATTGTGAAAAACTGAGTTTAAATGTATTTGGCTAAGGTGTATGCAACCTTCTGACTTCAACTGCATATCATGCGTCTCAGCGCAGATTTACAGCATGTGTTTGTGTATGCATATGTGTATGTGTGTGCATACACGGGTGTGTGCGTTCATGTACCTTCATACTACAGTCAGTAGAGTTGAGCACGGCGTCTCGGAGCCACTGAACAGCGTCTGGAGTCCAAGAGCCCACACCACTAACAGCCAGGTCAGCCAGACAACACTTCACTGCCTGGAGAGAGACTACTGCACATCAGACTACATTACCCAGAAAACACTTCACTGCCTAGAGAGTGGGCGTGTTCGAGCGGATCACTTTAGTCAAGTCGATGACCATCGTTGGTCACCGCCATTCAGAATATTTGCATTATGGCAAAAAAAATAATAATGTGATCAAAGTTCATGCAGTTTTTGATAAAGTCGCCTTCAAGTTGCTGCAGTTGCTTTTCACCAACTGCACCAGGCAGACATCAATTGCATTATGGGAGGCTCTATTTCAGGGTTCCCCAACTGGAGGCCCGCGGGTGGTTTTATTTGTCCCCCTCCCCCAAGTTTTCTGAGCAAAAAAAAAATGTCATTTATATACATATTGTTTTTATTTTCATTGTTGTACATTACCATTCACATCATATCCATTTACCAGAATGTCAGACTATCTGAACACCTATAGGCCTTTGTTTCAAAGCAAAACCCTCAGGATGCACGCTCATAACAAACCACACACACACACACCATCCCCGTCCCACACATCATCTCTCCTCTGCCCTCTCATGTGCTGACCTGTGGTGGAATAGCAATCAGGTCGCGTAGGAAAGGGGGAGGGACTTCCCTCAGTTCAAACACCTCCACCGAGGCCTGGACCCCCAAGTCTATGAAAAGGATGTCTAGGACTCTGCTGCCATGGAGGTTGGTTATCTGTAGGAAAGCAGCGAGAGAGGTCATGAGTCTGGGGTATATCTCTGTACACTATGAGTTCAGCTCAGTTTATTTTTTTTTTAACCAGGACAATCCATTCAGCAACAATTATCACAGGTTTTCAGGGTGTCCTGGGATGGATAAAATAATACAAATTATATAATAAGATAAGTAAGGTTCACTCTCAAAGATAGGACACTCCTATGATCAGAGTGCATAAAGGACTGAAATTAACTGTCACTTTTTTTCATTCTGGACCAAAGTGTAGACATCATTCCTATTTGGCAGCAGCTAGCAAAACGTATCCATCTGTCTCTGCCACATCAGCTTTACAGTATTGACTCTAAGGTAATAGTATCCATCCGTCTCTGCCACATCAGCGTACAGTATTGACTCTAAGGTAATAGTATCCATCTCACCTCCACGCGAGACCATTTGCCTTTGTAGCGCGCTAGACAGCCTTTACCACAGAACGGTCTGGACACCAGGAACTCTGATGTCACCTGCCACACAGAAGAGATTATGTCATCAATATGGAGCAGGATTATGTCATCAACGTGAGACAGACACAGGGAAGAAGAAACATGAGGCCTATGGTGACTGTTGAAGCAAAATATTTCAGGTCACAGTCAATATTTTTTTATATAACAACAATACATCAAGGTAATAACAAAATACCAGATACATATAACATTATGTAGCCTGCCCTTGTGCTATGTATACATCTGTATTGTATGCATCTGAAATAATCTGAACAATTTGACCCGTTTTAATGAATTATAACTGGGGATTACGCTAGGTAGTAGTAGTATGTGGCTTGTAGGTCAGTCCCAGTAGGTCAGTCCCAGTGTCATGTGATCAGATTAAGTGGCCTGTGTCTTAACCCCAGATTATGTTCCTTAATCTCAATCTGGAAACAACTATCTGCCACTATGCCTCCTCAGAGTATAAGGATAAGTGACAGAGGCTCTACCACACACGCAGGCACATACATACACAAGCTTGCACACGCACACATACAGGTACCTGTGAGTGGAAGTAAGCCTCAGTCTTCTCCAGTATCTCAGTGAGTTTGGCAAGGCCTCGAGATGGGAGCTGGCAGTATATGGTCCCGTCTGAACACACACTTCTCACCGCCACGTTCATATAGGCACTGTTTACCTACACGGGGAGAGAGAGAACCATGGCTGGGTTAGACATGATCCCATTACACTTATTTAAACATGCGAAGGTGCAATCTGGCATCTGGGAATCTGTTCCATGGTTCATTAAAGTTTGAAAATGGCAAGGCTAATATTTAGATATTACCCAAGATTAAAATAATCATGACTGAAAAACATGGATTAGTACAGTATTGATGAAGGATGCTCAAGAATCTCTTCAACCCACTGACAGCAAATTACAATAACAGTAGCTCACCTGTAGGGGGCTGGCTAGGGTCTTGTCCTGCAGGGCTTTGATACAGGCTGCGTTGATGTTGACATCATCATCCTGCGACGTGTCATACAGGACCACCAATGGGGTCTGCTCTCTCTCCAGGATCTCAGCCAGTAGGATCTTTCCGCTAGCCATGGACTCAAACTTCTTCAGAACAGCAGGTTCCTGGCAGAAAGTCTCCAGACCTGGATAAGGAAACAGAGACAGACAGGCAGACAGACACTTCATTGCGAAGATAGAAAACGGAATCCAACCCTCAACACTATTGTTAAAAAATATATCACTGAAAATTCAAATTAAAAACTCACCAGCCAATTTACACTTGGTGGCCTGGAAAGGCAGCTTGAAAAACGTATCATGCAGCTCAAACACTTTGGCCTTGCTGATGACTTCCGAAAACCCGTGATCCACGTAGTAAACCTACAGATTCGCCAACAGACACAAAAAGTATGTGTGGAAAAAAGCAGAGAGATGCAATTCATTTTCTAAAATGTCAAACCATAAACTCTCATCCAATTCTCAAATCATTAACCTGGCACCATAGATGTGATGTTTAATATGACAAATAACCTAAGCAATAGAAATCCATGTATCTTTAGTCAATTCCATTGTCATATCCAACCAATTGACCTTTGACCTCACCTTGACCTTGTCGGTCATGACCTCTGTGACTTGTGCTCGTAGTATCTCCTCCTCCTCCTCAGCCCTGACGGCTGTCAGCTGACCCGAGGTTGGAGAGGCCAGAGGGGTACGACTGTTGTTGTCTTGGCAACAGTAGAACTCTCTCATCTCGTCCTCCAGAGCCTCCTGGGCCTGGGAGTAACCCTCTCCTATGTACCTGGATCGAGTTAATACACACAGGTACGGGCAGATACACACACACAGACAGAGAAAAAGAGAGGGTGAGAGGGGTTAGGAGCGATTAAGAGGAGGAAGAGAGAGAGAGCGAGCACAAGCACATTTTATGGGACAGCAAAGTCATTTTTGTTTATTTTGAGTGCTGTCAGTCCAGCTCCAACAGCACCAAGGGGCTGGTCAACAAACCATGCCCTGTTCATAATGAACTATAACCAAACAACTGTCCATCAGAGCCAGTACCAATCACCCATAACCAAACAACTGTCCATCAGAGCCAGTACCAATCACCCATAACCAAACAACTGTCCATCAGAGCCAGTACCAATCACCCATAACCAAACAACTGTCCATCAGAGCCAGTACCAATCACCCATAACCAAACAACTGTCCATCAGAGCCAGTACCAATCACCCATAACCAAACAACTGTCCATCAGAGCCAGTACCAATCACCCATAACCAAACAACTGCCATAACAGCCTGTGCCTGTTACAGAGGTTCTTACCGAAGTATGACTCCGTTGGTATTGGTAGCTTCCACCACCAGCACAGAGGGGTACTCCTCCCTTGGGATGAGGAGAGGAGGTACAGCCTGGGTACTGAGCCTCCTCCCTACCTCCTCTCTGGCCCTGCGCTCCTCCACTGACTCCCTCCTGTTGCAGCTCTCCTCCTCCCTGGTCCTCTTGTACAGGATGGCCCTCTTGGGGTTGTCCGGCATGGGGTAGTCTACGGTGCAGAAGTCGGAGAGCAGCGAGAGATTCTCCAGGACGTGTTCGGGGAGTTTTGTCTTGTACGTGTCCAAGTAGAGTTTGGGTAAGGCGTGGGCCCATAGACCGTTGCTGTATTTTACTAGGAGCTCCCCGAGCTTCTGTTTCAAGTCGGGGGAGAGGGTGGAGGGGGAGGCTGGGTGACTGGGGGAGGAGGAAGGGGGGGTGAGGGGGAGAGGGCTCATGGTGGTGGTAGGGGGGCTAGTAGGGGGCTTTGACTGGGGTTTGATGTCCGTGGATGGAGTGAAAGGGGCGGAGGTGGGGGATAGGACTCTGGTAGGGACAGGGGATGGGGTCTGTGTAAGTGTTGGTTGTTTAGCTGGGTACAGGAGTAACTCTTTTGGGTTACTGCTGCAAGGTTTCTCTACCTGAAACAGAAGAGAAGGCCAGACCCTTCTTCAGATACATAGAACCAGCCGATCTAAAACACACTCTAAAACAATAATACAGGAGTAATCAATCATAAAATAGAACATATTTCACCATATGCTATGCAGCTGTGGGGACCTACAGGCTATTTGACTAAGAGAGTATCAACTTTTACAAAAGGTCTAAGATGCAAATATTTTTGCTCATGCAAACCAGATGATTGAATTCCGCATACTGATGAGTATATATCTAACTATAGGAACATTTATTTACTCAATGCACCCCTGTACAATATCAGTATTACACTTTTGCAAACACATTTCATTTATTTATCTTTCCTACATTCATATTCATTAAAATATGTGACCTGTAAATTACGTTTCCAATATAACTTACAGTGCATACGTGTGTCCAGTGCTCCAGATCCTTGAGTGCTTCGCTAGGCAGGTCCTGTTTGTACAGTTCTCTGTAGAGCTGGGGTAACTTAGACACCCAGAAGCCATTACTGTATTTGTTCAGCACCTCTCTGAGACGCCCCTGCACCTGCTGGGGGCTGTAGTTCCCACCGGCAGAGGGGTTGTAGTCCTTGGGGGAGTGCTGCGGCTTGGGCTTCCCAGAGCCAGCACTCTCGTTGAGGTTTGAGGGAGCTGAAGGAGAAAATAAGGGGACGAAGACATTTTAGGTCAAGCGTATGTTGGTTAGGCATGGACGTGTACCAACTTCTACAGGTATATCCTGGTTATTGGGGTGATATGTAATAAATAAGTCAAGTGACTCTGTCCTGACCAGGCAACTAGGGCCCAGAGGAAAAACTCCTGGACCTAAGTAGGTGTAGCTTATCTAAGAACGACGTGTTACATTGCGAGAGACTCTTGGTGTATCAAGGTAACACAAAAAAAACTGTCTGTTTCCTGGACCTGTATCTTATTACTAAGAAGAACATCATGAGTTTGTAGCCTGAAGCTAAACTCTAGCCTGTAATGTTCTTGCTTTGCGATGTGTTGCGTTTAAAAGGACAGTAATTTAAAGGCCAGGAACCAGAGGGGCCAGTCATTCATATGTTAATAACTGCTTGAATAAGGTTCTAGTACCTGGAAAGGCCTCAGATGTAAAGACTCATCTCTGAACGAGGAAATACATCCCTGATTAGAGTGTAAGGATGAAAACAGCCATGCTGTGTACCTTGAAAACCCTTGCTCTTGGACATACACCGAGCCACTTTTACAGAGTACTACTTACAGTTGCTTTGGGTATTCCTGGATAGGTGAGCGTGCACTTCCTTCTGGAACCGTGACGGAAGTGTCATCCTTTTGTCTGACCTACACAAAAGGAAGAGAGAAATAAAGTGTTGACTTTGAGCCATTTGTTTCCTGTTTGGAATCATCATTTCAGTTTGCGTCCCCATTTCTCAACCAAACAGAAACTTTGGTGGAAGAAGCCAGCGAAATCACTCAGTCAACGCAGTCAGTGCTAGACTAGACTATACTCTACAGTATTCTGTACACACTCCATAAACAATACCCCTGTGTTCTAATGTCTAGAGACCTGAGATAGTCTAGAAGCCTCCTCATGGAAGTAGAATAATTCCTAGAACGGTCCCCATTCAAGTCCATGGGTTGGTGAGCCCACCTACAAATACAATTTCTATTGATGGCCTCTCTGATTACACCATACTACCCATAATGCTCTCTGATGGGAGTCTCTCCATCCCAGAATGACCTTAGACAATAGGGACATAACATTATGAATACATACGCTTATACAACTGGGTCGCCGGGCAGAATAGTACTGATGCACCATAAACAGGCCTTTCTTTGGCTGCACAACCCCAGACATACGTAATTGGGGCCAATAGTTGGTCATAACCACATTATGTTGCCTCATTGAGCAGGAAAAACTCCCCTAGTTGTGGCCTATGAGTTTTTTCCTAATCAGGAGAGGGCATATGCTCAAAAATTCTGTCCCCACTGTATATAAAACTGAGATGTGACTTTGACTGAAATCTACATTAAACTATTAGAAAATAAATATTGTAAACTATGCAGGATTGCTATAACTGTTCAATTGTATTAGCCCCAACAGTTAACAGGAAGCCAGACAAACTTTTGAGAGCGGCCAAAATGTGATTGACCCCACAAACCCTCACATACCACCAGTATGTACTTGACAATGGCCAAGCGATCAGTGGCTGCACCACCCAGATTTTCCCTCTAGTTGCAGATAAATGTGTGTTTGTGAGTGTGTATGTGTGTGTGCACTCCTGTGTGTGTGTGTGTGTGTGTGTGTGTGTGTGTGTGTGTGTGTGTGTGTGTGTGTGTGTGTGTGCGTGCTGCTTTGTTTGTGTGCTCCCACGCACGTCCCTCTGCATTTGATCTGAGGCGTCAGATGAAAGTGCCCAGACTGTACTACTACAAATATGCTGATTCATTGGGCTGTTAATCTGTAGTAGAATAGGAGAGGGATTAGCCTGCCTTGTCCCTATGCTTTCAGCCATGTCACTCCGGTCTCTCCTGTGGTCCATTGTCTGGTTAGAGAGCGCCAATGATACACAAAAAAAAGTGTGAGTTGGGGTGAGGTCAGTTGTTTTCATTAGCTAGCTGTTAGCCACATTGTGCTTGAAAAGCGAGAGAGGAGGAGAGAGAGGTGGGAAAGGGAGGGGGTGGGAGAGGGGGGGGGAGCGAGAGAGAGGCTGCTGCATCCCTGGTGCTACTGCTGAATAAGCACAGAGGGGGGGAAGAGACTGAGGGAAGAGAGAGGGGGGAAGAGATGGCTGGCCCCACTAAACTAAACCAACCATTGGGTTCCAGCGCCCTTCATTCACGATTCTATTCTCATTCAGGTCATGCACCAAGGAAGAAAGAAAAAAAAGAGGAGGACAGAGGAGGAAAGAAAGAGAAAGAAAGAAACTGAGAGGAGAGTGACTGACAGATAAATAATCCTTGTCTTAGTTCTTTTTGTCCTTTCATTTCCCTGATTCTTAGACCATGGAACAAAATTCCCCCCCTCACAGTGATGGCAATGCTTCCAAATCAAAGTAATATTTCCTAAACAGAGGAAGAAACTCAAACTATTTACATAACAGCACGACAACCTAAAGGGACCAAATAAGAAGCCCTCATTTTTGGTTCCTAGAGAGTAATTCTACAGAGACAGCATTTTAAACAACCCCAGAGGAAAGTTATTCACACTACTAGGCCCCCAAGGGGAGAAAAGTTTTTTCCCTCCATGATTTTTTATGTAACTAATTTCAGTCATGATTAGAATTAAAAGTGTAGTCTAACCAGTCTAGTCTATGGTTCCCACCAATAACCACTCACCTCTCTGAGGGCACAGAGGACCTCCTGGTGGTAGTGGTGTTCGGATGGGTTGGTTTGTTCTGGTTGGAACTCTGATTAGTCTTCCCTTCTGATTGGGTGTCCCTCATGTCCCTCCCCTGTCTAAAGTCATGTTGGCCCCCTGACCGGCCGCCCCCACCACCTCCACTTCCTCCTCCTCGCCCCACACCACGACCCCTATGGTCTGGCTGTCTTAGGGAGGTTCTGGGCTTGGCTGGGGAGGAGAGAAAGATAGTGATGTCAGGATGATAGGAAATACACACATATACACAAATACATATGTACAGTATATATCCCTCATAAAATCTGGACTTGGAAGCAAGCTCCACTGCTTTTTTTTCCCATTCTGCCCCACCAATCAGGGACTGCTTTAGACCTGGAACACCAGGTGGGTGCAATGAATTGTCAGGTAGAACCAAAAAAAACTGTCGTAATCTGGACCTCAATTTGAATTCATCTGGTATATACTTTACATACATGGATAAGCAATGCGCACACACACACACGCACACACAGTCATCTGCAAAAGGTCAGTTGGCAAGAGGAGAAATAATAAATCTAAACAAGACATTGAAGAAGGGCTGTCTGCCTATCTTTGGGTCAATCATAAAAACAGCCGAGTCACTAATACTGTCACTGTAGATCCCACCATTGTCATTATTATGCCTTGCTGTGCAGCGAATAGACTACATCATAGAATACATCAAGCATTCTGCTAAACACGTGCATGTGACCAATGCATTTGATTTGATACCTTCTAGTTCACTCTGCAATGACTTCATAACTTAAAGCAAGGTTGACAAGTCATAAAACCTTCAGTGCGATCGTCATCCAACTGATGAGATCGTAGATTCCTAATCTGCTCAATCACATCTTCATACTCTTTTTAATTTAAAAAAAAATCCAAGCTCTGATTGGATGCCAGATATTCTACAAAGAATACCCCTGCAGCACTAACATCACATCATACCCATTAACCTAGTTCCGACACCCTATCCAATCCAGAGCCTTCTATTTACATTGTAAAGGCTCTGATCCGATCCAACCCTAGTATGACATCATCAGCCTGAGCACCACTCTGGTAAGAAATCGTCCATATCAGCCCGACCCAGCTGACATGACATCACACAACAAACAGCCCAGATCTAACACACCACACCTCTCAGCCTGACTGTCTCCTCCTCCCTCCCTGCTCCACTGTTCATCCTTTCCGCTCTTCTCTTCCTCCCTTCCACTCCTCTGTAGAACATAGTACTCACCAAGCCTTGCTAATGCTGAGAATGAGACACCACAGCAGCAACCATCGGCAGCCTCCGTATCCCACCGCCTTCACAGATATAGGCTGTAGCTATAGCTAATTACAGTACGCGCTGGCCTGTCTCAATGCATACCAGTGACCCTCCCCCTCTAGGGACATGCCGTCTGAGTTTAGGTGAGGCGACACCGGTGGTGGCGAGACAGAGACGGCAGACACAGCAGCAGTAGCGGCATCACAGTCCCAGATTCCCCTGGTTTTCTGTTTCAGAAAGGATCAATATTACTAGCTGGGATCAGCTCCTGTTCAGGAGATATGAAGGAGAGAGAGAGAGAGAGAGAGAAAGGAAGAGAAAGACGCTGCTGCGTTGGCATGTGAATCAGCACCTCGCCGTTTGCTTCCAAATCCGCTGTTCGCTGCTGCGATGAGACTGCATGAGCTTCTCTCCTCCTCCACCTCTCTCTGTCTGCTTAGACTCCCTCTCTTTCTCCTTCCCTCTCTCCCCCCATCTCTCTTTGTCTCTTGCTCTCCCTCCCTCGCTCTCTCCCACCCGCTCTCTCTCCCTCCCTCCTTTCTCTTCCTCAATCTCCCTTCTCCTCCCTTCTCTCTCTCCCCCTTCACATTTCCTGAACGGGGGCTGATCCCAGCTAAGACTATTGATCCAACCGAGGGTGTCTATACAACGACTGTGTGTGTGTCTCAGTACAGCAACTCGGTGTGTGTGTGTGTGTGTGTGTGTGTAAAGAGTTTCATTCCAAAACACTATATATACACATTTTCTGAAATGTTTGGAAATTTGCTTTTATTGTATAAAGAAATTATGAAAGAGACTGGTGTGTTTTTTCACTATCAAATCATGGAATGGGGTTGTTCAATGATAGATTTTAAACAAACACGTGTCTGTCACTTAATGGTTTCAGAGCGACAAATAATCATGTTTTTTGCAAAATGCTATATATCCGCCTCACTTTCAGAGAAATAAGTAGTACTGCTAGGTTTTACAGTCAAATATAACAAATAACTACATTTTTAATAAAGAACTTTACAAATTATACATTTTAAATAAAAACATTCAATACAGTAATATGAGATCTGTATGTAAAACATTTTCATTTGACATTTTTGTAATTTAGCAGATGCTCTAATCCAGAGCGAGTTACAGTGAGTGCATTCATCTTAAGATAGCTAGGTGAGACAACCACATATCACAGTGAAATATACAGGATACGGACATTCCATTCCAGCTAAACAATGGATATATATAGCATTTAGCAACAAAAATTTTTTTTTCCATACACATCTAAAATCTAGGAATTAAAAATCTGAGAATAGTATTTTACACACAGATGAATGTACCCATAAGCAATCATTTCTGATTTTAAAAAAAAACACAAATGTGAAAAATTGGTGGATATAGCATTTTACAAATAAACTCTTAGTGTGTCTGTGTCGGTAAAGCGTCTGGTCTTGTACGAGGCTTTTATTCTTAGTACCTCTGGACCGGCCCAAAATATCTATAAATTAACTTTCAACCTGTCAACTTAGAATTGTATATCAAGTACATACATTGTCCTACATCATTGTCCCATTGCAAACTCGTGTAGGGCATTGAGTTCAGGCGTATTCTAAAAACAAGCTCAAGTGTCTGTGTAATTTGATAAGTTAACTGAATGTTCCCGTTTTGATCCAAAAGGTGGCATTCCATGGAACCAGTATGAGGTGAAATCTTAGTTTCAAAACACTTGAATTTCACCTCTCTGCTAACACAATAAAAGGCATTCAGTGACAGTCACATAAGCCTCTTCTATTCAGATAAGACCCAATTTGCCATTCTATAGGTCTACAAGTCTAATGGTTATGGAAAAAGCAGATGGATTTAGGCAGTCAGACAGAACACACACACACACACACACACACACACACACACACACACACACACACACACACACACACACACACACACACACACACACACACACACACACACACACACACACACACACACACACACCTTACCGTTGAGGACGAGAGGGGCGGCAGGCTTCACTCTCATCTGACAGTTGACCATTTGGGGTCGTCCAGTCTTCTTCGAGGTACGCTGGCGAGCCACCAGCTTGGCGACGTGGGCAGTCTCACCAGAGACCGAGGCGAAATACACCATCTGGAGAGGGAAGAGAGAACACCCCCCACACACACAAAGATGCACACACGCAGACACACACACACACACAACAGTTAGCTAATAGCTACATTATCAGCCTGCATTAACTTTTTAACTGGTAATTAGGGGATAATTAGAACGCTTGAACTGTTCATTTTATCCAGTTGCTGGCTAGCTGGAAAATGACGTTTTCAAAAGTCAATGATTCTGAACGATTAGCATCCAGATGGTGTGAGCTAAAGAGTGTTTGTACCCTGTGGTACCCCACTCTCAGTGTCTTTGTATGTGTGTGTCTGTTCATCCATACATCTCTCTGTTTATATATATATATATATATATATATATATATATATATATATATATATATATATATATATATACACTCCCTCTCCTCACCTCCCCAGAGCGGTTGCGCTCCATGCGGACCACACTGGGCATGCTGTGCAGCAGAGCGTCCAGGTTGCCATGACCCATCTGCTTATGAGGGATCTGTTCACCAGTCAGATCCTTGTATTCAGACTGGAGGCGGGACAAAGACACCCCGGGTCCGCTCTTATTGGCCGTCAGTACCTCCCGTAACATCTTCTTCACCAGCTCTACGTCTGCCATCTAGATAGAACACAAAACAAGGGCATTTTATACACGACCATTTCTATTTTATTTTACCTGGTTGTCCCATTGAAGTCAAAATACCTCTTTTTCAAAAGGAGGGATAGAGGCCAAGAGGGAAGAGGCCTGGCAAACTGGTTGGTAGCACTTTACATTATAGCAAAGTGGAAATAACATGGTAATAGTTGCTATGGTAACGAAGCTATAGTTGTAGGTCTATGTTTCTGTACCTGTCTTTGGGGACAATACAGATTTGTTGTATTAAAAAGGATTGGTCCATTGGGTCAGGGGTGCCTTGTCAAACAGGTTTCTCATCACTGATCTGAGAAAAGAGCAGGATCTAGAGTTTCTCTGGTGGGTTCCAGTCTGTTTTTGTTGAAACAGACTGGCACCGGGCCCTCCAGTTTGTAAAAGTTCAGTGAAGTTTAACCTCAGTATAAACATCAAGTTCAATATCTGACATTGACAAATGCAAAACAAAAATATATAATAATATATGTTTATGATACAATTAGAAACGGTCTAAATACAACTTTTGTAGCCTATAACCGAATCATGTTAAAAACTAAAATCATAGCCCCACATTGTAAACTAATATCAGGTAAACATAGAAAGCAGTCTCTATATTGAAAGCAACTTAAGCAAATACCTTATTATTATTTTAACTAGTTACTGCAGTCAACATGTTGACTTTCTCTCATGATGGTCAAATTAAGTTTCACTATTACATTTCACTGTAATCGAGGGCATTCAGTTTCGTGTATAACTTCAGCACACTGCACAACGCCCCAATCTGGAATTTGCAGTGTATGCAGTTTGATTTAGCTTCAAATAGATATTTGTAGAGTCGTTTTATCGCAAGAGGATTTTGTGTTTATTTTCTATTATTTGATTTCATATAACATACAGACAGTTCTCGAATTTGGCACAGAAAGGCACGCCCTCAATTTTCTCCAGCAACTTTCTTTTACGCTCTCTCGACTTTTTGTAAATACTGTAAACCTAAAGACATATTACTAAATAGGTCTATGACTTAAGAAGTGGGTCTAAATGCAAAATAAAATGTGGATGAAAACCAGATATGTCAACATGATAAATTGTTTATAATAGGTCAGTGAACGCGTCTCTCTGCCCAGGATTTCCTCTCCACAGAGAACAAGTGGTGACGTAATATGTCACATCCATACCCTCCATGCCAACGGAGAATTAGATAAAGTTGACGCTCTATTCGCGGACATTAACAACCGAAAAAGCAAAGGATTTATTGGGATAAATTAGGCTGTAAAATACAATCTAAATTCTAAATGTGCATTTGCAACTGTCACCACAGCAACAAGCCCCAAGTGTCATGTCAAGCGACGTTGCGCTCTATCGAGTTCCGTACTCATGTCACTACTTTGGGGGCACTCAAAGAACGCTTATCCAAAGCGTTCACCTCCAACAAATAGGCTAATATCAAACTGAAATCGTTAAATTTTTTGTGAAATAATTCAATAATCACACATTCAATAAACTCTTACCTTGCTGGGAAGGAATACGGGGGATGGTGACCCGGTTAATTTATTCACGACCTGCTCGTCACACTCCCTTAAAGTCTAACCCTGACTGCTCAGAGCTGTCCCTTCTCTCACTCAACGCTGCGCTCGAACCAAGCCAAGCGTCTCCCAGTCGTCCGGTTTGTGGTTGGTGTAGCCACGTGTGTGTCGTGAACAACATTAGCGTGAGCAACAACGGTGGAATCGGCGATTTGCATTCAAAATAAAAGTCCCCCATTGAACTGACGCAAACGGATAAAAATATGGCAAACGTGCCACAGTTGGACTAGATCATGCTAAACAAGGGTTTAATGTTGTTATTTAAATTAAACAGAAGAGAATTATGCCTCATCCGTGATGTTATTGGCTAACTTCATGTGATTGGCCAACTTCCCAGCTTTGCACAGGAGGCGATGAAACATGGTTTCCACTAGCTTCCATAGCCACAAAGTCAGATTCCAAAGCCATAGTCAAAATTGGCTACAAAAATATAGCTTTTTAGTCTTAGGGTTAGGCATAAGGTTAGCAGTGTGGTTAAGGTTAGGGCTAAGGTTATTGTTAGGTTAATAAATTGTAGTAATGGGCAGGGTTTATGACTTTGTGGCTATGGAAGCTAGTGACGACCATGAAACATCGGAAGCCATTCATTTTCAATGGGGGAAAGCGAAGTGGGCGGGGGACCATTGGGCAATGCAAGCATGGGCGCAAGAGCGTCAACACGGCGGGACCTAAGTTGGGGAAAGCTGAAATGTATGCAAGTACTCAACAATATCGCGGCACCATTGACCAATCAAAGCTCACTATACCTGCCAGCCCCTACTGGATTGGCTGTTGATACCTAGTAGCCGTAGGCTACCTAGTATTCTTGTTAGTTTACTAGCACCCGCATGAGGGCGAAGCTAGCGTGGACCTCCCTAAAAATATGCCACTTCAATACAGCTACAACTGGAAGTGACTTTTCTTAGCAGGTTAGGAGAGCATTTTCACTAACCTTAAATCTAACCCTTTTCCTAACCTTAACCTAATTCTCCTAACCTGCTACGTTAATTATCCTAACCTGCTACCTTAATTTACCTAACCTGCTCCGTAAATTACTCTAACCTGCCACGAAAAAGACACTTCTGGTCATAGCTGTATTCAAGTGGCGTTTTTTGGGGGGGAATCTCAAGCTAGCATAGAGGCGAAGCGAGAGGGTCGAAAATAAGTGTTAACAAGTGAGGAGTTTTTGTATGGGGGGCAATGAGAGAGTGTAGAATTTGCTAAAGTGAATTGCTATGTTGATAGGTGAGGCTTATTTGATCTAGAAGTTTCATAATGCTTAGGTTGTTATGAGTGTACTGATATGAAACTTTGAGAAAAACTATTTTATATCGGAGTTGTGCCTGTTGTTCACACACGTCCTCTCATTGGCTAAAATATTCCCACCTGATCGCCTCCTCCTGTGTGCCTTTTGCGGACATGTATTTCCATTGTTAGAGCAGTCAGTCAACCATCTTCTCAATATAATAGATCATCTTTGTTATTGTCCATTTTACACTGAAGAAAAATATAAACGCAACATGCCACAATTTCATAGATTTTATTGAATTACTGTTCATATAAAGAAATCAGTCAATTGAAATGAATTCATTAGGCCCTAATCCATGGATTTCACATGACTGGGAATACAGATATGCATCTGTTTGTCACAGATCCCTTAAAAAAAGGAAGGGGCGTGGATAAAAAAACAGACACTATCTGATGTGACCACCATTTGCCTCATATAGTGCGACACATCTCCATCTCATAGAGTTGATCAGGCTGTCGATTGTGGCCTGTGAAATGTTGTCTCACTCCTCTTAAATGGCTGTGAAAAGTTACTGGATATCGGTGGGAACTGGAACGTGCTGTCGTACACGTCGATCCAGAGCATCCCTAACATGCTCAATGGGTGCCATGTGAGTATGCAGGCCATTGAAGAACTGGGACATTTTCAGCTTCCAGGAATTGTGTTCAGATCTTCAACGACATAGTGCGGTGCATTATCATGCTGAAACATGAGGTGATGGCGACGGATGAATGGCACAACAATGGGCCTCAGGATCTCGTCACTGTATCTCTGTGCATTCAAATTGCTACCAATAAAATGCTATTGTGTTCATTGTCCATAGCTTATGCCTGGCCATACCATAACCATACACACTGTCTGCCATCTGCCCGGTACAGTTGAAACTTGGATTCGACCATGAAGAGCACACTTCTCCAGTGCGCCAGTGGCCACCGAAGGTGAGAATTTGCCCACTGAAGTCGGTTACGACGCTGAACTGCAGTCAGGTCAAGACCCTGGTGAGGATGACGGGCAAGCACATGAGCTTCCATGAGATGGTTTCTGACAGTTTGTGCAGAAATTCTTTGGTTGTGCAAACCCACAGTTTCAACAGCTGTCCAAGTGACTGGTCTCAGGTGATTCTGCAGATGAAGAAGCCGCATGTGGAGGTCCTGGGCTAGCGTGGTTACACGTGGTCTGGAGTTGTGAGGCAGGTAGTACATACTGCCAAATTCTCTAAAACAACTTATTGTAGAGAAATGAACAGTACATTCTCTGAGAACAGCTCTGGTGGACATTCCTGCAGTCAGCATGCCAATTGCACGCTCCCTTAAAACTTGTTGTGTAACAAAACTGCACATTTTAGAGTGTCGTTTTATTGTCCCCCGCACAAGGTGCACCTGTGTAATGATCATGCATTTTAATCAGCTTTTTGATATGCCACACCTGTCAGGTGGATGGATTATCTTGGCAAAGGAGAAATACTCACTAGCAGGGATTTAAACAAATTTGTGCACAACATCTGAGAGAAATAAAGCTTTTTGTGGGTATGGAAAATGTCTGGGATCTTTTATTTCAGCTCATGAAACATGGGATCGACACTTTACATGTTACATTTATATTTTTGTTCACGTTAACATGCGGATAATATTCAGGACATCAGTACAGATAGATAGCAATAAAAACTGTAACATTGAGGCACAGAATAAGTTAGAGGAAAAACAAAAACAAATGGAGGAACTTATTCAAGGAAGATCAAGTGTAATATATTATTAAAAATTAAGCGAACTGGATGGGATATGAGTAAAAATGCACCAAATTATTGTTATATCTTCAACATAGAAATGCTACTAAACAATATTTTGAAAAAGGAGGCAAAGTATTTTAAGCATATGTTTTAATTTCAGTCTGCTGAAGTTAATTGTAAGGATTTTATTTATTAATAGTGTAAAATTAACAGCTGTACAGAAAGACATACAGAGGAGGAACTTCTAGATGCAATTAAAGCCTTCAAGTCCGGAAAAACGCAAGGGGTTAATGGCATATCAGTTGAGGTATATCAAATATTGTTTGATGTACTCAAAGGACCATTATTAGCATGTTTTAACTACTTCTATAAAAATTGTAGAATATCAGATACTCAGCAAGAAGGTCCGATTTCACTATTGCTGAAACAGGACAAAGGTGGTAAATATAAAAAGTCCACCTAAAAAATTGGACGCCACTTACACTTCAGTGTTGTGATGCCAAAATTCTAGCAAATTGCATAGTGCATAGAATTAAAAAGGTAATGTCAGATATTATTCATCCTAATCATGTCACATGGAATGACGCTGAAGAGACTAAGCAGATACGGGGAGTAAAACATTTAATAAATAACGGACATGGAACGAGGCAGGAACAGCGTCAGCAAACAGCTAACACAAACAAAAGACAATCATTGCAGAAGCGGGGAACAGAGCTGGGGAACTGACAAATATAGGGGAGGTAATAACAAGTAATGAGTGAGTCCAGGTGAGTCCAATATTGCTGATGCGCGTGATGAGGGAAGGCAGGTGTGCGTAATGGATGGAAGGAGTACGTGATGCAGGGCAGCCTGGTGGCCTCAAGCGCCGGGGGGGGAGAGCGGGAGCAGACGTGACAGTACCCCCCCTCTTGGGGCACCACCCGGCGTCCCACCTGGGCGAACCGGCCGAGACATGGGCACTGGACAAGCCGGTTGGGGCGTGAGAGCCCAATGAACCGGCAGGAAAGTGAGAGCCTGGCGAGCCGGCTGAGGCATGGAAGCCAGACGTTCCGGCTGAGGCAAGACACCTGTCGATCCCGCTGCAGAGAGGGAGACGAAGATCCAGTGGAGTGTGACGTGGGATGGGAAGCCGCCGAGCCAACGAGGCAAGGAAACCTCTCGAGCCAGCCAGGGCGTGAAAGCCCGATGGGCTAGCTTAGGCACCCCCAGTTCCATCGGCGGCGGAATCCACCTCGACGTCACCAACAAAACAAAAAATAAACCCAAAAAACTCCTGGACTGGCTGGGTGAACAAGAACTGACGATCCGGTTGAGGCCCGACCTGAGATGGATGCCATCCGAGCCAACCGGGGCAAGGAAACCTCTCAAGCCAGCTATGGCGTGGAAGCCCGACGAGCTGGCTGGTAACCCCGGTTCCATCGGTGGCAACCCAGAGCTGGTGTGGGGTGTGGGGGTGCTTTGCTGGTTACACAGTCTGTGATTTATTTAGAATTCAAGGCACATTTAACCAACATGGCTACCACAGCATTCTGCAGCGATTCGCCATCCCATCTGGTTTGCACTTAGTGGGACTATCATTTGTTTTTCAACAGGACAATGACCCAACACACCTCCAGGCTGTGTAAGGGCTATTTGACCAAGAAGGAGAGTGATGGTGCAGCATCAGATGACCTGGCGTCCACAATCACCTGACTACAACCCAATTGAGATGGTTTGGGATGAGTTGGACCGCAAGGTGAAGGAAAAGCAGCCAACAAGTGCTCAACTTATGTTGGAACTCCTTCAAGACTGTTGGAAAAGCATTCCAGGTGAAGCTGGTTGAGAGAATGCCAAGAGTGTGCAAAGCTGTCATCAGAGCAAAGGGTGGCTTTTTGAAGAATATAAAATCTAAAATATGTTTTGATTTGTTTAAAACTTTTTTGCTAACTACATGATTCCATATGAATTATTTTATAATTTGTATGTCTTCACTATTATTCTACAATGTAGAAAATAGTAAAATTAAAGTAAACCCTTGAATGAGTAGGTGTGTCCAAACTTTTGACTGGTACTGTATACATGAGGGATACAACCATCCCATCTCTGCAGATTTTGCTGCGAACATACAGAATCAATAGATAACTTGTTTTGCTACAGCCTACAGTATATGTAGCTTGTTTTTGTTCACAGGTTCAGGAATGGCTGAAGAATTGAAATATTTACTTGAAGCTAACTCTGCAAATTGCACTTCTGGGTGATTTGAAATTCATAGTCAATCAATCAATAATATAATAATACTCTTAGCAAAAATGTTTAATTTACCATCTGTAGAATCTAAGACAATAGAAAAGATACCTAATGTAAAATATACTGTGTCCGTTAAATGTATATATTATGTATAAACTGAAAGTAGAAGCCTAAGTATTGTTGACCATTAGTTTACTCCAATTACTGGAGGGTTGGTAGGGTTAGGGGAAAATAATATAGAAGGAATATATACATTATATACCCCAAAAAATATGGGGGATTGGAAAGGATGCAAACCATTACATTGATAAAAGCCACAATCTATCAGCAATATTAAAGCTGATCTACCCCCTTTAAAATAATATGGAATATTCCGAATTTGATTTTATATTAAAAACTATTTAAATAGGGTAAAAAATTAAAAACATTTTTTTTTAAATTATATTTTCTGCATATAATTACCAACATTTGGTCGGAAATTTGTTAGTCAATTTGTTTATAATTAGATACATGCAGCTTTTCTTCTGTCATTCCTTGATGCTCTAGAATACTAAATATAGCCTTGGTCACCAGAATAATGTAATAAATTGAAAGAATGAATGCATCATCAACAATATAGTTGACATCAATACATTTTGGGACCAGGGAGATTTTCCGTGCCAAATTTTCAAATGACATCAGTTTGTTGACCAGTTTTAAGGAAATGAAAAGCTGTGAAAACTATCCAACATGTTTCTGATAGTTTCTGGACTGCATCTTTAATTTTATAATAGGCTTCAGTTACTATTCCAACTATCAGGGATAAGCAACATAAGTGGTTGCTTAGGGCCCCCGGCCGCTAGGGGCCCCTCAACCCAGACATTTGTTTTTACTGTTGAGAGTTAGAATAGAATAGAAGAATACAGGTGCAAGTTTGACATCTGGTTGTGCATCAGCATTTTTTCTCTTTGTTTTGTCAGTCACTGACTACATTTTTAGATTGGTAAGTTAGGCTAGCCAGTTATCTAGAATTGCAGGAAATTAGCTTTAAAACTGCTAAAATGTCTCTCCACCCCATTGCAAAATAGGTAGAATTGCATGAAATTAGCTTTAAAATGGCAAAAATGGCTCTCTGCCACATGGTCAAATTAGTATAATTGTATGAAATGTGTTATACAATTGCTAGATTCTCTCTCCACCCATGGCAAAAATGTTTAGAATTGCTGGAAATGAACTTTAAAACATACATTTATCTCTCTGTCACCAAGAGGGGTGCCCTCAACCAAATCTTGCTTAGGGCCCCCAAAAGGCTGCCAGCTTTTACTGTTCCCATCTGAACTTTAAAGGTAATAGCCTTATTATGCAAAACTGAGCCTGCAAAGTCTTCGCGAAAAAACAACAGTAAATGGGATAAGATGTTGACATGCCACAGTATCCAGTCTAAGGCGTCTTATTCGGGTTTCTCAAAACTGGGATAGGAGCTTATTCGTGTTATTGTAAACGGGATATGATGATTATGCATCAACTTAAAAACCGAATACTTGAGTATAACAGGATATCGGTGTGCATGTAAATGTGGTGAAGGATTTATTATAGGTGATTTATTCCATGTAGGTCTACTTTGGTTTTCTTCATCGGTACGCCCATGCTACAATTGTTTTTGAGTGAGAAAAAAAAACACTAGGCAGTGTAGGCTATTTCTCGCAGTTTCTGTCTCTCTCTATTTCTTATAGAGAGCTGAGAGCTCAACATTGAATATCTTCAGTGGAATGTTTCAGTTGGTACTTCAGATGGAAGGATTGGGCTACACTGCATAGGGTCAAGTTGCACTACAGCTGAGCTACAGACACTCAGTCTTTCTCTTTTTTCTCCCTCACATTTCTCACATAGTTCTGTGCTGCTGCACTCTGCTCCTTCCTGACTGGAATCTCTCCAGAACCAGATGGTTAGATAATTATTGGACTGGAATGCATGTTAAAGTTAAAGTCCTCTCATGCCAAGTGGGTTGGGAGGTTATAAGAGAGCTCGAATTAAATTTCTATTTGTCATTTTGATTTTATTCACTAAATGTTATCTAATGTTATCTCCAGAGTGTTAGCCTGAGGTTGAAGCCCTATGAAAGTGTAATAACATACTGGATGCCATTTAAATAGGCTAGTCACCTCTAACTCCAAAGAGCCTGTCAGACCTTTACAAATTACAGTCACGCTAACATTCAAGGTTCATCATAGAGGGCCTTTTAACAGCCAACAGTCAATTGCAACCCATCAATCAAATGTATTTATAAAGCCCTTTTTACATCAGCAGTTGTCACAAAGTTCTTACACAGAAACCCAGCTTAAAACCCCAAAGAGCAAGCAATGCAGATGTAGAAGCATGGTGGCTAGGAAAAAAACCCTTAGAAAGTCAGGAACCTAGGAAGAAACTTAGAGAGGAAACAGGGTCTGAGGAGTGGCCGGGTCTGTGCCGGGTCTATGCCGGGTGCCAATCTGAGATAGCCTACCAATTAATTTAATAAAATGCTCTGAATATCTTTTGCATCTGAGTAATTAATGGTGACCCACACAACTACCTGTTAGCCAACATATGCAATTTAATCAGAATGGGCAAAAGTCAATCCCATTTTTTTTAATAGACATTTACCTTATCTATTATAATGTATTGATCATCTGTGTGGCAAACCACTACAAATATTTGAATCAGTTTTGTTTCTGAAATTAGGTTTTAATTATTAATGACCACCTTCTGAAGTAGACAAACTTGTTTTGAAAGAAATGTATAAAAAGTTAGGCTATTATTTTGTTGTGCTCTGTGCTATGTGCTATGTGCTATGTGCCCATGAGCACAAGTTGAGTGTGTCACGTTAGCTACTCTCCCCTTATTTCACGCCAAAAACAGTTTGAAAATGTTTGCTGATGTTTGTTTATGTTGCTAGCAATTTCAGGCACATTTTCCCCACATTTGTATATACAATATCACACGCGAGAAGAACGTTTAACAACATTTATTTATACTTTCTATCGCCAACCTGTGTACTCACCAAAAATTTTGGAAAATGTCCCCCTCATGCCATCTTACCATTGAAAAAAAGGAACATAAGTGTCTGTCCTATATGTAGGCGATGTAAGAAAGCTCAGGAAATATTTGAGTTTTTTCTGACACATATATAACCCCTTATTTTTGTTGGCACAAAACTACCTCCATACTTCCATTGGTTTTGTATGGATTAAGCTCAAACGAGTACCTTGACACTTGTGGGGGTCCTAGAGCAAAATGGAGAACACTAGGAGGGCATTAATCAGAGAGGCAACAAAGATACCAAAGATAACCCTGAAGGAGCTGCAAAGCTCCACAGTGGAGATTGGAGTATCTGCGCTATGTCTGGCGCAAACCCAACACCTCTCATCACCCCGAGAAAACCAACTGATGTTTTTCATCGGCAGGTACTGGGAAACTGGTCAGAATTGAAGGAATGATGGATGGCGCTAGATAGAGGGAAATTCTTGAGGGAAACCTGTTTCAGTCTTCCAGAGATTTGAGACTGGGATGGAAGTTCGCCTTCCAGCAGGACAATGACCCTAAGCATACTGCTAAAGCAACATTCAAGTGGTTTAAGGGGAAACATTTAAATGTCTTGGAATGGCCTAGTCAAAGCCCAGACCTCAATCCAATTGAGAATCTGTGGTATGACTAAAAGATTGCTGTACACCAGCAGAACCCATCCAACTTGAAGGAGCTGGAGCAGTTTTGCCTTGAAGAATGGGCAAAAATCCCAGTGGCTAGCTGTGCCAAGCTTATAGAGACATACCCCAAGAGACTTGCAGCTGTAATTGCTGCAAAAGGTGGCTCTACAAAGTATTGACTTTGGGGGTGGGTGAATAGTTATGCAAGCTCAAGTTTTCAGTTTTGTCTTATTTCTTGTTTCACCCAAAAAAATATTTTGCATCTTCAAAGTGGTAGGCATGTTGTGTAAATAAAATGATACAAACCCCACAACAAATCGATTTTAATTCCAGGTTGTAAGGCAACAAAATAGGAAAAATGCCAAGGGGGTGAATACTTTCGCAAGCCACTGTATCAAGAGAACGCCGCTGGTCATTCCTACTGCCTCTGATCTGGCGGACTCACTAAACACATGCTTCATTTGTAAATGATGTCTGAGTGTTGAAGCGTGCCCCTGGCTATCCGTAATATTTAAATGGTGCCGTCTGGTTTGCTTAATATAAGGAATTTGAAATGATTTATACTTTTACTTTTGATACTTAAGTATATTTAAAACCACATACTTTTAGACTTTTACTGGGTGACTTTCACTTTTACTTGAGTAATTTTCTATTAAGTTATCTTTACCTTTACTCAAGTATGAAAATTGGGTACTTTTCCACCACTGCATAGGCGAATGTGGTGGATTGAGATGCAGCCCATACAAAAAACCTGATGCTCAAAGGGATATTCAATGTCTGCTTTTTTTATTGTTACCCATCTACCTATCGGTTCCCTTCTTTGTGAGGCATTGGAAAACCTCCCTGGTCTTTGTGGTTGAATCTGTGTTTGAAATTCACTGCTCGACTGAGGGACCTTACAGATAAGTGTATGTGTGGGGTACAGAGTCAATAAAAAATTGTGTTAAACTCTATTATTGCACAGAGTGAGTCCATGCAAATTAAATGACTTGTTAAGCACATTTTTACTCCTGAACTTATTTAGGCTTTCCATAACAAAGGGATTGAATACTAATTGATAAAAGACATTTCAGCTTTTCATTTTTATTAATTTGTAAAGATTTTTTTATTTTTATAATTCCACTTTGACATTATGGGGTATTGTGTGTAGGTCAGTGACAAGGCAAGAGCTGTGAATACTTTCTGAAGGCGCTGCATATGGTCCTTTGTACCTCTGTTGGTAGATTTACATTTACATTTTAGTCATTTAGCAGACGCTCTTATCCAGAACGACTTACAGTAGTGAATGCATACATTTCATACAATTTCATACATTTCATACATTTTTTTTCTGTGCTGGCCCCCCATGTCAATCGAATCCACAACCCTGGCATTGCAAATACCATGCTCTACCAACTGAGCTACAGGGAAGGCACTTGTATTATATTCTGTATATGAACCAGAAAAAAGGAGCGGGTGAGATGTCTCACTTCCTCTTCTGTCTCTGGTACTCCACCGTGGTTTTGTCACGTGCACATAGTTATCCATCCAGCAGGTGTGCGTGATTAGAATGGTAGGTCTACTTGTTTTTTATGTTTTATGTTTTATGTTTACATTATGTGATATCATGTCCATAGTGGTATTCTACGAAGCAAGCTAGATCTACTCAGGCAAATCTTGGCACATGTCATTAAACGACAGAGTGATGTACAATGTGAAACTGTGCAGATGTGCGTTCTTCTACAGCTAGGCTAGATATAACAGGCACAAAGTACGTGAGGATGGCTGGGGGTTGGATCATTTTGCACTGGTGTTTTTTTTTTAAAGAAACGAAATATGCTTCTCTGCATTGCTGCTAAAAACAGTGTAAAAGATTGAAAGGAATGTGAGTCTTATCCAGTACATTTAGTTATTGCTTGCTTTTCTAGTCTACCAACCTTGCCACATGCATGCCAGCTAAAATAGTTTGACAATCTAGCTACTCTGACTTGATTGATAGCCTGAAATGGCTAACTTCATAAAATGTCTAGGTGGCTAGTAGTATTACAGAGAAACATCAACCAAAAATATGATTACTGTTTATTAAATATTTTTAACAGGATCAATCTGAGGGGGCACGTGCCCCTGTGCCCCCAATGGGGATGACGCCTCTGCAATTGTTAATGCAGTCTTTGATGTGCTTTGGTGTGCTTATCAAATCATGACCACTTTTTCCCACTCCTTTCACTCTTTCTTGTTGCGTTGTGGCCATATACATAGAATCCGTAGAAGGGATTTGGAACCTCTAACCCTGGCAATTTGACTGAAGAATGGCTACCAGTCTTGACTTGATTGCGAACTGCAATCTATGGATTAGGCCCATATGTCTATGTTTGGTTGCGGCTGTCAGTTTGCCTTTTGCAAATTTCAAAATACAATCACGTGAAAAATGTACAGTTTGGTAAGCAAATGCTGTCATTACTAAATGTGTAATGTGATAGGCATTTTAAAGGGATACTTCAGGATTTTGGCAATGAAGCCCTTTATGTATTTCCCCAGAGTCAGATGAACTTGTGGATACCATTTTTATGTCTCTGCGCAATGTCATTAGTGCAATGACTGGAAGTCTATGGTAACTGCTAGCATGCTAGTTGAAACCATAGACTTCCAGTCATTGTGCTATAACTTTCTTCATACTGGATGCAGAGACATAAAAATGGTATCCATGAGTTCATCTGACTCTGGGGAAGTAGATAAAGGATTTGATTGCCAATATCCTGAAGTATCCCTTTAACATAAAACACCCCAAAAACATTTGATGAATGAAATAGTGAATCAGTAGTCTTCCTCAAATAAAGGTGATGATGACACAATCTTTGTGAGAGGGAGGGCATCTGATTTCATTGGTCCTCAACTTCCCAGCTAGCAATTCTATTGAGAGAGAACGTTTTTGTAATCTTACCCGTAATGTTCCTCTAATGTTTGAGTGTCCAGTTTTCCGTTAGTTAGGGGAACATTCTATCTATGTTAGTGAGAACCTTTTTCGCATGGTTTGGTGTTAAAGTTAGAACATTCCCTTAATGTCAAACAGAACTTATCTAGAACCTGTTTACAATGTTCTCAGAATATAGAACGTTAATGTTCTAGACGCATTTAATGGGACCTTGCAATAACATTAATGTGTCCAGTTTTCTGAGGGTTAGGAGAATATTCCATCAACGTCCCACCAAACATACACACAACATGGTTACCATGTTCTCAGAATAAAATATATTAATGTGCTAGACGCGTATCATGGGACGTTGCAAGAACATTCGTGTCCGGTTTTCTGAGGGTCCCACCAAACATACACAGAATATGGTTGCCATTGAATAGTTTGGGGTAGGCCTCGTCTCAGAGGAATGCTCCTCAGAGCCAGATGCTGATGACATGTTGCACTCTGCTGGGCAGCTGGCATCGAAACCCTCCCCCGCTGGGAGAACGGGGATCTGAAGATGGTCCTTTAGTTGGTGGTGGTGGGGAGGTGGAAGGTAATTCAAAGACTGTTGCTGCAAAACAGCAAGTGAGAGACAGAAGGGGTGAGTTGGCATATAAATACTCCCATAGACAGGGGTGTAAAGTACTTCATTAAAAATACTTGAAAGTACTACTTAAGTATTTTTTTTTCAGTATCTGCACTTTACTATTTTTTATCAACTTTTACTTTTTACTCCATAACTTTTCCCTGACACCCAAAAGTACTCATTACATTTTGTATGCTTAGCAGGACAAGAAAATGGCCAAATTCACACAGAGAACATCCCTGGTCATCCCTACTGCCTGATCTGATGGACTCACTAAACACATGCTTTGTTAGTAAATTATGTCTGAGTGTTGGAGCGCGCACCTGGCTATCCATAAAAGAGGTGACACTCTTATGAACACGTACATGTTGGTTGTTTTGCTCTAGGACTCACACAGGCCTTACGAGATTCGTCTGAAGGTCCCCAATATCAGTTGAAAAAATAAATGGTAGTACACTATATTGAGACTGTTTAGTGCCAAAAATAAGGGTTTAAATACATGTAAATATATATATATATATATATATTTCCTGATCTTTCATATAGCTCTCAGATATAGGACAGACACTTTAGAACAAACTTTCTTTTGATTTTTGAGACTGTTTTTCCATGTAGGGAATCTGTTATATATTCAATATGTTTTTCAATATGGGTTAAATAGCAGTAAGGGCTAGATACTAGGCAGTAAGGCCTAGTAAGGGAAGACCCCCATGAAATGGACAAAAATTAATGGCAACTTATTGGCATTGGTCGAACCATATACACAATCGCAAATACCACTCAAATGGGCGGCAGTTCATCAAAACCATATTGCAACCGGAACATTACAAATGCCAAGTGTAAGAGCGCGCTCCACCGTAGATTTTCAAATTGGAAATGGTCACAGAGTCGGGTCCCAAGGGTGAAATTTTGAATTTTTGGACAATGTTTTGCCGATTATATATATGTAGTAACTGTATGGACATACATTTGTCTTATTTTATTGAGTTTGTCCATAAGGCCTATGTTTTGTCCATTTGCCATATATGATCATAGGCAGTCGGCTTTCGAACCCAAAAGTCAGTGAACCATGTCCAAATGGCATAAGAAATGTCCAAATGGCATATATAAGTATTGAAAGTACCAAATCAGGATGTTATGTCCAACTGCCATATATGATCATAGGAAGTCAGCCTCCAAACCCAAATATCAGTGAACCATGTCCAAATGGCATAAGAAATGTCCAAATGGCATATATACTGACCAAATTATATATATCCATATGTTAAGCCCTGAATCAACCTAGAATGTCTATTTGTCATGTTTGATCATAGGAAGTCATAGGAAGTAAGAATTTCTCGTTGATGTTGATTCAGCAGGTCCATTTCGTGATGGGGAGTCCTTATGGATATACATTGGCAATGGACACTGTCAATTTGCAGAAGAGCATATTCACACTGACAATATAGCATATGTGTGATGGACACTGTCCAATTGTTCGTTGGTGTTGGTGTTGATTTCAGCCTGTCCATTTGGTGATGGAAAATCCCTCATTAAATACATTGGAAATGTACAATTGTACACTGTCCATTTGCAATGTCTTACAATGGGCATTTACCATCCTGAATTGGCCATGCTCTAATATACTGCAGAAATGCCCAATAGACTGGCTCGTTGAACTCAGGATGGACGAGCAGTGATAGTGGTTCCTCTTCATCGCTCGGTGGTGCAATGAGAGAAATTGAAAAACGTCTAAAATGACCAGGGATGCCCCCCATTGGCAGGACCCGGGTAGGGAGTGCGCCCTACCCGGCCATGGACCCCTAGTACCCCCCTGAAGCCATTTAGAGCCATATTAAAAATCGCTCCTGGTAACCCGTTCAATAACCAGGTGCACGGCTATCCATTTGCAATGTATTACAATGGGCATTTATATTCACAAATTGGACATGCTCTAACATACTGCAGAAATGCCCAATTGACAGGCTCGTTGAATTCGGGATGGCCGAGCAGTGATTGTGGTTCCTCTCCATCGCTCGTTGGTGTTGATTTCAGTCTGTCCATTTGGTGATGGAAAATCCCTCATTAACCTCTCTGGGGCAGGAGGGACGAATTCGTCCGACCTACGTAACAGCCAGTTGAATCCTGTGGCGCGATTTTCAAAACCTTTGAAATGCTATTACTTCAATTTCTCAAACATATGACTATTTTACAGCTATTTAAAGACAAGACTCTCATTAATCTAACCACACTGTCCGATTTCAAAAAGGCTTTACAACGAAAGCAAAACATTAGATTATGTCAGCAGAGTACCAAGCCAGAAATAATCAGACACCCATTTTTCAAGCTAGCATATAATGTCACAAAAACCCAGAAGACAGCTAAATGCAGCACTAACCTTTGATGATCTTCATCAGATGACAACCCTAGGACATTATGTTATACAATACATGCATGTTTTGTTCAATCAAGTTCATATTTATATCAAAAACCAGCTTTTTACATTAGCATGTGACGTTCAGAACTAGCATACCCCCCGCAAACTTCCGGCGAATTCACTAACAATTTACTAAATTACTCACGATAAACGTTCACCTAAAGCATAACAATTATTTTAAGAATTATAGATACAGAACTCCTCTATGCACTCGATATTTTAAAATAGCTTTTTGGTGAAAGCACATTTTGCAATATTCTAAGTACATAGCCCAGCCATCACGGGCTAGCTATTTAGACACCCGGCAAGTTTAGCACTCACCAATATCAGATTTACTATTATAAAAGTTTGATTACCTTTTGTTGTCTTCGTCAGAATGCACTCCCAGGACTGCTACTTCAATAACAAATGTTGGTTTGGTCCAAAATAATCCATCGTTATATCCGAATAGCGGCGTTTTGTTCGTGCGTCCCAGACACTATCCGAAATGGTAAATCAGGGTCGTGCGCATGGCGCAATTCGTGACAAAAAAAATCTAAATATTCCATTACCGTACTTCGAAGCATGTCAACCGCTGTTTAAAATCAATTTTTATGCCATTTTTCTCGTAAAAAAGCGATAATATTCCGACCGGGAATGTCCATTTAGCTAAACAGAGGAAAGAAAACAAAGCTTTCGGTCGACGCGGGCACGAGCCTGAGTCTCACAGTACTGTAACCAGCCACTACCCAAATGCGCTACTTTGTTTCAGCCAGAGCCTGCAAAGCCACGATTCAGCGTTTTGCCGCCTTCTGAGAGCCTATGGCAGCCGTAGGAAGTGTCACGGGACAGCTAAGATCCTCACTCTTCAATAAACAGAGACAAGAAGAACGACACCTTGTCAGACAGGCCACTTCCTGCATGAAATCTTCTCAGGTTTTTGCCTGCCATATGAGTTATGTTATACTCACAGACACCATTCAAACAGTTTTAGAAACTTTAGGGTGTTTTCTATCCAAATCAAACAATTATATGCATATTCTAGTTACTGGGCAGGAGTAGTAACCAGATGAAATCGGGTAAGTTTTTTATCCGGACGTGCAAATACTGCCCCCTATCCCCAACAGGTTAATTAGTGATGAAAATTCACCTTTTTCCGGGCGAGTCCCTGGAAGAGCTATCAGACAGGAACTTTAGGGTCTGTCTCTATGGCCCGAGACGGTTTCAATGCACCTAGTCTTGTGATTCTGGGACTTTTTGAAGTGTCGCCATTTCCGCAACATATAAAATGAATTGAAGTTATTGCAAATGGACGAGGCTGTTTCTCGGCCTGAGAACCTTCAAGAGCAACATAACTCACAGTGTCCCTGGAAGAGCTATCAGACAGGAACTTTAAGGTCCGTCTCTATGGCCCGAGGGTTTCAATGCAGCTAGTCTTGTGATTCTGGGACTTTTTGAAGTGTTGCCATTTCCGCAATGTATAAAATGAATTGAAGTTATTGCAAATGGACGAGGCTGTTTCTCGGTCTAAGAACCTTCTAGAGCGACATAACTCACAGTGTACTACCGACTTAAGCTCAGAACAGGTTTATAAAGTTTCAGAACTCTAAGTCTGACGGTTCTTTGATTGTTCGAATGCAGGAAACTATTGCAGGCTCTGTGCGTCTGTAAGCCCTCACAGAAAATCACAGAAATCACATAAAGCTCTGAAACCCGCCTTAATGGATTTGCCTTAACATGCTGCAACTGGATCTATAACTTTTTGGGAAAAAAACATATTTGTTTAACCATCATCAAACGGACGTTTGTACAATTTCTCGTAAATTACGATAAATGGCTGGTTCTATTTTTCCTTACACCGTAGATTTATGTACTTTGACGTGAAGTGGTCAAATTAGCGCTGTATTACCGATTTCAACCTTTAATCCCAGAAAATGGGCATTAACTCAAAGAGCGTTGAGGCCTCGATGCCATCTTGTTTCTGGGCTCAAAGTACATTTGGCCAAACCTGTGCTCACTGAGTTTCGTCTTCAAAGTCTTTTCCATTTACGAGAAACGGCCATGTCCATTTAGTGATGTTTTATTCATTTGCCATAAGCAGCCAGTCGCAATCTGGTGGAATTTTCTGGTAAAAATGTCCAAAAATGTACCATTTTATAACACAGAAACCAAATGTCCGAGAGACTTTATTTGATGACTTCCCGGAAGACCGGGCCCTGGGTGACGACCCGAGGCCATTGGCCTATTTTAATAACACTTGCTGACGTCTAGTAAGGAACCGTACATTTCCAACATGGAGATCCTCATCGATCATACGGGAAATGCTGAAGAGTGCCCTTAAACTTCTTCGGGATCGGTGTCCCTTCCACGGGACGGTTAAGCTAACGTAAGCTAATGTGATTAGCATGAGGTTGTAAGTAACAAGAACATTTCCCAGGACATAGACATATCTGATATTGGCAGAAAGCTTAGATTAACAAGAATTTAACTGCACTGTCCGATTTACAGTAGCTATTACACTGAAAGAATACCATGCTATTGTTTGAGGAGAGTGCACAATGAACATGAAAAGTTATTAATAAACAAATTAGGCACATTTGGGCAGTCTTGATACAACATTTTGAACAGCAATACAGTGGTTCATTGGATCAGTCTTAAACTTTGCACACACCTTGATGCCATCTAGTGGCCGAAATCTAAATTGCACCTGGGCTGGAATAATACTTTATGGCCTTTCTCTTGCATTTCAAAGATGGTACAAAAAAAAAATACAAAAGAACAGTTGGTTTTTTCTTTGAATTATCTTTTACCAGATCTATTGTGTTATATTCTACTACATTCCTTTCACATTTCCATAAACTTCAAAGTGGTTCCTTTCACATGGTACAAATAATATGCATATCCTTGCTTCAGGGCCTGAGCTACAGGCAGTTAGATTTGGTTATGTCATTTTAGGCGAAAATGGAAAAAAAGGGGCTAATCCTTAAGAGGTTTTAATGTTCTAGACATGTTAAATGAGAACTTTGCAAGAACATTCATGTCCATTTTTCTGTGGGTTAGGAGAATAGTCCATCAACGTCCCACCAAACATATACAAAACATGGATGCCTTGTTCTCAGAACATAAGATATTCATGTTCTAGACGCATTTTAAAGGAATGTTTCAAAAAACATTTATGTGTCCCAGAAAAAACTAAGCTATATGGAATTGTTTTAAGAAGGTCTTATCGAGGATCCTTTGGCTATTTGATTATGAATTTTAAGACCCCTCAGAGCTTCAAAAAATGTATTTACATTTTTGTACAATCTGGGCCTTACATACCTTAAAATCTTATATTCTGAGAACATGACAAACGCATTCTGGGTAAGTTCTTTATTTTTTATACGTTTTTTATTTTATCTTTACTTGACTAGGCAAGTCAGTTAAGAACAAATTCTTATTTTTAATGATGGCCTAGGAACAGTGGGTTAACTGCCTTGTTCAGGGGCAGAACGACAAGCTTTCGGTTACTAGTCCAATGCTCTAACCACTATGCTACCCGCCGCCCCAAAAGTTGTGGGAACATTTGCTGTTAGCTGGGTTGTGGCTCAGACACTTAATTCAGGATAAATGGAGTTAGTCCTGAGTTAACCTGCCCCAGAGCAGGTTAGTTCTGAACGATTCATTGCCATAGAAATGTATCTAGCTAAAAGGTGAGCCACTTTCGTGGTAAAGGTTAACCCGAGTTGAACTAATTTGACCTTGCTGACTTAAACCTGATTCGTAGTATAGGGCTCAGATGTTTTGAAATGTGTTATGTATTGGGCCTTGTTATTGAAACTACTGTAATAAAATTCCAATGAAAACAGTTCAAATGTCACGTTTGTCAGACGGACTTTTATACTGAATTCCAAAGAAGCGGAAGTAGACGACTTTTATTCTGACAGAAATGTGCAATGAACACTGTAAATTGGTGTAACGTTAGCTAGGTGGACATTGCATTTTGCTAACTAACCCTACCTGTAGATCTTTTTCTAGTGTTATACCAACAAGTTCGTTGGGAATTCAGTTGATTTTTTTCAACGAACATAACTTTGTCTATTTGCAAGTAAGTGGCTTAGCTAGCTATCTTCTCAAGATGATTGACGTTTAGACTACCATTTAACGTTAGCATTTAGCTAACGTTCACTAGATAGCTAACGAAATTGCATTTATTGTTGATTTAGCTACTGTAGCTAGCAGCAAATGAATTTAGTTGATAACTCACTAACGTTAGTGCTACTTTTTGTTGGAAAACTGAAGCTATGAAGAGATATTTAGTAGAGTAGCTAACAGCACTGACAGACTAACTAGCTAACGTTAGCTGATGTGTTTGCTCGAGCTAACGTTACAATCATATTTTGACTGACTAACGTTAACTAGCTGGTTAGCAAACGTTACCATAATCTTTGGTGTAACGTTAACTGCCTAGTCCTCCGCGAAACACACCCTAACTATCTAGCTAATCGCGCATGCGCTGGTTATGTTCCTCAAACTGACGTTCCCTTAACTTGAACCACTGAACCTAGCTGGCTATCTTAGCTTGCCATCTGTCATAATGTTTGTGTTTGATGACGCTTTCACTTAGCTTGGTCCCGCAACTAGCAGTTACATCTCGATTGTTACTTTTAATGTGACAATAGTATCATGTATCTGTAACATTAAAAGTATTTTTTTTTTCAAATTTAAATGACAAAGATACTTTCACCTGACCTCACAGGGCAGGATGAACTAACAACCTCTGAAATAGATACTACTGAGGATGAGCATTTCCATTGGTGACAATGACAGTGCTGGCGTGAGCATAATCAGAAACGCATTCTTTCACACTGACTGAGTGATGTTCTTTTTTTAGTAGCTACAGAGATCCTTATCAGTCTACTACAGGGAGACTACAATGTTATTGTTTACTTACTGGGATTGGGCAGAAGTACACCGGCTCACTTCAAAGAATTGTGACGTTTGTTGAATGCTGAAGCATCAATAATAGTGGTGAGGAGGAGCTTTGCAGACTCTGTGTCCGGAAGTAATTTAGGCATTCATTGTACTCCTTTGCGCTCTGTAGAGTTGCTATTTTCTCTAGTTTTTTCTCTAGTCTTGGATTACTCATTATATTAATAAAGTCTGATTTAATCAAGAAATACGATAGTCAGTTTAAAAAAACGTTAAAGGTACCAGACTGTGTTCTGTCTGTGTTGGAAAAAATCACTACATATCCCATTGAGCCAAGCAGGGAGAGGCTAACCTTAAGCCTTGGGGGCTCCCGGGTGGTGCAGCGGTCTAAGGCACTGCATCTCAGTGCTTGATGCATCACTATAGACCCTGGTTCGATTCCAGGCTGCATCACAACTGGCCGTGATTGGGAGTCCCATAGGGCGGTGCAGAATTGGCCCACTGTCGTCCGGGTTAGGGTTTGGCCGGGGTAGGCCGTCATTGTAAATAAGATTTTGTTTTTAACTGACTTGCCTAGTTAAATAAAAGCCAATGACGCCGGTGGATCTCAAAATTGAACATGGATCTGCGTTAAGTAGCAATGATATCCTTCGCCAGATATCCTTCGCCAGTGGGCCTTCCCTGTGGCTCAGTTGGTAGAGCATGGTGTTTGCAACGCCAGGGTTGTGGGTTCGATTCCCACGGGGGGCCAGTACCAAAAAAAAATAAAAAATGCATGAAATGTATGCATTCACTACTGTAAGTCGCTCTGGATAAGAGCGTCTGCTAAATGACTAAAATGTAAATGTAAAATGTCTTACAGATGGTTTGAACCAGTCATGACTATTCTACAAACAATAAATGCTTTAAGTTTCTTAGTGACATGATTGTATAACTAGCAAAGGAGTTTTGAAGTTGAGGGTCCAGTATTTATGAAGTTGGGCAATGATGATGAAAACTGGAATAGTTTAGCAAAGGAAAACTGGGAAAAACAAGCTTGGGACAGGATTTAGCTGGGCGCACATTCACACTAGTCTAATTCAGGAGACAGATTGTTGTTTTTTTTAGGCCCTAATATCAGGAGCTGGCAGCGAAAGTTCGATGAAACAATTCAGAGACTGAAACAATAGGCTACATCAGATGACAAATATTTAAAGAGAGCGAATTGATTTACGGTCCCAAAATCCGTTTTAACTGTTAATGCTAAAGGAAAGATTTAAATCATGTTTGAGTGAACCCTGAATCCAGAAAATTAATGGTGAAGTCTCTTCCGGACACAGTCGACGACTCCTCCTCACCACTCTATAGCATCCGGTTAGGCCCTCCTCTTTTGCACTCCTCTCCTGTCTCCTCTTGCAAGGACATATATAGAGAAGTTAAGAGGAGAGAGAGAGAGAGAAGCTTTCACTCTTTGATTTATACAATTGTTTTTGGTGATAAATAAGACAAGTCAATATGGCTGGAATGCGCAGGCGGCATTCTGTGGCTGTCCCGGCGATGGGCCTGGGTATTGGCCGGGGCAGCTTGGTGAGTCCTATCTGATATTCTGCCTAAGACTAGGCTAGTGCTTGTCTTTAGGCTATAGCTACATTTATTTGATTGAACAAACAGCAACAGTCAGCTATTTTGCCTATGACTAGTAATTGGCTATTTACATTTTTGTTGTTGTTATTGTGCCACCTTTTGAAAACAGAACTGTATCGAGAGGCGTTTTCCTGTTGATACTGCTGGCAAAGAAATTAATAATAAATAATGGTTTTACTCACAGTGCAGGCGATACAGCAAGGTCCTGTAGATGATGATGATGTTGGTGATGATGATCTAACATGTTGTGGCTCCATGATCTGTTCACCTCTTCATCTGAAGAAGTCACGGTTAGGATGGGTGGACTATTCCAGTTTTGAAGGCTATTTCCTGGTGGTTCATTTTATTCCAATGTTATTACCAATGGCATACATGGGAGCTCAGTTTCTCCCTTCTTTTGTTTCTAACACCATTCCTGCCATGGTTGGATCCTGGCAAGTCCTCCCAGTTGTCTGCCCTTCGGACGATATCCATAAGGCCAGCTACCGTGAATCTGGTCTCATCTCACATGGCATTGCCTCGCCGAAGACCGAAATATGTTTCAAGATCCTCCACTGCCTCCATTTGACCATTTTTATGAATGAGTTCCTCTGTGTCTAGATAGTGAGTGGTGCTGTCTCTGTGTCTGCTGGCTGTAATGGTTACAGGGTGCTGAACCATATGACTGGGTGTGTGACTGTGTCCTCAGGCTGTCTGTGTCCTAGCAGTCAGCTGTCTGTGGCCTAGCTATCGACGAGTCAGCTGGTTGACATTCAGACAAAGGCCTAATGATATGTCATCAACAATGTTTTTTTAATCTAGTTCTTGTTGTGGAATAGGCCTTTTATCATATATTTTCCCTCTCAGCTTCTTCCTAGCTGTCTATATGGCCTAGCTAGTAGACAGGAGTCAGCTGTCTGATATTCACAGGGAACTATGCCTAATGGGGTAGCCTGACGACTCACTCTAAAAAAATATATATTTTTAACTAGGCAAGTCAGTTAAGAACAAATTCTTATTTACATTGACGGCCTACACCGGCCAAACCCAGATGACACTGGGCCAACTGTGGGGTGTCTGTAGTGATGCCTCTAGCACTGAGATGCAGTGCCTCAGCCCGTTGTGCCACTCGGGAGCCCACTTCTTCACTTGAGTCTGAGACTGCCAACATTGAAGTTGTTTGTGGTGACGAGAGGCATTGTGCAAAACAAAGTCATCAGCGATTGGATTGGCTCTAACCATTCAGAGTATCAAAGCCAATGACGACTTTACAAACCGCCGCTTTACCCACGTGTTCCGGCCCAACCCATCCGTTTCTGGACCAATCAGATGGGCCCAAATGTGTTCACATTCGGTAAAGGGTCGGGGAGGTAATCTGATCCAGACTCCTTGCAGAGAAGAAACTAACGGGTGTGGTGCAGTGAGTCTGGGTAGCCAGGCAACTAATGGGGCATCGAGTTGATGGCATATCCATTCCCCCTCAACAACTATTATTCACTTAAATGACACATTAAATTAAATGGTTTAAAGTCTTAATGATAACAAAATCCTTACTGACCACTTACAGTGGCTCAGTGTACAACAACAGTCCTTGCTCTCTGTCCCTCCAGCAACCATTAGTGGACTCTGCTCCACCCTCTTATGACCCGCTGTGTCCCCCTCTTTCTCCCCCCTCTCCAGCTCTTCAGCAGCCCCCTCCTGAGCAAGATGAGTGCGGACGGGGGCGGCAAGCCTGCCAAGGTGGGCTCGGTGGTGGAGGTGATCGGTAAGGGTCAGCGTGGCACGGTGGCTTACGTGGGCGCCACGCTCTTTGCCACTGGCAAGTGGGTGGGCGTGATCCTGGACGAGCCCAAGGGCAAGAACGACGGCACGGTCCAGGGGAAGAGATACTTTCAGTGTGATGAGAACTGTGGTATCTTCGTGCGCCAGTCCCAGGTAAGGCAAGCTTACACGTCACACGATATAGACACTTCATACAGTGCATTCGGAAATTATTCAGTCCCCTTGACTTTTTCCACATTTTGTTACGTTATAGTGTTATTCTAAAATTGATTTAGATTGTTTGTCCTTATCAATCTACACATAATACCCAATAATGACAAAGCAAATTTTTTTTTTTGAACTGTCAGCAAATTTATTACAATTAAAAAACAGAAATCCCTTATTTACATAAGTATTCAGACCCTTTGCTATGAGACTCGAAATTGAGCTCAGGAGCATCCTGTTTCCATTGGCCATCCTTGATATGTTTCTACAACTTGATAGAGTCCAGCTGTAGTATATTCAATTGATTGGACATTGAGGCATACACCTGTCAATATGGTCCCACCCTTGACAGTGCATTTCATAGCAAAAACCAAGCCATGAGGTAGAAGGAATTGTCTGTAGAGCTCCGAGACAGGATTGTGTCGAGGCACAGATCTGGGGAAGGGTACCAAAACATTTCTGCAGCGTTGAAGGTCCCCAAGAAAACAGTGGCCTCCATCATTCTTAAATGGAAGAAGTTTGGAACCACCAAGACTCTTCCTAGAGCTGGCCTCCCGGCCAAACTGAGCAATCGAGGGAGAAGGGGCTTCGTCAGGGAGGTGACCAAGATCCCCATGGTCACTCTGAGAGAGCTCCAGAGTTCCTCTGTGGCGATGGGAGAACCTTTCAGAAGGACACCATCTCTACGGCACTCCACCAATCAGGCCTTTATGGTAACGTGGCCAGACGGAAGCCACTCCTCAGGAAAAGGCACTTTACAGCCCGCTTGGAGTTTGCCAAAAGGCACCTAAAGGACTCTCAGACCATGAGTAACAAGATTCTCTGCTGATGAAACCAAGATTGAACTTTTTGGCCTGAATGCCAAGTGTCACGTCTGGAGGAGACCTGGCACCACCCCTAAGTGAAACATGGTGGTGGCAGCATCATGCTGTGGGGATGTTTTTTAGCGGCAGGGACTGGGAGACTAGTCAGAGATCCAGTACAGATGAAAACCTTCTCCAGAGTGCTCAGGACCTCCGACTGGGGCAAAGGTTCACAGCCAAGATGATGCAGGAGTTGCTTCGGGACAAGTCTCTAAATGTCCTTGAGTGGCCCAGCCAGAGCCCGGACTTGAACCCGATCAAACATCTCTGGAGAGACCTGAAAATAGCTGTGCTGCTACGCTCCCCATCCAACCTGACAGGGCTTGAGAGAATTTGCAGAGAAGAATGGGAGAAACTACCCAAATATAGGTGTGCCAAGCTTGAAGCGTCATTCCCAAGAAGACTTGTGGCTGTAATTGCTGCTAAAGGTGCTTCATCAAAGTACTGAGTAAAGTCTGAATACTTATGTAAATGTGATATTTCAGTTATTTAAAAAAAACTGTTTTTGCTTTGTCATTATGCGGTATTGTGTGTAGATGGGGGGTTATTTTATCCATTTTAGAATAAGGTTGCAAAGTTAACAAAATGTGGGAAAAAAAATCGAATTTTATTTGTCACATTTGTCACAGGTGTAGACCTTACAGTGAAATGCTTACTTACAAGCCCTTTACCAACGATTCTTTAAGAAGTTAAGTAAAAAAAATAGAAAAATAAAAGTAACAAATAATTAAACAGCAGGGTTCTGAATACTTTCCAAATGCACTGTATGCACTCCAATGCAGATGCACGCACTCACGCATAAAGGGGAAGAGAAGATATTTGATGATGAGACATTAATTTTAGTGGGCGTGAACTACATGCATAGGAACAATAGTATTCTGTGGTGGACTGATGTATTGAGCATCTATCTCCCTCTTTATCTTTGTCAGATCCAGCTAGTGGAAGATGGATCCAGTGCCACCTCTCCAGACACCCCAGAGGCGGTCACTGCCAAGTTCCTGCCCAAGCAGAAAGGTGAGCTGGATAACAAAGCTTTTATACCGTAATTTAGGCCTCCTACAGGGTCTGGACCCATGCTCATAAAGCGTCTCAGAGCAGGAGTGTGATCTAGAATCAGTTTTGCCTTTCAAATCATTATTAATTAGATTACATGGACAGAGGGGACCTGATCCTAGATCAGCACTCATACATAGACTGTGAATACTGACCCTGGTGCTCATCGTATGCTCCACTCATAAGACTACACTGTAAAACTTTACATTGATGATATCAAAAAAAAATGTATAAGTAGTTTATAAACTACAATGAGTTTGAGATAACAATCTTTTTTCCCCCCCAGACATTCCTGAGACTCCGAAATCAGTCAAACAGGTGCAGTAACAATACAGACAATATATGGTTTGTTTTAGAATGATTTGTACCCTTGTGCTGATTTATACCCCGTCCCTCTCTTCTTCCCCCTCCCTCCCATTTCTCCTTTTTCAAGTGATTGTCCTCCCTTTCCCCTACTTCTCTCTCTCCCTCTCTCCTTTCCCCCCGAATACCGTTACAGATGCCCATTCCCAAGAAGGTATAGATATTTAAACTGTGCTCATCTGCCTTGCCATGGTGCTTGCTTGTCACGTTTTCTTTTCCAACACATCAGCATTTCTTTTATTTAGAATTTGGCTATTCTGGGTTATATTTTTTGCTCAACAGTAATATGTTTTCTGTAGTTTGTCTTTCGCAGTTTATACCTCAACTGTTTTACATGGACATTTTGTGTGCTCATTTTTTCTTCTTTGATTTCATGAGACATTTGGGAGCATGATTTCACATTTTTGGGCTGTTACGCACATTTTTTTTAGAGTTGTATTTTTTGGTTAACCTTTCTGAGACAAGTATATGCTTGCTTGCATTGTGATGCGCCGTGTTTGTGCCTGCACATCACTTGGGTTTTTGAATTTGAACTAATTTGATATACTTTTTAAAAATCAACTTCACCCACTAATCTATTACAGTATGTCTTCAGATTTTGAACACAATAGTTATGGTCAGTACATGCTTGCATAAGGACTTAAGTGGTTAATCGAGTAACACACAGTAGTAATCCTGCCTGTAGTGTGATATCTGTGTGTGTAGACTAATCTTAACCCTGTGTATTTCTGCTCCTCTCGTACTGCTAATTGCTGCCCTCGCGTTCTCTGCCGGGCCTATGTATGTCTATCTGTGTATGTGTCCTCTATCCTCTACCCACCCTCCTCCAGTTCGTAACCCGCCGTAGTACCAAGGTGAGCCTTTGAACATCAGACAGAGGCATTCAGTGAGGTAACAGGGGTACTAAGAGGGAAGAGTTTACCTGTCTGTCATTTTGTATATCATATGAAATGAAACATGAGTTATAGCTCTTAGATATGGATGTTGTAGGAATGGAACAGATTAGGAATGCAGAAGGTTATCTACAGTCTAGAAATTATGTTTAGAGTACGATATTCCTGCTACAGTGTACATCATATAGGTCTACTCCGATAGTAGCCAATATTTAACATGCAGTATTTCACACACACTACATGGAGTGTAGTGTATCTGCATCGGCCTAACTATAGAATGTGGGTGTAGTAGAGTGTATAAAGTTGATATAGAGAATGCCCACAGGAAGAGAGATCGCAGCAGCAGACAGTTCTTTGAGCCCTAACAGAGTCTACTTTATCACACACAACAACAGTTGAACACTCCTGGTCGCCTCTCCTCCTCCAGCTCCCTCCCCTCCCTCCTCATGGTACGTTCCAGACCTCAAAACACCCCCTCCCCCCAGGGAGAGACCAACTCACGTCCTGGAGGGGTGAACTCTGGTCCTTCTGGTCATTGGTCAAAGGTCAAAATCCTTACAATAACTGGAATGACTACAGCGTATATAGTTTGTTTTTCAACCAAGTCCCCACAAAAGGGAAACAGTAACTTGCTGCTGTAGTTTAGCAACCATCTACGACTAGAGTTCACCTTTTTCCATATAGTTCAGTTAACCTGTGCCAGTTCCTTCAAGGACAGTTGATACTTTTTAGTGTAGGCCAGATCAGCACAGTAAGGGGAGACTTATATGGCACTGGGTGTGGCGTTTTATCACCTGTGCGCCAGGTGTGTTGACTCACTATGACAGGTTCACTTTACCATGGGTTGACCTGGGTTTGTTCGTCTGTTCTTAGCCTGAGTGCCAGTCTGTTTCTGCTCGCTTGCCAACTCCTTATGGGTAAATGACAGCAAATGGATGTAGGACCAGGCTATATACCTGTGTTCTGGGTGGCTGTCTGTTTCACTATGATCACTGGGATTAACAGGTAATGGTACTGTCTCACGGATGTAGTTTTCTCTTTTACATGCGTTTTACTTTTATTTCTCGATTCCTTCCTGTTCTCTCCCCTTTCTCTTTCTATCTTTTCTCCATCTCTCCCTGCCCCCCTTCTCTTCCCCTCCCCAGACCCCCCGAGTCTTAGCCACCCCGGCCTCTGGTCTGTCCAGCTCTCTGTCCAGGGAGGATGTCAGTGAGGGCAGCCTGTCTTCCAAGGGTGCACTGGGGGCTCCCGTCGTCCCCCTGCCCAGCGGCACCCCCGCCACGCCTGGAGCTCCTCCCCCTGCCACCCCTAGCAAGGTCAGTCCACAACACACCCTGCCCAATCAGATCATTAGCTAAGGTAGTGTACACCAATTCTGGTTGTTGAGAGTTACAGTGTGTGTACTGTGTGTAGGCTTTTGTGTGTAGGCTTTGTTCTAGCACAGCAAGAAAACACCATAGTCATTATGACTTTGATAAGTTGATGGATGTTTTTAGTGCTGGGCTGGAACAAAAGCCTGCCTAACCTGAAGCTCTCCAGAACCAGAGTTGGGGACCACTAATCTAAGCCCAAGGTATCACCTCAATCCAATGTTTCCTCATTTGTCATATCATCTGTTGACTGTTCTATTCATGTTGTCATTGTAAACAGGCTGAGCCTCCCGTATCGAAGCAGGTAGGGTAACATTATCTGGACGCATGCGTAGATCTGGCCTGGGCATGTTGTTTGACTAACTGAGTTCACAGGGTGTTTCGGAAGAGTGCTTCTCCTCAACCTCACTACTACTGCACTTCCCCAATGTGCCCACAGAGGGCAGAGTTTCCATCTTTGGTTTCATGTCAGTGGAACTGTGTCACTGTAACAATGGTCCTTGTTGGTGGAGGCATGTATTTGAGCTGTGTGCGGGTTTTATATGCGGGTGCTTTAGACTCCAGTCACTCTCTGAGATGTCAACTATCCCCTCTCTCGTGGTTAAAAATGCCTTTCCCAATTGACCACACATCAACATGAGGTGATTCTCTGTGTGCACCTCCCTCTTGTCGCTCTCTCTTTCCACTTCTTTATTCCGTTCTTCCCCCAGGAGGAGGAGTCTCTGCGAGGTCAGGTGAAGGATCTAGAGGAGAAGCTGGAGACCCTGAAGATGAAGCGGGCAGAGGACAAGGTCAAGCTGAAGGAGCTGGAGAAATACAAGATCCAGCTGGAGCAGCTGCAGGAATGGAAGACCAAGATGCAGGAGCAGCAGGCCGACCTGCAGAAACAACTCAAAGAGGCCAAGAAGGTAACAAGTACTAGTACCCACCATAGAAACGAATAAATCACATTGATGTCTCTTTATGGGTACGTGTCCACTTTCCCTATTAGATAAGAAACATTTTCAATGAACGGTAAAACATGATATTCTATTTGGCAAAAGTTCTTATTTTTCTTACAGGGTAACTGATGAGGGTAACTGATGTAATTGTCTTGTATGTGAAGTGAGATTACTGATGTCAACTCTCGTCATTCAGGATGCTCGGGAGGCCCTGGAGTCGAAGGACCGCTACATGGAGGAGATGTCAGACACGGCGGACGCCATCGAGATGGCCACACTGGACAAGGAGATGGCCGAGGAGCGGTCGGAGAGCTTGCAGGTGGAGGTGGAGTCACTGAAGGAGAAGGTGGAGGAGCTCACCATGGACCTGGAGATCATCAAACACGAGGTCGAGGAGAAAGGTCAGAGTTCACTCTACAGGGTGGTAGTGTTAATTGATTGGTAGCGTGTTGACCCACTCTTATGGGGGGGAAATAATGTTGATTGGATTGAATTGACCTTGAATTGACCTGTTACCAAATTTGGAAGTAACACAATTTTGATTGTGAGGTTGAGGAGAAAGGTCAGAGGTCATTAGTAGTGTGTTGGTGTAAAAAATGTCTAAATCTATGGTGTCTCATCCTTCCTGGAGCTTAATGTCAATCCCTTTTTACTACAGGGATTATTGAGTAGCTACTCAAATGTATTTTTATTTTTTTTCCTAAGAATTTGTCACATGCACTGAATACAACAGCTGTGGCCCTTAAAACCTCTTGGGGCTAGGTGGGACGCTAGCGTGCCACCTGTGGTGCACTCCATCAACAGCAGGTGCATTTCAAGAGCGGCAAATTTGAATCCAAATAAATGTCAAAATTCAAATTTTTCAAAAATACAACTATGTTACACCATTTGAAAGATAAACATCTCCTTAATCTAACCACGTTTTACGATTTCAAAAAGGTTTTACGGCGAAAGCATAAATTTAGAGTATGTTAGGACAGTACATTTACAAGAGTTGTGTGTAATGTTTTGTCAAGTCAAAGACAGGGTCACCAAAACCATAAAACCAGCTAAAATGATACACTAACCTTTTACAATCTCCATCAGATGACACTCCTAGGACATTATGTTAGACAATGCATGCATTTTTAGTTCTATCAAGTTCATATTTATATACAAAAACAGCGTTTTACTATGGCATTGATGTTGAGGAAATCGTTTCCCTCCAATAACCGGCAGTCAAGTCAGCGTCACAAATTAAATAATTAAAATTAGAAAACATTGGTAAAATATTATATTGTCATTTAAAGAATTATAGATTTACATCTTTTGAACGCAATCAACTTGCCAGATTTAAAAATAACCTTACTGGGAAATCACACTTTGCAATAATCTGAGCACTGTGCCCAGAAAAATACGCGTTGCGATACAGACTAGACGTCATGTTGGGGAGATCTAAAATCGAAAATACTATGTAAATAATCCATTACCTTTGATTCTCTTCATCAGATGTCACTTCCAGGTATCACAGGTCCATAACGAATGTAGTTTTGTTCAAAAAAGCTCATCATTTATGTCCAAAAATCTCCGTCTCGTTAGCACATGATGTAAGCCAGCCGGACTTCTCGTCATGAACGAGGGGAAAAAATATATTTCCGTTCGTTCAAACATGTCAAACGTTGTATAGCATAAATCATTAGGGCCTTTTTTAACCAGAACATGAATAATATTCAAGGTGGACGAATGCATAGCCTTTTATAACGTATTGGAACGAGGGTACCCAACATGAAGTAGCGCGCCAGGTGTCTAATGGGACATCACCGTTCCATGGCTCTTGTTCGGTCAGATCTCCCTCCAGAAGACTCAAAACACTTTGTAAAGGCTGGTGACATCTAGTGGAAGCAATAGGAAGTGCCAAAATATTCCTAAACCCCTGTGTTTTTCAATGGGATAGGTTTAAAATCAATACAACACATCAGGTATCCACTTCCTGTCAGAAAATGTCTCAGGGTTTTGCCTGCCAAATGAGTTCTGTTATACTCACAGACACCATTCAAACAGTTTTGGAAACTTTAGAGTGTTTTCTATCCATATATAATAAGTATATGCATATTCTAGTTACTGGGTAGGATTAGTAACCAGATTAAATCGGGTACATTTTTTTTATCCAGACGTGCAAATGCTGCCCCCTAGACCCAACAGGTTAACCAACAATGCAGTTTTAAGAAAATACCCCCCCAAAAAAGTAAGAGATAAGAAAAACAAATAATTAAAGAGCAGCAGTAAATAACAATGGTGGGGATATATACAGGGGGTACCGGTACAGAGTCAATGTGCTGGGGCATAGATAATAACAGAGTAGCAGCAGTGTGGGGGGGGGGGGGGGCAGTGCAAATAGTCTGGGTATCCATTTGATTTAGCTGTTCAGGAGTCTTATGGCTTGGGGGTAGAAGCTGTTTAGAAGCTTCTTGGACCTAGACTTGGCGATTCGGTACCGCTTGCCGTGTGGTAGCAGAGAGAACAGTCTATGACTAGGGTGGCTGGAGTCTTTTTGACAATTTTTAGGGCCTTCCTCTGACACCGCCTGGTATAGAGGTCCTGGATGGCAGGAAGGTTGGCCCAGTGATGTACTGGGCCGTTCGAACTACCCTCTGTAGTGCCTTGCGATTGGAGGCCGAGCAGTTGCCATATCAGGGAGTGATGCAACCTGTCCGGATGCTCTCGATGGTGCAGCTGTAAAACCTTTTTGAGGACCCATGCCAAATCTTTTCAGTCTCCTGAGGGGAAATAGGTTTTTTTGTGCCCTCTTCACGACTGTCTTAGTGTGCTTGGACCATGTTATTTTGTTGGTGACGTGGACGGCAAGGAGCTTGAAGCTCTCAACCTACTCCACTTACAGCCCTGTTGTTGAGAATGGGGGCGTGCTCGGTCCTCCTTTTCCTGTAGTCCACAATCATCTCCTTTGTCTTGGTCACGTTGAGGGAGAGGTTGTTGTCCTTGCACCACATGGTCAGGTCTCTGACCTCCTCCCTATAGGCTTTCTCATCGTTGTCGGTGATCAGGCCTACCACTGTTGTCATCAGCAAACTTAATGATGGTGTTGGATTCGTGCCTGGCTGTGCAGTCATGAGTGAACAAGGACTACAGGAGGGGACTGAGCACGCACCCCTGAGGGGCCCCCGTGTTGAGGATCAGTGTGGCGGATGTGTTGTTACCTACCCTTACCACCTGGGGGCGGCCCGTCAGGAAATCCAGGATCCAATTGCAGAGGGAGGTGTTTAGTCCCAGGGTCCTTAGCATAGTGATGAGCTTTGAGGGCACTATGGTGTTGAACGCTGAGCTGTCAATGAATAGTATTCTCACATAGGTGTTCCTTTTTGTCCAGGTGTGAAAGGGCAGTGTGGAGTACAATAGAGATTGCTTCATCTGTGGATCTGTTGGTGTGGTATGCAAATTGTAGTGGGTCTAGGATTTCTGGGATAATAGTGTTGATGTGAGCCATGACCAGCCTTTCAAAGCGTTTCATGGCTACAGACGTGAGTGCTACGGGTCGGTACTCATTTAGGCAGGTTACCTTAGTGTTCTTGGGCACAGGGACTATGGTGGTCTGCTTGAAACATGTTGGTATTACAGACTCAGACAGGTAGAGGTTGAAAATGTCAGTGAAGACACTTGCCAGTTGGTCAGCGCATGCTCGGAGTACATGTCCTGGTAATCCATCTGGCCCTGCGGCCTTGTGGATGTTGACCTGTTTAAAGGTCTTACTCACATCGGCTGCGGAGAGTGTGATCACACAGTCGTCCGGAACAGCTGATGCTCTCATGCATGTTTCAGTGTTACTTGCCTCGAAGCGAGCATAGAAGTTATTTAGCTCGTCTGGTCGGCTGGTGTCACTGGGCAGCTCTCGGCTGTGCCTCCCTTTTGTAGTCTGTAATGGTTTGCAAGCCCTGCCACATCCAACGAGCATCGGACCAGGGGTAGAACGATTCGATCTTAGTCCTGTATTGATGATTTGCCTGTTTGATGGTTCGTCTGAGGGCATAGTGGGATTTCTTATAAGTCCCACTCCTGAATGTGGTAGCTCTACCCTTTAGCTCAGTGCGAATGTTGCCTGTAATCGATGGCTTCTGGTTGGTGTATGTATTTAGAGTCACTGTAGGGACGACGTCCTCGATGCACTTATTGATAAAGCCAGTGACTGATGTTGTGTACTCCTCAATGCCATCGGAAGAATCCCGGAACATATTCCATTCTGTGTTAGCAAAACAGTCCTGTAGTTTAGCATCTGCTTCATCTGACCACTTTTTTATTGACCAAGTCACTGGTGCTTCCTGATTAAATTTTTGCTTGTAAGCAGGAATCGGGAGTATAGAATTATGGTCAGATTTGCCAAATGGAGGGCAGGGAGAGCTTTGTACGTGTCTTTGTGTGTGGAGTAAAGGTGGTCTTGAATATTTTTCCCTCTGGTTGCACATTTAACATGCTGATAGAAATTAGGTAAAAGGGATTTAAGTTTCCCTGCATTAAAGTCCCCGGCCACTAGGAGCGCCGCCTCTGGATGAGCGTTTTCCTGTTTGCTTATGGCAGTATACAGTTGATTGAGTGCGGTTTTAGTGCCAGCATCGGTCTGTGGTGGTATGTAGACAGCTACGAATACAGATAGTGTGGTCTACAGCTTATCATGAGATACTCTACCTCAGGTGAGCAAAACCTTGAGACTTCCTTAGACAGACAAACAAATATAGTAGCTATAATTTAAAAGGATTTATCAGTATTGCTTGGCAAGTTGAGATGTAACCTAACTGCATTTCTTCACCAGGTTCTGATGGAGCTGCCTCCAGTTACCATGTCAAGCAGCTGGAGGAGCAGAACAGCAGACTGAAAGAGGCTCTGGTCAGGTGAGTGTGTTTTAAAAAACACCCAACTCCGATGAAGATGCATTTTACTCAAGGATTCGTTTTAATCTGTGTCCAGAAAACCAACCCATAATGTTTCCCTTTGGTTTGAGCTTTAACATAACTATCTCTCCTCCCAGGATGCGTGACCTGTCTTCCTCTGAGAAGCAGGAGCATGTGAAGCTCCAGAAGCAAATGGAGAAGAAGAATGTAGAGATGGAGACTCTGAGGACCCAGAAGGAGAAGCTACAGGAGGAGATGAAGCAGGCTGAGGCCACCGTTGATGAGCTGAAGGAGCAGGTTAGTCAGCAAGTTTAATTTATTTATGTATTAGTACCAGTCAAACATTTGGACACCTACTCATTCAAGGGTTTTTCTTTATTTTTACTATTGTCCACATTGTAGAATAATAGTGAAGACATCAAAACTATGAAATAACACATGGAATCATGTAGTAACCAAAAAAGTGATATACAAATCAAAATGTATTTTATATTTGAGATTCTCAAAGTAGCCACCGTTTGCCTTGATGACGGCTTTGCACAATCTTGGTATTCTCTCAACCAGCTTCATGAGGTAGTCTCCTGGAATGCATTTCAATTAACAGGTGTGCCTTGTAAAAGGTTAATTTGTGGAATTTCTTTCCTCAATGCGTTTGAGCCAATCAGTTGTGTTGTGACAAGGTAGAGGTGGTATACAGAAGATAGCCCTATTTGGTAAAAGACCAAGTCCATATTATGGCAGGAACAGGTGAAATAAGCAAAGAGAAAGGACAGTTCATCATTACTTTAAGACAGGAAGGTCAGTCGATCCGTAAAATTTCAAGAACTTTGAAAGTTTCTTCAAGTGCAGTCGCAAAAACCACGAAGTGCTATGATGAAACTGGCTCTCATGAGGACCGCCACAGGAATGGAAGACCCAGAGCTGTTTTGCGGGGGCTATTTAATGAAGCTGCCAGTTGAGGACTTGTGAGGCGTCTGTTTCTCAAACTAGACACTAATGCACTTGTTCTCTTGCTCAGTTGTGCACCGGGGCCTCCCACTCTTTCTATTCATGTTAGAGCCAGTTTGCGCTGTTCTGTGAAGGGAGTAGTACACAGCGTTGTACGAGATCTTCAGTTTGTTGGCAATTTCTTGCATGGAATAGCCTTAATTTCTCAGAACAAGAATAGACTGACGAGTTTCCTAAGAAAGTTCTTTGTTTCTGGCCATTTTGAGCCTGTAATCAAACCCACAAATGCTGACGCTCCAGATACTCAACTAGTCTAAAGAAGGCCAGTTTTATTGCTTCTTTAATCAAAATAACAGTTTTCAGCTGTGCTAACATAATTGCAAAATGGTTTTCTTATGATCAATTAGCCTTTTAAAATGATAAACTTGGATTAGCTACACAACGTGCCATTCGAATACAGGGGTGATGGTTGCTGGTGATGGGCCTCTTTACGCCTATGTAGATATTCCATAAAAAATGTGTGTGCGTGTGCGCACGCGTGAGCATTCGGAAAGTATTCAGACCCCTATACCTTTTCCCCATTTTATTATGTCACAGCCTTAAAATTGATTAAATTGTTTTTTCCCTCAATCTACACACAATACCCCATAATGACAAAGCAAAAACAGGTTTTGACATTTTTGCAAATGTATAAAAAATTAACTGAAATATCACATTTAAATAAGTATCCTTTACTCAGTACTTTGTTGAAGCATTTTTGGCAGCCATTACAGCCTCGAGTCTTCTCGGGTATGACGCTACAAGCTTGACACACCTGTATTTGGGGAGTTTCTCCCATTCTTCTCTGCAGATCCTCTCAAGCTCTGTCAGGTTGGATGGGGAGTGTCGCTGCACAGCTATTTTCAGGTCTCTCGAGATTTTTGATAGGGTTCAAGTCCGGGCTCTGGCTGGGCCACTGAAGTTCATTCAGAGACTTGTCCCGAAGACAATCCTGTGTTGTCTTGACTGTGTGCTTAGGGTTGTTGTCCTGTTGGAAGGTGAACCTTCGCCCCAGTCTGAGGTCCTGAACACTCTGGAGCAGGTTTTCATCAAGGATCTTTCTGTACTTTGCTCCGTTCATCTTTCCCTCGATCCAGACAAGTCTCCCAGTCCTTGCCGCTGAAAAACATCCACACAGCATGATGTTGCCACCACTATGCTTCACCGTACAGATGGTGCCAGGTTTCCTCCAGACATGACGCTTGGTATTCAGGCCAAAGTGTTCAATCTTGGTTTCATCCGACCAGAGAATCTTGTTTCTCATGGTCTGAGTCCTTTCGGTTCCTTTTGGCAAACTCCAACCGGGCTGTCATGTGCCTTTTATCGAGGAGTGGATTCCGTCTGGCCACTCTACCATGAAGGTCTGATTTGCGAAGTGCTGCAGAGATGGTTGTCCTTCTGGAAGGTTCTCCCATCTCCACAGAGGAATTCTAGAGCTCTGTCAGTGACCATCGGGTTCTTGGTCACCTCCCTGACGAAGGCCCTTCTTCCCTGATTGCTCAGTTTGGCCAGGTGGCCAGCTCTAGGAAGAGTTTGGTGTTTTCAAACATCTTCCATTTTAGAATGTTGGCAGCCACTGTGTTCTTGGACCTTCAATGCTGCAGAATTGTTTTGGTACCCTTCCCCAGATCTGTGCCTCGACACAATCCTGTCTCGGAGCTCTATGGACAATTCCTTTGACCTTATGGCTTGGTTTTTTCTCTGACATGCACTGTCAACTGTAGGACCTTATATAGACAGGTGTGTGCTTTTCCAAATCATGTCCAATCAATTGAATTTACCCAATCAATTGAATTGACCAATCAAGTTGTAGAAACATTTCAAGGATGATCAATGGAAACAGGATGCACCTGAGCTACATTTCTAGTCTCATAGCAAAGGTTTTGAATACTTATGTAAATAAGGTATTTCTCTTTATTTATTTATTTTTTATACATTTGCCAAAATTTCTAAAAACCTATTTTCACCTTGTCATTATGTGGTATTGTGTGTCGATTGAGGAACATTTTTGTTATTTAATCAATTTGAAAATAAGGATATAACATAAAAAAAATAAGGGAAAAGTCAAAGTCAAATACTTTCCGAATGCACTGTATACTACATGAGGTGATGATGCAATTTGAGGTTACCTAATGATCTCCAAGAACAACCTAGGAAGTTTTTCTATGCTAGTGTCACTACGGATTACTCTTATCTGTATGTGTATTTTTTGTTGTTGTATATCCCTAGTTTGCTTTTAAGAGCTTTGCAACATACGTATTTGTAAAAAGTTCTATATAATTGAGATGTTGTTGTGTGTCCTAGGTTGATGCTGCTCTCGGAGCAGAGGAGATGGTGGAGACTCTGACTGAGAGGAATCTGGACCTGGAGGAGAAAGTCCGAGAACTCAGAGAGACTGTCACAGACCTGGTGAGTTCAACTCAATACTCCTGTCAACCCTGTTACCTTCATGTCAACGCTGTTACCTTAATATCAATGTAACCCCGTTACCTTAATATCAATGTCAACCCTGTTACCTTAATATCAATGTCAACCCTGTTACTTTGTATGGTTTGAGTTGTCAGTGATTTGTTGAGTTCACACACCCATACCAGTTGGTATGTTTTAAATAACCAACTGTGTGTCAACGCTATACCCCTGATGTGCGCACACTATATTGGTAAGGACACTGTTTTAGAGACGGAGATACACCCCTTTGTGTTTGAACCCTGTCCACTCAATACTCACCACACCACCACGTAAGACACCCTTACCACCTCTGACCTATACCAGGAAGCGATCAACGAGATGAATGACGAGCTGCAGGAGAACAGCAGGGAGACGGAGATGGAGCTGAGGGAGCAGTTGGACCTGAACGGGGCCAGGGTGAGAGAGGCCCAGAAGAGGGTGGAGGCCGCTCAGGAGACCGTGGCTGACTATCAGCAGACCATTAACAAGTATCGCGAGCTCACCACCAGCCTACAGGTATAGAGTTTGAATTCATTGTTTCAGTGTAGTGTCATACAACATGCAATCGGAAGAAGGACACTTAAAAACACTATCGTTGTTAATAGTTAAAAAAAAAAAAAAAGATTCTGTGTACTTTGTTTGTCTCAGTCAGGGTTTTACTGACGTCCTGAATACATCAGCCTTTAGGCAAAATGGGAAAGGTCTTGTTAGCTGACTGGTTTATTTTGGTTATTTGTATATGAATTGTGTGTTTAGGATACCAACAGGGAGCTGACCATTGCTCAGAATGCCAATGCAGAGCAGGTCCAACAGCCTCCTGCTGAGCTGTTTGACTTCAAGATCAAGTTTGCTGAGACCAAGGCCTACGCCAAGGTAAGAAAGTGTCCCACATACATACAGTTTAGTGCAGTGGTTCCTTTACAGGGACCACCAGATCACCGTTTTTGATTCATTTTTTTTACATCAAATATTTATCAGTGAATGTAGTAGTTTAAAGGCCTGTTATTGCAGGATGTGTGAGATTATACCATTACAACAACAAATTACATGTTTATCCTATTAACGTGTCTCCCCAGGCCATCGAGATGGAGCTGAGGAAGATGGAGGTGGGCCAGGCCAACAGACATGTGTCTCTCCTCACCTCCTTCATGCCCGACTCCTTCCTGCGTCATGGAGGAGACCACGACTGTATTCTGGTTCTCTTGCTCATACCAAGACTCATTTGCAAGGTATTGTGTGTGTGTGTGTGTGTGTGTGTGTGTGTGTGTGTGTGTGTGTGTGTGTGTGTGTGTGTGTGTGTGTGTGTGTGTGTCCAGTTGATTAGTATTACAAGCTCAGAATTTGACGAGGAATGTGTGTGAGTATTTAAGATTCTTACTGTGTGCGAGTGTGCATAATGTGTGTGTTCCTCCCTCTCTGTAGGCTGAGTTGATCAGCAAGCAGGCCCAAGAGAAGTTTGATCTGAATGGTAACCCAGTGGAGAGGACTGGGATGAAGATGAGAGGACCACCTGGAGAACAACTCAGCTTTGCCTCTGGACTGGTGTATTCTCTAACCCTGCTACAGGCCATGCTGCACAAATATGAACAGTAAGGAGGATGGAATTAAGCAATATGGTCAATATACCACGGCTAAGGGCAAAACGGAGTGCCTGGATACAGCCCTTAGCCACAGTATATTGGTCACATGCCACAAACCCCAGAGGTGCCTTATTGCTATTATAAACTGGTTACCAACGTAATTAGAGCAGTACAAATATTTTTTGGGTCATACCTGTGGTATACGGTCTGATATACCATGGCTGTCAGCCAATCAGCATTCAGCACTCGAACCACCCAGTTTATAATCTCACTTATACTTCTAAGATAGTAACAGCATATTGAAGTGGCTGCTTTCTCTCTCGCCTTCCTGATCACACTTGTTTTCCTATAGAGTACATCTAATGATTATCGAGGAAGGGGTAATCAAGGAGTGCCATGTTCTTTAAAGAGCGAATGCCCCTAAAAAGCAACTTCTCATTTTGAAAATGGCCTATGTAGCATCGATATGAGTCAGAAACATTTTATTCTAGTGTAAAAATGGACTACAACGTGTAAATAGGATCGTTTTGGTCATGAAGTTGGTCTCGTCCAAAACAGATTTGCAAGATGATAGGAAAAAATGGCATGTCACGGAATGAAGGGTAATGTAACAGTTTTTCTTGGGTTGGGTTTATTTCAATCCTGCACACAGCTGGCAGCACACAAGTAAGCATCAATTTGGAGTGCAGCTGCACACGGCCCGATCTTAATGCCCATGGTCAATTTGGTTTGACATTCGATATCCCTATGGGGGTAGTTGGGGACCGTCAGTAAATTACACAATATTGGACAATATATTAAAAGGTTAATAGCTCCAAATTTCAATGACTTAAAAACCTCAAACCAACTATAAATTGTAGAAATGCATATACAAATATTAATAGCATTTAATGAGAACTAAAAGATGTGCAACATTTACATTGTGTTAATTTATTTCCGATCCATAACTAGCCCCAGAGATAGGCTATCCAATGTCAAACCAACTTTACCACGGTTGCACACCAGCCAGCTGAAACTAATTGGTGAGAAAAGTTGACCAGCACTAGCTAGCCTAGGCGACTTCAAGACCTGGTAAGTTATCTATATGGGTGAGTGACTAACTTTGTACTGTTTTGGATGAGTGAATGGACAAACGCTTGCCACGTGCGAACACACACGAGAGACGCACATTTCCTTCTCTCTCCCCTCTCCCTCAGATCTCTGAACTGCTGCAGTGTGGAGGTGTATAAGCGGATGGGGACTCTCTACTCAGAGATGAGTGTCCATGAGCGTTCCCTAGACTTCTTTATAGACCTGCTGCACAAAGACCAGCTGGATGAGACTGTACACGTGGAGCCTCTCACCAAGGCCATCAAGTACTACCAGGTAGGCGATACACACTTCATACACACCCTGAACACTCGCGACAGAGAACACACACTTCACACACAAACTCTCGTTGACACTCAATATACAACACACAATTGACCGCACATGCTGTACACTCTTGAGAAAGAACTAGGACCAAGACGTACTATTGCTTCACCATACCATTATTTGGCTAGTTACTTGACCACTTTTGACAGAACACTCCACACGCTCTGTCCACTCAATTGTGCTCATTCTCTCAACTCTACACACACCTCAGCACTGACATACTATTAAGTTAATCAATGCTATGAGTAAGGCCTTGTAAGCCACTCATTGACTAATCTGTTTTATTTTGCAGCAACTGTACAACATCCACCTGGCTGAGCAGACTGAAGATTGCACCGTGCAGCTGGCTGATCACATCAAGGTACAACCATCCTTCATCAACAAAAGCACTATTACATTTTTATTAAGAAAAACATAATTTTCTTATACAATTACTAGAAAGACTATATTTAAAAAAAGAAAATACCCTTGTAGCCTAATACAAACATATCTTCCCTAAATTCAGTTATAACACTGAACCGAATTTGACCTCTGACCTTTGAACTCTGACCTCCAGTTCATCCAGAGTGCGTTGGACTGTATGGGTGCTGAGGTGGTGCGTCTCAGGGCCTTCCTGCAGCCGGGGCAGGAGGGGGCTGACCTGAACATCCTGCTGAAGGACCTAGACACATCCTGCAGGTCTAATACAATACTAATATATCATTTCTATGTAGATCAATTTATCTCAATTTATATTTTTGTTATTTACCTCCTGCAGCGACATCAAACAGTTCTGCAAGAAGATCAGACGCAGGATGCCAGGGACCGACGTACCAGGGGTGCCCGCCGCTCTGGCCTTTGGCGCACCGGTATGTGCCTAGTGCAGCGACATCAAACATTTCTTAGGTCTTGCGCCTAACCCAAACCCACTGTGCTGGCGTTTGGAGCGCAGGGCCAAGTGTTTACAGTAGCTCATAAAGTACAGTAATGCAACTCAACTTTGCATTTGTGGAACCGGGACTACTACATGAGAATTTGACTGACAGTTCTGTGGACCAATGGCAGGTGTCAGAGACTCTAACGGAGAGCAGGCGTCAGCTGACGCGGGTGGTTGCCGTGCTACAGGAGGTAGCTGCGGCGGGGGCGCAGATGGTCGCCCCTCTAGGGGAACAGGAGGGGCTCAACTCCCTCCAACTGGAGGACGTGGCCTTCAAGGCTGTTGAACAGGTACTGTGACCATATACTGAATATAAATTGAACATAGACTGATCATTGCATGTTTGCTATTGACTACATTGCAGTTGGATTGCACGGAATCATTGATCTAATATTAAAAAGTGGCGCAGCGGTCTAAGGCAATGCATTGCAGATCTGAGGCGCCACTACAGTCTGGGGTTCGATCCGTGACCTGGAGCCCCATAGGGCGGCGCACAATTGGCCCAGCGCCGTCCAGATTAGGAGAGAGTTTGGCCGGGGGACTTTCCTTGTCTCATTGCGCTCTAGCGACTCCTTGTGGCGGTCCGGGCTCCTGCAACCTGACTTCAGTCGTCAGTCGAAAGGTGTTTCCTCTGACACATTGGTGCGGCTGTCTTCCTGGTTAAGGGAGCATTGTGTGAAGAAGCAGCGTGGCTCGGCGGGTCATGTTTTGGAGGACTCATGTCTCGACCTTCGCCTTTCCCGAGCTGGTTGGCGAGTTGCAGCGATGAGACAAGATCGTAACTACCAATTTGGTATCACGAAATTGGGGAGAAAAATGGGGTGAAATTACAATAAAAAGAATAACAATAATAAACAATATCACCTTACGTCCCAAATAACTACTTTGTGATCAAGAGTAGTGATTCTGTCTTGCTCAAACTGACCCCTTCAAACACTCTGACAGTCTCTCTCTCCCTCCTCTCCAGGTGTATGGGTCCCATGGCCTGAACCCCCATGAGTGTCTACGTCAGTCCTGCAGCTCTGTCATCTCCACCATGAACAAGATGGCTACCGCCATGCAGGAGGGAGAGTATGACGCCGAGCGACCACAGGGAAAGGTATGTACGGGACTAGGGCTGGGGGGAGTATGACTCTAGGTGGGAGGTATGGCTGGAGACTGAATTTCTTCACATTTTCTAACATTTTGAAAACTAAGAATGTTACTTCTGTAGCACTTTTGCCCCATTTAATTGACATTCACAGTTCATCCCCTTCCTGTTTCTCCCCCGTCACTCTCTCCCCCCCCCCCCCTCCCTGCATAGACTCCCCCGGTAGAGGCTCGTGCAGTGGCCCTCAGGGCAGAGATCACTGACGCAGAGGGTCTGGGAGTCAAACTGGAGGACAGAGACACCGTCATCAAGGAGCTCAAGAAGTCCCTCAAGATCAAGGTACGGACATGTCTCTCCTTTCTCTCTCGCACACACAAAGTTGCACACGGTTATTCTCACCCTTGCACTTTTTCTTATACACCCACATTTTTCCCTCGCATGCGCTCACCATCCCTCACATTAACACTCGCACACTCTCACTCACTCTCCGTCTCTCTCCCACCTTCCTGTCTCTCTAACCCAGGGAGAGGAGTTGAGTGAGGCCCACGTCCGTCTCAGCCTGCTAGAGAAGAAGCTGGATACGTCCACTAAAGATGCAGACGAACGCGTGGAGAAGATCCAGACCAAACTGGATGAGACCCTCGCCCTGCTCAAGAAGAAAGAGAAGTAGGACTGGGGAACACGGTGGCTGCGGGACTAATTAAGGAAGGAATGAGGATGTTGTAGAATCAGGACACTTCCGTCTGTGTATAGTTGTGTGCAATGAATTTTGCATTCTCCTATCCCAGTGCCTTTCAGATCAACATATGGGAGACGTAAGAGAGGAGTATGGGTGAAGATGGTAGATAGTCTGTTTGGTGGAGAGATGGCATATTTTCACCTAATATAAGTGTTGCCTGTTGTAGAGCCAGGAGAGGACATTACTTTAATTCACGTAGTAAATGTATTACATTGACCAAGTATTTGTGTATAACCTATGGGGTTTTTTTTCACCCCCCCCCCCCCGTTCTACATCCCTCCATCCATATCTCCCTCCCCAACCCAGGGAGTTTGAGGAGACCATGGACGCCCTGCAGGCAGACATCGACCAGCTGGAGGCAGAGAAAGCGGAGCTGAAGCAGCGTCTCTCCAACCAGTCAAAGGTGACCATCGAGGGCCTCAGGGCCCCGCCTGCCTCTGGCATCGCATCCATCATCTCAGGAACCGCCGGAGGTGAATCTCATGAGTCTTTTGATACCTCGCACGCCTTTTATACCTATATAACGCACCTTATACCTCACGTTATACCATCACTCATATTCTGATGAAGCTGGTTCAGAAGATTGACGTGTAAAAAGCCATGTAGGGTTAGGCCGAAATCAACTTTAGTCGTGAATTTGTACTTAGGAAATCGCCCGATAGACAATGTTATCGCCTCCTAGCGGCCATCCCAAAAATGTCAAATACTAATGTAAAATGTTTTAAAAAAAGACTGCGAGCTCGCATGCTACAGGAGGGACAGGGTTATCATGACATTGACAAAAGCAAATTATTGGAGCTAAATCTTGCCCTATTCCATTCTGGTGGCGCTGTGGCACGAAAGAGGTTTGTAGGCTTGTCTGTAGGGATGTGCATCTTTCCATTTTCAAGACGATTCGATACCTATCTAGATACATTGGCTACGATACATGTTTTAGTTTGAAACGATTGGTTTGATTAGAGGAACGGTTCGATGCGGTACCATTCGGTGCACTGACATTTGTTGCGTACACCCAAGCTTTCCATTCTAAATGAAAATCTGCTGCTGATGGGGAACATGAGCTGGATCTGTCTGAGGTGATATGTCAGGGATAAGATTGTAGACCTACACAAGGCTGGAATGGGCTACAAGACCATCGCCAAGCAGCTTGGTGAGAAGGTGACAACATTTGGTGCGATTATTCGCAAATGGAAGAAACACAAAAGAACTGTCTATCTCACTCAGCCTGGGGCTCCATGCAAGATCTCACCTCGTGGAGTTGCAATGATCATGAGAACGGTGAGGAATCAGCCCAGAACTACACGGGAGGATCTTGTCAATGATCTCAAGGCAGCTGGGACCATAGTCACCAAGAAAACAATTGGTAACACTACGCCGTGAAGGACTGAAATCCTGCAGCGCCCGCAAGATCCCCCTGCTCAAGAATACATATACATGCACGTCTGAAGTTTGCCAATGAACATCTGAATGATTCAGAGGACAACTGGTGAAAATGTTGTGGTCAGATGAGACCAAAATGGAGCTCTTTGGCATCAACTCAACTCGCCGTGTTTGGAGGAGGAGGAATGCTGCCTATGACCCCAAGAACACCATCCCCACCGTCAAACATGGAGGTGGAAACATTATGCTTTGGGGGTGTTTTTCTGCTAAGGGGACAGCACAACTTCACCGCATCATTTGACGGGGCCATGTACTGTCAAATCTTGGGTGAGAACCTCCTTCCCTCAGCCAGGGCATTGAAAATGGGTCGTGGATGGGTATTCCAGCATGACAATGACCCAAAACACACAGCCAAGGCAACAAAGGAGTGGATCAAGAAGAAGCACATTAAGGTTCTGGAGTGGCCAGACCTTAATCCCATAGAAAATCTGTGGAGGGAGCTGAAGGTTCGACTTGCCAAACGTCAGCCTCAAAACCTTAATGACTTGGAGAAGATCTGCAAAGAGGAGTGGGACAAAATCCCTCCTGAGATGTGTGCAAACTTGGTGGCTAACTACAAGAAAAGTCTGACCTCTGTGATTGCCAACAAGGGTTTTGCCACCAATTAGTAAGTCATGTTTTGCAGAGGGGTTAAATACTTATTTCCCTCATTAAAATGTAAATCAATTTATAAAATTTTTGACATGCATTTTTCTGGATTTTTTTGTTGTTATTCTGTCTCTCACTGTTCATATAAACCTACCATTAAAATTATAGACTGATCGTTTCTTTGTAAGTGGGCAAACGTACAAAATCAGCAGGGGATCAAATACTTTTTTCCCCCACTGTATGTAGGGCACCTGAGCTAAGCCATAAGGGAAACTTACCACCCCACTATCACACGGAACCCAAACCGGCTGCGCCATCGTGCATACATTTATTTTGTCCCCCCACACCAAACGCGATCACAAAAATAGTTTCTAGTCATCTCTCTTCCTTCTAGGCTTTTTCTTCTCTTGATTTTATATTGCGATTGGCAACTTTCATAAATTAGGTGCATTACCGCCACCGACCTCGTTCGTCTTTCAGTCACCCACGTGGGTATAACCAATGAGGAGATGACACGTGGGTACCTGCTTCTATAAACCAATGAGGAGATGGGAGAGGCAGGACATGCACCGTGATCTGCGTCACAAATAGAACTGACTTCTATTTTAGCCATTGGCAACGCAGACGTTCGTTGGCGTGCGGAAGCACTGTGGGTGCAATAATTGAATAATATTGATTTCTAAATGTATTTTTCAACGCTCGCTTTTTGTCATCCAACCCCCCCCCCCCCCGCCCCCCACACGTTTGATCTGAAATCACCATCACCCACTAATTAATTTGTAATTTTAGCAGATAAAAAGTGTTGGAGCTAGATTGAATTGAAACATTTGGTATAACATAGCCAATGAATATAGAGCACAACTTTGGATTTCACCCCGTCTCATAATTGAATGGTTTAGACAGTTTACATTTGGACAAGACTTGGTGATTGCTGTCCTCGTTGTGAAATGATCAACTTTACCATGTATATCTAAAATATACAGATTTTTGTTTCAAGCAAAACTACCAAAACTAATTGTTCAGGTTCACCCTCAGCAATAAAATGAAATTGAATGTAAGCGCCCCTGATCAGCATGTGAGCCAGATGAGTTATCTCTGGCGGTAGTTTATGCTACTTTTATTCCGGTAAAACACAATTTTCAAAAGCACATTTGATAAAAATAACCTACGATATTACATTGGTTGTCGCTCAACTAATGAAGCGTCATTTTGCGAAAGCTATTTTACAAACATTTGAATGCTGAAGGTGATGTGCACTTGTGCAAGATCAGGAATAGGTCTACCTTTTTGTTGGTCAGCGTGAAAAGCTGCACACATCGCAGAGTTTGACTAGGCTACTGATATTGCCTGCCTGAGGTTGATGCAAAATTACTTTTAAATCAATGACTGTCAGAACAATTAACATGCTTAGTTCGACACTGAAGGTGAGAGGTATTTTCTTATTTGGACACTGAAGGTGAGAGGTATAAGATGAGAGGTACACTATATATACAAAAGTATGAGGACACCCCTTCAAATTAGTGGATTCGGCTCTTTTAGCCACACTCGTTGCTGACAGGTGTGTAAAATCGAGCACACCGCCATGCAATCTCCATAGACAAACATTGGCAGAAGAATGGCCCCTACTGAAGAGCTCAGTGACTTTCAATGTGGCACCGTCATAGGATGCCACCTTTCCAACAAGTCAGTTCGTCAAATTTCTGCTCTGCTAGAACTGCCCCGGTCAACTATATGTGCTGTTATTGTGAAGTGGAAACGTCTAGGAACAATAACGGCTCAGCCGCTAAGTAGTAGGCTACACAAGCTCACAGAACAAGACCATCGAGTGCTGGAGCGCATAGTGTGTAAAAATTGTCTGTCCTTCACGCTTCACCATCTGGCAGTCCGACGAATCTGGGTTTGGCGGATTCCAGGAGAACACTACCTGCCCGAATACATAGTGCCAACTGTAAAGTTTGTTGGAGGCATAATAGTTTGGCTGTTTTTCAAGGTACGGGCTAAGCCCCTTAGTTTCAACGAAGGGAAATCTTAACGCCACAACATACAATGACATTCTAGACGATTCTGTGCTTCCAACTTTGTGGCAACAGTTTGGGGAAGGCCCTTTTACTGTTTCAGCATGACAATGCCCCTGTGCACAAAGCGAGGTCCATACAGAAATGGTTTGTTGAGATCGGTGTGGAAGAACTTGACTGGCCTGCACAGAGCCCTGACCTCAACCCCATCGAACACCTTTGGGATGAATTGGAACGCTGACTGCGAGCCAGGTCTAATCACCCAACATCAGTGTCAGACCTCACTAATGCTCTTGTGGCTGAATGGAAGCAAGTCCCTGCAGCAATTTTTTTATTTTTTTTTTAAAGACATTTTAGCAGAAAACATTTTGTGAACCGCCGATTTTCATGACGTTTGAATACATTTCTGACCAAATGGGTCCTGTGGAACGACGGGTCCACTCATACCGATGTGTATCAATTAATCATTACATCCCTGCCGGTCTGTGTGTGCCGAAGCATGCAAATGTAGCGAGTGACACACAGTCAACAGTCTCAATGGGTTGTAAATCATCATGGGCTGCAGAGCAAGCAACTCTGCTGTCCTCAACTGGTTAATATTATAAACTGATTTGCATTTTTGCCTCGTCCTCTCTTATTAGGCCTAGGCTACTAGACTATACGTTGTAGGTAAGGGTGCACATTTTTTGGAATAATATGGAAATGGGCGTAGGCCAACTATAGGCTACGCATCGTTTCTTTCATAAGCTTTGCTCAGCTGTAGCCTAAGTTTTAATTTTTTATTGTTCTATTTTTATATCTTGTTTGCTCAATTTCACTTCTTGTGGCCTAAAATATTTGCCATTCAAAATAAAGCTGTGATTAAGAATAGCATAGAATCCGACTTTCATAATTGTTCCGATTTAAAAGCTGCAACTTTAGGACAAACACCTTTATTAGAATATTTGGGAAATGCACTTCATAACTGGAATTTATCCATATGGATAGGGCCACATTTTTTACATATTCCTAATAGAAGAACTATAAAAAGCATATGCATGACCATGGTAGCAATTGACAGGGAACACTGGAGATGAGGAAATTATCAGACCAAAGGTGAGGACGCAATAGTTCAACCTGATACAAGACTTGTTGATTGTATGTGCATTTTACATTTACTGTACTTTCCACAACATTTTGTAAATGACGAAATCTGAAAATACTCGTGTTACATCCAGTAACAATACGAATATTCATTGACATTTTTGAAGTAGGTGCAAGATAAGAAAAAAACGATTGCAAGGTTTTGATCGAGCGGTCTAATTGGTGTCTTCCAGTGGCCATACACCTCTCCCAGACTGTGCACAGTTACTAAGTAATTTCCATGCACTTTTATGACTCCAGGAAAGAGCCTTCAGCTATCAGGTGCTTTTTTTTTGTTGAGCTCGTAGCTTTGCCATTTAGGAACTGAAGCAAGCACACTTGTCTGGAACACAGCCCTGCGTCCCCACCATCATCACACACATTACTGTTGTTGGTTACGCTATCCAAAAAAACGGTCCATTTATAAATCGCAATCTGGGTCAGGTGGCATCATTTGAAAGCTGGTTCTATTGCCAACATGGCTAGCTAAGTTCTAAAATATTGTGACGACCCTGGGTTTATAAGCGCGGAAATCGACTCTGTCGCTTGAGCATGCTTTTGCGGCATAGTCGATAGCGCGCCGGACCTCGGGCTTGAAGGTCGAGGGTTCGAGGCCTGCTCCCTGCTGTTTCATTACAATATGATCTTAGTGTTAGGTTTTCAAAAGACACTTCAGACAAACGGATTGTAATTTTTGGTGTGCATAGAATGGAGTCACGAGTGCATTCAAATGTTGATCGAACGTAGCGATCACAATCGTTGATAGTGTAAATGACTTTCAAATATGGGAATGTAAAAGTGCACATTTGGACTCATGGGTGTGTGGTTTGCTTGTGTGACATCAAAGCGGTATTTATTGTCATTGTTAACGTCTCATCTTTCAGAACACATAAACTCTTCTCGATTTACAGCATTTCCCTCACTCAGACAGCAAATGTGCAAAAGTATCCCAATTAGCGGGAGGGAGTGGGGGGGTGTCTAATCACGCGCGGTGCTCAAGTTTATAACGGCTGTCTGTCAAAATCCACAGCGCTGTGAAGCGGAGAACCTGAGCTCTGACGTTATGTATGCGTGTTACTGTACAGCCACTGCATTCCAATTTAGGCGAATGACAATCTGCCATTTCAACCCGTATAACGCATGACGGGCTGTGAGTGGAAAGGGATACTGCTTATATGATATTTCAATTAGTAGGATAAGGGTCTCTCATGCATAATGTCTGTCTTATAGTGCTTTGCTCAACTGTAGCCTAAGGTATTTTTCAAATTTGTTCTCTCATTATTACCTCAGGCATACCATGTTTTTAGGAAATTCAGGTTATTCAAATAAAACGTTACTTTCTGCGATAGATCATGAAATAGCGCGGTGGGAGAAATCCAGTATGCATTAAACTGAAAGAGTGCCTTAATAGTCCAAGTCATATTCATATCAAATGGAGAGAAAATGTGTCTTTTAAATCAATAAGATACCAGTGTGTCCACTATAAAAATGTACTTTGGTTATTGGCCCAGATCATCTGACATTTGAGAGAGAGAAAAAAACCAAAACATTTTCCCGAACGGACATTTTGCGCTGCTTTGGTGAAACTCTTAGCTCTGCCTAAGTTGTACTCTTGCATTCTGCAAATATAACATATTTTTAGAAATTGACTATAGCCAATAGAAATATATAGGCCATTTTCTCAATGTCACCCATGCAATTTTCTGCTGGCTTTGCTTGACTCTGCTTTTTACTGTGTGGCCACAGTCAAGCTGAAATAGGCTTGGTATCGTCTGTCACATCACCATCGATGATGGCTGTCAATCATCCTCGATAGACGATACTAACATAATATCATCCAATCCTAAAGCCATGTTGTGATTAGGGTTTATAATCTGCTAAATATGTTCTGACTGTTTTAATTTACTAATGTCTTACCCCTCCCTATCCCCCCTTCTCTCCTCCTCCCACCCCCTCCCTACCTCCTCTCCAGCGGGTGTTGCCCCAGGAGCAGGGGGCCTGTCTGGGCCGATGCAGGTGGTGGACTCCCCTCTCCTCCGTCAGCAGGTGGAGACCCAGAGACTGGGCATCAAACACCTGAAGAACGAGAACAACAGACTGAAGGTCAGAACACTGCAGGGAACTGACTTGTGTGTGTCACTTTTAGTGCCATCTCTATTCTGTCCTAATCAAAATATGGATTCATTATTTCTCTTTTTACCAGTAACGAGAACTGTATTTTTGAAGATCATTGAAGTCTGTCTGTGTTGTATGCTTTTCTTGATGTAGTTCATTGAACAGTCTATTTATCATGGAACGTATGTTCACTAGTAGTTAATTGAAAGTAGTCCATTCCTTTTAATGTATACATGTATGTTTCTGACTGTAGTTAGCTCTGTGTCGCTGTCTCTATTGATAACTCTCTGTATATCGCTCTCCTCCAGGCAGAGAAGATGAGAGCCCAGTTAGCCTCCCTCCCTCCCCTCCACGTCCCCAAGCTTCCTCTGAGAGAGGCCTCCACCTCTCCCCCTGCTGAGGGGCCTCTCCACGGGGCTCTCTACAGGAAGACAGACCAGCTCCTGGGGACCCTGCTCAAGATGAGCGCCGCCGTTAAGGTGGTCGACATCACCGGGAAGACTCCAGGTGGGAGGGATGTGGGTGTGTTTGTTTTTGTGTGACAGGAAGACACCAGGTCTGTGTGTGTGTGTGTGTCTAAAGGGTTTTGTGAGTGTGTAGCGTAGTTTATATTGTTTTTCAGTACGTGTGTATTTGAGTTAGATAATAAAATCTAATATGTACCGTCTCTTTCTCCTACAGTGAGTGCGAGTGCTCAGCTCCTGGACCAGACAGCTCGTCTGCAGTCTCTGAGTGACGCTCTGGACAAACTGAAGGTGACCTGAATTTATATGATCACCCCTAGTAATAATCATAGTATTTCTCTACACCACAGACAGATTTTGTCCACTAATCTCTCTATCATGGAAATGGACACATCTCTCTCTCTCAGGGTGAAGTGTCAGAGCATGTGGTTTCTCAGCAGCCTGGGGCGAAGGTCTCCTCTGACTTTGCCACCTTCCCCATTTCCTCCTTCGTCAAGGTAACACACACACACATAAATACAAGATATCTGGTTTAGGCATAAGACTGTATTTGTTGTCCTTTGACCTGTTCTTCTCCTTTCAGGCCAAGGAGGAGAAGCAGGGGGGTACGGTGTTCATAGGGCGCGTGGCCATCCCATGTGCCAAGGGCCAGGAGCAGGTGCACCGTCTCGTCTTATCACAGCAGCACCTGCAGCAAGTGCACCGCCTCCTCATGACCTAAGATGCCATCCCATTGGCCTGCGTCCACAAGTGATAGCAAGCTCCTCCAATCAGAGCACAGCAGATGCAAAAAATGTTTTTCTTTTCAGTTCCAGCCCATTTCCTATTCATCAGATTCTCTCAGGACACGTTGTTACACTACACCACCTGGTCAAAGGTATTACACATCTATGCCAAAGAGACAAGTGTTCTCGTCTAGTTCTAATACTTCATACAGTAATTGTTACTCTTTACCAACACGTTCTACATGATTGTCAGTCTTTTTAAAGCAGCTTTTGAGTGGCTCAACTCGTGAATGTTGCATCTCTAGAATTGATTTAACCAATTTCTGCTCCATCGTCAACTCGCTTGGTGTGTGTACATTTTGTTTCTCCATACTTTTAACCATAGGGAAATGACACAATTATTCATGCATTGCACTTTTTTTTGTACTGTGTTGATTATTTAAATCTACACCTACCTGTGTAAACCAGCAGTCAGGACCAAGCAAATTCACCACGTTGTGAGATATTGACTAATGTATTCTGTCAAAAGGCACCCTATAACGTAACAATTCATACACCTTTAACTTCTGTTCATTTGGCTGAGATGGGAAGCTAATTTGATAAATGTAGGGTGTTTGACATGCCTACAGCAACCAGGTTTCACTGATTTATAAATCAAGTTGGTATTATTCACAAGTTAAGTTAGACCATATGTGTCGAGACCTTAGTCATTATGGTAGATGAATGCAAGTATGTCGGGGTGGTAAATGCTGAATAGTCTAGGATGTGGCTAGTGCTGAAAGTTAACCTCAAGCCATTATACTGTTTAACATGTTCCTACTCCAGTGTTCAGTGCAGAACATTTCAACCATACATACAGCAAGAGGTACCTACTCTCCAACAGTGTTCGTTGAAGACCATGTAAGACAACACAGTGGACTGACGGGAAGCTGTATGACTATCCAAAAACGGACCAATAAAGTTCTTACCTAACAAAATTGATTGCTTGGTAACATGAAATTCTTTCCATGCCTAGACCTGGACTAAAACACAAGGAGAGGATGAGGAGACTCAATGGGAACTAAATCAGTGCAATTTTATTGTAAAATTTTCCCAGTATGCCTAAACATACAACCAACCCCCACCATGGCAAGAAAATACTAAGATATAGACTGACAGAATATAATGCCACAGCTTTTCAACTTAAAAAGCCTCAACAGTAAAAATAAACAATTTAAAAAGAAAACTGTGATTTCTTGAGCAGAAGACAATACACAGCCCTCTAGAACTGTAGTTTGAGGCACCACCCATGTTTGGGATACACAAGCAAGTTACAGAATTATGAAATACCTTTAAGCGCTGCCCATACATAATCACGTGATGAGATGAGCAAGTACCATTAGTTTGAACACTATATACAGGGCCCGGAGTTTCTCCTGGTCACATGGTCCAGGAAAAGCTCTGTCCTAGTTTGCACAGCCTGTATAAGGGCTACCCCGAACTAAAGTACAAGAGCTTTCCAGTCAGTATCTCTGGCATGTGTACGGGGCGTAGTGCTTCTTCGGTTGTTTCTTCCTCATCACATACTGGTTCTCAGGACGGAGAGGGACGGAGGGTCTGGGGTGGTAGGCCTTATTATGCTGCACCGGCCTGTAGTGTCCAGCTGGAAGAGATTAAAGGGAGAGTGCTAAACAGTCATTTAAAGCCCAATCACCCCAGGATTGATACAATTCTTTACTACAGAGCAGAGGCTCTACTTGTAAATCCCTTTTGCATCAAGCAAGGGAGGAGAGACTTCAATGGCTAAATGTTCTGCTTCACACAATGGAATCTGGAGGGATAGGTATACAGAACTACACTTAATGGCCGTGTCCAAAATCTGTCTTGCCTACTATGGCCAGTGTCAGAGGTCCCATGATTAGGCTACTGTGCGCACGTGTTTGTCAACTTACTAGTGTTCCGGACCATCCCGTTATTTTCCCTACATCCGTTGTCCAGTGAGTGTCTGTTGACTGGGGGATGTCTGTAGACCACTTGGGTGTGTCTGTGATGCACCGGGGCAGTCGGCTGTCTGTTGACCAGGCTTGGTCTGTTGGCTTGGTTCTCCTTGAAGCTGAAGTAGCCAGCGCCGAACTTGGGGTGGACGGGGAGGTCGTCCTCATAGAATCAAATCAAATTGTATCTATTCATTTTCAAATGTGACATGACAATTTAAAAGTGCATTTAGAAATCGCAAAACCTCACAATAAAAAAAATGGAAGAAATAAAAGCAAACAAAAAGGCAATAAATAGAGAAACAAAGGATGTCTAAAACAGTCAAATCACAGATTAAAGGCCAAGCTAAAACGGTGGAGTTAAGTGCAATTTCAACCTCACCACTTTTAAAATCGGTCATAATTTCAAGCAACATACCAGTATCTACATGACAAAACGGGAAATAGTAGTGGTGTCCCTTTAAAACCCTCAATGGTGTTTGCCCCTTACCCCGTAGAACTGTTCTCCGCAGCTGCTGTATTTCCCTTCCAGAGGCCTGTAGGGTTCATCCGAAGCTGGCCTGTAGGGTTCATCTGAAGCTGGCCTGTAGGGCTCAAGGCCTGAGTCCTCAGCAGGATGCCATCCTAGAGCTAAAAAAAATAAAAGAGAAATGTTGTTCAGTTTAATGTACGTAAGCTATCCTTCCATAGATCTGTAGGGCTGAAGGACGGAGTCCAATGCAGGCTGCCACCTTAGAGATACAGGACACGAGGAGAGACGGATGTTGCAGTTGAGTGAGTTGAATTAATGAATACAGAATTGTTCTTCCCAAAAAGGTTTCTCAAGAGCTGTATTAGGAAGTTGTCATTATACAAATATCTGATTCATACCTGCTGAATTGGGAGTGAAATAGTTTGCCTGAGGCTCGTATCCGTCATAGTGTCCAAACCCCTCTGTTGCCCAGGCAACTGGTGAATTACATGGCAGGGTCACTACACATTATACATACATTTATCTCCACTCACTGAAAGATTCCTTAGGATTCAAACCTCCCATTACCTGTGGTCATGAATCATTACACAGTTGTGGGACTTGTGAATGAATTGGTTACTCAGGTGCTGTGCACAGAGGGACAGGTGTGAAGGAGGCAAGTCAAGTGGGTGTGAATGACAGCAGCCTTTTAAAAGTGGCATTAGGTGAAGATGCAGGTTAAACTCCACAGTAGTCAAGTGAACCAGGCAGTCAAGTGAACCAGGCAGTCAAGTGAACAAGGCAGTCAAGTGAACAAGGCAGTCAAGTGAACAAGGCAGTCAGTCAATCATTTTACCACTGCAGTGACCTGGGTTCATCATCCTGGGGTCTGGTCTCCTGAAATGAGGCTCTGGTGGATAGTGCCAGGTGTCTAGCAATGAGGGAATAACACAAACTCCAAAGCAAATCAGGGGGAGAAAAACAGGTTTATTTGAGAAGGACAAATCATAGATGTTATGCTGGGAGGTAGATGTTCAGTCTCCCCTGTCCTCAGTTTTTCTCCACAGAACAAAGGAACAGGATGCCATTTATAACCCCCCCCCCCCACCCTAGCCTGGAGTTGACCAATCAGAAGTCCTTGCAGTACAACTGGGCCAATGGCCAAATAAGTATCCTGCTCCTGACTCAATGTACAGACCGTAGCACACGTAGCTCTGAGTTCAGGAGTGACATTCCAGATTCTAAACAGATGTTGAACTGAAACCCAACTCCTATTTACAATTCCCTATTGACCATTAGTACTCTAGTCTTTACTCTTCTCATCCGCTGTGTTGTGTATTTACCCTCAAAATATTCTTATAACCTCAACGTCACGATAACCCGGCATGGTACTACTGTACTGACCAATACAGTGAGGAGGAAGCCACCACTTACCTGTGTTCTTGGTCATGGTTTTTGTGTAGGCTTTGAGCTGCTGCTGCTGCTCTGAATGATCAATGTGCCCTACAGGGAGAAGAATACCAGTCTTTCAACTGACAGTCAAATTCAAAACCAGACAGGTGATGTGTGTATGTATATTTATTATACTGTATGCGTGTGGTGTTCTACTAACTAGCGGTGGTGAGAGGACAGTGTAGCACAAACCCCCAGACCTGTGCAGCAGTAGTAAGGATGTGATGCATCAGTGAGCTAGAGAGTACAAGTGTGTATGTATTTACAGTGTGTGTGTGTGCGTGTGTACTAACCAACAGTAGTGGCAGGACAGTGCAGCACCACTCCCCAGGCCTCTGCAGCATGTTGCAGCAGTAAGGTGGTGATACGTCGGTGGGCCACAGAGTTCCAGTGGACCCCATCCTTCATGCGGTGCTCAAGCGAGAAGCGGAACTGGAAGTGGAGGTCCAGGACGTCAAGGCCGTAGGCGACGGCCATCTTGCTGCTGTAGAAGTTGGCCTGGATCACGTCGTAGCACAGCGTTGGGCCCCTGTGCTCTATCTGGTTGGGAGAAATTAAAGGGTGAGGTATAATAGTTCTTTAGCCATTATTGTTGTACAATGCACATCATTTACTATAATTGAGCAATTACTGGGTCACATTAAATAGGAGCAAAACATCCTTAAAGCGGAAAGCCAAAAATAAACATTAAAGTTTGGGTAGTAAATCAAGATGATTCCAAATCCGTGCCTATTGAACACGACCCTGCCTCGTCATCTACCTACCTCAGGAACGAAGAAGCCCCCTACGATCCTCTTCCCCAGGGGCATGGTCATGTTCCACATGACCAGACATTCAGGAGGCAGGATGGAGTTCATCTTGTCAAAGAGCTTATGAAGGTTCTCCTGGTACTCAACATGCCATTTAGGGTTATACCTGGGTGACAAGACAAGACCAGGGACAAACTCGTGAGGGCCCCAAAAAAGTAAAACTTGTAATTTATTTTTAAACGTGCACACAAAAAAATGGTTGTATAATGCAAGAAAATGTGCCTATTTTTGGGACGAAGCTCTCACAATACCATCAATTTGCTCTAGATTGTGATACCAGGCCAAGTATCGCAATACAGAGTAGTATCGGGATACCCAAGGGGTTAGCCCTGCTCTCCCAGAATGCATGTTCCCGTTTTGGATACGTTCTGAACAAAAACTTGTCCCCGATAGTCACACCTCTACACAATACAACGAATTGAATTTAACTTCACAGTTCAGTGTTCCCCTAGGATATTTTTAATCAGCGGCAAAGTTGGCATGGGGGAGTGGCGGGGCGTAGTAGTGGCTGTGGACAATGGAGCGGTCTCGGACCGCAGATTTTATAGGCCCTCTTGGCCGCAGAGAAAGTTTTGCTGTTTTAAAGCTAATTTCCTGCAATTCTACACATTTTGCCATGTTGTTATGCCATCAGAGTGACTCGTAAATATAAATAAAGATAGACACACATATAAACTCAGCAAAAAAAGAAACGTCCTCACTGTCAACTGCGTTTATTTTCAGCAAACTTAACATGTGTAAATATTTGTATGAACATAACAAGATTCAACAACTGAGTCATAAACTGAAGAAGTTCCACAGACATGTCACTAACAGAAATTGAATAATGTGCCCCTGAACAAGGGGGGGGGGGACAAAATCAAAAGTAACAGTCAATGCAGCTGGTGGCCACACCAGATACTAAGTACTGCAGTGCATCTCATCCACATGGACTGCACCAGATTTGCCAGTTCTTACTGTGAGATGTTACTCCACTCTTCCATCAAGGCACCTGCAAGTTCTCTGACATTTCTGTGGGGAATGGCCCTATCCCTCACCCTCCGATCCAACAGGTCCCAGACATGCTCAATGGGATTGAGATCCGGGCTCTTAGCTGGCCATGGCAGAACACTGACATTCCTGCCTTGCAGGAAATCACACACGGAACGAGCAGTATGGCTGGTAGCATTGTCATGCTGGAGGGTCATGTCAGGATGAGCCTGCAGGAAGTGTACCACGAGGGAGGAGGATGCCTTCCCTGTAACACACAGCGTTGACATTGCCTGCAATGACAAGCTCAGTCCGATGATGCTGTGACACACCACCCCAGACCATGACGGACCCTCCACATCGATCCCGCTCCAGAGTACAGGCCTTGGTGTAACGCTCATTCCTTCGACGATAAACGCGAATCCAACCATCACCCCTGGTGAGACAAAACCGCGACTCGTCAGCGATGAGCACTTTTTGCCAGTCCTGTCTGGTCCAGCGACGGTGGGTTTGTGCCCATAGGCAACGTTGTTGACAGTGAAGTCTAGTGAGGACCTACCTTACAACAGGCCTACAAGCCCTCAGTTCAGCCTGTTGTGGACAGTCAGCACTGATGGAGGGATTGTGCGTTCCAACTCGGGCAGTTGTTGTTGCCATCCTGTACCTGTCCCGCAGGTGTGATGTTCAGATGTACCGATCCTGTGCAGGTGTTGTTACACGTGATCTGCCACTGCCAGGACGATCAGCTGTCCGTTCTGTCTCCCTGTAGCGCCGTCTTAGGCGTCTCACAGTACGGACATTGCAATTTATTGCCCTGTCCTCATGCCTCCTTGCAGCATGCCTAAGGCACGTTCATGCAGATGAGCAGGGACCCTGGGTATCTTTCTTTTGGTGTTAAGAGTCAGTAGAAAGGCCTCTTTAGTGTCCTAAGTTTTCATAACTGTGACCTTATTAATTGCCTACCGTCTGTAAGCTGTTAGTGTCTTAACGACCGTTCCACAGGTGCATGTTCATTAATTGTTTATGGTTCATTGAAGAAGCATGGGAAACAGTGTTAAAACCCTTTACAGTTAAGTTATTTGGATTTTTACAAATTATCTTTGAATGACAGGGTCCTGAAAAAAGGACCCTTCTTTTTTTGCTGAGTTTATTTTGCAGCAGTGGTATGCCGCTGCTAAATTAATATAGGGGAGAAACTGCACTTTTCACTGTATAATAGAAAAGGCTATTGTAGAAAATAGCTGATTTGCTCATTTCCAAATGCCTACATGTGGGCAGGAGGAATGTAGTAAGGAATATAAACACATAATGATCTGCCTTTTCATTAAGGAAGGGGGGGACCCCACATCTTCAGCCTACTCTTCAGACAACTTTACACACAGCCTACACACTCTCCCTCTCTCACACACACACACACTGCTCCCAAAAGTTAGGCACCAAACAGAATAAGGAACGCCAGAAAAATATGGATTTTGGATTCAGATTTAGCTTAGAAATACATTGATTAGGCATACGCTTCCTACTTTTGAAGTACTACTATGAGTAGGCTAACTATCCCTTTGCCATCCAAATGTGTGCATCGCCAAGGGGTACCATATTAGCTAGCAAGCCAGGCAACATGACTAAACATGGTCGTGTGTTATCAAACCTCACAGACCATGAGTAATTTAAAACGGCCCGCGACATGGTTTATAAAATTATATAACGTATGCGCAAATTCGCAGTAGAATGGGGTTTGGGCTAGATATTAAGGCGCAAGCATGACTGACAGCGAAGACTAGTCAGACTGGAGAACTTGTTCTTACAGGCGAAATGAAAAAGTATCTACGTATCCACTTCATTTGCGTTGCGAGCCACTCCAATAATTAAACAAAATGTAACAACAGTGAAAATGTGCTTATGTCATCGGTCAAAACAAGAAAAACATAAAAGGCCCATTTTTAAGCCCAAAATTGTCAGACGCTAAATGCTTTTCCACATAATTCAAAATTTGATTATATTTTCTTGTCTTTAAATCCATAATATCAAAAAACACGTTGTTTTTAGTTGGAACTAGCCTAAAAACTGCCAAAAATTAAAAAGCACTGTTTTTCAAAATAATATGACAAAATAAGGATTTGGTTATTTTTCTCATCACTTGTTATGTGGGTGGGGCTATATCTGTAGTCCCATCATTTGCCATATGCATATCCAACCTAGCTTTCAAAATAAGAGTTGAGCGTTTGTTGTGAAAGCAAAGGATCATGATTTGGCAAGCTTAGGCTACAGTGTATGACCCTAAAGGCAGTTATGTGTTTTAAGCCATAGATATAATACCAAGGTTTTAAGCATTCTATTCCATTTCGGTTAGTGGGCCAAATACTTTCCCCTTGCAGCCACTCAATTGCGTCACCTTTTTGGTCAGAAAAAGTTCACGTTAATCCACTGAGGAAAAAGGGACAATGCCTATAACCTGTCAAAAATTCCCCAAAAGGGGATATACAGTATATTGCCAACTGAACAGAGGAGTTGTCCATTTCAGCACCACAGAGCTCCGCTATAGGCGTACCAGTGACAAAGAGTGGAGATGCAGGAGAAGCGCTGTCCATTAAGCTGTGCTGAATAAGAACAGGCGTGGCCTCAGCTCCTTTTAAAAACGTGGGGTTTTCCTTTGTAGTCTAGGCCTACTTCCTGATTTCGCCATTTGTCCAGTCGAGTTTTTTCGCTTGATTAGTGTAACCAATCCTTTGATTTATGCCTTTTATTTCAATGCATTATGTAGTTTTGACCACTTTTGTCCTGCATTTGCTTTCGTTGAGTAGCCGTTAAGGCGTTTGATGTCGGTCTTATTGTGCTTTGTAGCCACTATTCAGTGGCATTAACATGTGCAATTCAATAAGAGAAAAGCTGCGAATGGGGAGTTGAAAATGGGAAGGGATGGCCAGAAAAGCAATTTTGGGGAAAGATTTGGTCTCATGGTCCAAGTGGCTCTATGCCTGTTTTCAAATGTGCCCATTTATTTATGGTTTGCTTATAGGCCCTACAGAAACAATAATTTCATGTGTCAATGTTTTAATTGTGTTTGTACTCTAGAAAATGAATAGGCCTCCATTAGAATAGGCTACTTCTTGGCCGTTTTAACTGTTAAAAATTATATATACCACCTCAGTCACCGGCTTCATCAATAAGTGCATCGACATTGTCGTCCCCACAGTGACCGTACGTACATACATAGTGAGGGGAAAAAAGTATTTGTCCACTGACAAAGAAATTATCAGTCTATAATTTTAATGGTAGGTTTATTTGAACAGTGAGACAGAATAACAAAAAAAAAATCCAGAACAACGCATGTCAAAAATGTTATAAATTGATTTGCATTTTAATGAAGGAAATAAATATTTGACCCCCTCTCATTCAGAAAGATTTCTGGCTCCCAGGTGTCTTTTATACAGGTAACGAGCTGAGATTAGGAGCACACTCTTAAAAGGGAGTGCTCCTAATCTCAGTTTGTTACCTGTATAAAAGACGCCTGTCCACAGAAGCAATCAATCAATCAGATTCCAAACTCTCCACCATGGCCAAGACCAAAGAGCTCTCCAAGGATGTCAGGGACAAGATTGTAGACCTACACAAGGCTGGAATGGGCTACAAGACCATCGCCAAGCAGCTTGGTGAGAAGGTGATAACAGTTGGTGCAATTATTCGCAAATGGAAGAAACACAAAAGAACTGTCAATCTCCCTCGGCCTGGGGCTCCATGCAAGATCTCACCTCGTGGGGTTGCAATGATCATGAGAATGGTGAGGAATCAGCCCAGAACTACACGGGAGGATCTTGTCAATGATCTCAAGGCAGCTGGGACCATAGTCACCAAGAAAACAATTGGTAACACACTACACCGTGAAGGACTGAAATCCTGCAGCGCCCGCAAGGTCCCCCTGCTCAAGAAAGCACATATACATGCCCGTCTGAAGGTTGCCAAATGTACATCTGAATGATTCAGAGGACAACTGGGTGAAAGTGATGTGATCAGATGAGACCAAAATGGAGCTCTTTGGCATCAACTCAACTCGCCGTGTTTGGAGGAGGAATGCTGCCTATGACCCCAAGAACACCATCCCCACCGTCAAACATGGAGGTGGAAACATTATGCTTTGGGGTGTTTTTCTGCTAAGGGGACAGGACAACTTCACCGCATCAAAGGGACGATGGACGGGGCCATGTACCGTCAAATCCTGGGTGAGAACCTCCTTCCCTCAGCCAGGGCATTGAAAATGGGTCGTGGATGGGTATTCCAGCATGACAATGACCCAAAACACACGACCAAGGCAAAAAAGGAGTGGCTCAAGAAGAAGCACATTAAGGTCCTGGAGGGGCCTAGCCTGTCTCCAGACCTTAATCCAATAGAAAATCTGTGGAGGGAGCTGAAGGTTCGAGTTGCCAAACGTCAGCCTCAAAACCTTAATGACTTGGAGAAGATCTGTAAAGAGGAGTGGGACAAAATCTCTCCTGAGATGTGTGCAAACCTGGTGGCCAACTACAAGAAACGTCTGACCTCTGTGATTGCCAACAAGGGTTTTGCCACCAAGTACTAAGTCATGTTTTGCAGAAGAGTCAAATACTTATTTCCCTCATTAAATTGCAAATCATTTTATAACATTTTTGACATGCGTTTTTCTGGATTTATTTGTTGTTATTCTGTCTCTCACTGTTCAAATAAACCTACCATTAAAATTATAGACTGATCATTTCTTTGTCAGTGGGCAAACATACAAAATCAGCAGGGGATCAAATACTTTTTCCCCCCTCACTGTATCCCAACCAGAAGCCATGGATTACAGGCAACATCTGCATCGAGCTGATGGGTTTGAACTGCACCGAGCTTTAACCATTATTAATCATTAGTTGTAATAGAGACATGAGGGGTGCCATAGCCGAGGGTCTACACCAGGAGTTAATGGTTATCTGTAGGAGGAAGGGTTATGGTGGGAGCAATTAAGCTTGGAATGGGCTGAGTGCAGGGAAAACGGTCACATGTGGCAGTACTGGTAAGGGGAGAGAGCCGTGGATAAGGGGGTCAAGGTCAGGTCACGTCAAGGGAACCGTTTATTGCCTGTATCACTTAGTTTCCTGCCAAGCAATAAAGATGCAATGTTCAGCGATAAGGAGGAGATTCCACCCAAATTGGGGTATGTATACTACCACGGGTGGAACCATGTCTGTCTGATGCAGCTGTATTGACCCTCTGGGAAGACTAAACTTGGTTTAAGATAGGGATGCACGATATGGGGTGAACATATCGGAATCGGTCGATATTAGCTAAAAATGCCAACATCGGTATTGGCCCGATGTCTAGTTTAACGCCTATGTTAAAAACCGATGTCAAAGCTACAGTGCATACCCATATAACGTAGGTACATGGCTTAATGACGCATGTGTAGCGCTAAATTTTACGTGGCAACACAGCATTCCTAACCTAGCCCACACAATGACTGCTGTGCGGATCGAGCAGTCAACAAGTCGAGCAGTCATTTGAAAGAGTAAGAACATTTCAGTGAGACAACTCAAAGGTGAAATTCATTAAAGCCATGATAATGGAATTTATTGCCCTTGACAATCAACCGTTCTCTGTCGTGGATGTTGGCTTTTGCCGACTGGTCGAGCACCGGTACACACTAAGTGTGCTATTTTTCAGATGTTGGCTCCCTGTGGCTCAGTTGGTAGAGCATGGTGTTTGCAACGCCAGGGTTGTGGGTTCGATTCCCACGGGGGGCCAGTACGGAGGAAAAACAAAATGTATGAAAATGTATGCATTCACTACTGTAAGTCGCTCTGGATAAGAGCATCTGCTAAATGACAAATGTAAATGTAAAGTTGCTCTACCACAGTTACACAGTAATAGCGTCACTGCTATTAGCTTCACAACATACATACATACATACATACATACATACTATGGAATGCCGTTTGGGTCTTTGCGTGTCAAAGCTGTACAAAAAAGTATGCAAACAAGCAAACACAGACCACGAATGATGTGTTTACAATACCGCAACTTCTGGGATAGCTAGCTTTAGCTTGGTACCTAGCAAGCACCAATACAACCAGCCTGAAAACAATGACCAATTGAAACTGCAGTCATTTTCATTATTCTTAGCAATGATTTAGGAATCCTTGTGAGTAAGTATTAGCTAGGTTGCCACCTGTTGTTCGCCTATTGAAATTGAACTCATCTGGCTAGTGAGCTCGACCCGACCGAGTAATGTGTTGTGAAGCTAGCCACAACAAGGATTAGGCACAAAAGTGGAATTTGAAATTTGCCTTCAAAATAAAAGTATGTCATTGCATCACTGTCAAATGAATACAAATAGAATTATGCCAAACTTTGATTTTGAAGGCTAACCGCAAAGTCCACTATTGTGGCTAATCCTTATTGTGGCTAGCTTCACATAGATGGGCCAGACCACCATTAATCAAATAACTGTCTTATAAATTAGGGTTATTTTAGATGACACCTAGCTATATAGTTAGCTAACTATATAGCTACTGAAACAGATGTCATTTTGCAATGTTTTTGGGGAAGAACATTGTTTGCATCCATAAGCTAGCTAGCTTTAAAAAAAAATGTATGACCAGCATTGCAGGTGCCCAAGACAACTTTACCAGCTTCATAGCATATGTATCGATGAATCATTGTGACATATGAAATACGAGGGAATGTGTACTAACTACGTAAAAAATGAACAAACGTGTTAAATTATTATGTGACGTGCAGTCATATTCAGGTCCTAATTGGTCAAATAATGGTATTTGACGTGTATCTTTTTTGACACGCAAAAACAAACGGCATTCAATAGAAATCCTGGTTGAGAATGAAACGACTGAACAACGAAATAGCACAGCAATTAAGTGAAAGAAATAGGTTTTGATTATGTTTTACTGGTAATGGGGACAAAAAGTAAATCGCAACAAAATAACTTTTTGGTCAATGTGGTGTGTGTGTGAGTGTGTGGGTGTAACCTTCATTTATCTAGGCAAGTCAGTTTTACAATGACGGCCCGGACGACGCTGGGCCAATTGTGCGCCGCCCTATGGGACTCCCAATCATGGCCGGATGTGATACAGCCTTGATTCGAACCCGAGACTGTAGTTACCACTCTTGCACCGAGATGCAGTGCCTTAGACCGCTGCGTCCGTGTGTGTGTTAAATAGTTAACTGTACTAGAATGCTTAAAAGGACACTAAACATTTTAATATCGGTTATCAGTATCGTTTTTTTGGGGCAAGGAAAATATTGGATTTCGGTATCGGACATAAAATGTCATATAGGTGCATCACTAGTTTAAGCTTTCAAGGTGTCCGTCAAGTTCTTACTCTGATAATTAGAAACTAACAGAGCTAAAGGCTAGAGCTGCCGCTTTCAAGGAGCGGGACACTAATCCGGACACTTACAAGAAATCCCACTATGCCCTCAGACGAACAAGCAAAGCGTCAATAGAGGATTAAGATTGAATCCTACTACACCGACTGATGCTCGTCGGATGTGGCAGGGCTTGAAAACTATTATTACGGGCTACAAAGGGAAACCCAGACGCGAGCTCCTCAGTGACACGAGCATACCAGATGAGCTGAATGCCTTTTACGCTCTCGTCGAGGTAAACAACACTGAAACATGCATGAGAGCACCAGCTGTTCTGGACGACTGTGTGATAACACTCTCAGTAGCCAATGTGAGAAAGACCTTTAACAGGTCACCATTCACAAAGCCGCGGGGCCAGACGGATTACCAGGATGTGTACTCAAAGCATGCACGGACCAACTGGCAAGTGTCTTCACTGACATTTACAACCTCTCCCTGACCGAGTCTGTAATTCCTATGTTTCAAGCAGACCACCATTGTCCCTGTGCGAAGGAACCTGCCTAAACGATTACCGCCCCATAGCACTCACGTCGGTAGCCATGAAGTGCTTTGAAAGGCTGGTCATGGCTCATATCAACAGCATCCTCCCGGATACCCAGACCCAATCCAATTTGCATACCGCCCCAACAGATCCACAATCTCTATTGCACTCCACACTGCCCTTTCCCATCTGGACAAAAGGAACACCTATGTGAATGTTGTTCACTGACTACAGCTCAGCGTGCCAACAAAGCTCATCACAAAGCTAAGGACCCTGGGACTAAACACCTCCCTCTGCAACTGGATCCTGGCCTTCCTGACGGGCCACCCCCAGGTGGTAAGGGTAGGCAACAACACGTCTGCCACGCTGATCCTCAACACTGGGGCCACTCAGGGGTGTGTACTTAGTCCCCTCCTGTACTCCCTGTTAACCCACAACTGCGTGGCCAAACAAGACTCTAACACAATCATTAAGTTTGCTGATGACAACAGTGGTAGGCCTGATCACCGAAAACGATGAGACAGCCTATAGGGAGGTCAGAGACCTGGCAGTGTGGTGCCAGGACAACAATCTCTCCCTCAATGTGAGCAAGACAAAGGAGTTGATCATGGACTACAGGAAAAGGTGAGCTGAACACGTTCCCATTCACATCGACGGAGCTGTAGTGGAGCGGGTCAAGAGTTAAGTTCCTTGGTGTCCACATCACCAACGAACTATCATGGTCCAAACACACAAAGACAGTCGTTAAGAGGGCACGACAACACCTTTCCCCCCTCAGGAGACTGAAAAGATTTGGCATGGGTCCCCAGATCCTCAAAAGGTTCTACAGCTGCACCATCGAGTGCATCCTGAACGGTTGAATCACCACCTGGTATGGCAACTGCTCAGCATCTGACCATAAGGCGCTAGTGGACAGTGCGTTCGGCCCAGTACATCACTGGGGCCAAGCTTCATGCCATCCAGGACCTATATACTAGATGGTGTCCAATCACCCAAGTTATAGACTGTTTTCTCTGCTACCACACGGCAAGCGGTACCGGAGCACCAAGTCTAGGACTAAAAAGGCTCTTTAACAGCTTTTACCCCAAGCCATAAGACTATTTACATTGACGACACACATCCCCCCCCCCGCAGGTGAAGGTTCACCTTCCAACAGGACAACGACCCTAAGCACACAGCCCAGACAACGCAGGAGTGGCTTCGGGACAAGTCTCTGAATGTCCTTGAGCAGCCCAGCCAGAGCCCGGACTTGAACCCCGATGGAACATCTCTGGAGAGACCTGAAAATAGCTGTGCAGCGACACTCCCCATCCAACCTGACAGAGTTTGAGGATCTGCAGAGAAAAATGGGAGAAACTCCCCAAATACAGGTGTGCCAAGCTTGTAGCGTCATACCCAAGAAGACTTGAGGCTGTAATCGCTGCCAAAGGTGCTTCAACAAAGTACTGAGTAAAGGGTCTGAATACTTATGTAAATGTGATATTAACAAAAAATGTTTTTTTTTTTAATGTTTTTGTCATTATGGGGTAGATTTGGGGGGGGGGGGGGGGGGGGGGCTATTAAATCAATTTTAAAAGGCTGTAACGTCACAAAATGTGAAAATTCAAGGGTCTGAATACCTTCCGAATGCAATAGCCTAAAGCTATGACTGCAGCAGCCAGCCTTCAAGGAGACAATGCAAAGTCAACCGCCACAAAATAAAAATGTATAAAACACTTTACCATAAGAAGAAAACTAGAGTCCATTACACATCCCTACAGAACCAATAAAACCATTCAGTCTCTAATGGCTTATTGGTTTATTCAGCATTGGCATCTGCAACTAAAACAAAGATTTGTCACACAACACACCAAACTCGTATTTTGAAGGCTTCGTTTGGAAAGGATATGCGTTTGACCAATGATACAGGACTAGAGATTTAGCCCACCCGCATCACCAGTAATGAGAAATGGAACCGATTCTTTATCTTCGCTCATCATTATCTACTTGTATAATGAGTGCTTTTTTGTTTTCAGCAATATGACAACTTAAACTTATTTCGGATTTGAAGACATGAAAGGAAAACAGGAATTATCCATAAGCAGACCGCCCTCGTCTTGTCTTTTAGTCGATTGCCGCCTTTTCTTGTTGGACTTTTCAGATTGAGAAGATTAACAATGTGAACACTATAAAACAGACCTAGTAGGTATCATGAATGCTTGATGAAAAAAACAAGTAAAACCTGCAGACATCCTTAACAGACTGGTCACCTGGAGACGTCCCAGAGACAGGAGTTAACGATGACGACGTCTGGTTTGAGACCGTCTTCGAAGTCCCTCAGGATACTCTGCATGTAGCGCGAGTAGATCCTCGTCAGGAAGTAGAACCGCACCAGGTGGTGGTCTGAGCGGAACTGACGCACCTTAGGATGAGATAAAGGAGAAGACCGATGTCATAAGAGATCAGGAAGTGCACATAGAAGCCAAGAGTTATAATTGTGTCAAATAGGACCATTCATTCCCAGTGCAGGTATACTTCCTAAAGAATCACTGTCTTCTCCTTTTTCTCATCCCAGTGACGCACCTCACGGTATTCCGTCCCATTGGTCATTTGACCCAGCCGTCCGCCCTCCACCAGGATGTCCTGCTCGAAGCTCATCTCTCCCTGGTGAGGAGGGGGAGAGGGGGTAGATTGGGAGGGGGAAGAAGCTAGAAGCCACTTTAGTCCTGGTATTATTAAATCAATCATGGATCTGTATTTTGTTTTTTTTAGGACACATTGAAAGCAAAGCTGCAAAAATATTACAATAGAGAGAGAGAATGCATCTATAGTAGGGTTGGACAACATGGTCAAAATATCATATCACAACGTTTTTCTTATTTTTTACAGTATGGCGTTATGATAGTATTTTATGTTTCTGAATAATACAAGTTATCTATTTCATGAGTAGTGCATGACCCTAGGATGGCAACTAATGAATTCTAAGTGGTTTTAATGTGCTTTCTCCAATCAATTTTTTTTTATTATACTAAACCAAACTATGACAAAACTGACAGTGAAGTTTTCATTTATTTAGCACTGTATGATAATACCTTTATAGACAGTATTGTAAAAATCCATACCGGTATGTGGATCCATACCATTATACCTTAAAAGACATATCACCCAGACTCTTTCTAGAAATGTTGCATGGGATATCTCACTTTCACCTTCTAAATCTGTGAGTCAAGGTTTACCTTAGTCTTGAGCTGAGCCAAGCTGAGATATTTGTCCTTTTGCAGCAGAAGCACAATGTCCTTATACACTGAGCGCTGAACTGTGGAGAACACAAATTATGGACATTGACTGACAACGTAAGTTCAGTTGGCAATTTGTCATCCAAAAGGGTGCACTGCACATTCAATTTGATAACCACAGGCTAGCACTCAAATTCAAATCTAGACTCCGGAAGCCAGTTCTACTGCTTTGTTTGTTAATTATTTATTTGTTTCCCTCTAATCAGGCAATGATTTAGGGCTGGGACACTAGGTGGGTGCAATTCATTAACAGGTTGAACAGAAAACCAGCCGTATCCAGACCTCATTGGGTACGATTTGATACCCCTGGACTAGGGCTTCTTGGGCCTGGAGACATGAAAGACTGAACCACTGACCTACATTGGTTTGTACACTTACTCGAGTCCCCCAGGACGACAACAAACTTGTTGTGTAAGAGCTGCCTGGCTTGCTGCTGGCTCACAGCCTTCATGTTCCCCCTCTGTTCATTAAAGTAGAGATTAGGTTCCCAATATTTATAGGAGTGCCTATCAGACGTTGATTTAAAATTGTGTGAGCACTGATTGGATAACAGAGTTTCAGAGGACAGAATAGCAATTATAGTTAGTGGTGTGTTCATAGACATTGCTGGGAAGTAGCCTTACTCACTTCAATAGTCACCAATGCATGGGGTCCAATTGTTGCAGATTCCACATAAAGCTAACACACATTGCTAGGCAGGCCAAAAGGCTATCTGGCAACTCATTCAGACTTATTAACAAGGATGTTAACTACTTGATAATGTCTCAGGTTAGCTCTGGTTCAAGGCGTTAGTGCCCGTTCCTCCGATAGTGAAGGAACGGACACTAAAGCAATGGACCAGAGCTATCAACCAGGTCACCATACTTACCATGGTTGGTTGAACTTGAATTATCTTGATTTAGCTATTACCATTAATAAATGTAAGCAGGTGGTTGAAGTCAAACCTGTCTTAACCAGGACGCCTCTGGTCTGGATAATCGAGTTATTGTCCAATTGATCCAATTATTAGTTGGCTGCTACTACAGTTAGCTAGTAACGTTAGCAAACCCGTTTTTCAGTTTTTGGAGAGAAAAAAATAATGCAGATTGCTGGCAACTTGATTTTCCAGAGCGGTTTGATTAAATATGCAGTTTTTGTACGTGATTCTTTCGCCACAACAATCCTCGTCTTTGGTTTTATTGAAAATATGACTAGTCATTCGCATGCTAATTAATTACAACACCAATTTGCACCTGTATTGCTAGCCAGTAGTAGCTAGCTAGCAAGACGGAATGAGAAGTCCAATTCCACCTGCATTGCGAGAAATCAACCAACATAAATGTATTTTCAATTAGCATTAGACGAACGTTAGACAATAAGTTCTCTATGGTTTGATAAAATACTGTAATAATTTTTAAATCGAAAAGGCATCGAAATGTGGCTAATCTTTGGGTCCGATGACTTTCATCTGCAAACCATTCACCGCGTGAAATGTGATGTGTGAATTTGAACTTGGCGGAGCGCGCGTCGAGTTTATGACAGGTCGTAATGACCAAATTTGTCCAGCAGATGGTAGTAAATTAAAGCCACTGTGATCATAACGAGATGATAAACAGTATCATTGCCATAGGACTCATTGATCAAACAAACAGCTATTTTTATAGATGCAGTTTGATCTCCATTTCTACAAGGTTCTACTGAGCCCGTGTGGCTCAGTTGATAGAGCGTGGTGTGTGCAACGCCAGGGTTGTTTGTTCAATTCCCACGGGGGACCAGTACAGAGAAAAAATGTATGAAATGTATGCATTCACTACTGTAAGTCGCTCTGGATAAGAGCGTCTGCTAAAATGTAAATGATAGTATTTATACAGTATTTGGTTAGTTTACACACCGAAAAATAATAACTTGATCAGACAATAATATGTTTTATTATACAAGGTCAGACGTTTACTGTTATTCAATATTCTTTATTTAAGAGTGGTCAGTTTGTCAGTCACACAATCTATTCACGGGGACCACAATTCCTATCTGTTTCATGATATCCTTTTCATATTTCCACTTTTAGTAAAAGTCACTGTCATCATCATCAATGTCATAATCTATCACTTGTATTTCATCTTCTTTCTTCAATGTTTCCTTCTCTTCCTCCTCTTGCTCCTTATCTTCCTCCTTCTCGTCATTCTCTTCATCACTCTTGGTCTCTTGATCTCTCTTCTGGCGATAGTCCCAGTATATCCCAGTCAAAGTCTTTGCTGCTTCCAGAGAGACTTTGAGTTTTCCCATCACCTCTTTCTCTACATCCACACTGACAACTATTTAGGGAGAGAGAGAGAGGAGTGGTAGAGAAAGATGGGTGAGTAGAGTAAGAAATGCAGTGCATAAGGGAGGAGAAATTATAGAATATGTCACAGAAATATTTAAAACAATAGAAATATAGAATCTCACTGTCGATCTGCCGCTCAGTGATGTCATTTCCTGTCAGCAGCAGTTCCTGTAAGTCCAGGAAAGCGTGGCCAACGTCGGTACACTCCTCGTCATCATCATCATCCATTGGCTCGTTGACCACAGTGAACTTCAACCTGGGTAGACACTCATTATAGCATGTATTGACTCTATTGAAAATGGCACATACACATTCATGAGTATCATCCAGTGATGGCTGGTGGCACTTTAAATTGGGGACGGAGCCATAGTAATGGCTGTAAAGGAATGAATGTAACGGTATCAAACACACGTGTATGATACCATTACATTCATTACATTCCAGACTCACTCACTCACTCACTCACTCACTCACTCACTCACTCACTCACTCACTCACTCACTCACTCACTCACTCACTCACTCACTCACTCAGTCACTCAGTCACTCACCTGCCCTGGTTTGGGTCAGTTCCCTCCAGCATGGTGTACAGGTACTGTCTTAGTGGGGCTGCCTCAGAGCTGTCCACATAGATGACTGGGAGAATGAGGGAAATAAAGAATATATGGTGAGACAGGGAATTTGAGTATCAACACCTACACCCCTCCGAACACACACACACACACACACACACACCTCGTGTGAAGTTGTAATGGATCTCCTCCCCGTCCGATGGTTTACGGAGGGACATGGGTGTCTCTGTGGTTTCCATGGGAACTCCCAGGAGGCGGTACTCCACATAGACGCGCTGCACTGACTCATCGAGAGCCACTCGGGAGGTGGGCTCAAAAGAGAGAGAGAGAATCTCCACTCTCAACTTGTCTCCCTGAAACGCAGAAATAAAGATTTCACTGAAGATTTGATAAAAATGTAAGGTGTCTATTTTTCTCATTCTTACCTCAATCAATCAGCCGGTCACCAGACCTAATTGATTGACACATTGATTGATTGATTCTTACCTTTCTGATTCTCCTTGAAGATGGAGGAATAATGATGACGTCACTACGGTTGGAGGTCCTTGATTCTCTGGATTCCATGACCTCACTATCCACTTGGGCTACAGAGGGAAGCAGAACCAATGACTGTTCATGACATCAGGATATTCTTATTCAACTCCAGGACAAGAGTACTTTATTGGTCGTAAATAAGATATAGATAGCGCTGTAATGAATGATCACCTTTGTCACTTTTCTCCTCCTGCTCCTCCTCCTCCTCTTCCATAGACACCTGTTCCAGTGAGGGGATGTCCTGAGAGGGAGGAAGAGATAAAGATGTCAAAAGTTCACTCTTAACGTAGGATGATCAAATCATTATACTGTGTCTCTATTCCTTGCAGTCCTTTTAGTCTTATACACATCTTTTAAATGTGATCCTGCTTTTGCAATTATTCCCTATAATTCGTTATTATTATTTTTGAAAGTAAAAAAAGAAATAAATTATATATATATTTTTTTACCTTTATTTAACTAGACAAGTCAGTTAAGAACAAATTCTTATTTACAACGACGGCCAGAACTGGACAACGCTAGGCCAATTGCGCGCCGCTTTATGGGACTCCCAATCACGGCTGGTTGTGATACAGCCTGGATTCAAACCAGGGTGTGTGTAGTGACGCTTCTAGCACTGAGATGCAGTGCCTTAGACCGCTGTGCCACTCGGGAGCCCGATTGTCTTTCCTACATGTTAGCATTGCTTATGGCCATTGTCTGCATTCAAATTTTTGCTATACTATCTATATCCACTCACCTTAAAATAACTCTTATCATCGCTGGCGGAACTCCTGGTGGAACGAGCTGAGTCAGGTCGAGATGGGGTCAACTCTGACACAGGTGAACTCTGACCTCTGACCTCAGGTAGCCTCAGAGGGGTCGCCTGCTTCCTGGTGGGCGACTGGGAGGGCGTGGCTTGACTCGTCCCAGGTGTCAGAAGGAGTGTGGCAGGTGATCTAAGAGGCGTGGCCCGTTTTCTCGCTGGAGACTGGAGGGGTGTGGCGACACTGGGTTCTGGGGATGTCACAGGTGTGGCTCGCTCTGATTGGGCGTCGGGTTGGGGTAATCGCAGCTTGATTGGTGGAGGACGGGGCTTGGGCTAACAGGTACAGAGAGTGATAACTCAGTATCTCTGAGTTTTTCAAATCTCATAATAGAGCAAATACTTTGTTGCATATTCAGATGATAATGGTTGGTTGTTTGTGTGCAAGTGTGTTCCATACCTGAATGCTGGTCTCTTTTTGTGCAGCAGGTCTGTCCACTCTAGGCTCAACAGCCTTTGACTGAAATAAGGAGAATATAAAGAGAGGTAGAAAAAGGTTGCAAGAGAAAGGAGATGCTAACAATTAATGTGACCAGTCTATGTAAAAATGAAATGTGAACCATACCTTCACCCTAGGCTTGGCAATAGGCCTCGGCAGTTCCTCTGCTCTCTCGCTCCTCCTCTCCATTGCTCTCTCCATCCTGTCCATCTCCTTGTGTCTTTGGGTGCTGCCCTCTGGTGGTTGGAAGGGGTAAATCCATCGTATGAACACGCGGACCATCCCCCGCGGACCGCCACCCGTGTCCCTCAGAACATAGTCACCTGAGAGTAAGGAAGGAATTAAAGAAGGGAGGAAGGAAGGAAGGAAGCAAGGTACAGAAGGAAGCGAGGTATAGCAGGAAGCACGGCTTCAGGGTGCGACCAAAGTTTCCCCTAGGTACAGATCTAGGATCAGCTTCATGACACAAACTGTTCACAACCCTCTTGTTGACGGAGAGAACATTTTGCAGGTTTAAAGCTTATATCCTGAATTATATACATTTTGCCATAGGATGGAGACCTTTTTTGGTGCGTTTTAAATCTAATTTCCTTCAAATCTACACATTTTGTGCAAATCTACACATTGTGTGCAGAGACAATTTTGCAGATTTAAAGCTGATTTCCTGCAGTTCTACACATTTTGCCATCTCTTATGTGTGTTCATGTGATATTTGAGTCACTCAAACATTACAGCACAATCATTTGGCAAAAAAGCTAGCTAAAAATGTTAGCTGACATGAGCTAGTTGATCTGGACATTTCTGACATTTCTGATATAGATAGCTCTCTAAGGTCTGCAATGACTGACATGAAAAGAGGAAAACTGCTGATTCACTAACCAGTTTTAAAATTGCACCTTGTGCATTCAACTATTACAACTTTCAGGAGTACTTTTTATTTCTATGAATCAATATGATCTATTTTGTCTTTAACAATGTGAAGAGTTTAAGGGTTTGCAGGGTTTTACTCCAACTCAGCACTAAGACACCTGACGGATCTAATCAAGGGCACCCTGTAGCTCTACAGAATTGGTGATAGATAGGGTAGGGTTAGGGTTGATGACAACTGTCCTTTTCTCACCTCTGATAGGTCGTCCTGCTGCCAGCGGGCGGAGTGGTATGGGTGTCTTGGCCAGGTAAGCAGGTGGAGTCTGATCATCATTGTCATCGAACACATAGACCCAGAGACTGCCCCCTCTTAGGTACTCCAGAACGTCAGTGGTCACGGCCAGAGGGTAGCTGACCGTGTCGTTGAACAGTGGGTCGGCGCTGCACGGTATTGTGGTGGAAGAGTGAGGCGGCAGGTCGTAGAGACGGTACACGAGGTAGGAGTCCGGAAGTAGTCCCGGCCAGCGGGCGCTTAGACCCACGCAATGCTCTAGCCCCACCTCCAGCTCGTTGGGTATACCTCCGCCATAGTCAAATGGTTCCTGCTGTAGTGGAAAATAACATTGTGCTCTGCATGAATTCAACCACCCAGTGAATCTTTGGTCTTTTAAGAGCAGAGCTAGGCTTGCAATATTCCGGTAACTTTCCCCAAATTACCAGGATTTACAGAAATCCCAGTTGGAAGATTCCTGGAATCAGGAGGGAATAAGCTAGATATCAGGAAATCTTCCAAGTAGGATTTCTATAAAACCTGGGGATTTTAAATGACAGACCTGTTGTAAAATTGTCTCAGTAGCCTACCTCACACACACTGTCCTCCAAGCCTAGACCTCTCTGGGCCCAGATGGGGCTCCACTGTCTCTGTGGACTGATGGTCCTTCTGTCCATCAGTCTGTCTGTCATTCTGTCTGCTCCTCTCTCTATCCGTCTGTCTGCTCCTCTCTCTATCCGTCTGTCTGCTCCTCTCTCTGTCATTCTGTCCGTTCCTCTCTCTGTCATTGTGTCCATGGGCTCCGCAGGAGGGAAGAGACGCATCCAGAAGTCCAGGATCCCTATGACATCTCCCTCAGAGCCTTCAAGGGATAATAGGTGAGTCTCAGTGACGGGCGCAATCATACTTTTTTACACAGTATGTCATATTACTGGTATACTGTATATCTAATGTTTCAGTTCTACTGGGCCACATTTGCATGGCCTCGCATAGTTTCTGCTAACAATGATGCACATTAGAACACATAATAAAGCCACAATTGTGGCTATAACAGTGGTTGATCCATGATAGCTGAAACCGTTGTTGCTGCAATATAATGACACCAGGTGATGCTAAGACTTACCTGCGATGTTGACTCGTCCGCTCACCCGCTCCCCTCTCCTCTCTACCGCTCCAACCAGTGGCACCTGCGCCCCCCCTCGGGTCACGAAACGCACCCCTCCCAATGCCTGGTGCAGCTCCACCAGCACCCCTCCCCCCTGACCCCCCAGCCTCCCCAAATCATGGGCAGAGAGGGGGTACTTCGATGTGAATCCGTAGTTGGGTTGCCCTCCCGAAACCAGGGGTGTGGAGTGCATTTCAAAGTCCAGGAGGGCGTAGGTGCAAAAGGTCACAACCGCTTCACCTTTTGACCCCCCCCCTTTCCGGGCGTCCCCCATGGTCCGTAGCCCCCCAGGGGTGAAAGCTGCCCCCTTGAGGTGGATCTCCAAAAGGGACTCCCCCGCTCGTAGTTGAGAGAAAGTGGTGTCGTCTTCAATGGGCTGTACCACTTCCTGGTCCCCCCCCGGCCAGGTGTACTGTAGTGGTATGTTCCGTTTGTAGTTCCTAGGGCTGTAGGCTAACTCCTTCAGCTGGGCTTTAAAGAAGAAGAAGAAAAAAGTGATTTTAAACTCACTGAGCTGAGCTTTAGTAGATAACGCTCAATTTAATTTTTTATATTAAAGGAATAATTCACTCAAAACTATATTTATGTATTTTTTTCATTTCTGACCAAAATGTTTTGCATGTCAGCAGTCAAGTTTTCAAGATATTGGACTTTTAAAAAGAAAACTGTATAACTTGCCACATCATGAAAATGAATCATATAATGCAAAATGCATCATCATGATGATGTGGCAAGTAATGCCGCGTTCACGTGCTAGTCAGAACGAGGAAACTGACATTTCCAACTTGCTAACTATTGTAGTTATACACTTGCCGCGTTCAATGAATCAGCAAGTTGGAAATTTCAGAGTTTGCTCGTTCTGACTGGCATGTGAACGCGACATTACACTTTGCTTCTTGTAAATCATATATCTTGAAAACTTGACTGCTGACATGCAAAACATTTTGGGACTGTATCAACAGTAGACTAATGAAAGAAATACGAAAGATCATTTTTGAGTGGATTATTCCTTTAAAGAATAATTATTTAGATACCATTTGAATGAATTAGTAATATCTTATTCAAACATTGTAAGTCGTCACACTTTATTATAGGGATCACATATTGAGGTACTATGCCCTTATGAGTCCCACATTGAGACCGCTTACTAAGAGTCTGTTTCTTGTGTAACTTACTCTTATGGCTTACAATGAGGTTATTATGGATTGGCCGGTAAAACATGACTTATAATGTTTGAATTAGAAAACACTTAATTAAGACCTAATATATGGCTAATAACACATTATAAAGGCCTTATAAGCTACTAATTTATACACTTATAAACTACAAATTTGTGGCTAATATGTGTACCTTCAAATAAAGTGTTACCACATTCTTCTTACCTTGTAAAGTGTTGATTTGCAAGGCTCTTCTTCCAAGTAGTTTATCTTTCTCCGCTACCCTCCTCTTGGTCTCCTCCCTCTCTCTTTCTGCTCTCTCTATCATTGTGTTCAACTCAGCCTGTGACAGGACAGGAATAGGAAGGAGAACAGAGGAGAGGGGGTTAAGATGGAAGGAAGGAAAGAGGAGAGTATGTAAGATAACCTTCATAATTACCTTTGTGTGTATGCAAGCGTCCATGCGTGCCTGTGTGTGTGTGTGTTAATAATAATAATAATAATAATAATAATAATAATAATACATGGGATTTATATATCTCTTTTCAAGGACCCAAAATTGCTTTACAATTATAGAAATTAAAAAGGTAAACCAGTAGGCTTATCTGCCTACCTGCAAATCATTATTGATGCGGTGCTGCAGTAACAGTAAGTCTCTGGTCTTCTGTAATTCTAACACAGTCTCTGCTTGGGATGCCTGTAGGTCCCTTAGCTCTCTGTATGAGTCCTCCACCTTCCCATCAATCCCTAGGAACCGCAGACCCTCACGGCCCTCCTGCTGTAGCCTAAATGTCTACGAAAGGCATTACAAAATGCACAGTAATAGAGAAAGTTAATAAGGTTTAAAGGACCTCTTATATTGTTACCTTGTTATATTGTCGTTGTTTAACTAATCTGAGAAGGGACTAACCTTAATTTGTATCAGGGTTTCACTGAGGTCCTCAACACTCATGTCAAACTCCTGAGGGAAACGGAGGGAGAAAGAAGAAAAAGAAGAGAGAATGGGGAGACATGAAAAACGGAGCAAAACTGTTTTATAACATACAGTATATTATTAAGTTGATATTAACATATTGTTAACATGTTATTCATGTCAATAATAACCTCCCACCTTTGTGACTGAGTCCAGTCTCTCCTGCAGTGATGTCACTTCCTGTCTGTACTGTAGAACTTCCTGTTCCATTCGATCATGTTTTCCTCTAATCGACTCAATGGACTCTGAAAATTCATATAAAAAGAATTCTCAAACAATAGAATAGACTGCCTATGATATTTATAACACAATTGATACCCAATAAGTAATGAGTTTTTCTAGACCACGTGACCTGACCAGGAAAAATCCTAGGTCCTAGTTATATGCCAGGGCTTTGTCCAAACGGCACCCTATTCCCCATGTAGTGCACTAAAATTGGGACTAGCCAGTGTACCATTTGAGACACAGCCTAGGTCAGGTCACATGGCCAAGAAGAAACTCTTGGCTTTACCAATAAGTAGTATTGAACTTAATCTCTCTCTCCTTCACCTCTCTCCCTCTCCTGTTGTTCCTCTATCCTCTCTTTGTCCCGTTGCAACCTTTCTTTCTCCTCTTCCAGCCTCCCTCGTTCCTCCCTCTCCACTCGCAGAATCTCCTCAAGCCGTTTTATGTCCATCCTCCAGATCTCCTCTTTCTCTCTCTCCCTATCTTTTTCCAGCTCTCTCTCTCTATCCACCTTCTCCTCCACATGGCTGTGGGCAGATAAAGTGCTGAGAAGGAGAGAGAGAGAGAGAGAGAGAGAGAGAGAGAGAGAGAGAGAGAGAGTGAGAGAGAGATGGGCAGGTGAAGAAAGAGAAAGACAGAAAGAGTGTCAGTCCATTTACTATAGTTAATTAATTCCTCACCTCTCCAGGAGTGTATCATAGCTGTCCTTCAGTAGATTCTTCTCACCTTCCAGGTCTGACACTCTCTCTTGGAACTGAATAGAATAGTATAAAGTTAGAAGTATTTGGCCTTGTATCAATGGGTAGGGAGGGACAACTTCTACCTACTTCCTCCACCCCTACTTGCAGACTCGTTGCAATACCTCCTCGAGGGCTTGCATAGAAAGAGTGGCAGCGGTGAGCTGTCCCTCCAGTGTCAGCGCTCTCTGTCTCTCTTGTTTCAGCTGTTCACTCAGCTCCTCTACCTTCTCCAGCAATGCCCCCTGGCTCTCCTTCAGTGACCTCTGACCCTTTAGCGGACATATGAAATATTAGACGGTCAATACAAGTTCTTTCATGGTATTGACTGATTGTTCATAGTTATACTGAAGGTTTCTCTTACTACCTCTTCCAATTGAGCTTCATAAGCCTAGAAATGGGGGGGGGGGGGGGGGGGAAGAGAGGGAGAGAAAAAGAAAGAACAGGGTAGAGGTTGTCAGTTTCTCATCATGATGAAGTGAAAGAAGGATGAACGAGGTAGAGAGAGCCTCCCACCTCTTGCAGCACGTTGAACTTCTCCTGGCTGACACGCAGGGCAGCGCTCTTGTCTGACAGATTCTTCTGCAGGCGGATCACGTCCACATTGTCCTTTATAGTGATCCTGGAGAAGGAAAAGGTCCTCGTTTAGATTCACAACATACTACAGTGCAGTGGTGTGCTAAGAAGTAGGAATGGGTAAGTGTGTGTGTGTGTGTGTGTGTGTGTGTGTGTGTGTGTGTGTGTGTGTGTGTGTGTGTGTGTGTGTGTGTGTGTGTGTGTGTGTGTGTGTGTGTGTGTGTGTGTGTGTGTGTGTGTGTGTGAGCTGCCCCCACCTGTGTCCGCCGGCCTGTTGTCTCCTCATCTCTTTCATACTGTCCTCTATCTCTCTCTCCTTCTCCCCAAGTGTGTCTCTCAGGGACTGGGCAGCCTGCTCCAGCTCTGTCACCCTCATCTTCTGGGTCTCGATCACACTGGACCTGCTGGATCAAAGAGGAAAGAAGACGGAGAAATATAGGAGGGAGAGGAAAGAGGAGTAGTTATGCGTCTGGTAAAGTAAGATCACACAGGCCACAGAGCAAAGCATTGTCATCTATGGGTCTGTTAGTGTACTGTTAGGAAATTGATGTGGTTTCATAATAATACCACTTAGAATGAAGCAATGTATTAAATGACGCATGTATTCTAAGTGGTTTGCCTGTGTGGATATTGGAACATAGCCTATGATCTGCCTCATGGGTTGCATCAGAGTGATTTGCAATTATAATGGTCTGTTTTTATGCAGACAGGCATTCACTCACGGACCTGAGGAACGTATGTCTGTTTAGTAGTGGTACAGTAGTGGAGGGGTAAGGTGGGAGGGAAGAACGTTGAACGAATGTTGGACACTTGCTTCTCTACTCAACTGTTTTTTTGCTCACGCACCCCACTCTCTCCCTCTCTCTCCCTCTCTCCTCTCTCTCTCTCTCTCTCTCTTTCCTTACAATTTCTCAATCTCTCCTCTGGTGTCCTCCAGGCTGAGGCCGTAGTGGGCCGGAGCTGTCTGTGCTGCTCGTCTGACTCCTCCCTGCCCATCCATTCCCCGCCCTGAAAGGGGAAAGGGGAAAGGTGTCCTGTGTTGAAATGCATATTTCCTTAATTCCTCCATTATCCAATATGATTGGATCAGTGAAAGCCTACAGAGGATCCACTGGATAGCTTTCACTAATTTAGTCAATCAATCAAATGTATTTTATAAAGCCCTTTTTACATCAGCAGTTGTCACAAAGTGATATACAGAAACCCAGTCTAAAACCTCAAAGACCAAGCAATGCAGATGTAGAAGCATCTGCATTGCTTTTACAGGAAAAACTCCCTAGAAGGCTGGAATCTAGGAAGAAACCTAGAGAGGAACAAAGCTCTGAGGGGTGGCCACTCCTCTTTTGGCTGTACCAGGTAGAGATTTAGTCATGTCACATCAGTGATGACGTACAGGGAGGGAGGACAATAAATAGAATTTCATAAACAATATTGTGTAGAATTATTTTCAGATAGATGACTCAAAATACATGACTCAAAATATCGCCCTATAGTTACACAGACAGCTAGGTACCTCTGAGTCTGTGGTAACTCCGTCCAGGCCCCAGGTCCATGATGTGCTGCCTGGCCATGCTGAGTTTGCTCTGCAGTGCCCCCTTCTGGCTCTCCAGGGTGGCCACACGCGCCTCCAGCTCCTGGATCATCTCCTCCATGTCCCCCTCCCTGACCCTGGTACCGGCCTCACCCGGACGCCCCTCCCTTAGACGCATCAGCTTGGTGGACATCCTGAGGAGAGAGGACATGGAGGATATACATTGGGTGGTCTGGTTCAGCTGGGTTGTGTTCATTAGGGCACACCGTAACAAAATGTTATGTAATGCAGGACAAAAAGAAGCGTGTCTCATTGGACAAGTACCTGCGTAGCCTCTGTTCCTGTGTGCGTGTGTGCTGTCTCAGTAGGTTGTTCTCCTCTTGCAGACGGAAACACTGGTCCTCCAGCTGCTCCCTGGGCACCTGGAACACCCTCTGACGGTCTGATGGAGAGGAGGAAGAAAAAGAAGGAAGAAGGAGAGGGAAAATAAGGGAATGGAACAGAGGTGCGGAAAAATGTGGGGGGAGCGAAAGAGAAAGGGGAGAAAGAGGGGAAAGAGAGAGGGAATAAAGAGAGAGGGAGAGGTGGAAGAAACTGACCGTGAAGAAGAAGAGAAAGAAATGTAATTAAGAGGGATGAAAGAGAGAGGGAAGAATTAAGAGAGGAAGAGACTAGAGAAGAAAGACAAGAGAAGGAATAAAGATAGAGAAGGAAGAAAGACAGAGAAGGGATTAGAGGTGAAAAACTCCCAGAAATAGACACATTGTCATTTTGATCTGTGAGTTCCTGGTTTTGATCTGTGAGTTCCTGGTTTTGTTTGACCTTTTAACTTGAGCACCTGTGGTTTCTTCCATGATCTTCCGCCTCTCACAGAGTCTGGCAAAGGAGAGACAGACAGAAAGCGAAGGAGACAGGGTGTTAAACCACATTGCTTCAATCAAATCTATTTATTTCCTGATACTAACATTTGATACGACATGAATGTAAAATGTAAATGCACTGTTTTGTTCAGTTACTAATTTCTTCTGCATTCTTTTATTGTCTTGTCCCCTCACACTTCTCCCCCCACCCCCTCCCATCTCAATCTTCCCCACTCCATCCTTCTTACCTGGTACGGTGGGCATCAGCCCTCCTCTCATTAGCCCTACGTCCCTCACTGGTAGATCCCCAGCTGTCTCGTCCACTGTCAGAGACATTATTGGTCCTAATGAAGGTTCAGCCAATCACAATGCTTCTTTCTATGGTGATGGGGCTCTGGTGGTGATGTCATCACAGAGGATGGGACTGACATCACACGTAGTGGGTCGGTATGCTCACAGAATCCATTTTCTTTTGGTGCTTCCTGATAAACGACAGAATACGATGCAGTAGACTTCCAAATATTATGTTTGTTGTTCGTTATAATGTTTTCTGAGCTAGGAGAAAACACACAGATGACTCATACATGACAGACAATAGATCTTAAGAAATATGCCTATTTACTCTGTGCTTTTAACATAAACGATAGTAAGGGCCTTACCTTTGAGCATATTACCTCTACTTCACTGACATTTCAAGCCCAGACATTAAGCTGAATTCATTGTACAGCTCATTGAGCTCAGCACAGTGTCAGTATGGTAGCTAGCAGTGTTGTCACCTACCTGTTTCGTCACAGTAGCATCCAGGTAATCCGAAACGAAATGGGAAGTTACAGAAGAAGTGTTGATGATGATAAAGTCGAAGCTGTTAAATGTTATGATGACGATATCAATTATGAAAATGAAGTAGTTGAGGGTTACATTTTGTCCCGTCACAATCTTCCAGGCACTATAAGTGTCTCTAACTCAGCTACTATGATAGAGCCCAATAGAACTAATCCTTAGGATCCCTCCCCCCTCTCTCTCTCTCCCTATTCCTTGGTGTACAGCCTCCAGCCTGTCTCAGTTTTTGTCCCAAATGGCACCCTATTTAGTGCACTACTTTTGACCAGAGCCCGATGGACCCTATGTAGAATAGGGTGCCATTTTGGACACAGTCTTAGTGTCCCACCTGCTCCTATACTAATCCTATCTCAGTCGTAATCTGATTAGCTAGGCTGGAGGAATGGTCTAGGATGAAGTTAGGGTGGTCAGTTTTTAGGTTTTGGCTTAACTGGCTGTAGGTTAGGATTAGGAGAGGATAAACTGATCCTAGATATGTACAGACAACCGGGCAAGGAGGGGAGGGGGAGAGGAAGAGAGGTGGACAGGGGCACTTGTGGTTATTAGGTGAAGGAGGAGGAGAGAAGGAAGGGAAGAAGGAGGGATACATGACATTAGCAACATGTATGCCCCTTCCCACCTGAGGATCTTTCCTTTTCAGCAATCTATTTCCTGTGTTTGAGGGGTGCAAAATCCACTTGACACCTAAACAGTGGCAACCCGTCATTAACGGCAGGTGGGGCGGAACCTGTTTTGAGCCCCACATTTTTAGCAAAAAAAGTATAAATATTAATACGTGTCACATATCAGTTCGCAAAAAAAAGTACAAAAAAATATATTTCATTGAGTTAATAAAGCCGCATACAAAACATGGTCTCTTTTTTGTTTTGTTGAGTAAGGCAGCTCCAAAATGCAGGTGTTTCAGCCTAGCTCAGTGCTTTCTGTGGTGGTGGGGCAAGCCAGCATAAAATACGGAGAGTAGCACCGTGATTGGCTCAGTGTTCTGTCACTGGGGACACTACGTCAATGCAAAGTCTAAGGCTAGATATTGAAAATTCTAGCTCTTTGGGAGCTGCCATAGAGTTACATTAGAAGGCCCTTGGCCACAGTTAAAATGATGTCAAATCACGTTATATGTACAGTATTTGTAGCGAGTGCGTAACTGGCTGCAGGGAAGTCAGGCGCAGGAGAGCAGAATTGGGTAGCAAACGGAGCCCTTTATTACGGTGAACAAACACACGGCACTAAGAAAACTAAACAAATACGGGTTGACATAACCTGGCGCAAACCAGTCTGACGTGCACATACACGTAACAACAAACAATTCCACACACAGACATGGGGGGAACAGAGGGTAATATACATTCAGTCTGATGAGGGAATGTGAACCAGGTGTGCGGGAAAACAAGACAAAACAAATAGAAAAATGAAAGGTGGAGCGGCGATGGCTAGAAGACCGGTGACCTTGACCGCCGAACGCCGCCCGAACAAGGAGAGGAACCGACCTCGGTGGAAGTCGTGACAATATTTGAGATTCTTCAAAGTAGCCACCATTTGCCTTGATGACAGCTTTGCACAAGCTTGGCATTCTCTCAACCAGCTTCACCTGGAATGCTTTTCCAACAGTCTTGAAGGAGTTCCCACATAAGCTGAGCACTTGTTGGCTGCTTTTCCTTCACTCTGCGGTCCAACTCATTCCAAACCATCTCAATTGGTTTGAGGTCGGGTGATTGTGGAGGCCAGGTCTTCTGATGCACTACTCCACCTTCTTGGTCAAATAGCCCTTACACAGCCTGGAGGTGTGTTGGGTCATTGTCCTGTTGAAAAACAAATGATAGTCCCACTAAGCGCAAACCAGATGGGATGGCGTTTCCCTGCAAAATGCTGTGGTAGCCATGCTGGTTAAGTGTGCCTTGAATTTTAAATAAATCACTGACAGTGTCACCAGCAAAGCACTCCCACACCATCACACATCCTCCTCCATTCTTCACGGTAGTGTACCACACATAAGGAGAACATCCTTTCACAAAGACACAGCGGTTGGAACCAAAAATCTCAAATTTGGACTCATCAGACCAAAGGACAGATTTCCACCGGTCTAATGTCCATTGCTCGTGTTTCTTGGCCCAAGCAAGTCTCTTCTTATTATTTGTGTCCTTTAGTAGTGGTTTCTTTGCAGCAATTTGACTATGAAGGCCTGATTCACGCAGTCTCCTCTGAACAGTTGATGTTGTAATGTGTCTGTTACTTGAACTCTGTGAAGCATTTATTTGGGATGCAATTTCTGAGGCTGGTAACTCTAATGAACTTATCCTCTGCAGCAGAGGTAACTTTGGGTCATCCTTTCCTGTGTCGGTCCACACGAGAGCCAGTTTTATCATAGCGCTTGATGGTTTTTGAAAATGCAGTTGAAGAAACTTTCAAAGTTCTTGAAAATTTCCGGATTGACTGACCTTCATGTCTTGAAGAAATTATGGACTGTCGTTTCTCTTTGCTTATTTGAGCTGCTCTCGCCGTAATATGGACTTGGTCTTTTACCAATTTTGATTTGTTTAACACTTTTTTGGTTACTACATCATCCTTCTTTTGACACACTTGTTGAACTATGTAATAAAATGTGACAACAGTATTAATGAGGCAGTTTAGACAGCTCAGGTAGACCGAGACAGATACATTTTTTGGTGGTTGTAGCCCTGTTCCGCCCCTTTATATTAGTTTATTCATGTATGAAAATACATCTAGTGTATATACTGTATGAAAATGAGGCACATATAGATTTATTTTTCACAACACTGTGCCAGAACAATGTTTTATTCAGTCAGTATATGATGGATTTGAAAAGTTTTTAATATCTTCATCTGTTGTACAACTGTTGCATTCATAAAAAAAAATTTTTTTAAAACCTTTTAACAATTTTGATGACATGAGCTAATAAAGATTGGTTTGGATAGTTGCATTAACTTCTGTCTTCTTCTCAGACAATTACATAAAATATAAATAAATAAAACACAACATATCTGCATTTAAAGGAGCATTCATAATTTAATTTAATTCAACCAAATTAAATGGAGTGAATCTTACTGAATCTTTCTATAACCCATTTATCAATTTAAGTCCATGGCAATTTAAGTCCATTTTGTTTTCTGTTTTCCTCTTTAGGACACTTTCAAAATGAAATGTATTGTCCATGGCAAAGTACATTTCATATTGTTATGTCATCATCCAAACTACCGCCTCTGGTGAAAACACCAACAGGACATATAATGAGTGGTGATATGTTGTTCCCGCTGTCACGCATATCTGGGTTGAGCAAAGGTAACACCCTCTCAGTGAACTGGTAGCCCGTGAACGAATAAATATGAGACCTGTCCGTTACATTATAAAACGACACCTTCCCCTCCTCGTAATCCACAAACACCCCAACCTTCCATGGTTTCTCTCTGAAGTGGAGCAACACCGACTGTCCCTCACATGCTCTGTACTCACTTCCTCTCCTCAAACATATCGTCCAATAGCCGTCCTCAGGGCTCAGTGTGACCATGCCCTTCCTGTTGATGGACTCCTTGGCCACACCCAGGTCCCAAGCCGTCTTGTCTCCGACCTTAACCAATTGAAAAAAGTATAACTCACATCCCTATAGTCCAGTAGCTTTACCAATACTTAAAGGTAAGGTGCCTATAGGCTTACCTATACCTACAGTATTACCAGGGGCATGGTGGTCTTGTCTCTGACCTTAACCAATTGAAAAAAGTATAACTCACACCCCTATAGTCCAGTAGCTTTACCAATACTTAAAGGTAAGGTGTCTATAGGCTTACCTATACCTACAGTATTACCAGGGGCATGGAGAAAAACTGTACACTGAAAAATAAAAGGATCTCCAGCCCTTTGGTGATCATGATGCTACACAGATTTCATGTATTTTAACCAATGTTTTAGTCTGATAAACCTACATCAATTAAACCTACGTATATAACGTGTTTTTTCCTTTTAATTTCAGTACAAACCCACCTCGACCTCCCAGTAGTGCCTCCCAGTGGCAAAGCCGTCCTTGGCAAGGACACAGGGTGCCGTGTCGAATCGTTGAGGACCGTTAAGGAGGCTCGGCTCCATGTCCCCGTCCCCGTCCCAGACCTGCTTACCATCCTCAGACACGACCAGCCAGGGGTTGGCAGTGCTCGGGTCCAGGGATACGTCAACTTTGAGGAGACGTAAAATAGATAAGAAAATAAAATGTTATTGTCCATTGTTTTCTTTGGTGCTCTAATTTACAGGGTCAAAAGGTAACAAAAGGCATTTAACATTAAACACATTGAACATTTACATGTGTCAACGTTCAAATGATTCTGTTATATTTGTGCTGCATGGCCATTCTTCTAGGGAGTCACCATCATAGAAGCAACAGCTGAACAATGAAGAGAAAAAGGATTCATTCAAATGATTTGAATCAACACCAAAGAAAACTTTACCTGCACACAGCTGTATTTTTTCTAGCTCTGCAAGGTAAGGAACCACAGAAAACACAACATAAAAATTGATGTCTTACAATGGATTTTATAACTGTAGTGAGAAGACAGAAGATGACAACGACCTTTAATTGACAGTTTGTTCTTTGCTGTCTCCACTACCTCCTCCAGAAGAGATACAGCTCTCCTCACATTCCCCAAACACAGGTCAGAGTGAACACTGATCTCAGACCAGTCCTTGGTGGGTGGAGGGGTGCACAGGGATGGAAAAATCTACCATGGGAAACAGGAGAAACACTTCAGACGACATCCTCTGATGTTGACGGTGAGGTAATCCTAACTTCCACTTAAGTCGGATTTTCATTTAGTTATTAATTGTTGGAAATGAGGGAGTAGGTGAAAATGAAACTTAAGTGGAAGTTAGAATTTGCCTATTGTGACAATATTGGTGGAGGGACACTGACCTTTAGGAGGTGGAGGTGGTCCTCAGTGAGTGAGAGCTGCTCCAGCTCAGTGCTTCTCCTCTGTAGCTCAGTGATTTCCTGCTCCAGCTCTTTGACGAGCCCTTCAGCTCGCCTCTCTGCTGTTTTCTGCTTCTCCTCGATCAACTCGATGAGCTCAGCCTGGCTTCTCTCGATGGAGCGCACCAGAGCGGTGAAGACCTGCACTCCATCCTCTATCTCTTTCTTTGAATTTATCTGACCAAATGACATACATTTGAAAACAGTTAGGCCGAGAGTTGTACCCTATGGTACCCCACATGGAAAATAACATTGACGTCATGCACATTGCCCTCTATTTCTTTCTTGGAACTTGTCTGATGACAACAAGGAAATACTGTAGAAAACAGTCACATTCTGTTGTGCCAATGGAAATGAATCAGCGACAGTAGATAACAAGATGCTGATCATAAGGACTCACTCTGCTAAGTTTGACTGAGTGTTTGATTTCATCCAACTTCTTCAATCTCGCCTGGATCATCTGCTGCACCTCTGCTTCAGTCTTCTTCATCTGAACCTATCAATCAGAATCAGAAGAAGAACCAGAATTGGAACCAGAAATGGAACCAGAATTGGAATCAGATTCCGAATGAAAATCAGGAACGTAGGAATTTGTCTTGGCTAAAAATAAATTTGAGATTTTGTCAAAATGAAAGAATAATCAGAGCATTACCTTCTTGGCCATACTCTCTCTCTCTGCTGGAACGATGTCATGAGCCCTGTGGTCCGTCTCCGTGCAGAGCACGCACACATATCTCTGGTCACTCCTACAGAACAGCTCCAGGAGTCTCTCGTGCTTCTTACACATCCTGTCCTCCAGGTTTTCCACAGGGTCCACCAGCTTGTGTCTCTTCAGAGTTGCCACTCTCTGATGAGGCTCCAGGTGAGTCTCGCAGTAAGAAGTCAGGCACAGCAGGCAGGACTTCAGGGCCTTGAGCTTTCTCCCCACGCAGACATCACAGTGCACGCCTCCAGATTTGCCATCAGATTGCTTGATTCCGTTCCGTCTGTTCGCCCTGATCTTTTCTGAAATGTCTTTAGCGAATGAGTTCTCGAGGAGATCAGGGCATCCTGCAAACACCCTCTTACATTTGGGACAATGGCAGACATCACTGCTATCCCAGTGTCTCTTTATACAGGCTATGCAGAAACTGTGGCCACATGGGATGGAGACTGGCTCAGTGAAGACATCCAGACAGATGGAGCACTGGAACTGCTCTTCAGATAATATATCGCCGGAAGAAGCCATGTCTTCAGATAGGATCGAACACCGTTTCAGAAAGGCAGCCCAAAATAAAGCAGTCTTTCAAATGTATTTCAGCTGTAAATGGAATCAAATACTCCCTAATTTGACCATAAAAAAAGATCTCAAAAGTATTATAATCCTATGTAAAGCACTATGCTTCAGAGAAAGTAAATCAAACAGTTAACTCAAACTTATACTGTAGCTCCCTGCATGCGGTTGCTTTTACGACAAACCATGACCTTAAAACTCAGCCCTGGGGTGTATTCATTAGTGCACACCATAGCAGAACATTTTTCTATGAAATCTAGCGTTTCTTATTGGAAAAGTTCAGGTTAGTCCCTCCCCGTTTCGACCTGTTTGATTCTTAGTGAATACAGCCCTAGTGCCTTATCAGCTGTCTGTGAAAAACATCAGCGGTCAAAGTACAAAGAGTCATCATGGCCCATACTCAGAGCAGTAAACCAGTGTACTGTGACAGCCAACCCAGCGTTTTAGGTTAGAGTCAACAGGAAATAACTGTATTGAAGAGTTTCTCTCTCGGTGTGAAGTCATAACTTCTTCCTTGAAACTATACTTATCCTCATAAAAGTTGTCACTTACCTTGGCAGGCAAGGGTTTGACCTCAGGTGGCAGAGTAGAGTTATCTAGGTTCTGCTGTGTTCCAATCAATTGCTCAAGTCCCTCCCCTTTATACAGTGGGATACTGTATGTATGGGAACTTCCTGATGTATTAACTCTTTCCACTCCATTTCACCACTGAGCTACATTGACACACATTATAACATTGCATCACAATACTTGAAGAAACACAAACAATAGTAAAGATTTCTTCCTGGTGCTACTCCAATGTAAAAAGTAACTGTCAAACAGGAAGGTATTGGTGTTCCCTTTCCTTTTATTCTGAAGGACAAGAAACAGACAGGTATTCAGAAGGACAAGAAACAGACAGGTATTCAGAAGGACAAAAAACAGACAGGTATTCAGAAGGACAAAAAACAGACAGGTATTCAGAAGTACAAAAAACAGGCAGGTATTCAGAAGGACAAAAAACAGACAGGTATTCAGAAGGACAAGAAACAGACAGGTATTCAGAAGGACAAAAAACAGGCAGGTATTCAGAAGGACAAAAAACAGACAGGTATTCAGAAGGACAAAAAACAGGCAGGTATTCAGAAGGACAAAAAAATACATTTCCATGATTTCTCAAAATCAAATATCAATATGTCAAAACAAATATATTCCATTCATATCCATAATAAACACACAAATACTGTATATCCCATTCCTATCCATAACAAAAACACAATCAACTAGCAAAATATCTCACTGGGAACACCATGTCATTTCAATGTGGAAATCTGAGTAATATTTGGTTGAGATGTTGATCAGTGAGATGTCAACCTTTATTCACACACTCAAAACGTTTGTTGAATTCCCAATGTATTATCACCTATGCTTTCAACCATCTAAAAGCACAACCAAATTATATAGCAAAACAATATCAGATTTTTTGGTTTAGTTGTCATCTAAATGTGTTATCACTGCACTTTCAATCATTTAACAGCTCAAATGGGAATACAATATCATGATATTTTGTATTTATAAAATAACTTAATGTGTTACATCTAATAGCACAACCCAAATGACCTAGATTGCAGTTGAGATTACAGTGCATTCGGAGGGTATTCAGACCCCTTGACTTTTTCCACATTTTGTTACGTTACAGCCTTATTCTAAAATGGATTAAATCAAATAAAAATATCATAAATCTACACACAATACCCCATAATGACAATGCGAGAACATGTTTTTAGAATTGTTTGCAAATGTATTAAAAATAAAAAAAACAGATACGTTATTTACATAAGTATTCAGACCCTTTGCTATGAGACTCGAAATTGTGCTCAGGTGCATCCTGTTACAATTGATCATCCTTGAGATGTTTCTACAACTTGATTGGAGTCCACCTGTGGTAAATTCAATTGATTGGACATGACTTGGAAAGGCACGCACCTATCTATATAAGGTCCCACAGTTGACAGTGCATGTCAGAGCAAAAACCAAGCCATGAGGTCGAAGGAATTGTCCGTAGAGCTCCGAGACAGGATTGTGTCGAGGCAGAGAGTGGAGAGGGGCCTTGGTCAGGGAGGTGACCAAGAACCCGGTGATCACTCTGACAGAGCTCTAGAGTTCCTCTGTGGAGAACCTTCCAGAAGGACAACTATATCTGCAGCACTCCATCAATCAGGCCTTTATGGTAGAGTGGTCAGACGGAAACCACTCCTCAGTAAAAGGAACATGCCAGCCCGCATGGAGTTTTACAAAAGGCACGTAAAGGACTCTCAGACCATGAGAATCAAGATTATCTGGTCTGATGAAACCAATATTGAACTCTTAGGCCTAAATGCCAAGCATCACATCTGGAGGAAACCTGGCACTATCCCTTCGGTGAAGCATGGTGGTGGCAGTATGCTGTGGGGATGTGTTTCAGCGTCAGGGACAAGGAGACTAGTATGGATCGAGGGAAAGATGAATGGCGCAAAGTACAGAGAGATCCTTGATGAAAACCTGCTCCAGAGTGCACAGGACCTCAGACTGGGACGAAGGTTCACCTTCCAACAGGACAACAACCCTAAGCACATAGCCAAGACAACACAGGAGTGGCTTCGGGACAAGTCTCTGAATGTCCTTGAGTGGCCCAGCCAGAGCCCGGACTTGAACCCAATCGAACATCTCTGGAGAGACCTGAAAATAGCTGTGCAGCGACGTTCCCCATCAGACGTGACAGAGCTTGAGAGGATCTGCAGAGAAGAATGGGAGAAGCTCCCTAAATACAGGTGTGCCAAGCTTGTCATGTTATACCCAAGAAGACTCAAGGCTGTAATTGCTGCCAAAGGTTCTTCAACAAAGTACTGAGTAAAGGGTCTGAATACTTATGAAAGACTGCCCTACTAGCCACTTACAAACTAACCACAGCACTTAAGTGGCAGACTTTCTCCAATGTACTTATAAGGACATATTCCACAGACTTTTTGTACATTAGGAGAGGAGTTGGAGCTTAAAAGCCCTAAAAAGGCACAGCGCCTCAATGTACAAAGAAGTACTTTGCTTTATGTTTTTTGTGTGTTCTGAAATGTTTGTTCAACCTACACATAATGTATACACTAACTATGACTCTCCCATATCCATGGAATGTCCACCACCCTCATATGATTCATTTAGCAGACACTCTTATCCAGAGCAACTATGGTTAAGTGTTTTGTTCAAGAGCACATCAGACATTGCACCTATCTGGCTCGTGGATTCAAACCAGCAACCTTTCGGTTACTGGCCCAAAGCTCTTAACAGCTAGGCTACCTGCCGCCCAGGTAGCCATGTCTGCTAAAATGTTTAATCTGGTTCTTCAATGATAGATGGAACAGACAAGGTTAACTTTGATTCTATACAAGTACTGGCCAACAAAATCCAATGTATTACATGGAATCTACACAGGCAAGAAAAAGCATAAGGTTCTTGAACATTTAATATTGAAAGAGGAGCTGGATTGGAAAGGCCTATGCTACCTACTGTAGTAAGAGCAGAGGTGTACCTAATAAACAAGAATACACCCTTTTCCCTTATATCCCAGCACATGATCCAAGAAGGCCGTTTTCTCATTTTGAACTGTACCTTACATGGTGGTAAATACACATTGATTCATTGTATATCTCCCCAGGGGCAAATCTTAGGTTTTTAGATAGAATTCAAGCTATATTAGATCAAATCCAGACATGAACTATTATCTTAGCAGGTAACCTAAATCACACATTCGGCAAGATAGACAGACACAGCACTAAAAAGGGCAAATTCAAGGAACTGCCAAAGAGAGATAAAAATGTAATCTCTTGTCACGGTCGTCGTAGTGAATGGACCAAGGCGCAGCAGGTCGAGTGCTCATCTTAACTTTATTAGTGAACACTTAAATAAACAAACCAAGAACGGCCCTAACTAACAGTCTTGCAGGCTAAATACAGCAGTGCTAAGAACAACCTCCCACAATTCCCAAAACAAACATACTCCTAACTATAGGACCTTCAATCAGAGGCAACGATAAACAGCTGCCTCCAATTGAAGGCCCCAATCCCAATACCTAAACAAAGATCTAAACACCCTAGAATAGACATAGAAATATACAAACATAGAACAAAACCAAAAACCCCGGAATACATAAATCAAACGCCCCTCTACATAAACACACACTCAAAACCATATAAAACAAATACCCCCTGCCACGTCCTGACCAAACTATAATAACAAATAACCCCTTTACTGGTCAGGATGTGACATCTCTACATATATTCTACAGGACACCTGAAGATTACTATTCCCAACTACAAAAGTTTACTCCTATTTTTCTCAAGGTAAGAAAAGTTATTCAAGAATTGACTGCATTTATATTTCCAAACATGCACTCAACAATTTATTAGGTAAAAAAATCCATGGCATGGTGATATCAGATCATTCTCCTGTATCATGCTTAATTACACCAACAGAAAATACACTTAGTGACAGAATATGAAGAATGAACAGAGAGCATCTTCAAGACCTTGAAATGTATTAAATACGTAAAGGAAAAAATGTAAACCTTTACCATTAGAAATGTGGACATAGAAGACAGAGAAAAGATGACCCATGACATAATTTGGGATGCTTTCAAGGCCTACATTAGGGAACGATAATATCATACTCTGCAAAAGTGAAATCTGAGTTAGAAATTTAAATTCACCAAAAATAAAAATAAATCTCAATCTTTGAAAAATCTTTACAAGGTAAAGAATACAACATTTCTGAACTTAAACAGGAATATGATATTTTACTTTTTTTCAGATCCAACAACTTACGGTTAAACACAAATAAAATATGAAACATTTTGGCAAATAAACCCGGTAAACACCCTGCAGCCCTCACAAAATGAATAAATCAAATCATATTTTATTTGTCACATGCGCCAAATACAACGTGTAGACCTTACAGTGAAATGCTTATGTCACGGATCCCTCCGGAACTGTCATTGCGCACACCTGGTCCCCATTCCCACTGATTGTATTTGTATAAATGTGCCCTTTGTGTCACCATTGGGCTGTCGATTATTGTTACTATGTCCGTTGGTATGTGTGAGTACCTGTGCTGTGTGTTTTGGCTTTCGTGCCATTGTGGATTGTGCAGATGATTACGGGTCTCGTCCCATGTGTTAGTCATTGTGCGCATGTGTTATTTATTCGAGGTACTCCTCGCTATTTTGTTTGGGTTTCAACCCTGTGTTTTTGTTACGTGTTTGTTGGTTCTTAGTCCCGGTGACTTTACACGGCACACCGTAATGTGGGCTTAATAAAAAACCCTGTTACGCATTCCTGCGCATGTCTCCCGATCCTTCATGCCGACGTGACGGCTTACTTACACGCCAAACCCGTTAGTTTGAAGATAAGGATACAAATGCTTTAATTGGAAACAGCAATACTATTAATAAACATTTTAAAACTTCTGACTTTTTCCAAATGTTGTTGTGTTACAGCCTGAAATTAAAATCATGTCAATAATAGTGTTTAACATGATTTTTGACTACCTCATCTCTGTAACCCACACATACAATTATCAGTTATTATTAAGGTCCCTCAGTCTAGCAGTGAATTTCAAACACAGATTCAACCACAAAGACAAGGGAGGTTTTCCAGCGCCTTGCAAAAAATGCCACCTAATGGTAGATTGGTTAAAAAAAACAACCAGACATTGAATATCCCTTTGAGCACGGTGAAGTTATGAATTACACTTTGGATGGTATATCAATACACCCAGTCACTACAAAGATACAGGCGTCCTTCCTAACTCAGTTGCTGGAGTGGAAGGAAACCGCTCAGGGATTTCACCGTGAGGCCAATGGTGTCTTTAATAGAGTTACAGAATTTAATGTCTGTGACTGTTTTAACAAACTGAGGATGGATCAACAATATTGTAGTTACTCCACAATACTAACCTAATTTACGGAATGAAAAGAAGGAAGCTTGTACAGAATAAAAGTATAAAAAAACATGCATTCTGTTTGCAACAAGGCAGTAAAATAGAACTGCAATAAATGTCCTGAATAGCCTACAAAGGTTTATGTTTGGTACAAATCCAATACAACACATTACTGAGTACCCCTCTCCATATTTTCAAGCATAGGGGTGGCTGTATCATGTTATGTGTATGCATGTAATCATTATGGACTGGGGAGATTTACAGGATAAAAATAAACAGAATGGAGCTAAGCACAGGCAAAATCCTGCTTTCCACCAGACACTGGGAGATGAATTGACCTTTCAACAAGTAGTGTGTATTCATGGATGCCAAGGGAAGCCAGGCTTCCCCAAATATTTGATTAATAAATAAAAATGATAAAATAATGTATCTTTCGTCTCTCTCTGTGTTTTCATAAATGTCTGTGAATTCACAAGTGGCTGAATCTCACTGGATAAATCATGAGAGGGAAACAGTGCCCCTCTGTCTTAGTATGTGTAGCCCATGTATCTGATGCTGTCTGGACCAAAAGAGTATAACGTGTTGCCGACGTAGCATTTGATTGATTGATGCCAGCAAGCATTTGGCCTCCCTTGATAAAACAATTATTAAAAAATGTCCCAATCAGCATTGAACTGAGCGCAACTGTGGAATGTCCCGGTGCAGCAAAACGTCCCCCAAGGGAGGCCAGTTTAGATTTGCCATCAGACCAACCAAATCACTTCCTTTGCAAAACGTCATTTTCAGAAAAACTTGTCTTTTTCTGGTCGGCTTGTGTTGATGTCCTGCAGTAGCTAGCTTGCTAAATTGGCCCTTTCCTAAGCCATGGATGGACATGGGGATTTGGACTTGTGGTTTTGACTTAATTCTCTGACCAGGCCAATGATTGTGACGTCAATTCTGATATAACCATGAATTAATATGTTGTGCCACTGGCCTGAGATGATTGAAGTTCGAAGTGTAGCCTAGATGTAGATTAGTAGGCTTACATTAACTAACGTTAGCTAGCTTAACTAACTTAGCTGGTTCATTGTTGCCCATGTGAGGAAGTCAGGCTAGCAAGCATTTCAGCTACGTAGCCTTGGGTGTAATGGTACTGGAAAGGATGGCTGGCATTTTATTGGCTCTTAACCAACCGTGCTATTTTGTTTGTTTTGTTGCATTGTTTGTAACCCTTTTTGTACATAATGTTGCTGCTACCGTTTCGTATGACTGAAAAGAGCTTCTGGACATCAGAAAAGCGATTACTCACCTTGAATTGGATGAATAATTTTTCTTTAATAAGTCGGACGAGAGGGATTTACTCCAGACACCCGAACAGGCATACATCCCCGTCATTTGCAGGAGAAAAAGACCGAAGAGGTATCGCGGAAGGAGATCGGGTGCCTTGTGAGGATCTGCCGACGAGTAGCTAATCTGCATTTGCTATCGGTCCTATTGGCCAACGTACAATCGCTGGATAATAAATTGGACAAACTAAAAGCAAGTATATCCTACCAACAGGACATTAAAAACTGTAATATCTTATGTTTTACCGAGTCGTGGCTGAACAACGACATGAATAACATACAGCTGGCGGGTTACACACTGTATTGGCAAGAAAGAACAGCAGCCTCTGGTAAGACAAGGGGTGATGGTCTATGTATATTTGTAAACAACTGCTGGTGCACGATATCTAAGGAAGTCTCAAGGTTTTGCTCGCCTGAGGTAGAGTATCTCATGATATGCTATAGACCACACTATCTACCTAGAGAGTTTTCATCTGTATTTTTGTAGCTGTCTACATACCACCACTGACCGATGCTGGCACTAAGACCGCACTAAATGAGCTGTATACCGCCATAAGCAAACAGGAAAATGCTCATCCAGAGGCGGTGCTCCTAGTGGCCCGGGACTTTAATGCAGGGAAACTTAAATCCGTTTTACCTCATTTCTACCAGCAAGTTGAAAGTGCAACCAGAAGGAAAAAAACTCTAGACCACCTTTACTCCACACACAGAGACGCGTACAAATCTCTCCCTCACACTCCATTTGGCAAATCTGACCATAATTATATCCTCCTGATTCCTGCTTACAAGCAAAAATGAAAGCAGGAAGCACCAGTGACTCGGTCAATAAAAAAGTGGTCAGATGAAGCAGATGCTAAGCTACAGGACTGTTTTGCTAGCACAGACTGGAATATATTCCAGGATTCTTCCGATGGCATTAAGGAGTACATCACATCAGTCACTGGCTTCATCAATAAGTGCATCGATGACGTCGTCCCCACAGTGACTGTACGTACATACCCCAACCAGAAGCCAAGGATTACAGGCAACATCCGCACTGAGCTAAAGGGTAAACCTGTCGCTTTCGAGGAACAGGACTACATTTTTTATAAATGTTTTATTTAGCCTTTATTTAACTAGGCAAGTCAGTTAAGAACAAATTCTTATTTACAATGACGGCCTACCAAAAGGCAAAATGCCTCCTGCGGGGATGGGGGCCTGGGATTAAAAAAATAAAATAAATACAATATAAATATAGGACAAAACACACATCACAACAAGAGAGACAACACAACACTACATAAAGAGAGACCTAAGACAACACAGCATGGTAGCAACACAACAACAACAAATCAAATCAAATTTTATTGGTCATATACACATGGTTAGCAGATGTTAATGCGAGTGTAGTGAAATGCTTGTGCTTCTAGTTCCGACAGTGCAGTAATATTTAACAAGTAATCTAACAATTTCACAACAACTACCTTATACACACAAGTGTAAAGGGTAGAATAAGAATATGTACATATAAATATATGGATGAGCGATGGCCGTGCGGCATAGGCAAGATCAGGTAGATGGTATAGAGTACAGTATATACATATGAGATGAGTAATGTAGGATATATAAACATTATATAAAGTGGCATTGTTTAAAGTGACTAGTGATAGATTTCTTACATCCAATTATTAATTATTAAAGTGGCTAGAGATTTGAGTCTGTATGTTGGCAGTAGCCACTCAATGTTAGTGATGGCTGTTTACCAGTCTGATAGCCTTGAGATAGAAGCTGTTTTCAGTCTCTCAGTCCCAGCTTTGATGCACCTGTACTGACCTCGCCTTCTGGATGATAGCGGGGTGAACAGGCAGTGGCTTGGGTAGTTGTTGTCCTTGATGATCTTTTTGGCCTTCCTGTGACATCGGGTGATATAGGTGTCCTGGAGGGCAGGTTGTTTGTCCCCGGTGATGCGTTGTGCAGACCGCACCACCCTCTGGAGAGCCTTACGGTTGTGGGTGGAACAGTTGGCGTACCAGGCCTTGATACAGCCCGACAGGATGCTCTTGATTGTGCATCTGTAAAGGTTTGTGAGTGTTTTCGGTGACAAGACAAATTTCTTCAGCCTCCTGAGGTTGAAGGGGCGCTGTTGCGCCTTCTTCACCATGCTGTCTGTGTGGGTGAACCATTTTAGTTTGCCTCACAAGTCCTCAACTGGCAGCTTCATTAAAGAGTACCCGCAAAACACCAGTCTCAACATCAACAGTGAAGAGGCGACTCCGGGATGCTGGCCTTCAAGGCAGAGTTCCTCTGTCCAGTGTCTGTGTTCTTTTGCCCATCTTAATCTTTTCTTTTTATTAGCAAGTCTGAGTTATGGCTTTTTCTTTGCAACTCTGCTTAGAAGTACGCCTATGTAGATATTCCATAAAAAATCAGCCATTTCCAGCTACAATAGTCATTTACAACATTAACAATGTCTACACTGTATTTCTGATCAATTTGATGTTATTTTAATGGACAAAAAATGTAGCTTTTCTTTAAAAAACAAGGACATTTGTAAGTGATCCCATGGTAAAGGTAGGGGAAAACACCTGGAATTATCTTAGCCTGAATTATCTTCAGGTGAGTTGTTTGGTGCCAAATTATTTATGATTCATTATCTACAGTATCTTCAAAATAATGTCTTAAACCCTACCTTACTGAAGACAATGATTTGTTAGTCCTGTGACATATTTAGTGAAAGGTAAAAAATAAACCATGGCTTAACTGGGTTGATTTCACTTTAGCTAGACAAGAATTGAATTGAACTGTTTCAAGGATGTGATATTCCACTGAGTGTGAATCATAACTTGGCAGTCCCACACCATGGAATAACAATATGTACCTGTCTACTAATTAAGCACTCGACTTCCTTGTGACGTGATGTCCAAAAACCTGTCTACACACACACACACACACACACACACACACACACACACACACACACACACACACACACACACACACACACACACACACACACACACACACACACACACACACACATATATTTCTCTGTCGCCAAGTGATTTCCCGCTCCAGCTCATTGACGAGCCCTTCAGCCTGTCTCTCTGCTGCTTTAATAACTTCTTTGGCATACTGGTTATTGTTCGGAATGACGTGCTCAAAGTAAACTGCCTGTTACTCAGGCCCTCCACTAAATGCAAGTAAACGCAGTTTACCCACTTCTTTCCGAACAAAATGCATTGAAAGTATAGGGAGCGTACTTTTTTCACCGTGACCGGCAATCAGAGTTTACCCACGTATTTCTTTACCACCACGTCACTGTTACCGGTAGGCCTATTTGATGTTCATGGCAATACACATTGTAGTCTAGTCTAGTAAACTGGCCGTGTGTTAGGGTGACCATCCCATTTTTCCTTGGACAGTTTCAGCCCCATTTCAGGTGTCCCAACTTTTCAGGCTACAACAAAAGTCAATTTGCCAGCAAGACGCATCTATTAATGTAGGCCTAATCAATGGCAATCGCTGAATGTCATAAGGCACACTGTCATATGAAAGAGACCAAGGCGCAGCGTGCGTATCGTTCCACATCTTTATTACTATGTGAAACTACACAGGACAGACAATAAACTATAAACAAAAAAACAACAAACCGTGACGAAGAGGTGCTACATGCATAAACTCAAAATAATCTCCCACAAACACCAGTGGGAAAAACAACAACTTAAATATGATCCCCAGCTGGAATCATATGAAAACCCCAACCTAGAAAAAAGAACCTAGAACACAACATAGAAAATGTAAACTAGACAAAAACCCAACATAGAAAAAAGAACCTAGAACACAAACATAGAAATAAACTAGACAAAATCCCCCAGTCACGCCCTGACCTACTCTACCATAGAAAATACGAGCTCTCTATGGTCAGGACGTGACACACACTTCTTGTTGTTTTGTAAACAGATGTCTATTTCCATTCATCAAATGGCGCGAGTGTACATGCAGTGCACTGTTTGGATGCTGGAATTATTTTGGAGTGGACAAACATGCACAGGTAGTCATCTTTTTTAAGTGATTTGTTTAACAATCAGGTAATTGTCAAGGATCCCCCTGTACTGCTGCTCATTCCGTTCACCAGCTCCAGAGGTCTATGTCACCGGCCTTCTAGGCGTCACTGAACTGGATTCATTACCAGCAACCCCGGACTGTCTTGTCTCATTACACACACCTGGTTCCCATTCCCCCTGATTAGTATGTGTATATGTGTGTTCCCCATTGTCCTTGTCGGTTATTGTTACCATGTACGTTGGTCTTGTGAGCACCTGTGCTGTTGTATCGGCATCCATGCTACGTGTTATTGTGCACTTGTTTTATGGGTTTCGTCCTGTGTATTATTTACAGGGTAACACCACACTCTTTGTTTGGGTGGATAAAATAAAAAACCCTATAACGTATTCCTGCGCTTGTCTCCTATCATTATACAACGTGGCAGTAATACATTGTTACTGTTAAATTACGTCTATTACTAGGCCTAATGGCGAATCTCAATTGATTAGGTTTACTCTGTGGCCAGGAAAGCACCCCTACCAATGTTCCCTCAAAGAATTTTCAGCACTGATTTCAGGTCTGCTGAGCCCCAACTAAAAATGATGTGCAACTTCCGGTGCACGTTTACTGTGAACACTGAGGCTGTACCTGCTCAAAGTTAGTTTTAACAGTGGCAAAGTAAGTTACTGTGGCTATTTGATCATAATGTAGGCCTACCAGAGTGACCTACCATCAAAAATGTGGAGAAAAATGCATCCCATAACCTTTTAACTTGGAAATAGCTGTTCTATCGTTCAGCCTACAGTAGCAGCCAATGTGTGGTGTTCAATGGAGGCCAACATTCCATGAGACTTTTGGAAAAAAAACATGCAGGGCTTGACATTAACCTGTTTATCCACCTGTCTTTCAGACAAGGAGGTGACTGAAAATGTTGTGTTTGATGCAAGAAATCACTTTTTACAAAATAAAATGCATTATTATTCACATACCATTATTACAGACAATCAGACAAATTACGCTAAGCTCTGCCTAGTGGCTACTTAGCTTTTTCAAGATGTCTCAAAATACAACACTGCCCCTTTAAGACAAAAAAACGCTCTCTACCTGAATGCTTTTCAAAGATGGCTAGAAATGCACACATTTTGTGCTCTTGTTGAAAGCAACCACTGTTGACTAGAAATTAGCTATAACTGGGCTAATAACTCACTTACTAGCAAAGAATATGAACAAATGTGCACATGTGGCTACTTGGAGCCTTTGCTTTGATCTCAAAACAACCGCATTCCGACCGCTCATACTGTAACCTAAGCATGTCCAGTTCAAAGTGAATGGCACAGATCCATATATGGCAATGGTTATTTGCATTTCCTCAGTGTTCAGGGTTCTGCGAGCTCCTCATCAAAATCTGTCTCTTTTCTAAATATTTTTTTTCTCTGTCAGGTTGTGCCTCAAATGGAAGCCTACTTTATTATTGCACTAATTTTGACCAGGACCCATAGGGAATAGAGTGACATTTGGGACACAGTCTTAGTCTCTGGCAGCTACAGTAACTACGTATTTCCACAAGGATGAAGGAACGACATTACAACATTATCATCAGACAGACCACAGACATTCTGTCACATGTTTATGAGTGCCATGTTTCACCATGCCAGTAAGCCAATTATGGTAACACTTGGAGAAAATCTACATAGCAAAAAGGGCACTGTAATGTGAAGTGTTACTGTTTTTTCCATTTACAGTCACAGGTCGTAATGTGACACATGCTGTACATTAAGGGAGCATGAATTCTGGAGCTGACTCGAGACTCCTTTCCATGTAAATGCAGTACACTCCTTGTTGGTCGTCTTCAGTACTGTAGGTGTAGTGTGTGTCTTAGTTTCATGATCATGATCACAAATGTCAGTGTTTTGATAATGGCTCAGTTGGTCTTTTCAACAGCAATGAAGTGGGTTTCATTCCTACCTACTTATAAGTAGGAACCATTCCAATACAGTAGGTGAAAATTGTAAGTCACTTTGAATAAAAGTGTATGCTAAACAACCATATAGAGAAAAACCTGTACTGTGAGTTCAAGACTAAGGTTTTTGCATGTCATTCTCTGAGCCACAGTCATAAAAACATTACATAATGGAATGATAGAATGACATCCTGGATAGTATCTCAGAAAACCTTTGGGGCTTCCCCTCACTTAGGGCTTCCCCTTTCTGTTTCTTACCAAATGTTTCCTTGTAGTTGTTGGGACCAAGAATGTGTAGGAGAGTTAAAATGGTTATTCCATCAAATTTGAAATTATTAGAATAGTACACAACGCAGAACAGAATATCCAGGTTAAGGATCAGTGGCCAAAGCCCGCGAAAGGGAATATTCCAAGTTCAGACAGAAGGGGGGAGTCAGACCGCTATGATCGCCAGGAACTTTACTTTTGGTTTCTATTTTCAATTGTTGCACTACTAGTACTGCCTGTTGATATTACGTATGCAGCTACAGTAGCTGGATGATATTAACATCTTCGTTTTTTATTTCATAAAATGTTTTTTATTTCATCTGGGTGCTTACATCACCTACAAACAACCTGGTACTACTCATTGCTCCTGTTCTATCATTCCTATCATACCCCGGCCAGGTCGATTACAAAGGCCTAGAAATGCGATTTCACGTTGTAGCTTGTTTGTATTACGGTGTTTTTGTACATGAGTTGTTGTATTTTAATACAGTCAACACTGAAAGCACCTAGTAATGTATTAGAGATGTGAGACAGGATATGTGTTTTACCTTTCTTCATGCTCCTCTGTAGAACAACTTGTCAGATGGTGCATTGGAGACTGATGTACTCCTGTCCTGTCTTTTCATAATATTATTTCAGATATGGTTCAATTGTCAAATAATTACTATTATATAGTCCTTGTATTAAATATTGTATATATTATGGCTATATGTATGAATGTAATTGTGGGAGTCAGAGAAAACACTGAGAGAAAGAACAACTTGTCTTATGGTGCATTGGAGACTGATGTATTCCTGTCCTGTCTTTTCATAATATTATTGCAGATCTACATAAAAGCCCAAAAAGACAGCCGTGGTGTCGCTTTTCATTTCTTGGTTCTTCTATGGTACATATAAAGACCGGTACAGATGCATCCCAAATGTCACCCTATTCCCTATATAGTGCACTACTTTTGTATAAGTAATGCACTATATAGGCCGGGACTAGGGTGCCATTTGGGACGCATCCCAAGCATAACACAGTAAATGGTTTTCAAGTGTCCAATGGGGGTAGAATATGCTATGACAACAGTGTTCTATTTTATTCCCCTCCCCCATACAGTAGAAAAACAGTGTTCCTATAGTAAAACTTATCTAAGAATAAACACACATTACAGTATGGTAGATATACTAAAACCTTTATTTCAAATACTACATTGGGTCCTTGTTTAAAAGTTGCATCATAATAGCACAGTGTCACGTCCTGACCAGTAAAAGGGTCATTTGCCACAGTAGTATGGTCAGGGTGTGGCAGGGGGGTTGTTTTGTGTGTTTTGGGGATTTTTTGGTTCTAGGGGAATTTGTTCTAGTTTTCTATTTCTATGTTTCGTTTTCCATGTTTGTTCGAGTACGGTTTCCAATCAGAGGCAGGTGTCTTTCGTTGTCTCTGATTGGAAGCCATACTTAGGCAGCCTGTTTTCCTTTGGGTTTTGTGGGTGGTTATTTTCCGTTTAGTTGTTTTACCTGACGGAACTGTTGGTCGTTGGTTATTTTGTTTAAAGTGTTCTCATCAAATAAATCAAGAATGAGCACTATACACGCTGCCCCTTGGTCTAATCCTTTCGACGCCTGTGACAGAACCACCCACCATAAGAAGACCAAGCAGCGTGGGAGGAGGTACGTCGAGTCATCGACCTGGGAGGAAATCCTGGATGGGGCAGGACCGTGGACAAGGCCGGGAGAGTATCGCCGCCCGCCGGAGGAGATAGAGGCAGCGAAGGCGGAACGGCGTTACTGGGAGGAACGGCTGGAACGGCAAGAGGAGGCTGAGAGGCAGCCCCAAATTTTTTTTGGGGGGGGCATACAGGTAGTTTGGCTAGGTCAGGGGGAGCCCTGACCTAACTTCCCGGGCGTACAGGAGAGAGCCGTGAAGCAAACCGGAGCCAAGAAAGGAGTCAAGCGCTGAGTTCGACATGAGATTCCGGGAAATGGTACTGGTGGAGAGGGCACTGCGGAGCGGGCATGCAGAGGGGCGAGAAATGCATTACGGGGTGACGCTCATTATCTCGCCCATCCACACTCACAGTCCGGTGCGGTCGGTACGGGCTCCGCAGCGTTACCAGGCGAGAGTTGACCGGCACCCAGGAAGAAGTGTGCCGGCTCAACGCATCTGGCCGCCAGTGCGTCTCCTCGGCCCAGTTTATCCTGCACCTGCTCTACGCACGGCAGCCCTCATTCCCCAGCATGGCCCAGTTCGCCCTGTGCCAGCGCTCCGCCCGTGCCGGGCTACAGTGACCATCCAGCCAGGACGGGGTGTGCCAGCCCTGAGCTCCAGACCTCCGGTGCGCCTCCACGGCCCAGTGTGCCTTGTGCCTGTTCTGCGCACCCAATCTCCTGTGCGTCTCCCCAGTCTGGTGAGACCGGTTCCAGCTCCCAGTAGGAAGCCTCCAGTAATGATCAACGGTCTGAAGCCTCCAGCAATAATCCATGGCATGAAGCCTCCAGTGATGATCCATGGCCCGGAGCCTGTAGGGATGATCCATGGCACGAAGCCTCCAGCGACGCCCCTCAGCCCAGAGCCTCCAGCGACGCCCTTCAGCCTGGGGCCTCCGGCGACGCCCCTCAGCCCGGGGCCTCCGGCGACGCCCCTCAGCCCGGGGCCTCCGGCGACGCCTCTCAGCCCGGGGCCTCCGGCGACGCCTCTCAGCCCGGAGTCTTCTGCGACGGTCTGCAACCCGGAGTCTTCGGCGATGGTCGGCAGTGCAGAGCCTCTGGCGATGATCCACGGTCTGGTTCCTCCGGCAACACAGAAGCGGGAGGATCAGCGGGCGGAGTGGGGGGGCTACGCCCCGAACCAGAGCCGCTGACAAGAATAGATGCCCACACGGACCCTCCCCTATAGGTTCAGGTTTGCGGCCGGGAGTCCGCACCTTTGGGGGGGGGGGGGGGGGTACTGTCACGCTCTGACCTGAGAGAGACAGTTTATTTCTCTATTTTGTTAGGTCAGGGTGTGGGGTGGGCATTCTATGTTTTATATTTCTATGTTTTGGCCAGGTATGGTTTCCAATCAGAGGCAGCTGCCTATCGTTGTCTCTGATTGGGAACCATACTTAGGCAGCCCTTTTTCCCTCCTTGAGTTGTGGGATCTTATTTTTGTACCGATCAGTAAAGCCTGCAAGACATGACGGTCGTTTACCATTGTTTATTATTTTGTTTAAGTGTTCTGAGTAAAAATAAATATCAAGATGAACACTTACCACGCTGCACCTTGGTCTACTCCTTTGGACAACCGTTACAGAAATACTGATCTGTCATTAGCATGCCACTCGCGACATTGTAAGACAGGGACAAACGGGGGCCGTGCTGAGAAAAATTTATGCTGGAAATATAAGATGAATATACTGTATGTCAACGTTAGTAGTACATACTGTATATTTATTTCTTCTGTCTGTAAATGTACATTCTGCCAATATCGGTGTGTGCTAAGTTGAGGTTCTTAAATTTGAGTGATTTAACGTGAAGCACTAGGAACTGTCATTCTAAATTTGGGTTGGATAATTTATCAATAGTTCTAACTATGATTCTGAAAGGTGAGAAGGAGAGAGAGAGCTGCACCTAAACTGTGAGGAGAGCACAAAGTGAGGGGAGGTTGCACTGCTGATCCTGCAAGTGGTTTCTGAAACTAATTCAATATTTGTAAGAATCCATTGAGTTTAGAGAGGGTTTGTCCCAGGAAACCTTATCTTTTTGTGTCATCCGAGAGGGAGGTTGTCATAAAATCCACTAGATTGTAGCTTGGGCTAACCATAATTGGGACATTGATAGTAGGGGTATTGTCTTACCATGCCATCAGAATCCTATTGTTAAAGCGCATTAAAATACTGTATTTTTGGACGACATAGTCAAATGAATTACTTACAGGGCTTGTAGTCTGCGTCTTGCATTGATACCAGAGGATGAAAAGGAAGTAGAGGATGTGAGTCAGCTGTCCCTGATGATCTGAAGCCGATGGGGGTGACTGGGTAAAAGTGAGGGGCATATCCAACAGGGAACACATTTTTATGGAGCCCAGTGAAAATCTAGCATCCCATTGGCACATAACAGATCGGCTGGACGGTCCTTGCCCCAATCTCAGTCTCATCAAGGGAGGTGTGAAATTATTAAACATGTATTCTCTCGCTTCCCTGTTCAAGTCAATATGTATTCTAGGTGGCGTGGAACATGTGAGTGATCACTGTTCCAGATGAGGGACTGTTGGAAACTGACTAATTGACTTGAGCACATTTTAGTATGTCTATAACTATATACAGTGGCGTGCGAAAGTATTCACCCCCTTGGCATTTTTCCTATTTGGTTACCTTACAACCTGGAATTAATATGGATTTTGTTTCATTTGATTTACACAACATGACTACCACTTTGAAGATGCAAAATATTTTTTATTGTGAAACAAACAAGAAATAAGACAAAAAACTGAAAACTGGAGCGTGCATAACTATTCACCCCTCAAACTCAATACTTTGTAGAGCCACCTTTTGCAGCAATTACAGCTGCAAGTCTCTTGGGGTATGTCTCTATAAGCTTGGCACATCTAGCCACTGGGATTTTTGCCCATTCTTCAAGGCAAAATTGCTCCAGCTCCTTCAAGTTGTATGCTTAGGGTCATTGTCCTGCCGGAAGGTGAACCTCCATCCCAGTCTCAAATCTCTGGAAGACTGAAACAGGTTTCCCACAAGAATTTCCCTGTATTTAGCGCCATCCATCATTTCTTCAATTCTGACCAATTTCCCAGTCCCTGCTGATTAAAAATATCCCCACAGCATGATGCTGTCCCCACCATGCTTCACTGTGAGGATGGTATTCTCGGGGTGATGAGAGGTGTTGGGTTTGCGCCAGATATAGCGTTTTCCTTGATGGCCAAAAAGCTCAATTTTAGTCTCATCTGACCAGAGTACCTTCTTCCATATGTTTGGGGAGTCTCCCACATGCCTTTTGGCGAACACCAAACGTGTTTGCTTATACACTGCTCAAAAAAATAAAGGGAACACTTATTAAACAACACAATGTAACTCCAAGTCAATCACACTTCTGTGAAATCAAACTGTCCACTTAGGAAGCAACACTGATTGACAATAAATTTCACATGCTGTTGTGCAAATGGAATAGACAACAGGTGGAAATTATAGGCAATTAGCAAGACACCCCCAATAAAGGAGTGGTTCTGCAGGTGGGGACCACAGACCACTTCTCAGTTCCTATGCTTCCTGGCTGATGTTTTGGTCACTTTTGAATGCTGGCGATGCTTTCACTCTAGTGGTAGCATGAGACGGAGTCTACAACCCACACACACGTGGCTCAGGTAGTGCAGCTCATCCAGGATGGCACATCAATGCGAGCTGTGGCAAGAAGGTTTGCTTTGTCTGTCAGCGTAGTGTCCAGAGCATGGAGGCGCTACCAGGAGACAGGCCAGTACATCAGGAGACGTGGAGGAGGCCGTAGGAGGGCAACAACCCAGCAGCAGGACCACTACCTCCGCCTTTGTGCAAGGAGAAGCAGGAGAAGCACTGCCAGAGCCCTGCAAAATGACCTCCAGCAGGCCACAAATGTGCATGTGTCTGCTCAAACGGTCAGAAACAGACTCCATGAGGGTGGTATGAGGGCCCGACGTCCACAGGTGGGGTTTGTGCTTACAGCCCAACACCGTGCAGGACGTTTGGCATTTGCCAGAGAACACCAAGATTGGCAAATTCGCCACTGGCGCCCTGTGCTCTTCACAGATGAAAGCAGGTTCACACTGAGCACGTGACAGACTTGACAGTCTGGAGACGCCGTGGAGAACGTTCTGCTGCCTGCAACATCCTCCAGCATGACCGGTTTGGCGGTGGGTCAGTCATGGTGTGGGGTGGCATTTCTTTGGGGGGCCGCACAGCCCTCCATGTGCTCGCCAGAGGTAGCCTGACTGCCATTAGGTACCGAGATGAGATCCTCAGACCCCTTGTGAGACCATATGCTGGTGCGGTTGGCCCTGGGTTCCTCCTAATGCAAGACAATGCTAGACCTCATGTGGCTGGAGTGTGTCAGCAGTTCCTGCAAGAGGAAGGCATTGATGCTATGGACTGGCCCGCCCGTTCCCCAGACCTGAATCCAATTGAGCACATCTGGGACATCATGTCTCGCTCTATCCACCAACGCCACGTTGCACCACAGACTGTCCAGGAGTTGGCGGATGCTTTAGTCCAGGTCTGGGAGGAGATCCCTCAGGAGACCATCCGCCACCTCATCAGGAGCATGCCCAGGCATTGTAGGGAGGTCATACAGGCACGTGGAGGCCACACACACTACTGAGCCTCATTTTGACTTGTTTTAAGGACATTACATCAAAGTTGGATCAGCCTGTAGTGTGGTTTTCCACTTTCATTTTGAGTGTGACTCCAAATCCATACCTCCATGGGTTGATAAATTGGATTTCCATTGATTATTTTTGTGTGATTTTGTTGTCAGCACATTCAACTATGTAAAGAAAAAAGTATTTAATAAGATTATTTCTTTCATTCAGATCTAGGATGTGTTGTTTAAGTGTTCCATTTATTTTTTTGAGCAGTATATTTTTCTTTAAGCAATGGCTTTTTTTCTGGCCACTCTTCCGTAAAGCCCAGCTTTGTGGAGTGTACGGCTTAATGTGGTCTTATGGACTGATCCAATATCCGCTGTAGAGCTTTGCAGCTCCTTCAGGGTTACCTTTGGTCTCTTTGTTGCCTCTCTTGCCTGGTCCGTGAGTTTTGGTGGGCGACCCTCTCTTGGCAGGTTTGTTGTGGTGCCATATTCTTTCCATTTTTTAATAATCGATTTAATGGTGCTCCATGGGATGTTCAAAGTTTCTGATATTTTTTTATAACCCAACCTTGATCTGTACTTCTCCACAACTTTGTCCCTGACCTGTTTGGAGAGCTCCTTGGTCTTCATGGTACCGCTTGCTTGGTGGTGCCCCTTGCTTAGTGGTGTGCAGACTCTGGGCCCTTTCAGAACAGCTGTATACAGTTGAAGTCGGAAGTTTACATACACTTATGTTGGAGTCATTAAAACTAATTTTTTCAACCACTCCACAAATTTCAGGTTAATTAACAAACTATAGTTTTGGCAAGTCAGTTAGGAAATCTACTTTGTGCATGACACAAGTAATTTTTCCAACAATTGTTTACAGACATATTTCACTTATAATTCACTGCATCACAATTCCAGTGGGTCAGAAGTTTACATACAATACACTAAGTTGACTGTGCCTTTAAACAGTTGGAAAATTCCAGAAAATGATGTCATGGCTTTAGAAGCTTCTGATATGCTAATTGACATCATTTGAGTCAATTGGAGGAGTACCTGTGGATGTATTTCAAGGCCTACCTTCAATGCCTCTTTGCTTGACATCATGGGAAAATCAAAAGAAATCAGCCTAGACTTCAGAAAAAAATTGTAGACCTCCACAAGTCTGGTTCATCCTTGGGATCAATTTCCAAACTCCTGAAGGTACCACGTTCATCTGTACAAACAGTAGTACGTAAGTATAAACACCATGGGACCACGAAGCCGTCATACCACTCAAGAAGGACACGCATTCTGTCTTCTGGAGATGAACGTACTTTGGTGCAAAAAGTGCAAATCAATCCCAGAACAACAGCAAAGGACCTTGTGAAGATGCTGGAGGAAACAGGTACAAAAGTATCTATATCCACAGTAAAACGAGTCCTATATCGACAACCTGAAAGGCCGCTCAGCAAGGAAGAAGCGACCGCTCAAAAACCGACATAAAAAAGCCAGGCTACGGTTTGCAACTGCACATGGGGACAAAGATCGTACTTTTTGGAGAAATGTCCTCTGGTCTCATGAAACAAAAATAGAACTGTTTGGCCATAATAACCATCGTTATCTTTGGAGGAAAAGGGGGGAGGCTTGCAAGCCGAATAACACCATCCCAACCGTGAAGCACGAGGTTGGCAGCATCATCTTGTGGGGATGCTTTGCTGCAGGATGATCTTTTTTAGGGGCTTCATAGCAAAAGGGGTGAATACATATGCACACACCACTTTTCCGTTTCTTAAAAAAAATACAAAATTTAACTAGTTATTTTTTTCATTTCACTTTACCAATTTGGACTATTTTGTGTATGTCCATTACATGAAATCCAAATAAAAATCTATTTATATTACAGGTTGTTATTCAACAAAATAGGAAAAAAGCCAATGGTGTTGAATACTTTTGCAAGGCACTGTAAGTGGCCTAGCAGTAGTGATTAATGTGTTATGGGTTAAATGGAACGTTCTATGTGCAAATGTATTTGTGGCCAGAGGCAAAGTACAAAGGGGGCCTGTCTCTGAGACAGAATGTTTCCGTAAGGGTGAGATAGGAGTCATATGATAGAGCAAATACTATAGATAGTGAACTATAGCCCTATAACACTCTTATAGCTTCACTGTTTTATGTTATTGCATTCTCTCTATGTTTTGTATCATGATATTCACTTTAGTTTGAATGGGTTGCTTATTCCCAAATATCTCTTTGTGGTTAAGTCTGGATAATTAACAATGGACTGGGACACGGTGCAAGAATGTGTATTCCCTACTGATAAGAAGACTGGTAGATGTGTGGAGTATTACCAAAGGTTCTGGACTCGGGATGGGACGAAAACACCACCTGTCTAGCCACAGAGATTCATTGTACATCCTAGACTCAGGAGGGGGGAGGGCTTGTCTGGGAATAGATGGCGAAGTGAGGATGACATCGCGTGGGAACACCTCTTGTAAACCTGCAGCTTGAGGGGGACGTCGGTATAAGCATGAGGAGGTATATAGAGCCTTTATTTTTGTGGACCCCAGTAGAATAGTATCCCTAAGGTATATAGTCAGTAAGGGAGAGGGAGAATCATCATATTATCAAACCTATGCATAGGTTAACGCATTACTAATACTTGTCATATTTTGTGTTTTTCTTTTTCTTTTCAAGTCTTTTGCTATCACTCTCTTAGGAGCCCGAAGAGGGATGAGAAAGTCATAAGCTCCAGCTGAAATGTCATTATCAGTTCTACAATAGGAGGAGTAATTGCAGATAGGGGGGAGTATGAGTGTGCTTAGTGTGATGAGAAGTTGAGACCAGGGCCTTATGCCATGGAAGCAGATTACATAGTCAGAAGTCTCGGAGGTGTGAACCTACAAATTCATTGTGAGAATATTATTCATGTTTTCTTTTCTGTTCATTTATAAGTAATTTCAAGTTTGTATAATGTTGAAAAGTATGGAGTTACTATTCAAAAAGGAGGGACTGTTGGATTCTAGCTTGAAATATACTTATTCATGTTACCATACCAGAAATGATTAATTACTTCACAAGTATAAGGAATGTATATGTTGAGGGTCAAGGAAGGGTAAATAAGAACTTTGCGTGTGGAAAGTTACTGAGTGATATGGAAGGTTACTGAGTGAGAAAAGGGGAAGTGCAGAAAGGTCATATTCTGTTCAAATATGTTGCTGTTGAAAATGAATGTTCCTATGGAGGAATGCAAAGCGCCACAGTCTAGTTTCAGTTCCTGATAAGGCAGGCCAGTTTGTGCGGAACCAGGACCATGAGGGATGTGGAACTCAACTCCAGATAAGGTCAACAGTTGAAGAGAGAAGACTGCTGGGAGGGGAGCCACAGGGGCCCACCTCAAAGACCATCTGATTACAGTCCTATCTAACACACACATTTCCACGCCCATGAGGGTCCTAAACTTAGGAAGGGCAATGAAAATACCAGTAAGAGGAACCTATTGTGTTCCTGCCTAACAACAGAAAAGGAGTGTCTATCTTAGACATGAGAGATGACTCCACCTAGTTGGAAGGTATAAAGAAGTGCTTGTGTGACTTGTATGTTGTCTTTGCAGCTGTATAACCCAGTGGGGTGAATAAACTTGGTTGGATCTTTTTCCTACTCATTCGTTTGAGTTTTTACTCTATTTGTTCAGAACCTTACATTATGAATTATTGAGTGATTAAAACTTGTAATTTTGTTACCATATACAGTATAACGGAAATAAGGCAATTGAAATGGTTACAATGGGAAATCATAGTAGTGACAAACCACAGTCACCTGTTACTGTCCTCCCTTCCACTGCCATCGTGTTATGTTCAGTTCATAACAGTTTTTTTTTTTTTTTAATCTTTCTGTTGTCTGGTGGTCAATGCAAGACTTTGAAAACAGTCTGGACAACCCCTCACTTTCAACCTCCCTCTCTCTCTGCCGCTCTCTATCTTCTCTCTTTCCAGTTAATGTATTCTCTCCCGGCTCTAACTGACACCTACTGTACCATGACACCTACCACCGTTCCATTTACTGTAACAAGCATCCTCACGCCTGAGCACCGACCGACACCGGACGTCTATGGACGTTGAAAAGTAGTTGAGATTTGGTCAGTCCGGACCAAATCTGAACCAATCATAGATGTCTATGTTTTACAAGTTTGGACAGCACAATGGAGTACAGTAGAGACAAATAGAGTACAGTATTGTACAGTAGATTGCTGTACAGTAGAGTTCAGTACATGCAGTAGAGCACACTAGAGTAGAGTACAGTATAATGTACTGTATTGTACTGTACTCTACTGTACTGTACTGAACTCTACTGTGCTGTACTGTACTCTACTGTGCTGTACTGTACTCTACTGTGCTGTACTGTGATGTCCAAACTTGTGAAACACCGACATCTATAATTGTTTCAGATTTGGTCTGGGCGGACCAACGTAATGTAGTCTTGTTTGGGGGTGGAGCTAAGGCTGTGGCGGTCGTGAAATTTTGTCAGCTGGTGATTGTCAAGCAAATAACTGCCAGTCTCATGGTAATTGACCATTAATTAATATAAACACATTTAGCATCTCCTGTCTTCCACGCATAGCCTACAAGCCACTTATGCAGACCTTTGGAACATCTACATTTTAAAAAGTATAATAAATCCATGTAATATAGCCTACACCATCACAATAAATCCATTATTTATTTTAGACAGGTCTAAAGAAACATGATATGAAGAAAATGTAGTCTATTTCAGAAGAACAGAATGAATAGCATACTCTGAGTTGTCCTAATGTTAGGGCCTGATCTTTTTATGCCATATGGCTGTGGGCTACACTTGTTCATTTAGCAGACAAGATTTGCTTAGAATTCGTGGCATTATTTTATATTATTTTATAGTATTAAGAATACAATTTAACATAGCTGAATAAAGTAGAAAGGATATTTTCTCCAAACGATTTGAGGGAGTGCTGTCAAGGTTGTGCGCTACTGGTACGAAGTCAGGTGCAGGAGAGCAGTGAGTTGTGATCAGGCGCACTTTATTTGGCAGAAGCACAAAAGACAACTGCGTCCAAAATCCTCCAGCCACAGGTAAAAGTAAATAAGCGCGAAAACACTCACAAATATACAAATGTATGACAAATACATACAAAATACGATACCCGGGGGGAAAAACCAGTCTGGCGCATCACGCTAAACACGTAACAAAACAATTTCACACAAAGACATGGGGGGGGAACAGAGGAATAAATACATGCAGTGTGATTAGGGAATGTAAACCAGGTGTGCAGGGAACAAGACAAAACAAATGGAACAATGAAAAGGTGGAGCGGCGATGGCTAGAAAGCCGGTGACGTCGACCGCCGCCCGAACAAGGAAAGGAGCCGACTTCGGCGGAAGTCGTGACAAGTGCGCACTATTCTGTGTTGAGCAGTTAACAAAGATATAGGTACTCCTATATGCTTAATTTAGAGTTGTTTATGTAACTTTAGTTGTGATACAAATGTTGGGCTATATGTTTAGATTTTTTTATACATTCTAAGGCGGCATAATGCGACTCCAATGATGATTTGAAAAAAGTTGCAAGAAAGGCATCAGCTCTGCTTTGTTTTTTTAGCGCAGGCTGCACACACTTCATCAGTCTCTCATTCCCAATTTGACGAGCACTTGATAATGCCTCGAATTTCCCAGCTGCATCCCCTTTGTGTGGCTGCAATGCCCCCCCAAAAATCCAGGCCTTTTGCAGTCACTGGCCATTGTGCCCTTGGGCTGAATATAGTAATTATAATTCACTTCTCCCAGCTGAATGCCGAAGCACCTCTCACTCACATGGCTCTCCGCCACGTAATCGGGTCATTCTCACAGGCTACAAGTGAAGACAGACACATCGGGGACTCAACTTCGCTCATATTGAAGATATTGGAAGAACTGTACACACTTACTTTTCGTCAGCCAACAAAATGAGTAGACCTAACAAACAGCAAAAGGTCTAGCCTATGACAATCTAATATCCCCCATAGTACAAAGTTGACCTATTCTATTCTGTGCCAAAAAGAAATATTCCAAACATAGTCTAGGACAGTTGTGGGATGCGATAGATCCCAAATTAATACAACCACTAGCATAAAAAAAAACTGTTTTAAGCAATGAGCTTGACGCAACAGATGACAACGTTTAGCTTAAAATGTTGATAAACTATTAGGCGATTTCTTCACATTATAAGTGCAGCAATGTGCACACGGCAGTAGACTATAAGCACGAATGTTCCATTAGCGGAAAACACTATTTTTAAAAGTGACTGCAAATGCGATTATGCATGTAATGCTTTTATTATAAAGGTGCATTTTTATGGTGAAAATGATCTTCCCCAAACTTGAAACTCACACGATGCGTATGTACGCCACAATGCGTATGTATGCTTAATTTTAAGAAGTTATTTAGCGACTTTAGTTGTGATACAAACTTTATCAAAACATATACGCCTTTGGGCTGTATGTGTGAGTTTCAAGTTTGGGGAAGATCATTTTCACCATAAAAATGCACCTTTATAATAAAAGCATTCCATGCATTATCACATTTGTGGTCACTTTTGAGAATGGTGTTTTCCTGCTAATGGAAGTTTTGCGCTTATAGCCTACTGCCATGTGCGCATAGCTCCGCTTATAATGTGAGGAAATAGCTCAATAATTTGGCAACAGAGACTAGGATTTGAAAACAACGTAATAAAAACCATGCACTGTTTCTTGCCTTAAACTGGGCATCATCCACAAGTGATAATATATAATTCACGAGTGATAGGCTAGTATTGTCACCCATCACACTATTCTTGATTTAATCTTGTCTTTACATATACTAAATAATATATGTTTGAAATTTGTTTTGATTTAGAATGCACCATTATCATGCACCTGTCTCGAAACAGGGGCAGCAGAAAAAAATGTATATCAAATGGAGGATGGTTTTCCCGTGGTTCATTTTCATGCCAGCCAGGTATACCATTTTTTTATTTAACTAGGCAAGTCAGTTAAGAACCCCGGCCAAACCCTAACCCGGATGACGATTGAGCACCGCCCTATGGGACTCCCAATCATGGCCGGTTGTGATACAGCCTGGAATCAAACCAGGGTCTGTAGTGACGCCTCCAGCACTGAGATGGAGTGCCTAAGACCGCTGCTCCACTCGGGAGCCCAGGTAGGCTATTCTCCTGTTGTTAAGAAAAGCAATGTGCTTAATATGTGACTCATTTCAGAAAACTAGGCGTATGTCGCGCGTCACTACTTCACAGGACCGCCATTTGAATGTTACCTTTTTTTTATCAATATGGTAGAAATGCCTTCTGAAACATTTGAACTTTCATGTGCTTTAATAACAAACTTGTATGCCATCTGTAAATACGAATAAAAATGTTAAATTAGGAGCCTACTTGCTTTAGCCACGGAAAAAGTCAGCAACCTTCCTGCTAGCCATGATTAGCTGAGATAATGAGTGGGCTGGACATGCTGAGAGATGAGTTTGGATTGGTCTGCCATGTAGCATGCTTCTGTCTATAACATGAGTCGGTTCAGTACGTGTAGGTAATCCTTTCTAACGCAGCTTTTTTGAAAGATATCACGTAGTAGAACTGCAAAAGTGTTGCTCTCTACTTTCTGGAGGACAGAGTTTTGAAATCAGTGGAATTAGTGTATGATAGCTAAGGAGATGGAGAAAATTATTTTGATTGCAATTATGCAGACGGAGTCAAAAAGAGAACAGACAAAAGGCTGTTGTATAAAAGACCTGTCTCCGGATTACATCTTCAAACTAAGTGAAACCACGGCATCCGTGACAGAGAGGGAGAAGCGTCCATCCATGTATACAGGTAAGAGAGTCTAGCTAGCTACATTTTCAGATATTACATGTTTCTAATTTTGTCAGAAATTCATTTTCATTTCAAGTTAAAGAGTACTGTTAGCTAGCTAGCTATCGTTAGCTGGCTGGCTAGCTAGTTAACGTTACGTGTATGATCTGTTTGCATTGCTAGTTATGCCCTAATGTTAGCTAGCTAACATTGAACCTGGTTGGTTAGCTACCTGCAGATTCATGCAGGGTAGAAACATTATGAGCTGGGATTATGGTTAATTGTTTAGCTAGCTGGCTAGCTACATGTCTAAACAAAAGACTCCACTATGCAAGTACCTATTTCAATAGAATGTTCGGTCTGGCTATCTACTCCGATTTCAGAGCACTCTCATCTGAGTGTGCCAGATCACAGAATAGTTGATTAATTTATGAACGGTCAACACCAGTTGAATATGGCCGGTGTCAGTAAACGTTGGCAAAAAAGTGCAATGAAATTGTTGCCAGCAGCACAGTTGCAGTCACCAACGCTCTGGATAACATAAAAACAGCCCAACCAGCTCTGCAAGGGCAAATTCAATGGTCAGTGAGCTGTTCTCTCATTTGTGTCTGGAAGTAGCTAGCAAGCTAGCCAACGTTAGCCAGTTAGCTTGGGTGCTTTACTGTTGTTTTTAGGTCAGAACACTCGGATCAACCACTACTCCTCGTCCAGAGCATCCAGTGTACGCTCTGAAAGCTCCGAGAGCGAAACTCTCTGAATTTACGAACGGACAATCTGACAACACTCTAACACTCAGAGCCCACTCTGGCACTCCAGATTACATTTACGAATACACCCGTAGTATAAACCAGCCTTTAGTCTTGAAATCTTTGGTTGTTTAGTACATAGCCTCACATGTGAATCCTTAAAGAGATGGGTGGGGCTAAAGCTTAAGAGGGTGTTAACTATGCTGAATGGGTGTAGACAAAGAACAGCTCTCCAATAGGTATCAAAACATTCAAGGGCCATTTTCTCAAAAGTGAGGTTACAAGTTAATCAACTTTCAAAACATAATTACTTTCCCATTGTTCCTCAAGCGTAGTGTATGATATACCATTTTCTAGCTCTGAGTCTCTACTTTTATTCAATGTATCCAAAAAACACAATAAAAAATTTTGCTACATGAGACCGAATCGAACCGATCGTTCACATATTAGGAAAGTTTAGAAATAAATATAGTAGGCCTAGCCTATAGAAAGCTGGTGGAATCCTCCTCTTTTTAATATGGGCCATCACTGTTTTCTCATGTAATTGCATAGCCTATAAAAAAGTTGGACAACAAGTGTTTGATTGGATTTTTGATTAGATTTTCATTGATGTCAGAGTGATTAGAGGGACAATAGAGTGTTGAGTACAAGGCAGTTAGCAAGTTTGGTAGGCTACTAATGAGCTTGGAGAAGCCTAATTTGACTGCCGTCATGACTCGTGACCGCCGGTGTGGCAGTAATACGGTCATGGTAACAGCCCTAGGCAGAGCTCCTTATTATAATAGCCATTGTTTAGAATAATACCCAAATATGCAAAAGCACTATAGTGCATATTTTTACCTTGTTTACCTATTCAGGATACATCAGGATATATCTGCCGCGCGGCAGGTAGCCTAGTGGTTAGAGTGTTGGGCTGGTAACCGAAAGGTTGCTAGATCAAATCCCCAAGGTAAAAATCTGTCATTCCTCCCTCAAACAAGGCAGTTAACCCACTGTTCCTAGGCTGTCATTATAAATAATAATTTGTTCTAAACTGACTTGCCTAGATAAATAAAAAGTAATCTTTTGCTTGAAGACTCCTGATATCTCCAAGTCTTTATCTGTTGTCTAGTACTGTCTTTTTGCTAGCTAGGGCCATCTACTTTAAATGCTGCCTGTCTTCCCATTAGCCACTTGGTGTGTGAACTGCTGACTGCTCATAACTTGCAGATGATTGTCGACTCATCAACCAGGATCAAGGGACAGGGCAATTTGTGACTTGTTTTGGCAATTAGTACAGGGAGGTGTTCTCTTCACCTCTGCTAGGCAATTAACAATTAGTGTTAGTACTTCAGTCTCCCCTGGCCTCTCAGCGGCAGCTGTTAGTGGTGGTCATGTCAGTCGTGATCTCGTTGCCGAAAACAAAGATGGTTCTGCCGAGTTGTTCTGCCGAGTTCTTTGAGGAAGAAAAGAGAGGGAGTCTCCACACCACACTCTCACTTGAGTATTTTACCTAGTTACCTAGTTACCTAGTTTTACTCTCCCTGTAGGCTTTACAGACGCTCCCCACCCCTTGGCTGCAACCCTCCTAATTTTGTGTACCCTGAACCCACAACCCATGTGGAATTCCAGGTCTTTGGCAGCGTTTGGAACTGCCGATCTGCAGTCAAGAATGCAGAGTTCATCTCAGCCTATGCTGCCCTTCAGTCCCTTGACTTTTTGGCCCTGACGGAGACTTGGATGACCCCAGAGAACACTGCTACTCCAACTGCTCTCTCCATCTGGCTACGTTTTCTCTCATAGTCCAAGAGCATCTTGTCATCGTGGTGGTGCCACAGGGCTACTAATTTCTCCTAACTGGAGATTTTCTCTTTTCTCCCTCTCTCACCTGTCCATCTGCTAACTAGAATTCCATGTTGTCACTGTCACTTATCCTCTCAAGCTTAACATTCCTGTCATCTATTGCCCACCAGGTGCCCTTGGGGAATTTGACACCTTGATAAGCTCATTTCCTGACGATGTCTCACCGCTCTTCGTACTTGGCGACTTCAACCTCCCGACGTCAGACTTTGATTAATTTCTTTCCAAATCTCTCTTTCCCCTCCTTGCCTCGTTTGACCTCACCCTTTCCCAATCCCCTCTAACTCACAAGGCAGGTAATACACTTGAACGCATCTTTACTCGAGGCTGTTCGCCTACTAATCTCACTGCAACCCCCCTCCACTACTTTGTTTCCTTTTCTGTCTCCCTTTCCTCCAACCCTAGCCACTCAGCCCCTACCAAGATGGTCATGCGGTGTCACAATCTTTGCTCTCTCTTCCACTTCTCTCTCCTCTTCTATCCTATAATTTCTCACTTCTGCTAAATCCTTCTCCCTCCTGTGTCCTGATTCTGCCTCTTCGACCCTACTCTCCCCTTTCCGCATCCTATGACTCGTACTGTCCCCTTTCCTCCCGACTGGCTTGGCCTTCCGCTCCTGCTCCGTGGCTGAGTGACTCATTACGAGCTTACAAAACTGGGCTGCGGGCAGCTGAGCGAAAATGGTGGAAAACTAAACTTCTGGAAGACCTATTGTCCTTTCACGGCCCCCTCTCTTCCTTCTCTTCCTCTGTATCCACTGCAAAGTCACTTTCTAAATGTCAAGCTTCTGCCTCTAACCCTAGGAAACTCTTTTCCACCTTCTCCTCCCTCCTTAATCCTCCACCCCCTCCCTCTTCCCTCTCTGCAGATGACTTTGTCAACCACTTTGAAAAGAAGGTTGACGACATCCACTCCTCATTCACTCAGCCGATTGAGTCTACTGGTTCCACTTACACAGAACTACACTACGCCTTGACCTCTTTCTCTCCTCTCTCGCCAGATGAAATCCTGTGACTAGTGAGGTCAGGCCGCCCGACAACCTACCCGCTCGACCCCATCCCCTCCTCCCTTGTCCAGACCATCTCTGGAGACCTTTTCCCATTTCTCAATTTCCTCATCAACTCATTCCTGACCACTGGCTGTGTCCCCTCTGACTTCAAAATGGCCCGAGTTGCTCCCCTCTTCAAGAAACCAACACTTCAAACTATAGACCTGTATCCCTTTCTTTTCTTTCCAATACATTTTAGTCATTTTAGCAGACGCTCTTATCCAGAGCGACTTACAGTAGTGAATGCATACATTTCATACATTTTTTTCCCTGTGCTGGCCCCCCGTGGGAATCGAACCCACAACCCTGGCGTTGCAAACGCATCGCAAACACCATGCTCTACCAACTGAGCTACAGGGAAGGCTGTACACAATACACTTGTGCGTGCTGTCTCTGATCAACTCTCTCATTATCTCTCCAGAATGATCTTCTTGACCTGAACAAGACAGGCTTCAAGATGGGTCACTCAACAGAGACTGTTCTTTTCTGAGTCACATAGGCTCTCCTCACTGCCAAATCTGACTCGTCTCCCCTCTGTTCTCATCCTCCTAGATCTATCTTCGACACCTTGAACCATCAGATCCTCCTCTTCACCCTCTCAAGCCTGGGCGTCTCAGGCTCTGCACACTCTTGAATTGCATCCTACCTGGCAGGCCGCTCCTACCAGGTGACGTGGAGAGGATCTGTCTGCACCATGTACTCGCTGGTGTCCTTCAAGGCTTGGTTCTAGGCTCTCTTATCTCTATACACCAAGTCACTCAGCTCCGTTATATCCTCATATGGTCTCTCCTGTCATTGCTATGCGGATGACACTCAACTACTTTTCTCCTTCCCCCCTTCTGACACACAGGTGGCAACACGCATCTCTGCGTGCATGGCAGATATCTCAGCTTGGGTGTCGGCCCACCACCTCAAGCTCAATCTCGACAAGACGGAGCTGCTCTTCCTCCCGAGGAAGGCCTGTCCGCTCAAAGACCTCACCATCATGGTTGACAATGCCAGTGACACCCTCCCAGAGTGCAAAGATCCTTGGTGTGACCCTGGACAACACCCTGTTCTCTGCAAACATCAAAGCATTGACTCGCTCCTGCAGGCTCATGCTCTACAACGTCTGTAGAGTACAACCCTACCTCACACAGGAAGTGGTGTAGGTCCAAATCCAGGAGTAGTCCCGTCTGGACTACTGCAACTCACTGTTGACTGGGCTCCCTGCTTGTGCCATCAAACCCCTACAATTTATCTAAAATGCTGCAGCCTACCTGGTTTTCAACCTTCCCAAGTTCTCCCATGTCACCCCACTCCTCTGCACACTCCACTGGCTTCCAGTCAAAGCTCGCATCCACTACAAGACCATGGTGCTTGCCTATGGAGCAGCAAGAGGAACTGCCCCTCCGTTCCTTCAGACTATGCTCAAACCCTACAACCCAACCACTCCACTCTGCCATCTCCGGACTCTTGGCCCTCTGCTAATGACTCAAATGTAAATGTACATCACCATGAAGAGAATGATATTCATAAACATAATTATGCATTTCTGTATAGTACAGATCAGGGACCCATGATGTAATTTGGTTACCGGATGTAAATCCACTTCACCTACTGTTGTTCAATAACCAAAACAAATATTTTCAAACTCAAGATGTCATGTCATAACTGACACCCCATTCTTTCTTCAAACATCTTTGAATCTCAAGTTGGAGTTTTTGGAAAACGTGGTCGAATAAAGAAAAGGAGATTTTACCCTAATTCTCTTAACAAACTTTGCATATCCACAGTTCTCCCAATAAATGTGTAAATTGTTCAAAGCAGTTAAAATCAATGGTTTTTGTTTGGCATACATTTTAAAGTGAAAAATCAGATTCAAAGCATAATTCCTTTACTGTGAAAATGCCCATAAGCAGAAAATAACCCCATACGTATTGTAAAATATGGTGGTGTAGCCTTGCAGTATCTTTCCACTTCCACAGGTGAAACTCCAAGTCATCCATTAGCGACTCCTAATGATCAGTCATTTCCCTAGCCTCGCTCACCATGGTAATAGGCACTCCCTTCATTAGCCTAGCAAATACCAATGGCCAGTGATAAATGTGACCAAGGTGACCAACTGGGATTGAACCTGGGTCCCTTGTGTTCGCCAGACAACTGTTTGCCCTATGAGCTAAATCTATGATTCTCAAACCTCTCCTCGGGGACCCCCAGCCATTCCATGATTTTTATATTATCCAGAGCTAGCACACCTGAATCAACTTTTCAACTAATCATCAAGCCCTTTATAAGGTAGTTCAGAAATGTTTAAATGCTTGAGGGTCCCCAAGGAGAGGATTGAGAACCACTGAGCTAAAGCCTAGGCATTAGGCTGCCAACATGTGGTTTTGAATGACAGACCGGAAAAGCTTAGTGTTTCCACTGTCCCTCCCAGCTGAGACTGAGGATGCAGCAGGTGAGAGGTCAAGGTGCATCAGGCCCAAACCTTCACAGTCACACCGCCAGGGGCCATGACATCATCACACAGAAGAAGTGGAAATTATTTCACTGCCCAGAGTTACAAGGTTTAACTCAAATTACTGCTTTACGAACACGTTTATAATTATATTCAAACATGATTTATATGGATCATACATATGAAGAGTTTCATTTCAAAACGCTATATGTCCATTTTCAGAAATGTTGGTAAATTAGCTTTTATTGTTTAAAGAAATTATAGAAGAGATTGGATTTTTTTTTACTATCTAATCATGGCATGATTAGATATTAACAGACATGTATTTGGTGAAAATCTATTACAGACAAATAATAATGTTTTTTGCTAAATGCTATATATCCACCTCACTCTCAGAGAAATATAGTGCCTTCAGAAAGTATTCATACACCTTGACTTTTTCCACATTTTGTTGTGTTACAGCCTGAATTTAAAATGGATTCAATTGAGATATTTTGTATCTGGCCTAAACACAATACACCAAAAGTGGAATTCTGTTTTTAGAAAATTATACAGATAACAAAAAATTAAAAGCTGAAATGTCTTGAGTCAATAAGTATTCAACCCGTTTGTTATGGCAAGCCTAAATAAATAAGTTCAGGAGTAAAAATGTTCTTAGCAAGTCACGTAATAAGTTGCATGGACTCTGTGTGCAATATTAACATGATTTTTGAATAACTACCTCACCTCTGAACCCCACACATACAATTATCTGTAAGGTCCCTCAGTCGAGCAGTGAATTTCAAACACAGATTTAACCACAAAGACCATGGAGATTTTTAAATGCCTTGCAAAGAAGGGCACTGATTGGTAGATGATTAAAAAAAGCAGATTGCCTGATTCCGTTTTCTTCTTTTCTATATTTTGTTTTAAAAATGTTTCAGGTTTTCCCTCTCAAAATCACACTTTATAATAGAAACATAACAATAATAAGTCCACAACAGTTCTTAAATCACACCAGGAGACCACTTTTGCAGCCTGGGAAAAATCTGAGAAATGTAGATTTGTGGGTATAGTTACATTTAGTTAATTCTCTACTAAGGTCAATACATTTTTGAATATTGTTGAATTCTGTTTCAAAGCCTGGATTTCGTGACGGCCCTGATTTACATAATTTGGACCAGAATGAGGCTCTCTCGATTGTTCCTGCAGTGATGATTCACCATCTTCATCAAATGTTTTCATAATTTATCTGCAGATAATCTCCAAAATGCCTGGGCCTACTATCAGTGGCCTATGCAAATTAAGGAGCTAAATGATCGGCTCTCATTCGGTAGGCTACATTGACTGACAAGAGAAGAGTCACTCACTTTAGCGCCACTGTCTAGCAAGCCCCGACATCCTAATAAAGGAAACCTAGGAAATAATTTGTTTTACTTTTTGGGATGTGATACCATGGACATATAACCACGTTGCATGGCAAAGGGATATAGGAGATCGACTTTATTCAGTCAGTTCGACATCTTTTATCAATTAATAAACACTTGCTGTTCAGTTGTCAATCAAAGCACAGTCAATAGCTTATATACGTCTAGACTCCGCTTGGCTGACTATGTGAAATACGCAAAAGAAAATAAATGAATGTGCCAGAAAACAATAATTAGGCTAAATGATTTCGACTCTTTACCACTTATGCTGTGTTTAGATGGAACCAGGTAGACGGTAGACAGCAAACCGGATGTCATTGTTTTCAATGAGAGAACGACCGTAAATGCTGTTGAGTTCAAATACTTTGCTGTAGCGTTGTTATCTACCGGATGTTGATTTGTACTGTTTGTTTACTGAAATTACCATAGCAACGCATACCGTCGTGCTAGCTTGCTTGTGCCGCCACCATTTTTCTTGCTTTCTTGGCCCTCTGTAACGACTGGTGTGACAGTTTTTGCGTACCTCGTCTAAATGCGGAATTAAATTACATGGCGCTAATTAGAATTAAATTACATGGCCTACAACCGGCGCTAATGGAAAATACTGGTTAATCCGTCCACATAGTAATGTTGGTCTGCCAGAGACCACTGCCACACCATGGTGTCTCCCTTCTCCAGCGTATCTAGACTGATCCATTATCAGTGTTGATCACCCGGTTCATGTCTTTTCTGTGGTGGCCGGGTCAGTGTACTTCTCTTTGCAGTATCTCTGTGCCTCAGTCCAGTTCTTAGGGTCGTTAACATAGTTGTACTCATGAGTGAGGCAGGAGGAGAGGGTACACAGCCCTGTGGAGTAATGCAATTCTGTGTATGATGTAAAGACAACCCCAGAGAAATACTGCCGCACTCTCTCTCTCCCTCTTTCTGTATCTGTCCCTCCTCCTTTGCAGTTGGGTCTTTTCTCTATCTGACCTGGCCATGTCACCTATATGTCTAATGTTTGCATCTTTCCATTTCATCCCAAATGGCACCCTAGCTCCCTACATGGTGCACTACCTTTGACCAGAGCCCTAGTCATAAGTAATGCACTACATATGGAATAGGGTGCCATTTGGGATGAAATGGAAAGATGCAAACATTAGACATATAGGTGACATGGCCTCCTTCCCCTTTACTCACTCACCTGTATGTGGGCATGTGTGTTAGGCTCCTTGAAGTTACCCCTAGACACAGATCTAGAATCAGCTTCCCCTTCCTCAATCCTAACCATTAGTGAGGGAAATGCAGGTCACACTTTATTTGGATAGTCCTGATTTTTCATCTGTAGATGCTCTACAGATGGTCATACTATCAACAAACTATATGTTGATAAGCAACTGCTTGCTAAGGTTACGTTAGGGTAAGGTTTAGAATAAGGGTTAAGGTTAGGGTTAGGGCTAAATCACTATCACTATGTCAAGCAAATCACGTTTTTCTTTGTTGAGTAAACATGCTGTTTCTAAGACATATTCTCCAGTCCACAAGTTGAACCTGCCCTTCAAAATACAATAGGTATCTCTTTTTCTGTGGGCCGTTAGAGTTGTAGGGTCTACTAGCCCAGGGGTGCTCAAAGTGGGGTCCGCTGAGTTATTGCTGGGGGTCCGCAGCTAGATCAAAAAATATATAACAAAGAAAGTGCATTTCATTTTTTTTTAAATCAATATTACTAACAACAGATTAAACGACTTTAAGCCAAGGGATCCATTAAATAAGTGTAAAGTGTGTAATACAATACAATATAATGTAATAAGCTGCCGTAACAAAAAATATGTCTTCCCCTTGAATTGCAGGAAATTAGCTTGACAACTGCGAAATGTTCTCTCCGATGACAAGAGGCGGGCCTTATAAATGTTCTTTCTCCGGGCCAGAGACTTGGTTCATACAGACATGTACTGAAGACGTCATGGTAAAACTCCTTGTAGGCTATTTTTATCGCACTCGAGTGGTGTTCTGATTATGAAGAGATCCCTGACGAATTTGCCAACACGAAAGGTGTCCCCGGACACAAAAACTTTGAGAACCCTATAGTAAACTATTAGAATAGAAGCATATATAAATATTGTAATTGGAACCTGAGACTGTAACATACAGGGCTCCGGGCAGCCGAGCGGAAATGGAGGAAAACTCGCCTCCCTGCGGACCTGGCATCCTTTCACTCCCTCCTCTCTACATTTTCCTCTTCTGTCTCTGCTGCTAAAGCCACTTTTTACCACTCTAAACTCCAAGCATCTGCCTCTAACCCTAGGAAGCTCTTTGCTACCTTCTCCTCCCTCCTGAATCCTCCTCCCCCTCCCCCCCCCCCTCCTCCCTCTCTGCGGATGACTTCGTCAACCATTTTGAAAAGAAGGTTGACGACATCCGATCCTCGTTTGCTAAGTCAAACGACACCGCTGGTCCTGCTCACACTGCCCTACCCTGTGCTTTGACCTCTTTCTCCCCTCTCTCTCTAGATGAAATCTCGCGTCTTGCGACGGCCGGCCGCCCAACAACCTGCCCACTTGACCCTATCCCCTCCTCTCTTCTCCAGACCATTTCCGGAGACCTTCTCCCCTACCTCACCTCGCTCATCAACTCATCCTTGACCGCTGGCTACGTCCCTTCCGTCTTCAAGAGAGCGAGAGTTGCACCCCTTCTGAAAAAACCTACACTCGATCCCTCCGATGTCAACAACTACAGACCAGTATCCCTTCTTTCCTTTCTCTCCAAAACTCTTGAACGTGCCGTCCTTGGCCAGCTCTCTTGCTATCTCTCTCAGAATGACCTTCTTGATCCTAATCAGTCAGGTTTCAAGACTGGGCATTCAACTGAGACTGCTCTTCTCTGTGTCACGGAGGCTCTCCGCACTGCTAAAGCTAACTCTCTCTCCTCTGCTCTCATCCTTCTAGACCTATCTGCTGCCTTTGATACTGTGAACCATCAGATCCTCCTCTCCACCCTCTCCGAGCTGGGCATCTCCGGCGCGGCCCACGCCTGGATTGCGTCCTACCTGACAGGTCGCTCCTACCAGGTGGCGTGGCGAGAATCTGTCTCCGCACCACGTGCTCTCACCACTGGTGTCCCTCAGGGCTCTGTTCTAGGCCCTCTCCTATTCTCGCTATACACCAAGTCACTTGGCTCTATCATATCCTCACATGGTCTCTCATATCATTGCTATGCAGATGACACACAATTAATCTTCTCCTTTCCCCCTTCTGACAACCAGGTGGCGAATCGCATCTCTGCATGTCTGGCAGACATATCAGTGTGGATGACGGATCACCACCTCAAGCTGAACCTCGGCAAGACGGAGCTGCTCTTCCTCCCGGGGAAGGACTGCCCGTTCCATGATCTCGCCATCACGGTTGACAACTCCCTTGTGTCCTCCTCCCAGAGTGCTAAGAGCCTCGGCGTGACCCTGGACAACACCCTGTCGTTCTCCACTAACATCATGGCGGTGACCCGATCCTGTAGGTTCATGCTCTACAACATTCGCAGAGTACGACCCTGCCTCACACAGGAAGCGGCGCAGGTCCTAATCCAGGCACTTGTCATCTCCCGTCTGGATTACTGCAACTCGTTGTTGGCTGGGCTCCCTGCCTGTGCCATTAAACCCCTACAACTCATCCAGAATGCCGCAGCCCGTCTGGTGTTCAACCTTCCCAAGTTCTCTCACGTCACCCCGCTCCTCCGCTCTCTCCACTGGCTTCCAGTCGAAGCTCGCATCCACTACAAGACCATGGTGCTTGCCTACGGAGCTGTGAGGGGAACGGCACCTCCGTACCTTCAGGCTCTGATCAGGCCCTACACCCAAACAAGGGCACTGCGTTCATCCACCTCTGGCCTGCTCGCCTCCCTACCTCTGAGGAAGCACAGTTCCCGCTCAGCCCAGTCAAAACTGTTCGCTGCTCTGGCACCCCAATGGTGGAACAAGCTCCCTCACGACGCCAGGACAGCGGAGTCAATCACCACCTTCCGGAGACACCTGAAACCCCACCTCTTTAAGGAATACCTGGGATAGGATAAAGTAATCCTTCTAACCCCCCCTTAAAAGATTTAGATGCACTATTGTAAGTGGTTGTTCCACTGGATATTATAAGGTGAATGCACCAATTTGTAAGTCGCTCTGGATAAGAGCATCCGCTAAATGACTTAAATGTAAATGTAAATATTTGAGCATTCCTGGATGGTTCACTGACTGATAAGACATGGAAGAACACTATCATCTGTAATTTGAGGCGTTTACAATAAACAAGTGTTTGTTGTTGTTTGAATCCAAGATTGCCCCTTTAAAAAAGTATGTGGTTATATCCATGGTTCATTTAAAAAATGATCAAGTCCCAAATAGCACCTTCCTACAGTAAATAGTGCACTACTTTTGACCAGAGCCCCAGTGAAAAGTGATGCACCATAAAGGGAATATGGTATAATTTGGGATGCAGACAATGTCCTCTGAGGTCTCTGCATGCAGCTGAGATCTCAGCACCAGTAGGCCTATGCAAAACACATGGAAACTCTGGTTCTGGGTGGATGCAAACTAGTATGTTACACGCAGATGGAAGGAAAAGCAGGACATTACAGTAAATGAGCACATTCAAAATGTTTATTCCCATTGAGTATTATAATACATAGGGCCTAAGTAATATGAAAAGTATTGATGCAAACTTTTATCAGAGACAGAAAAATCTAAAACAATACATTTATTAGAATTTGTAGACAACTGGTCAAGATTAAGTGCAATGTCAATCAAAGCATTTAAGCGACTTGTTTGTCTTTAATCACAAGGTTATTTTACATGGTCGCACACCATGATTGACAAGGGAGATGACCAATGGGGCTAGCAGAATACCACTCTGCATCCCACTGCTGGCTGAAGCTAAGCAGGGTTGGTCCTGGTCAATCCCTGAATGAGAGAGCAGATGCTGCTGGAAGTGGTGGTAGAGGTCCAGTAGGAGGCACTCTTTCCTCTGGTCCAAAAAATTATCCCAATTCCCCAGGGCAGTGATTGGGGACATTGCCATGTGTAGGGTGCTGTCTTTTGGATGGGACATTAAATGTGTGTCCTGACTCTCTGTGGTCACTAAAGATCCCATGGCACTTATCGTAAGAGTAGGGGTGTTAACCCGGATGTCCAATCTGGCCCTCATACCATCATGGCCACCTAATTATCCCCAGCTTCCAATTGTCTCATTTCATCCCCCCTTCTCTCCCCTGTAACTATTCCCCAGGTCACTGTTGTAAATGAGAATGTGTTTTCAGTCAACCAGGTAAAATACAAAAAATATATGTTTTTACAATGGCTGCATTCGTATTGTGTCGCGTATGCCACATTAAATAGCCAAACATTGTTGAATGTTGCAGATCGAAATGCCATAAATAGAGCTGACGTGAAACATTATTCTACATGTCAGAGAGGCACGTGTGTTCTACATTGCATATTTCTATCTGAAAGTTCCAAAACGTTGTGTCCTGCTGAACGCACCCACTGGAAATGAGGAATGGTTAGAGGCAAATCAGAAACCTAACCTTCATGATTGACAGGGGAGATGACCAATGGGGCTGAGTTTTTACCATCATCACTAACACTGGGGCTGAGGAATGGATAGAGCCTTTCAGTAAAGGAGTATCCAGTGAAAGAATAGATATGAGCCTTGGCCTCCACATCGTAAAAGGACACTAACCCTTCCTCATAATCCACAAACACCCCAACCTTCTGGGGTTTCTCCCCCAGGGAGAGGAGAATGGAGGGGGATGCAAGGGCCCGGTACTCTTCCCCTCCTCTGAGCCTAATGGTCCAGTAGCCGTTCTCTGGGGTCGAAGTTATCATCCCCTTCCTGTTGACGGACTCTCTGACCACGCCCAGATCCCAGTAGGTCTTGTCCCCCACCTGTGAAGATCAAAAAGAGGATTAGTGCTAGGGCTAGAGTTAGGGTTAGAGTTAGGGTTAAGTTTAGGCTTAGGTTTAGGCTTAATCTTAGGTTTAGTGTTGGGTAGTGAACTACATGTAGTTCAACTAGGAATCAAACCAAATTCACAGTTGCTTGGTGGTAGTTGAACTAAATTTAAATCTAGGTAGTGTTTTCAGTAATTAATAACTTTTTGCCGTGTAGCTAACTACTGGAACTACACCAGTGGCAGTTGGTGCCATTTAAGATAAGGGAGGACAGTAATTGTAGTTATGAGCGTGGTCTTATTTCTATTACAGCATATTGGATGACTGTCATTCATATTCCACTTACCCAGCTCAATGTAACATCTATAGGTTTAGGCTACTACATGATAATCGAATTGTCCCTATACTCATCATGAAGTTGCTACAACCTAGCCTATGAATTAAACTTTACCAAGGGGACAGACTGACACATTCAATACCGCCTTGCACACTCTTGCCTTCATCTATCTGATCTAGGGTGTAAAACAAGGGTTTCTATTGGACAAATTCAGGTATGTTTATCCCTGTTTCGTTCTGTTTGCTTCCGTTTAAGAAACGTTTTTCAACAGAATCGGTGGAATAAATACCCCCCTGATCACATGCAAACAGTTCACTTTCATAGCAGCCACATACAGACAGCATGATCCCTTTGATCGTTGTATAATTCCTTTTCGCATCTACTCGCTTTCCTCCTCTCACCTTTTCCCCTCACCTATGGACTTCAGTGTTCAATACATCAGCTGTCTGTGACCAGGCAAAAAAAACTTTCCAAGGCAAACTTTCATAACAGCTAACGCTACAAACATATTAGCTAACGTCAAGTAAACATAGCTACTAGAACTAACGCGTTAGTAAACCCGCTACAATCATGCAGTGCGGTGTACAGTTAGCAATCAGTTTAGCAGTCATACCGGTGAGCCCCACTGGCAATAAATTAATAAAAACAAAAGTTTACCTTGACTTGGAAGAGTTCCACGAGCCTCCTAGATTTGTATTGAAGTCAATGTATCTAGAAGAGGATGGAAACTAGCTGTCCTCCGCCTACACCATTGTGCTACCCTACAGAGTGCTGTTGAGGCTACTGTAGACCTTCATTGCTAAACAGTGTATTTTTATCAATTATTTGTTGGCATGTGAAAATATTTTGTGTAGTTTGATCTAAAAAAGGATTACTTTTATTTTTCACAATTTTTATTTTTATGAAATTCACTGAGGAGGATGGTCCTCCCCTTCCTCCTCTGAGGAGCCTCCACTGAACTACACCCTACTTCTTTGTAAAAATATTTAGATATGATAGTTTAGATGTAGTGAACTACTTATTCAAAGTAGCTTTATTTAACTAAACTATATTTTTCATAATGGTAGCTTTAGGGTAGTTTAACTTCTTCTATTGTGAAGTAATTGGTAGCTTGGTAAACTACATCTTCAGAGTAGCTTCCCCAACACAGGGTTTAGGTGAAGAAAATTGTTCATACACATCAGACGTGGCACAGAAGCTGGTAAAAAAAAGAAGAACAACTGCAGAAACTGATCTAATGTCAGTGGAAGTTAAGATTCGCCCAATGTTTGTCTACCTGAACCTCAAAGTAGAACCTCCCAATTGAGAAACCTCTCTTCCCCAAGATACAAAGCACCGGGTCGAAGCGCTGGGGGTTGTCAGGGAGAATCTGCAACATGTCACCGCGCCGTGCCTGCTTGCAGTCAGAGGACAGGACGATGTTGGGGTGTGCGGTGTCCGGGTCCAAAGTCACGTCAACTGTCGAGATACAGAGAGCATGGAAATTCTCGTAAATCCTTTATGAAGTGTTATATTGCCTTTTAGAAACAGTCATAACACCTCAGAGTTGCAGGCATAGAGCAGTATGAAGATAGTGAGAATGATGAAGATAGTGAGAGTCATTATGGAAAAAGTCATAGAGAAATTATACCTGCATACTTCTGGATCCTCTTAAACTCTGGGGCACAATAGAAAATGAAATATTCTCAGTTGTTACAGGAATACATTACCAGAACTACATATTATTCTCATCATGAAAGTAACATTCAGTATAATATCATAGCCATGTGCTTGATTAGTATAATTTCCCACTTCATTGATACTGTATCCGTGCATATGCATAGGTTTTCCGCAAGTCATAAAAAAGTATCATGTGTTTAATTTACCTTTCTCTTTCAGTGTCTCTAACTCATTCTTAAGTATGTCCTCTAGTTGAGATAGAGCTCTCCTCACATTCCCCACACACATATCAGAGTCAACACTGATCTCAGACCAGTCCTTGGTGGGTGGAGTGGTGCACAGCGATGGTAAACTCTAAGACAGGGCGAAAAAGAAACACATCCATCTTTCTGGAGAATGATGTCTTGTCTTGTGATTGTTTAGTTGGCCTATTGCAGGGTTCCCAATCTTGCATCCAGGGGGCCAAATTCAGCCCGTGTAGGATTTTATTTGGTCACCCAAGTTTTCGGAGGATTTTTTTAAATAAAAATGTTCATTGTTGTACCTAAAAGACTGTAAATCACCAGGAAATCAGCTCCAAGTGATTGTAATGAAGTAAATCTCTTCCCAACTATTCCCACACATAAATAGAGAGACATTATGTGATCGTATACCAATGTAATCAATGTCATCAAGGTTTGAAATTATTATGTTTTTGTCAAATACTATATCTGTTTTGGCTTCTTGCAGTCAATTTACAATATACAAATGATTTATAATTATATTCTGGTCCCCCGACCATCCGCTCAAGAACAAATCAGCCTATGGCTGAATGTAGTTGGGGACCCTGGTCTATTGGTTTGTCAAGTCTTAAAATCAATATATAAGTTCAATTGTCCATATTGACAAGATAGAGGGACACTAACCTGTAGGAGATGGAGGTGGTCCTCAGTGAGTGAGAGCTGCTCCAGCTCAGTGCTTCTCCTCTGTAGCTCAGTGATTTCCTGCTCTAGCTCTTTGACGAGCCCTTCAGCTCGCCTCTCTGCTGCTTTCTGCTTCTCCTCGATACCCTCATTGAGCTCAGCCTGGCTTCTCTTGATGGATTTCACCAGAGCAGTGAACATCTGTGCACCATCTTCCATCTCTTTCTTAGAAGTTATCTGATGAAATGAAATACATTTGAAAACAGTTTGACTGAGACTTGAATCCTGTGCAGTGGTGGAAAAAGTACCCAATTGTCATACTTGAGTAAAAGTAAAGATACCTTAATAGAAAATGACTCAAGTAAAATGGAAAGACACCCAGTAAAACTCTACAAGTATTTGGTTTGAAATATACTTAAGTATCAAAGTATCAAAAGTAAATGTAATTGCTAAAACATACTTAATTTACTGAAGTGGGCTAAATCAGAGTGTTTCTTAGTAGTTTTAAACAAATCTATTTTGAAACAAAAGTACACACCTCACACACATGGTTATGGGCTTAAAAAAAGAAGACACCTGTACCATGTCAGATATAGAGTTGAAATGTATTACATTTTGAGTTTGCATCCCAACACTGAAATATAGCAAAACTGTGTGAAATAGAAACATCGTATTTTCGGCAGGTTCTTTAAAAATAATGTTTATTTATTATGAAATTATGAAAACTATTAGTAACATTCCACCCATGAGGCCACTAGGTCATCTGACTGCAAGAAACGCAATGTATCAAAAGTAAATTTATACATAATTTCAAATTCCTTATATGTAGCAAACCAGACGGCACCATTTATATTTTATTTGTTATTTATTTTTTATGGATAGCCGGGCGCTCTCCAACACTCAGACATCCTTTACAAATGAAGCGTTGGTGTTTAGTGAGTCCGCCAGATCAGGCAGTAGGGATGACCAGGGATGTTCTCTTGATAAATATGTGAATTGGAACATTTTCCTGTTCTGCTAAGCATTCAAAATGTTACGAGTGCTTTTGGGAAAAATGTATAGAGTAAAAAGTACAATCTTTCCTTTGGGAATGTAAAAGTAAAAGTTGTAAAAAAATTCAATAAAATAGTCATGTATTTTTACTTAAGTACTTCATACCACTGACCCTATGTTACCCCACAAAGACAGAAATGCTCTACAAAATATTGCATTTGGAGACAGCTTACCGATACATATATAGGGTTGCACCTTTTTGTTTAAATACATTTGGACAATAATTAAACCCTGCCGTATTGATTTCACATCCATCTGTGATTGTTTGCAGAACTTACCCTACTGAGTTCCATTGAATGTTTGATCTCCTCCACCTTCTTCTGTCTGGACTGGATCATCTGCTGAACTCCTGTCTCCATCTTCTTTATCTGAGCCTACAGAAAGAAGGACATGCAAACCATCTAAGAAGTAGGTGTAGTAGTACTGGGCTAGAAGTAATAGTTGCAATTCTGGGTGAAGATCTGGGTCAAGATGTGCTGGAAGGAGTAGAGTTTTCCACACTGGGGTTAAACCCAAGATCAGAGTTTGGGCCCTATTGATTCTTGTTCAAGAATTACAAGATTCAAGAATTACAAGCAATTGATCATAAAAAAGTTAATCACTATTGTGTATCAACATTCATCCCCCAATGCCTACAGTACCTTCTTTTCCCCACACTCCTCCTCTATAGCAACGGTGTGGTGAGTCTTGTGGCACGTCTCGGTGCAGAACTGACAGACATACATCTGGTCGGTCTTACAGAACGACTCCAGGAGCTTCTCGTGCTTCTTACACATCCTGTCTTCCAAGTTCTCCACAGGGTCAATCAGTTTGTGGACCTTCAGCGTAGCAACTCTCTTGTGAGGCTCCAGGTGAGGCTCGCAGTAAGAGGTCAGACACACCAAGCAGGACTTGAGGGCCTTGATCGTCCCTCCGGTACAGACATCGCAGGCCACCTCACCAGGCTTAGCGACAGTTAGGTTTGAGACGCCAACTTGAATCCTCTTGAATTGATCGGTGATTTCTTTGAATGCAACGTTGATGCTAATTTGGGGCCTAACTGTGAAGGTTTTCTCACAGGTTGGGCACTTACAGCCATAACTGATCTTCCAGAGCCCTCTGATACAGGCCATGCAGAAGGTGTGTCCACATGGGGTCGTGACTGGGTCAGTGAACACATCCAGACAGACAGAACACTGGAACTGATTCTCTGATAACAGACTAGTAGGGGAAGCCATCTCTGGAGAGAAAAGAGGAACATATAGTGTACGTCCCAAACTACTTCCTATGTAGTGCACTACTTTTGACCAGAGCCCTGGAGAATAGGGAGCCATCTAGGACACAGACATAGTTTGACATTATACAGTCCATAATGATCAATGAGAGAGGAAGTCAGCGTTGAGTGGACGCCAATGACAAGCAGTACAAGATCGGTATGATAACAATTGTGCTATGATAACAATTCAAAAAAGTGTTTTTTTCTCATTTCTGAAACGTTGGTATTAAAATATCTTATCTGAGCTCCTACAGGGTGTGGCTCTCCTTTATTTTTGATAGTGTTTTACTCTGCTAGCCAGCACCTCGCCTGACCATGTGTGCGTTTCCTCCGCCTTCAGTTTTCTAATTTCTTTACCAGATAATAATTTTACTAGATTATCTTTCCTATATGATTGTTCTACAAATACAGTTACACTGGAAAATGAGTCAAGCTTCGTTCTTACAGATAACACCCTCTATTCACCCTTGTTTTCCGAACTGAAAAGACAAACCCTTGTAACACTACTTGAACATAAACATTATTAGCACAACACCCTTGGCATTACGATGCAATTTACGGATTATAATATTCTAAATAACTATACTGAACAAAAATATAAATGCAACATGTAAAGTGTTCGTTCCATGTTTCAGGAGCTGAAATAAAAGATACCAGAAATGTTCCATACGCACAAAAAGCTTAATTCTCTCCAATTGTATGCACAAATTTGTTTATATCCCTGTTAGTGAGCATTTCTCCTTTGCCAAAATAATCCATCCATCTGACAGGTGTGGCATATCAAGAAGCTGATTCAACAGCATGATCATTACACAGATGCACCTTGTGCTGGGGACAATAAAAGACCACTCTAAAATGTGCAGTTTTGTCACACAACACAATGCCACAGATTGCAATTGGTATGCTGACTGCAGGAATGTCCATCAGAGCTGTTGCCAAATAATTGAATGTTACTCTTTCTACCTTAAGCCATCTCCAACGTTGTTTTAGAGAATTTAGCAGTATGTCCAATTGGCCTCACAACTGCTGACCACGCATAACCACGTCACCCCAGGACCTATTTCTGTCTGTAAATAAAGACCTATTGTGGGGAGAAACTCATTCTTATTGGCTGAAATAACGAAATCAATTGAAATAAATGAATTAAACCCTAATCTATGGATTTCACAAGGCTGGGCAGGGGTACAAGGCTGTGCCCCTGCCCAGCCTTGTGAAATCCATAGATTAGGGCTTAATTCATTTATTTCAATTGATTTCGTTATATGAACTGTAAGTCAGTGAAATCATTGAAATTGTTGCATGTTGCATTTATATTTTTGTTCAGTATATTTCTCACCATTGAAATAGTCAAATGTGACAGTGCCTTTTTAATGTCGTACTGTACAGTACCAGTCAAAAGTTTGGACACACCTACTCATTCCAGGGTTTTCTTTATTTTTACTATTTTCTACATTGTAAAATAACAGTGAAGACATCACAACTATTAAATAACACATATGGAATCATGTAGTAACCAAAAAAGTGTTAAACAAATCAAAATATAATTTATATTTGAGATTCTTCAAAGTAGCCACCCTTTGCCTCGATAACAGCTTTGCACACTCTTGGCATTCTCTCAACCAGCTTCATGAGGTAGTCACCTGGATTGCATTTCAATTAACAGGTGTGCCTTGTTAAAAGTTCAATATTGGAATTTCTTTCCTTCTTAATGTGTTTGTGCCAATCGGTTGTGTTGTGACAAGGTAGGGGTGGTTTACAGAAGATAGCCCTATTTCGGAAAAGACCAAGACCAAGACCATATTATGGCAAGAACAGCTCAAATAAGCAAAGAGAAATGACAGTTCATCATTACTTTAAGACATGAAGGTCAGTCAATCTGGAACATTTCAAGAACTTTGAAAGTTTCTTCAAGTGCAGTCGCAAAAACCATCAAGCGCTATGATGAAACTGGCTCTCATGAGGACCGCCACAGGAAAGGAAGACCCAGAGCTACCTCTGCTGCAGAGGATAAGTTCATTAGAGTTACCAGCCTCAGAAATTGCATCCCAAATAAATGCTTCACAGAGTTCAAGTAACAGACACATTTCAACATCAACTGTTCAGAGGAGACTGAGTGAATCAGGCCTTCATGGTCGAATTTCTACAAAGCAATCACTACTAAGGGACACCAATAAGAAGAGACTTGCTTGGGCCAAGAAACATGAGCATTGGACATTAGACCGGTGGAAATCTGTCCTTTGGTCTGATGAGTCCAAATTTGAGATTTTTGGTTCCAACCGCAGAGTAGAGAGTAGGTGAATGGATGATCTTTGCATGTATGGTTCCCACTGTGAAGCATGGAGAAGGAGGTGTGATGGTGTGGGGGTGCTTTGCTGGTGACACTGTCAGGGATTTATTTAGAATTCAAGGCACACTTAACCAGCATGGCTACCACAGCATTCTGCATCAATACGCCATCACATCTGGTTTGCGCTTAGTGGGACTATCATTTGTTTTTCAACAGGACAATGACCCAACACACCTCCAGGCCGTGTAAGGGCTATTTGACCAAGAAGGAGAGTGATGGAGTGGTGCATCAGATGATCTGGCTTCCACAATCACCCGACCTCAACCCAATTGAGATGGTTTGGGATGAGTTGGACCGCAGAGTGAAGGAAAATCAGCCAACAAGTGCTCAGCATATGTGGGAACTCCTTCAAGACTGTTGGGATAGCATTCCTCATGAATCTGGTTGAGAGAATGCCAAGAGTGAGTAAAGCTGTCATCAAGGCAAAGGGTGACTACTTTGAAGAATCTAAAATCTAAAATATATTTTGATTTGTTTAACACATTTTTGGTTACTACAAATTCCATGTGTTATTTCCTAGTTTTGATGTCTTCACTATGTAGAAAATAGTAGAAATAAAGAAAAACCCTTGAATGAGTAGCTGTGTCCAAACTTTTGACTGGTTCTGTATGTCTTCACCAACACATAATGACAGTTCAAGCATATAACTACTGTCCCTCCTATTCAATCATACAGTCCCTTGCACTGTAGCTGTCAACATAACAGTATCTGTTACACTGTCAATTTTTCTTGAATGTTAAATATCGATACTTACTCTTCATTGTGTTGGGTACCTACTTCAGCTCTCTACAGTTAGCAGCAGCCAGCCCTGAAGATCTCTTCTAACGCACACCGGGACAGGTGACTTGTGAGTGTGGTAGGTAGACTTTGTAAGGCTAGCTGTAAAACAGGTAAATGTCATTAGGTAGCAATGCAGTTATTCACAGGTCAGTTAACCCCTCCCGCTCATGTGCCTCAGTGCTGCATGTCTGTCTGCCTGCCTGCCTGTCTGCCTGCCTGCCTGCCTGTCTCTCTGTCTGTCTCTCTGTCTGTCTCTCTGTTTAAAACCTGCATTAATGCGACAGCATTCACCACAAAACACAATCGTGGTTATTTGTTTTGCGTAGACATGCATTCACTTTACAATGCAATTACTTATTTGTGTGTGTGTGTGAGTGTGTGTCTTAGGGGTGTGCCTATTCAGTCCAAGTGCCAATGTTTTCCAGCCATGATGACTCACCTAAATGGACAGCTGACCACCTGACATGTGGAATGCGGCATTACCAAATTAAAGCTGAACCAACATAGGCATGCACACACACACACACACACACACACACACACACACACACACACACACACACACACACACACACACACACACACACACACACACACACACACACACACACACACACAAACAACCAAGCAGGGAGATCAGAGTAAGATAACACTGACAAACTGAAGTTCATTACAGTAACACAATTGCACAACTCTAGGGACTAATGCATCATAAATCAAATGATGCATCCAGTATAAGTACAATAGTCCAAGGTGTGTTCACTAACTAGGCTATGGGTGTGACTATCAGGTCATGTGGAATCAGTGTGACTGTGTCATGACTCGACAGCAGCACCTGAGCTGCCTGCATCTATTAAGTCCCTCCCACTCCAGCTCTTACTGACAAATGGGAACTCAGACAACCCAGGCAGTGGATCTGTTCCAATATCAATACTAGCATATTATTTAGAATGACTGAAGAGAGCTGCTCATCTCAACAGCAACCTCGAGGGGGTAGTATCAATATATCTGTGTCTGTCAGTGCTGGTTCCTCCATACCCTCTTGTTCATTTCCTGATATGAGTATCCCATCCTCAATCCAACCAGGGCCTTTTCTCAATTAGATTTGATCAACTCCTGCGTCCTCCCTATTGTGTCCTCCCTCGCCTTCTTTTATTAAAAAAGGTCAAAGGTAATCGAGGAGAGGCGACAAGGAGAGCGAACGTGGACGAAAATGCGCTTGTATGAAACAAGAAGCTCCTTCTCCATTCGTGCATCATGAAGCAAATTATGTTTTACAGGGGTGGATCCCAAAATAAATGTGTAAAGTGATAAAAACAAATGAAGTTAGTTGTGCAAGACATTTTATGAATAAAAGAATAGAGTACCTTCAGAAAGTATTCACACCTCTTGACTTTTTCCACATTTTGTTGTGTTACAGCCTGAATTTAAAATTGATTTAAATGAGATGTTGTGTCACTGGCCTACACACAATACCCCATAATGTCAAAGTGGAATTATGTTTTTATACATTTTTACAAATGAATTAAAAATTAAAAGCTGAAATGTCTTGAGTCCCCTTTGTTATGGCAAGCCTAAATATGTTCAGGAGTAACAATTTGCTTAACAAGTCACATAAGAAGTTGCTTGGAATCACTCTGTGTGAAATAATAGTGTTTAAAATGATTTTTGAATGACTACCTCATCTCTGTACTCCACACATACAAATATCTGTAAGGTCCCTCAGTCGAGCAATGAATTTCAAACACAGATTCAACCACAAAGACCAGGGAGGTTTTTCATTGCTCTCAAATAAAGGCACCTATTGGTAGACTGGTAGAAAATGTAAAAGCAGACATTGAATATCCCTTTGAGCATGGTGAAGTTATTAATTACACTTTGGATGTTGTATCAATACACCCAGTCACTACAAAGATACAGAAGTCCTTTCTAACTCAGTTGGCGGAGAGAAAGGAAACCACTCAGGGATTTCACCATGATGCCAATGGTGACTTTAAAACAGTTACAGAGTTTAATGGCTGTGATAGGAGAAAACTAAGGATGGATTAACAACATTTTAGTTACTCCACAATACTAACCTAAATTACAGAATGAAAGAAGGAAGCTTGTACAGAATTAAATTTTTCAAAAACATGCATCCTCTTTGTAATAAGGCACTAAAGTAAAACTGCAAATAATGTGACAAAGAAATTAACTTCATTTCCTGAATACAAAGCATTATGTTTGGGGCAAATCCGACACAACGCATTACTTAGTACCATTCTTCATATTTTCAAGCATGGTGGTGGTTGCATCATGTTATAGGTATGATAAAAAGAAATGGAACAGAGCTAAGCACAGGCAAAATCCTAGAGGAAAACCTGGTTCAGTCTGCTTTCTAACAGAAACTGGGAGACAACTTCACCCTTCAGAAGGGCAATAACCTAAAACACAAGGCCAATAACCTAAAACACAAGGCCAAATATACACTGGAGTTGCTTACCATGAAGACAGTGAATGTTCCTGAGTGGCCTAGTTACAGTTTTGACTTAAATTGGGCTTGAACATCTATAGCAAGACTTGAAAATGGATCAACAACCAACTTGAAAAGCTTGAAGAATTTTAAGAGAATAAAGTGCAAATATGGTACATTCCAGGTGTGCAAATCTCTTAGAGACTTACCCAGTAAGACTCACAGTTGTAACCTGTATTGACTTGTATTGATATTTCTGTACTTAATTTTCAATAAATTATCAAAAATGTCTAAAAACATATTTTCACTTTGTCGTTATGGAGTATTGTGTGTAGATGGGTGATGAAACAAAACAATTTAATCCAGTTTGAATTCAGGCTATAACACAAGAAATGTGGAATGAGACAAGGGGTATGAATACTTTCTGAAGGCACTGTAAGTAGCATATTGAAAAAAATTGTGTGCATGCTTTTTCTCCTCCAACAATACAACATCTGATTCAAAGGGGGTGTGGCAGATGTCAAAACCTTTCCGTGGTAGGATACACTTGTGCTTCCTCACTAAAAGGAGGCTATCGAGGAGGGGAGGACCTTCTTCCGTTTGCCTACTAACGAATTGACACACTTCTGGACCACTTGACCACTTATCAGTTTCCGGGTCTTGGAGGAGAAAGGACGGAGGAGAAAGGACAGAGGATGGACTTTTGCCCAAACAAGAAAAGGACCAGATCTCTGCCTTTACTCATCTTCCTCTTCCCCCCTCACTTCTCCTCTTTCTCCTCTTTCTCTTCAGTCTCTTTCGCTCTGGGGTGAAGTTTCTGCTAGTTGCAAGTCTAGGATCAGCTTCCCCTCCCCCATCCCAACCTTAACCATTAGTAGGGAAAATGAGAAACTGACCCAAGATCAGTGTCTAGGGGATACTTCACCCTACACCAGTCTCTCTCGTTCATCCCCCTTTCTTCGCAGCCCCTCAGGCCCATAATGGTTCTGCGTCTGTGACACAATGTCATGAATGTTTGGACCTGGTGTACTTGGACCTCTAACGTGCTCCATCCTCAGTCTCAGCTGGGAGGGACAGTGGAAGGTGTAGGGTGAAGTTGCCCATAGATGCTGAACCAGGGACAGTTCTGCATTTTCCCCACTAATGTTAAAGGTAAAGATTGGGGGAGGTGGAGCTAATCATAGATCTGTACCTAGGTGTAACATCATCCTGGAGCACAGTAGAAACACATGTTTTTCAATCAATTGTATTATATAAAGCTCTTTTTATATCAGTTGTCACAAAGTGCTAAAAATTACACTCAACACCCCATGTTGGCAGCCTATGCTATAGGCTTTAGCTCAGAGGGCTAACACAGTCATCTGGTGAACACAGGTCACCCAGGTTCAAACCCAAGTGGTCACCTTTGAAGCCATATTCATCATTGACCATTGGTATTTGACAGGCTAATATGGGGAGTGCATATTACCATGGTAAGCAATGCAATTCGATTAACATAGTGAGCGAGGCTAGGGAAATGACCAGTCATTAGGAGTCTCTAATGGATGACTTAGTGTCACGGCAGCGGTGGCCATTTTGTTTCACCTGTCGAAGTGGAAAGACACTGTAACGCGTTGTTTGGAGGGTTACTTTGCATCTCAGCCCTCTAAAGGACCTCTGCATAGAGGAGAGACAACCACAGACAGAGACGGCACCAGACACACAACAAGAGAGAGACCTCAGTCCACAGACCAGAGAGAGACCAGGCCAGACCCACTCAACAGGTTAATATCTTTTAATTCAAATTTCTGAATATAAACTGAATTATCCAAACGGAGTAATTAATCAGTTTCTGTTTTTGTAAATATGGAGCAATAAAATGTTTTAAATGTTTTTATAGATTCATAATAGATTTGACCTTTATTTGCAGTGAATGTATTGAAGAGATAGTTTTCTGAAATTTTACCCCAATGTCATTCATTTTTATGAGTCTTACTCAGTGCTTGAATTGGACTAAAATAGGTGCCAGTATTTAATTCCTTAGAGTCTAACACTTTGGGGGAGGGGAACAAGATTCTCTGGTCTGATGAAACCAAGATTGAACTCTTTAGCCTGAATGCCAAGCGTCACGTCTGGAGGAAACCTGGCACCATCCCTACGGTGAAACATGGTGGTTGCAGCATCATGCTGTGGGGATGTTTTTCAGCGACAGGGACTGGGAAACTAGTCAGGATCGAGGAAAAGATGAATGGAGCAAAGCACAGAAAGATCCTTGATGGAAACCTGATCCTAAACACACAGCCAAGACATCACATGAGTGGCTTCAGGACAAGTCTCTGAATGTCCTTCAGTGGCCCAGCCAGAGCCTGGACTTGAACCTGATCGAACATCTCTGGAGAGACCTGAAAATAGCTATGCAGCAACACTCCCCATCCAACCTGACAGAGCTTGAGAGGATCTGCAGAGAAAAATGGGAGAAACTCCCCAAATACAGGTGTACCAAGCTTGTAGCGTCATACCCAAGAAGAATCAATGCTGTAATCGCTGCCAAAGGTGCTTCAACAAAGTACTGAGTAAAGGGTCTGATTAGTTATGTACTATTTCAGTTTTTTTATACATCTGAAAAAAATTCAACAAAATTATTTTTACTTTGTCATTATGGGGTATTGTTTGTAGATTGATGAGGGGGAAAAAAAACTATTTAATACATTTTAGAATAAAGTTGTAAAGTAAAAAATTGTGGAAAAAGTCAAGGGGTCTGAATACTTTCCATTTTTATATACTTTTTTTAATTTGTATTTTTTACGTATACATTTAACCCCCTTTTTTGGGTAGGCACAACTACCTTCATACTTCCATTTGATTTTTTTTTACCTGTACCAGTTACATTCAGACAGTCCCGTGACAAAAATAGAACACCATAATGTTCATGAGAAGCTTCACTTTCCATAGAGTTTGTAGGTCAAACTATTCGGATGCTACAGACGTTTTCGTGAGAAGACCGATTTTTCAGGATGTCTCATGGTCTGACAAACACCGCTCTTGCACTGCCACCTTTCACTGCAGATGTGGAAGTGTGACACTGGTGGATGCGGTGGATCCAATACAAAAAACTTTTCTCTAGCTTAAACTGACGGATTTGTGTAACTTAGATTGATGCGCAGGTTGGTCAATCGACTCTAGGGGGTTAAAAGGGATAGTTCTCTGAAATTTTAACCCAATCTTAATTGTTTTGTTATCTTTGGATGCGTTATGAGTCTTACTTATGAGTCGTATTTTAAGCCCTGTGAAGAAAACAATGCACCCAATTTGAGTACAAACAGTTGACATTAACAAAATATATATTTCTGATCCAAAATCTTTAATTCTAAGTCAAACACAGATCTTCTTAAGTGATATTGTCGCAATATACGTTGAATTGAAGTGTGAGAGCTAGGTTTTCATATTTGGATTCTCTGTATAAAATGGTAGCATATAGTGACTCTTTCCACCTTGTCCTATGTATTGATGCACAGTGGCTGAAGAAGGAACTCATTCCTCACATCTTTTGGTAAAGATGTTTTACCTTCCAAAGTAAATTGATTTTAATTGATATATTTATTATCTAAAATACGTATATATTTTACTGAATTCAGCAATTCCCAAACTAGTTGTAGTAGTTATCCGTTTTGAGCAGTTGGATTAAGAAGTGACAACAATGACTATAATGTAATGTGTGAATTGCATTGTGAAAACAGTGAAAGAGCGATTTGGTTCAGTTAACAAAGGAATGTGAATTTGTTGTGCTCAATGGAAATTGTCTTTAGAGTTTTAAAACATGAACCACTTTTGATGATTGGTTTTTAGAGTTGTGAAAATTGAATTCCTACTTGAGAAAATTTCACCAAAGAGATTAAAGAAAAACTGTAGATGTTAGCTCTTGTTAGCAATCACTGATGATGTAAGAAATAGATGCAAAATCTATAATAAATATGTACTATAACATTATTATTATTATATTATTATATTTAATTGATTAATCCCTTTTATATTCCATTAGTCAGCCAAACGATGGGGTGGAGAACCCATCTCTTACTGTTTCTTACAGGTAAGTACAGTAAATGTGTGTCTGTACAGTATGTTATATTTCTGTGTTGTTGGATGAAGGTATGTGACCATGTAAGGACTAGATATGTTTGCACTGAATTCGTTTTATTCCCAGGGTTGTATTTGCCTTCTCCATGCCTTCCTTATCAGTACCACTTTGTGGAACAATGGAAAACCTGGACGGAAGCACAGACCTACTGCAGAGATAAGTACATTGACCTGGCCACCATAGGCAATATTGAGGATATGAACAGATTGATGAAAATGGACAGGTTTAGTGTTAATTATTGGATAGGCACTGTCTGGATAGGGCTGTATGATGATATTATTAATAGCTGGAGGTGGTCTCTTGAAGACAGTGACTACTACAGTAAGGGAGAGGCTGAGTTTAGACACTGGCAGAGCGGTGAACCTAATAACGTTCCGGAACAACACTGTGTGGTCATTAAAAATGGGATGTGGAAAAATCAGGATTGCAAGCTTGAACATTCCTTCATCTGCTGCACCGGTGAGAAATGTGTTTTTTCTTTGCTGTATTGCTCCGTCTAGAGTTTTAAGTAGACTATTACTATGCTAATCACTTTTCTCGTCATTTTCATGTTTACAAATACACACTCAAACATGCATACTGTAAACACTGATGAGCAGCCTCAGTGTAATCAAGTCAAGTAAACTTTTTTACACTTTAGCAGACACTCATCCAAAATGCATAGATGTTCATACTATTTCATACTGTTCCCCCACGGGAATTGAACTCACAACCCTAGTCTGGCAAGCACCATGCTCTACCAACTGAAGTGCAAAATGTAGATTTGTAAGAAAATACCCACTCATCCTGATTTCTAAATCCATCCATTATTTGCAGGTGAGAAAAATAACAGTCCGAGATTTATCTTAGTAAATGAAACAAAAAAAAGCTGGGGTGAAGCTCAGAACTACTGCAGAAATCGCTACCGAGACCTGGCCAGTGTGAGGAACCATGCTGAGAACCAGGAGATGGAGACCTTGGTTGGCGATAGTGATGTGTGGATTGGCCTGTTTAGCGACTCCTGGAAGTGGTCAGATGGCAGTGATTCCTCATTTAGGCACTGGAAGTTGGGAGAACCCAATAACAATGACAGTAAACCTCGATGTGGTGCAGCAGTGTTCAAGAAAGAAAACATGGTGACAGACGAATGGACAGATTGGCCCTGTGATAATACTTGGCAACCCTTTGTTTGCTACAGCAGTGAGTTAATGTATGAACTATTCTGACAAAGTGATAAACAACTGGATTGCTTGTAAAAAGAAAAATACATGATGTATTTCTAATTGTAGTCTTGAGCATTAGGGTCTACACAAAATGTCAATATAACTCTCTCATCACTTTCCTATATAACATGCACTGCGATCAACATGACAAAAGTTTAATTCTCGTGTCTGTTTATTTCTAAGCTCCTCCAGTGAAGAAGACTCAGAAGGTGGTGCGAGTGAGACTGACCCCGAATAACCAAAACATGGACATGAATGATCCTGTCGTACAGGAGGCCATCTTACAGGAAGTGAGTCTCATGGTATCTTTTTTGGGTATATTATTGACACATTTCAAGAATAAAAAAGATAACATGATGCATTATATTATAATCCATTATTATATTATAGCAGAGCACATTATACTGTGTTCCGTGTATTTTTGTTCCTCAGATAAAGAAGGAGCTGAGGGAGAAGGGGATGTCTGATGACGTCAAACTGAGATGGAAGGAGCAGCCCGATGGGAAGATCTTCCACAAATAAGAAAAGGAGGGTTCCCAAAAGATGGAGAGAGAACCAGTTATGACAAAAAGAGGATTGTAAATGTTATTTTATTTCTTGATTCGTAGGAAAACTCTCCTCCTATATATTATTTTAGCTGATTTTGAGTTTTGTATGTGTCCAACTATACGGAATGATAATATTTTACATTCACACATTAAGACTGTTACGATCCTTAATTAATTCAATGACTTAGAATTATTCATTATTTTGTGAACATCTATGTATTCCTAGAGCAGGGATCATCCACTAGATTCAGCCGCGGGCCGATTTTTTTCTTGAGCGGATGGTCAGGGGGCCGGAACATAGTTTCAATGAATTTGTAGACAGCAAATTGACCATTAAGTCCAAACAGACATAATGTTTGACTAAAACATAATCATTTCAAACCTTGCTTTGAAATGCGTCTCAATATTAGGAAGGTGTTCTTAATGTTTTGTGCATTCAATGTATATCTTTCTATTTGTGATAGAATACTTAAGAACAGATTCCCAAAATTAAAATCACTTGGAGCTGATTTGCTGGTGTTTTTACAGTCTTTTATGTCCAACAACAACAACAAATGTGTCCTTTGGGCCGCCAGTTGGGGAACCCTGTCCTAGAGTATGTATTACATTACATATATTATATTACTGTATATGCTGTTGCACTCATTAACAATTAACAGGCAGATAGGAAAAAATGAGGTGGAGAAAAGGGGGAAGAAGAGAATGAAGAGAAAGACAGAGATCTAACTCTAAATGGTGTCGGATCATATAAGCTACTTATAAACTTTTGGCTTTAGATATAATCTGACATTTTGTATGAAATATCATTTGAGTGTGTATTATCTTGTTTTATTTAATTATAATCATGAAATTACATTAATAAAAAAAAAACATAATTAATAAGGTAAACATTTTCTGGAATTAGTGTTGATCTTTGTAATTTGGAAGCAAATTATAATAAAGGATGACTACTTCACTTGTGACTGTTTTTGTTTCTATGTCAACACATACTTTAAAGGGCAACTCTTACCCAGAGCAGTGAGGGCAGAGGTAGGCGGGTTTAACCTGGGGTATGTTCCCTGATTGGATAGGTGTGGTTAAATATTACCATGTCCCCGCCTCCTATCAGGAACACCTGTATTGGAATTGACTGAACACGTTTTTATTCCTGCTTACCTGGGTGTAATTACACACAGGTGAGTCACATTCATGTAGAATATAGTATAATATACAGTACCAGTCAAAAGTGTGGACACACCTACTCATTCAAGGGTTTTTCTTTATTTTTACTATTTTCTACATTATAGAATAATAAAGAAGACATCGAAAGTATGAAATAACACATATGGAATCATTAAGTAAAAAAAAAAAGTGTTAAACAAATCAAAATATATTTTATATTCAAAATTCCTCAAAGAAGCCACCCTTTGCCTTGATGACAGCTTTGCCCCCTCTTGGCATTCTCTCAACCAGCTTCATGAGGTAGCCACCTGGAATACTTTTCCAACAGTCTTGAAGGAGTTCCCACATATGCTGAGCACTTCTTGGCTGCTTTTCCTTCACTTCGCAGTCCAACTAATCCCAAACCATCTCAATTTGGACCCCAGGAAGAGTAGCTGCTGCTTTTGCAACAGCTAATGGGGATCCTAATAAAATACCAAAATACCAAATTGGGTTGAGGTCGGGTGATTGTGAAGGCCAGATCATCTGATGCACCACTCCATCACTCTCCCTCTTGGTCAAATAGCCCTTACACAGCCTGGAGGTGTGTTTTGGGTCATTGTCCTGCTGAAAAACCAATGATAGTCCCACTAATTGCAAACCAGATGGGATGGTGTATCGCTGCAGAATGCTGTGGTAGCCATGCTGGTTAAGTGTGCCTTGAATTCTAAATAAATCACAGACAGTGTCACCAGCAAAGCACACCAACACCATCCCACCTCCTCCATGTTTCATGGTGGGAACCACACATGCTGAGATCATCTGTACACCTACTCTGTGTCTCACAAAGACACGGCGGTTGGAACCAAAAATCTCAAATTTGGACTCATCAGACCAAAGGACAGATTTCTACCAGTCTAATGTCCATTGCTCGTGTTTCTTGGCCCAAGCAAGTCTCTTTTTCTTATTGGTTTAATTTAGTAGTGGTTTCTTTGCAGCAATTCAACCATGAAGGCCTGTTCCCCTCTGAACAGTTGATATTGAGATGTGTCTGTTACTTGAACTCTGTGAAGCATTTTTTGGGCAGCAATCTGAGGTGCAGTTAACTGACAATTTCTGAGGCTGGTAACTAATGAAGTTATCCTCTGCAGCAGATGTAACTCTGGGTCTTCCTTTCCTGTAGCGGTCCTCATGAGTGCCAGTTTCATCATAGCGATTGATGGATTTTGCGACTGCACTTGAAGAAACTTGAAAAGTTCTTTACATTTTAAGCATTGACTGACTTTCATGTTTTAAAGTAATGATGGACTGCTGTTTCTCTTTGCTTATTTGAGCTGTTCTTGCCATAATATGGACTTGGTCTTTTCCAAAATAGGTCTATCTTCTGTATCAAACGCATTAAGAAGGAAAGACATTCCACAAATTAACTTTTAACAAGGCACACCTGTTAATTGAAATGCATTCCAGGTGACTACCTCATTGAGAGAATGCAAAGAGTGTGCAAAGCTGTCATCAAGACAAAGGGTGGCTACTTCAAAGAATCTTAAATATAAAATATATTTTGATATGTTTAACACTTTGTTGGTTACTGCATGATTCCATATGTGTTATTTCATTGTTTTGATGTCTTCACTATTATTATACAATGTATACAACAGTAAAAATAAAGAAAAACCCTTGAATGAGTAGGTTTATCCAAACTTTGACTGGTACTGTATTTACTGAACATAAATATAAATGCAACATGCAACAATATCAAATATTTTGCTGAGTTACAGTTCATATGAGGAAATCCGTCAATTGAAATAAATTCATTAGGCCTTAATTTATGATTCCACATGACTGGGCAGGGGCGCAACCATGGGTGGGCCTGGGAGGGCATAGGCCCAGCCACTTGGGAGCCAGGCCCAGCCAATCAGAGTTTTTCCCCACAAAATGGCTTTATTACAGACAGAAATACCCCGCAGACGATCCCGCAGGTGAAGAAGCCGGATGTTGAGGTACTGGGCTGGCATGGTTACATGTGGTCTGCTGTTGTGAGGCCGGTTAGACGTACTGCCAAATTCTCTAAAACAACGTTGGAGGTGGCTTATGGTAGAGAAATTAACATTAAATCTCTGGCAATATCTCTGGTGGACATTCCTGCAGTCAGCATGCCAATTGCATGCTCCCTCAAAACTTGGGACATCTGTGGCTTTGTGTTGTGTGTCAAAACTGCACATTTTAGAGTGGCCTTTTATTCTCCCCTGCACAAGGAACATTTGTGTAATGATCATGCTGTTTAATCAGCTTCTTAATATGCTAAACCTGTCAGGTGGATGGATTATCTTGCCAAAGGATACAATTATCACTAACAGGTATGTAAAAAAAATGTGTGCACAAAATTGGAGAGAAATAAGCTTTTGTGCATATTGAAAACTTCTGGGATCTTTTATTTCAGCTCATGAAACATGGGACGAACACTTTAAAACAACTTTTATGCAATTATATCCATTGCACAATTGTATCACCCCCTTGAACGTGATACAGTAAATCTTACATTGTTTGTATAATCCAATATCTATGAAAAACACATCTCATATAGAAACTTATTACAAATATTCTTCATAGATATTGGCTTGTTATGATGCAGTTGACATTTTAGTCATTTAGCAGACACTCTCATCATGAGTGACTTACAGGAGCAATTAGGGTTAAGTGCCTTGCTCAAGGGCACATTGACAGATTTTGTACCTAGTCAGCTCGGGGAATCAAACCAGCAACCTTTTGGTTACTGGCTCAACACCCTTAACGCTTAACATCTCATGTTCTACAAAAACAATGCTGATCAAACAATAGTGCTAGGTGCCTGCACACTTCAATTAAAGGGTAACTACTCTCAAAAATCCAAATGTCTTAGAAGCCTCAAAACTGGTATCCTGATGTGGTTTAAGCATTGTTATGGACTTAGAACATAAAAATGTGTTGTTCTTTAGTTTTTTTAAGTGTGACTTTAAGTGTGACTTTGAAAAAGAAAACCTGAACAAATTGACAAAATTAGAGTATACCCACTTCTCCAGGCACCACTACACCACTTTTGCACCATCTCTCTCACACCGTCATTCCTGCACAAGCTCAGCAGCATTCCATTGTTGGTAGCGTAAAAAAGAATAACAAGAATAGAAGAAGAATTGTTGTGCAATTTCACAGGATGTGATCCAAGCACTGTTGAGTCACTGTAGGAGAAAGCTAGAGATGAGGAATTTCCAGTCATGTGACAATGAAAAACTGTTTTGTTTTCCTAAGGTTTGAGTTTGTGTGCTACCTAACCAGTTAATGGTTTGACATTCTGGTAATGACTCAAATCGTCAGCTGCAGCTTTTCAGTAAATGTTCTCCTCAGGTTAATTTGGCTGTTACTTGATAGTGTTGCCCTTGCTAGGGGTGTTGTAGTAGATCCAGGGTAACAACATGTATGCAAATAAACAAAACAAACACAGTTAAGAGTTCTGTCCTTCCTCAGGCATTAATAGGCTATTTTATAGTACTCTACCCTGAATCCTGATTCATGTAATGCAACTTCCTCCTCCCTGTCTTTTGGATGACAAAACACACGAAATGGAACTCCAAGGTCTTAGGATTCCTGTACTTAACTTTAGGTCCATTCTGTCTAACTTAAGGCCTCCTGTCTGAGGTCAATTTGGTTGTTTTTTAAAGGGTAGGAAGCATGGGTTTTTACTTAGTAACTTAATTGTAGTCACGATCTAGTTACCTATAAGTACAAACATAGTTATGTTTTGGGATTAATACATATTTATTTATTTATTTATTTCCGGATAATTTCTAAACTACCCACAATGCACTATTTCTCAATGTCATTTGGAAGATCTACTCTGTGATACTGAGTTTGAAATGCTAGCTCGGTAGCTAGCTCAAGCTGGCTAATATTAGCCACACCTAAAACTATTCACAGACTTTGTGGCTGGGTTATCTAATGGGAAACCATTAGCATGGCAGGCTCCGGTGCTTTCTTGCCATGGGCTCAAAACTAAAGAGAAAATCATATCTGCTTGCTCTATTTGTGTAGTACCTTGTCTGTTCTGCTTTTATTTATTTTTTGACTTTTCGACATGTTCTCTGTATAGTGGGTTATGGGTTTTGTAACTTTTACCACCTGTGCTAACATGCTAGCTGACTAATATCTGGAATCTATTTTTGGGGATTTCGGCCCGGTGAAGTGCCCACCTCCCCCTCACGTTGGTAGCTAACTCAGTCTGCACTCTTTTGAAAGTTTTACCATCAGTTGGGCCCCAAGCATCAATCTGTAAGTCTCTCCTCTATTTATATTTTAGTTGTGTTGTGTTCTAGCTATTCTCCAGTCGTTGGCCTCTAGCTTGCCAAACATAACCGTGGTGGTTGGCTAGGCTGGCTAGGCTAATAGCTAGTTGGCTAAATAATCAAATTTATTTATATAGCCCTTCGTACATCAGCTGATATTTCAAAGTGCTGTACAGAAACCCAGCCTAAAACCCCAAACAGCAAGCAATGCATTGTGAAAGAAGCACGGTGGCTAGGAAAAACTCCTTAGGAAAAACTCCCTAGAAAGGCAAAAAACCTAGGAAGAAACCTAGAGAGGAACCAGGCTATGAGGGGTGGCCAGTCCTCTTCTGGCTGTGCTGGGTGGATATTATAACAGAACATGGTCAAGATGTTAAAATGTTCATAAATGACCAGCATGGTCAAATAATAATAATCATAGTAGTTGTCGAGGGTGCAACAAGCACGTCCGGTGAACAGGTCAGGGTTCCATAGCCGCAGGCAGAACAGTTGAAACTGGAGCAGCAGCACGGCCAGGTGGGCTGGGGACAGCAAGGAGTCATCATGCCAGGTAGTCCTGAGGCATGGTCCTAGGGCTCAGGTCCTCCGAGAGAAAGAAAGAAAGAGAGAAAGAGAGAATTAGAGAGAGCATATTTAAATTCACACAAGACACCGGATAAGACAAGAGAAATACTCCAGATGTAACAGACTGACCCTAGCCCCCCGACACATAAACTACTGCAGCATAAATACTGGAGGCTGAGACAGGAGGGATCAGAAGACACTGTGGCCCCATCCGATGATACCCCGGATAGGGCCAAACAGGCAGGATATAACCCCACCCACTTTGCCAAAGCACAGCCCCCACACCACTAGAGGGATGTCTCCAACCACCAACTTACCGTCCTAAGACAAGGCCGAGTATAGCCCACAAAGATCTCCGCCACGGCACAACCCAAGACTCAACCCACTCAAGTGACGCACCCCTCCCATGGACGGCATGGAAGAACACCAGTAAGCCAGTGACTCAGCCCCTGTAATAGGGTTAGAGGCAGAGAATCCCAGTGCAGAGAGGTGAACCGGCAAGGCAGAGAGAGCAAGGGCGGTTCGTTGCTCCAGCCTTTCCGTTCACCTTCACACTCCTGGGCCAGACTATACTTAATCATAGGACCTACTGAAGAGATAAGTCTTCAGTAAAGACTTAAAGGTTGAGACTGAGTCTGCATCTCTCACATGGGTAGGCAGACCATTCCATAAAAATAGAGCTCTATAGGAGAAAGCTCTACCTCCAGCCGTTTGCTTAGAAATTCTAGGGACAATTAGGAGGCCTGCGTCTTGTGACCGTAGTGTACGTGTAGATATGTACGGCAGGACCAAATTGGAAAGATAGGTAGGAGCAAGCCCATGTAATGCTTTGTAGGTTAGCAGTAAAACCTTGAAATCAGCCCTTGCCTTAACAGGAAGCCAGTGTAGGGAGGCTAGCACTGGAGTAATATGATCAAATTTTGGCGTTCTAGTCAGGATTCAAGCAGCCGTATTTAGCACTAACTGAAGCTTATTTAGTGCTTTATCCGGGTAGCCGGAAAGTAGAGCATTGCAGTAGTCCAGCCTAGAAGTAACAAAAGCATGGATTAATTTTTCTGCATCATTTTTGGACAGAAAGTTTCTGATTTTTGCAATGTTACGTAGATGGAAAAAAGCTGTCCTTGAAACAGTCTTGATATGTTCTTCAAAAGAGAGATCAGGGTCCAGAGTAACGCCGAGGTCCTTCACAGTTTTATTTGAGACGACTGTACAACCATCCAGATTAATTGTCAGATTCAACAGAAGATCTCTTTGTTTCTTGGGACCTAGAACAAGCATCTCTGTTTTGTCCGAGTTTAAAAGTAGAAAGTTTGCAGCCATCCACTTCTTTATGTCTGAAACACAGGCTTCTAGCGAGGGCAATTTTGGGGCTTCACCATGTTTCATTGAAATGTACAGCAGTGTGTCGTCCGCATAGCAGTGAAATTTAACATTATGTTTTCGAATGACATCCCCAAGAGGTAAAATATATAGTGAAAACAATAGTGGTCCTAAAACGGAACCTTGAGGAACACCGAAATTTACAATTTACAAACCATTCACAGAGACAAACTGATATCTTTCCGACAGATAAGATCTAAACCAGGCCAGAACTTGTCCATGTAGACCAATTTGGGTTTCCAATATCTCCAAAAGAATGTGGTGATCGATGGTATCAAAAGCAGCACTAAGATCTAGGAGCACGAGGACAGACGTCATTAGAAGGTCATTTACCACCTTCACAAGTGCAGTCTCAGTGCTATGATGGGGTCTAAAACCAGACTGAAGCGTTTCGTATACATTGTTTGTCTTCAGGAAGGGAGTGAGTTGCTGCGCAACAGCTTTTTCCCAAATTTTTGAGAGGAATGGAAGATTCGATATAAGCCGATAGTTTTTTATAATTTCTGGGTCAAGATTCGGCTTTTTCAAGAGAGGCTTTATTACTGCCACTTTTAGTGAGCTTGGTACACATCCGGTGGATAGAGAGCCATTTATTATGTTCAACATAGGAAGGCCAAGCACAGGAAGCAGCTCTTTCAGTAGTTTAGTTGGAATAGGGTCCAGTATGCAGCTTGAGGGTTTAGAGGCCATGATTATTTTCATCATTGTGTCAATAGATATAGTACTAAAACACTTTAGTATCTCCCTTGATCCTAGGTCCTGGCAGAGTTGTGCAGACTCAGGACAATGGAGCTTTGGAGGAATACGCAGATCTAAAGAGGAGTCCGTAATTTGCTTTCTAATGATCATGATCTTTTCCTCAAAGAAGTTCATACATTTATTACTGCTGAAGTGAAAGCCATCCTCCATTTGCGAATGCTGCTTTTTAGTTAGCTTTGCGACAGTATCAAAAAGAAATTTCGGATTGTTCTTATTTTCCTCAATTAAGTTGGAAAAATAGGATGATCGAGCAGCAGTGAGGGCTCTTCGATACTGCACGGTACTGTCTTTCCAAGCTAGTCGGAAGACTTCCAGTTTGGTGTGGCGCCATTTCCGTTCCAATTTTCTGGAAGCTTGCTTCAGAGCTCGTGTATTTTCTGTATACCAGGGAGCTAGTTTCTTATGACAGATGTTTTTAGTTTTTAGGGTAATTGCGCAAGGTTAAATTGAGTTCCATAAAGTGTTTTCTTGTAAATTGCCAGAAAATATCATTAAAACCAGTAGTGATGAGTGCAAACAATTTGGTTTAATTTAAAGTTCAAATTTTAAGTTATTTCTGTTGGAGTTTACATTATAGGGAATAGGCTGCCTTGCCTGGTCCTCCATATGACATCACACCCCAGAAAAATATTTTCCGACATGGCTTTGGTATTCTTCGGAATTCTGATCGGTTTTATATAATAACTCAAAAAAAATAAAAAATAAGGTAGAACTTTGCATAGGGACTTTGATGTGTATACAAATGCGTATGTTACATGTGGTTACGTTTATGCTACCTACCCTTTAATGCTTCAGCTAGTTGTAAAGTAGTCTAGTTGTAAATCTCATGCAAACAAAGAAACAGGTTCAGGTTTATTTAACATAATTGCACATGTGCAAAACACACATAAAAGGTGATGTAACAGAGTGAAGGTTCTTCTTTCGATTCCTGATTCCTGTAACAAGTTCCAGTGCTGTATCTGCCTAGACATCTTCACTAACCCATTCTCTATACCCTGTTGCCACAACTTCTGCCTGGCCTGCATCAAAGGCTACTGGGACACCGGCGACCGCTTTGAGTGCCCCCTCTGTAAGGAGTGCTTCCGCCGCCGGCCTGAGTTATGGATCAACCGTGCTTTAAAGGACTTCACAAAGCACTGTAAGAGATCGCTGAAGGTGATGTATTATGTTTATACAGTTGAAGTCGGAAGTTTACATACACCTTAGCCAAATACATATAAACTCAGTTTTTCACAATTCCTGACATTTAATCCTCGTTAAAAGTCCCTGTCTTAGGTCAGTTAGGATCACCACTTTATTTTAAGAATGTGAAATGTCAGAATAATAGTAGAGAGATTTATTTATTTCAGCTTTTATTTCTTTCATCACATTCCCAGTGGGTCAGAAGTTTACATACACTCAATTAGTATTTGGAAGCATTGCCTTTAAATTGTTTAACTTGGGTCAAACGTTTCGGGTAGCCTTCCACAAGCTTCCCACACTATGTTGGGTGAATTTTGGCCCGTTCCTCCTGATAGAGCTGGTGTAACTGAGTCAGGTTTGTAGGCCTCCTTGCTTGCACACGCTTTTTCAGTTCTGCCCACAAATGTTCTATAGTGTTGAGGTCAGGGCTTTGTGATAGCCACTCCAATACCTTGACTTTGTTGTCCTTAAGCCATTTTGCCACAACTTTGCAAGTATGCTTGGGGTCATTGTCCATTTGGAAGACCCATTTGCAACCAAGCTTTAACTTCCTGACTGATGACTTGAGATGTTGCTTCAATATATCCACATAATTTTCCTACCTCATGATGCCATCTATTTTGTGAAGTGCACCAGTCCCTCCTGCAGCAAAGCACCCCCACAATATGATGCTGCCACCCCCGTGCTTCACGGTTTGGATGGTGTTCTTCTTTTTCCTCCAAACTTAACGATGGTCATTATGGCCAAACAGTTCAATTTTTGTTTCATCAGAACAGAGGACATTTCTCCAAAAAGTCTTTGTCCCCATGTTGGCTTTTTTTATGGCGGTTTTGTAGCAGTGGCTTCTTCCTTGCTGAGTAGCCTTTCAGGTTATATCGATATAGGACTCGTTTTACTGTGGATATAGATACTTTTGTACCTGTTTCCTCCAGCATCTTCACAAGGTCCTTTGCTGTTGTTCTGGGATTGATTTGCACTTTTCGCACCAAAGTACGTTCATCTCTAGGAGACAGAATGCGTCTCCTTCCTGAGCGGTATGACGGCTGTGTGGTCCCATGGTGTTTATACTTGCGTAATATTGTTTGTACAGATGAACATGGTACCTTCAGGCGTTTGGAAATTGCTACCAAGGATGAACAAGACTTGTGGAGGTCTACAATTTTCAAGTCTTGGCTGATTTCTTTAGATTTTCCCATGATGTCAAGCAAAGAGGCACTGAGTTTGAAGGTAGGCCTTGAAATTCATCCACAGGTACACCTCCAATTAACTCAAATGATGTCAATTAGCCTATCAGAAGCTTCTAAAGGCATTAATTAATTTTCTGGAATTTTCCAAGCTGTTTAACCTCACTAGGGTAGGGGGCACTATTTTCATCTCCAGATGAAAAGCGTGTTCAAAGTAAACTGCCTGCTACTCAGGCCCAGAAGCTAGGATATGCATATAATTAGTAGATTTGGATAGAAAACACCCCAAAGTTTCTAAAACTGTTAAAATAATGTATGTGAGTATAACAGAACTGAAATGGCATGCGAAAACCTGAGGAAAATCCATCCAGGAAGTGCAATTATTTTGAAATGGCTGTTTTTCCAATGAAACTCTAGCCAACATTTAAAGGGATAGGACCCACATTCCATTCCCTATGGCTTCCACTAGTTGTGAACAGTCTTTAGACATTGTTTCAGGCTTTTATTCTGAAAAATTAGGGAGAATGACAACTTTGAGTCAGTGGATAGTGGGATGTCCCCAGAGCTGTTTCTGCGGGCGACCGAGAGCTCACCTTTCTCGTTTTTCTTATATAATGACGACGCTATTGTCTGGTTGAAATATTATTGATTATTTAGGCTAAAAAAACCTGAGGATTGATTATAAACATCGTTTGACATGTTTCGACGAACTTTACGGATACTATTTGGAATTTTCGTCTGCCTCTTGTGACCGCATTTGAGCCATTGAATTACTGAACAAAGCGCCCCAACAAAATTGAGGGTTTTGGATATAAAGAGGGACATTATCGAACAATACAAACATTTATTGTGTAACTGGGAGTCTTGTGAGTGCAACCATACGAAGATCATCAAAGGTAAGTGATTAATTTTATTGCTATTTCTGACTTTCGTGACTAATCTACTTGGCTAGTAACTGTATGTAATGTTTTGTGTGCTGAGCGCTGTCCTCAGATAATCGCATGGTTTGCTTTCGCCGTAAAGCCTTTTTGAAATCTGACATGGTGGCTGGATTAACAACAAGTTAAGCTTTATTTTGATGTATTACACTTGTGATTTCATGAAAGTTAAATATTTATAGTAATTTAATTTGAATTTGGCGCTCAGCAATTTCACCGGAAGTTGGCCTGGTGGGACGCTACCGTCCCAACACCCTAGAGAGGTTAAAGGCACAGTATACACACACATACATGTATATAAACTTCCGACTTCAACTGTATATTATATTTATATAATTATGAATATTATTATTAATATTTATATTATCTTATAAAGGTCAAAGCCCGGCAGGCGGAGGAAGATGATTATCAAGATATAGGAGTATCAGTGGCACAGTGTTCCCCAGGGCTCAGTCCTGAGCCCGATGCAGTTTCCTGCGATTTCTGCACTGGGACAAAGCAGAAGACTGTTAAGTCCTGTCTTGTGTGCCAGGGGTCATACTGCAAGACACACCTGGGGCCTCACCAGAGAGAGTCGGCCCTCCAGAGGCACAGGCTGACAGACACAGCAACCTTCACCATGCCCGCCTTGTGCAGGAAGCACAAGCGGCCCCTGGGCCTCTTCTGCAGGAACAACCAGACACCGGTGTGTGCGAGATGCACCGAGACTGACCACAAGGGCCACAACACTTTTCCTATGGAGAGAGAGAGAGCAAAAAGATTAAGCAAGTTGAACGTAGCTGTACATATTAAAAGTCGTATAATTCACTTTATAATAAAACATTATACCTGCAAGCTTTAAATAAAGTGTTACTAAATTGTATCTTGCCAATTCAGGCACAAACTCTCGAACAAATGTGATTTTCAGTATTATCCAAAGACATTTCCAGTTTTACAGGCTAGTAATCCTACAGTTTCCGGGTTGTCTTCACAGACTCATGAAAAAGACTGAAGGTGATTTGCTGAAGATGGTTCTGGACAGACTGAGTAAGATGGATGAGATCAAACACTCAGTGGAGCTCAGCTGAGTGAATTCTCATGATAAGCATCCTGAATGTTGTGGGGTACCCAAGGGCTCAACTCTGGGTCCATTAAAGTTGTATTAATTCAATCTGGTTTGATAAATAATATTGATTAAATATACAGTACCGTAAGCTCAGTAGAGTGAGTTCTTATGATAAGCATCATGACTGTTATCATTTTCATCTATGTGGGGTACCCCAGGGCTCAACTCTGAGTCCTCTGCAGTTGTATTAATTTAACGTGGTTTGATGAATATGCAGGACTTCAGCAAGAACATTTGTTCAAAACCATTGTCTTTAATATTGCATATTCATATTTGGTCTTGTGCTGAAAAAGAGATAAGCCAGGCTTGAGAGAAGCCAGGCTAAGCTCATCAAGGTGATTGAGGAGAAGCAGAAAGCAGCAGAGAGGCGGGCTGAGGGGCTCATCAAAGAGCTGGAGCAGGAAATCAGTGAGATAAAAGGAGCACTGAGCTGGAGCAGCTCTCACACTGAGGACCAACTCCACTTCATACAGGTCAGTGTCTCTCTTATCTCAATACTGATACATTGATATAACATGTAAACTGACTTTGCATTTCTAAATTTCCCTAGATGGGATAAATAAAGTTATATTAGTAAATTGAATAGAATTGAAATGAACTGAACTTAAATGGATCGTTCCCCCAAATTACAAAATGACATAATGGTTTCCTTAGACAAGGTATGACAGTAATCCATGCTTTGGTTAAGTTTACTTGGCACTGTTTCCACAGTTTAGCATTTGTGGCACAAATCCCATTCAAGTCATGGGACCGATATTGACATTTTTAGTGCATCGTGTTCAAAACATCTGACTTTGTTGAGCTTTACAGTCAATTTTAGATACTTTCGGATGATTTGGACATGATGGGCGAAAAATGTCTCAGCTAGTGGACACCAGCAGAGACTTTGAAAAGAGATTGCGTCAAGTTGGTGGTCAGTATTTTTTTATTGGTGTGGTTAGAGAAAAAGATATGTCTATCCACACCTTTTCATTCTCATTCCAGAGCTGAATAGAACCCAGCAATATGCAGGCAAGTCTGTGTTTGTATGTGTAAATGAATTAATGAATGAATCAATCAATCAACGAGTACATGATTGTGTAAATAAGGTTATGACTCAAGTTCACATCACTGAAATATCATATTTCATAACTTATATATCATACATATAATTTATCAGAGCTTACATCTGCGACCTGTATGCTCTCGTTGGCTGGCCCTCACTTCATATTCGTCGCCAAACCCACTGGTTCCAGGTCATCTATAAGTCTTTGCTAGGTAAAGGCCCCCCCGTAGCACGCGCTCCAGCAGGTATATTTCATTGGTCATCCCAAAAGACAACACCTCCTTTGGCCGCCTTTCCTTCCAGTTCTCTGCTGCCAATGACTGGAACGAATTGCAAAAATCCCTGAAGCTGGAGACTTATATCTCCCTCACTAACTTTAAGCATCAGCTGTCAGTGCAGCTTACCGATCACTGCACCTGTACACAGCCCATCTGTAAATAGCCCACCCAACTACCTCATCCCCATATTGTTATTTATTTTTGCTCTTTTGCACCCCAGTATCCCTACTTGCACATCATCATCTGCGCATCTATCACTCCAGTGTTAATGCTAAATTGTAATTATTTCGCTACTATGGCCTATTTATTGCCTTACCTCCCTAATCTTACTACATTTGCACACACTGTATATATATTTTTCTATTGTGTTATTGACTGTACGTTTGTTTATTCCATGTGTAACTCTGTTGTTTTTGTCGAACTGCTTTGCTTTATCTTGGCCAGGTCACAGTTGTAAATGAGAACTTGTTCTCAACTGGCCTACCTGGTTAAATAAAGGTGAAATAAAATAAAATATCTCTCTACAGCAGACATGACCCTGGACCCGGTCACAGCCTCCTCGTTGGTCCACCTGTCCTCTGATCAGAAGCAGGTGAGTCTGGGATACCAGCAGAACCGCTCCCTGGTTGATAATCCGAAAAGGTTTGACTACTGCGTATGTGTGCTGGGAAAACAAGGCTTCGCCACCGAGAGGTGCTATTGGATAGTCCAGGTGAGGGAAAATATGAAGAGATTATACTGTAGCTAGGAGTGACTCTCGCTCACAACTTAAAACTAAAAACAATTTAATTGTGAATTAATCTTGAGTGAGAGTTGCACCTATTCTCTGATGTTCTTATGATTTTTGTTGTTGTACCTCAGCTTACAGTTTTGGTTAGTCTAGTTTATTATATTTATTTGTTTAGTTTATCTATTTGCACATTTCTTTGAAAATGGAAAACAACACATGAAAAAGATTACTAAACTAGACTAACGTGACCTTGGGCCTTAACTTCTTTGGGATAGGGGGCAGTATTCTTACGTCCGGGTGAAAAGCGTGCCCAGAGTAAACTGCCTGCTACTCAGGCCCAGAAGCTAGGATATGCATATTATTAGTAGATTTGGATAGAAAACACTCTGAAGTTTCTAAAACTGTTTGAATGATGTCTGTGAGTATAACAGACCTCCTACGGTAGGCAAAAACCTGAGAAAAATCCAACCAGGAAGTGGGAAATCTGAGGTTTGTAGTTTTTCAAGTGATTGCCTATCCAATATACAGTGTAAATTTGGTCAGATTGCACTTCCTAAGGCTTCCACTAGCTGTCAACAGTCTTTAGAACGTTGTTTCAGGCTTCTATTGTGAAAGGAGAGCAAATAAGACCAGTCACAGTAACTGCCTCAGCTGAAAGCCTTTAGTTATTGATCGCGCACGGCTGTGAGCACGAGCTCCGTTCTCTTTCATTTCTAAAGACAAAGGAATTGTCCGGTTGGAATATTATTGAAGATTTATGATAAAAACATCCTAAAGATTGATTCTATACATCGTTTGACATGTTTCTACAAACTGTAATGGAACTTTTTTCACTTTTCGTCTGGACTTAGTGCCCGCGCCTTGTGCATTTGGAATAGTGAACTAAACGGGCGAAGAAAAAGGAGGTATTTGGACATAAAGATTAACTTTATCGAGCAAAACAAACATTTATTGTGGAACTGGGATTCCTGGGAGTGCATTCCGATGAAGATCATCAAAGGTAAGTGAATATTTATAACACTATTTCTGACTTTTGTTGACTCCACAACATGGCGGATATCTGTATGGCTTGTTTTGGTGTCTGAGCGCTGTACTCAGATTATCGCATGGTGTGCTTAAAGCTTATTTGAAATCTGACACAGCGGTTGAATTAAGGAGAAGTTTATCTATAATCCTATGCATAACACTTGTATCTTTCATCAAAGTTTATGAAGAGTATTTCGGTAAATTTATGTGTCTCTCTGCAAAATCACCGGATGTTTTGTAGGCAAAACATTACTGAACATAACGCGCCAATGTAAACTGAGATTTTTGGATATAAATATGAACTTTATCGAACAAAATATACATGTATTGTGTAACATGGAGTCCTATGATTGCCATCTGAAGAAGATCATCAAGGGTTAGTGATTAATTGTATCTCTATTTCTGCTTTTTGTGACTCCTCTCTTTGGCTGGAAAATGGCTGTATGTTTTTTTGTGACTAGGCGCTGACCTAACATAATGGTATGGTATGCTTTCACCGTAAAGCCTTTTTGAAATCAGACACTGTGGCTGGATTAACAAGAAGTTTATCTTTAAAATGTTGTATAATACTTGTATGTTTGAGGAATTTTAATTATGAGATTTCTGTTGTTTTGGATTTGGCGCCCTGCAATTGCACTGGCTGTTGTCGTATCCCAGAGAGGTTAAAAAAAACATTACACTGCAGTGAAAGGAAAGGAAACATTTTTAAATTCAAGCACTGTCTGTCTACTCCCGCTTCCCTCCAGGTGGGTGACAAGACAGACTGGGATGTGTGTGTGGCCAGAGAGTCCATCAACAGGAAGGGGAGTGTCGCGGTGAGGCCAGACCAAGGCTACTGGGCCATGTGTCGTGGGAAAGGGGGAAACCTCAATGCCTGTGCCGGGCCATCCATCCCCCATCACCTGAGAGACAAGTCCAAGAAGGTGGGGGTGTTTGTGGATTATGAGGAGGGATTGGTCTCCTTTTATAATGTGGACGATAAGGCCCATATTTATAGTTATAGTTGGTGTGTCTTCACCGAGACCCTGTATCCGTACTTTAGCCCGTCTCCATGGCGGCGGAAAGAACACAGCCCCGTTGGTTTTCTGTTTGGTGGAAAGGGCTTATACAAGAAGTTGTTAGGTCTAAAGTCCCACCCGTGGCCCTGTCTATAGCTGTGAGGAGCCGTCAATCATCCATTCGATCACATCACGTTGTTCTGAGACTGTTGTCTGACTGGAGATCTTCTCTCAATTCTGGCCAGAAGTAGAAATAACTGTACTGATGGACGGATAAAAAAAAATTTATCAACATTTTGTAACCACGTAAGGTCAAATTACTGATATAGATATTCTTATTCTACTGTGAGAAGTCTATATTCAATTCTTACATTTTTCTAAATCTAAGTGTCTAAATGCGCAACAAGTCTAAGGAAAAATCACCTTTTATCAGTAGCTCAATGGCGTTTAAGGGAGTGGGAAAGGATAGAGAATGGAAAGAGGATCTGAGATGATGGAGAGAAGAGGGAGGAGTGTGGAACAGGTAGGCGGTTGTGGGCGAGAGAAAACAGACGATTTATGATGGTTGTGATATGATTAAACGTCTGTTTGAACACAGGGGTTCCCTGACAGGGAGAGAGAGGGGAGGAGATAGGGAGAGATAAAAAGAGAGAGTGAGAAGGAGAGAGGGTGGGATGAGAGCAAGGGAAGAGAGGGGGGAGAGGTGTGAGAGTGGGTGAGTGAGTGTGTGAGAGAGAGGTGGGGAGGGGGAGAGAAAGTGTGAGTGTGAGAAAAAGAAAGGGAGAGTGGGAGAGGGAGTCAGTGAAAAGAGAGAGAAAAGAGACACAGAAAGGGTAATCTACCTCTTGGGACAGTAACTTCCACGTCGATACAGGAAATATACTCAACGTAAAAGGTAAGAATTAATATTTCGTTTTTTTCACTGTTGTAATTATTTATTATTATTTTTCCTGCTTTACATGAAAAAATACAATTTTCCATGGTAATGTGAGATGGTTTTTTGAAAATGGTTCAATATTGTTGTCATGTCATATTTCTGTAACTTTACTACTCTTTCATTTATGTTTTCTGTAATAATCTTTGTCAATAAAGAGAACAAATATAGACGTCTTATGTAAAACTGCAGATTTTGAACTGTGTGTCCTTCACCATCCAATGAGCTTAAAGGAATTTAAACTATGGGGAACAATGGGGAAATTTACAGTTTCTATGTGCATTTTTGTATATGGATAAATATATGGAATTGCAAATACATGGTCGATTACGCTTGCGTGTGTCTATGTGTGTGTGTGTGTGTGCGTGTGTGTGCATGCATGTGTGTGTGTAAAGGAATGTGAGGAGAGTGTCCTACAGATGGTAGCTCAGAAGTGATGATGCAGGCCTCTCCTCCTCCCTCTCCTCCCCCTCTCCTGCCCTCCTCCTGTGTCCAGCTGGCTTCAATAGCCTCAGCCCCCTCCCTCCCCCCTCCCTATTCAAGCCAATCCATTAGATTATCCCTTATTCTACCTCCTCCTCCTTTCCTTCTCATCCCTCAATTCCTTCTCCATCTACACCACCCAAAAATGTAACTCGTTTACATTTGAGCACTACATTCACTTTAGGCCTGCTTCAAGAGTTTGTCTCGGATACTATGATATTTTTATGCTGTATACTATGATTCTAAGACTTTAGACTGTCTTCCTCAGTGAATCAATTTCTGTTCTGAATCTTTATCTTTGGCAGGGTCAAGGTTGGCCTGTGAAAAACCACCTGACCAACTCCACTGAGACTTGTATTACAAATCTGCTAAAACAGGTCGGGAACCTGGACAAACTTGGCCGTACCTGCAGGAGGTTTGGGTCGTGGCCCAACGGTGGGTTTCAAGTGATCGGGCATACACCATCCACCATTCAGATTCAGTGGGTTTGGATCAATTGACCATCTGGGATTCAACCTTTTCAGAGCCAACTAAAGATTCCGGAAGGATTTAAACTGTGATCTAGCTGATTACCGTGTGGTTTAGACAAGACTGAAAAGATACACATTGGTTTACTGAAATTTGTAATGTATTCACAAAGGATTGTTTCTTTCAACTGAAACTGTGTGGGAAACTGACATTTTCAACTGTGTCAAAATTGAAAAACCAACATCCAAAAAACATCCAAGACCTTACAACCATTTGAGACATAATGCACCGCCTTCCTCTTCCTTGTTCATCTTTGCCCCGCCCCATAATAACACTTAACTACGCCCTTTTCCTTGGACTAATTTTAATCCTTCAGTGGGGTCCCCTGGGGGCCAGAGCTCAGAATGACACTGAGCCAATCGTGTTGGAGGGGAAGTGTCTGGTGGTTTGTGACTCCACCCCCTCGTCGGAACCGTCGGGTAACGCATTGGGGATGTCGGTGCGGTCGGGGGCCGGTCGAGTGGCATTCTCCGCTGTCAGGAACACTAACCACGAACCCTCTGAGATGAGCAACCGTACCATGACCATCTACTTTGACCAGGTTAGTGAGACCATACCATGACCATCCAATAGACTGAATAACTGGTCAACTTTTACATGATAAAAAAGTCAACTTTTGTCAACTTTTATCAACTTGTTTCTCTCCCTCTCCATCTCTCCCCCCTCTCTTTCTCCCTCTCCCCCCTCCACCTCTATCCCTCTCTCCCCCCACCTCTCTCTCTCCATCTCTTTCTCAGATCCTGGTGAATGTGGGCAGCCATTTTGACCCAGCACGCAGCATCTTTGTGGCTCCCAGAAAAGGAGTCTTCAGTTTCTGCTTCCATGTGGTCAAAGTATACAACCGACAGACAATACAGGTAGGGGTTACACATGAAAACACAAATAATATTACAGCAAATTGATGTATATTATCTCTCTCTCCCTTCCAGTGGAGGCTCATCAGAGGAGGAAGGGGAGTACCATCCTACTTAGTGGATTTCATAAAAATTAAAACAGTATAACATTAAAAAGTTAGATAATACTATACTAAATATATTCACGTCACCAAATTACTGATTAAAACACACTGTTTTATAACGAAGGTCTACTGTAGCCTCAACAGCACTCTCTGGGCAAGCACCATGGTGTAGCCAGAGGACAGCTATTTTCCATCCTCCTCTGGGTACATTAACTTCAATACAAAACCTAGGAGGCTCCTGGTTTTCAGTTTTTACCCCCTGTCTTAGACATACACAGTAATTATGATGACTTCCAGAGGACGTCCTCCAACCTATCAGAGCTCTTGTAGCATAAACTGACATGTTGTCCACTCAATCAAAGGGTCAGAGAATTAATCTAGTACTGAAAGCATAAGCTACAGCTAGCTAGTGATGCAGTGCATAAAATGTGGTAAGTAGTTGACTCAAAATTTTCAAGCATGGTGGTGGCTGCATCATATTATAGGTATGCTTGTCATCGTTAAGGACTGGGGAGTTTTTCAGGATAAGAAACGGAATGGAGTGGAGGGGTGTGAATATTTATAAATTAAATTTTCTATAAATTTGCAAACACTTCTTAAAACAAGTTTTCATTTTAATTATGGGTAGATGGGTGAGAAATAAAATCAATTGAATCCATTTTAAATTTAGGCTGTAACACAACAAAATGTGAAATAAGTCCAGGGGTATGAATACTTTCTGAAGGCACTGTGCGTTGTAAACTTTCATTCGTAGGCTGCGTTGTAGCAACCTCATGATGGGTATAGGAAGTATTTGAGTATCATGTTGTAGCCTAAACCTATCAATGTTACATTGAGCTGGGTGAATGGAATATGAATGACGGTCATCCAATATGCTGTAATACAAATAAGGCCATGCTCATAAAAAAAAAACAATCATCATCCGTAATGTTAAACGACACCGACTGCCACTTCTTCCTTCCTATCTCTTTTTCTCTCTCTCCCTCCCTTACGGACAAAGCGATTTGGGATCGCTGCTTTCACCGGTGACCAGGACATGAAGCCTTGTTCACACTGCAGGCCTTAATGCTCAAATCAGTTATGTTTTTCAAATCTGTTTTGAAATACTTACTGTCCAAACAGCAAGTTACAAGTGACCAAATTGGATTTGTGTGTGTTCAGACAGCAGTAATTTGCTGACATGGCTATGCTAGTAACAAGGAGTGTGTGCGCAGTGTTTTAGGCTGATTGCTGGTGGTGCTCGTGCTTCCTATGACTCAGAAGTTATTTTTATTGTATTATTTTTTATTTAACCTTTATTTAACTAGGCAAATTAGTTAAGAACAAATTCTTATTTACAATGACGACCTACTTGTAAAGCCCCACCAGCCAAACCCTCCCCGAACCCGGACGATGCTGGGCCAATTGTGCGCCGCCCTATGGGACTCCCGATCAAGGCCGGTTGTGATATAGCCCGGGATCAAACCCCGGTCTGTAGTGACACCTCTAGCACTGCAATGCAGTGCCTTAGACAGCTGTGCCACTCGGGAGGCCAATGTAGCAAGCTAAGGTGACAACAATGCCTGCCATGGAAGTTTCCCAGTTGCTTTGAATGTTCAAAATCATAGTGTAAGAGCACTTTTAAAGCCTCACTGGATAAGATGATTCAACTTTCAAAACAAGTACTTTTTGGCAAGCCACAGCAGTCAACTAGCTAGCTAGGTAGCTATTTAGCTTTCTAGCACATTCACTAATTTGTTTGTAAATAATTAACAAGCTAGTTAGCTACCACATGTTCTTGTCAAACTGTCAACACAGTAGCTAGCAAGCAAGAAGATATGCTAAATAAGAGTAAATTAAACACTTGAGGGCAAATAAATCAGATTTGTCGCATGGCCAGGAATCAGATTTGTATTGGACATCAAACCACCTACGAAGGTGGTTTGAAATGTGGCTTTAAATATCTGATTCCATGTGTGTTTTGGCTCTTCAGACTGCAGGAAAAAGATTCAAATGTAAAATAATAGGATTTGAGTCACTTCAAACTGCCAATGTGAACAACGCTTTACTCTCTCTCTCCCCCTCCCTCCCACCCCCTATGCCTCTATCCCTCTCTCTCAGGTGAGTCTGGTATTGAACGGACACCCGGTGATTTCAGCGTTCGCCGGGGACCAGGACGTGACCAGGGAAGCAGCCACCAACGCTGGGTTGGTTACCATGGAGAGAGGAGACAAGGCTTATCTCAAACTGGAGAGAGGGAACCTGATGGGGGGATGGAAATACTCCACCTTCTCTGGGTTTCTGGTGTTTCCTTTGTAGAGAGGGAAAGAGGGTGGGAGATTAAAAGAGAAAAAGAGAGAGGGACAGGGGAAAGGCAAGCAAGGTGACAGAGTAGACATCAAGTAAGGACACAGCTAGGGTTAGGAGGACGAGTGTGTATGTATGAGAGTTACAATGAGTTTACAGCTCGCATTGTATCTGAAAATCCTGAATGTTACGATTTTTGAATGCACTTTTAAATACACTGCTCAATTATTTAAATGATACTGTAGTGTGTACAGTTTATGCTTGAGTATTCATGTAATATGTGTTGGCTTTTGTTGTCTGCATGCAAATAATTGTACATGCTAATAAAAAGGGTTGGTCGTACAGTAAATATGGGATTTTCTTCAAAGTGACTGTCACTAGCTGAAACAATTGCTCCTCCTTTTCTCCATTAGGAAGAAAATCAGACCATGAATCAGTGATTAGGGGAAACTTTCATTTTCTCCAAGATGTGCATCTGTTAGTCCTGTAAATAGCGCAGCCACCTTCAACGCCCCGAGAGGAGGATTCTGGGTAAGGGCTCATACGGCTCGTCCTGGCGGATCCGGTGACAGATGGGAGTTTTGGCGAGGGCCGTGTGTGTATGTGTGTGTGTGTGTTGCCAGGAACCTGTGGGGTTCACACCGTACACTGTCACAACCAATTTGTTTCGCTGCTCCAATACACAGCGGAGGTATGTTATAAGCACATATGAGTGCTTTGTTCGTTCTTCATAGACGTGTGTGTGTGTGTTACCACATAGGGGGGCGTAACAGAGGCATGTGTTAGCACATATAGGAGTGAGTGATTATGGAATTGTGTTACTATAAAGCTTAGAATATACAGATACACTTCCCTATGTTACTGTTGGTACTATATGTATGTATTTGGACAGTGATGCTAAAATGTTAAATTTGTCTCTATACTCCAGCATTTTGGATTTGATATCAAATGTTTCATATGAGGTGACAAAATGTATAAATGTCACCTTTTATTTGGGGGAGTATGTTCATACATATCTGATTTACTGTTCAATTGCTTTTAAATAATAACACATTTTATTTGTATAGCACATTTCATTACAGAGTGATGTTAAAGCTCTACTGAGGGAAAAAAATTATATACAGTACAATAAAAACAACATTTAATTTAGAATCAAGGCAGGTAAAATAGCAATAGTGGGCTAGGTGCTAAATACAGTTTAGATAGGGAATAAGACTATAAAAAAGGCAGTCTGTATAAGTAGGTTTTAAGGCCCGTTTCAAAAGTTCCGAGAGCAATCCATAGGCGAGGGACAAGGGAGCAGAAGCCTCTGTCCCCCATAGTTCAGAGACGTGTCTTCAGGACTTCTAGTGGGGTCTTCCCTGTGGCTCAGTTGGTAGAGCATGGTGTTTGCAATGCCAGCATGGTGTGTGCGCAACGCCAGGGTTGTGGGTTTGATTCCCACGGTGGGCCAGTAAAACAAAAAAAAAATGCATGAAATGAAATGTATGTTTTCACTACAGTAAGTCGCTCTGGATAAGAGCGTCTGCTAAATGACTAATGTAAATGTAGCGCATTACCATAGTCAATCTGAGAGAAGATGAAGGGGGCCTGTAGTTGGATAGGATGTCCTGGTCAAGGTTGGGTTTCTTCAGTAAGGGGGTTGACTGCAGCTGTTTTGAAGATCAATGGTACCTCTCTGGTCAGCAGGGACTTGCTGATCAGGGTGGTGACAAACATAAGCATGCTAGATGAGCAGGTTTTGATGGTGCAGTCCGTCTTAGAGGATGATGTTTGTCCTGATAGTGTCAATTTATGTCGTGAAGAAATCTGAGACGCTATTGCATTGCTCAGATAAGGCTGCAGGAGAGCATGAGTTTGCAGGGTTGAAAAGGTGGTCGATGATAGAGAACAGGGTTCTGGGGTTAACGTTGTTATTGTCAATCGTGGCAGAGTAGAAGGCTGATCGTTCTGCTTTTAAGGCATGTGCTGGTGGGTTTATAGACCAGTACGAGGCTATCCTTCCTCCAATGTCTCTCAAGCCATGAGTCGTCCTTCTGCGCAGTTCATCAGTGAACCAATGAGACAAGCGTTGGAATGTTATTTCACATGTTTTTTCAGGGGCAAGGATGTTCAGGGTATTACTCCGAGTGCTGTTATACAGATTGACCATGTCATCGAGGGCCAGCTTACTGCAGTCAGACGCAAAGGTGGGCTTGATGTGTTCTTGAAAGAAGGACGGGTTAAGTTTAATCAGGTTGCGGAATTTAATGGTCTTCTTTGAGCAGTAGAGAGGAGTTGGAGCAGTGCCAGACAGTGTCAGTCTGGTAGTCAGGCTGCACGCCTTTTCAATGTATTTGTATCCAGGCGGAGCTGCTTCCTGAAGATGGTAAAAGTCACCCTCTCTGTGCCATGTTTCAGTGAGGCATATCATGTCAAAGTCACTGTCGGAGATAAACTCATACAGAAGAAGAGACTTGTTCGTTAAGGATTGTAGATTGTAGAGTGCAAAATGTGTGGAGGCACTGGTCAAAAATGAAATGAAAACAATTTATAAAGCAATTTATGTATCTAGTCTCCCCATCAGTCAGGTCCATAATTATTGGCACTCTTGATAAAAATGAGAAAAAAATACTGTCTAAAATAAATAATAACTTATATCGCATGCTCAATTTGTTATTTTTTTTATTATAGTATTTTATAGTAATACAATTGCTCAGAATTTTTTTTATTTTGTTTTACAAGTATTTTTTTTAAATCTAAAAAAGATATGTGTCAAAATTATTGGCACTCCTGTTTTCAGTACTCCAGCACCCTACCCTTGCAAGGATAACGACACTGAGCTGTTTTCTAAAATGTTTTATGAGATTGGAGAACACGTGGGGAGGGATCTTAGCCCATTTCTCCATATGGAATTTTTAAAGATAATTGATGTTCTTCGTCTGTGCTTATCGACTGCCCTCTTCTGTTCAAACCACAGGTCTTCAATGGGGTTCAAGTCCAAAGGCTGATCTGGCTATTGTAAAATGTTGATTTTTCTGGTCATTGCAAAATATTGACTTTTGTTATAAGCTGTCATAAGTCGTTTTAAATTGTTATTCACCGACAGTTGCCTGCACAGCTGATAATGGCCCAATGAAACTAGACCTAAACTACATCGAGATTATTTTCACGCATATACTAATAGATGTAGCCTAAAGGTAAGATTAAATTCACAATAGTCTGATGGGTGACAATATGATAAATTGTCAAACAGGGTATGAAGAGACTGATGAACAGTGCAGTGTATAATTGACCGAGAGAGAATGGAGCACATGCTTTTCATTTTTTTTTTTACAAAATATAACTTTTTTGCAGAATAACCGCAGTTCCACAGGTTCTACATGTGAGCTCTCACGACACTCAGCTATTCTATTCTTTTGAAATAGATTTTCTTAGTATAATAATGTTTTTATGATCTGCCTAAACAAAATAATGAATTTATTTGTGACGGTGTATATTAAATGGATTTATTAATTATTAAATGGATTTAGACTTAAATGTGGATGCCCCAAGGGCTCAGCATTGGTGGCTATTTGTATATGTCAAGGCCCGGTTAAGGCGAACCCCTTGCCACACCTGTTGCATACAAACGTATTTTGTTGATTTTTGTATGCGCTTTCATGTTACTTAGCTGGGAGAAATCTCTCCCACATATGTCACAGTGGTATGGCTTCTCCCCTGTGTACATTCTCTGATGGATTTACAGCTTTTTGCCTGATAAAAAAAGCCTTTCCACATTCATCACAGCAGTACAGCTTTACCCCAGTGTGTCTTTTCTCATGGGTTCTTAGTGTCGATTTGTCTGTGGATCTGTAATCACTTGGAACACGCAAATGGTTTCTCTTCCGTATGTGTCCGAACATGTCTTCACAAACTCAACGATTGACTGAAGCGTTTACCACAGTTGGGGACACTGCAAGCGTACGGTTTCTCCTTGGTGTGAGTTAACTGGTGCAACTTCAGGGTGATAAGACAGTGGAACCTCAGCCCGCAGTCTGAGCACTCCTCCGGCTTGTTACCCGTGTGGATCTTTGTTTCTGTTCCAGGTGGTATGGTCAGAGAATTTGCTGCCACATACTTTGAGCAGGTTTACGTTTATTGTTGACATTTAATTCATCCTAGAGGCAGAACTGAGCGATTTCCCCAGCTGGAAAGTATAAATTGGCTATATTATAAAAATTCATGAAAACAGATATTTGCTTTTTGGTCTTCATTTAAGGTTAGGGTTAGCTGTATGGATAAAGTTAGGTTTACAATCCCATTTTATGGCTTTGTGTCTGTGCCAGCTAGTGACCACTCCGCAGAGCTGTCTCCAGAACAAGATTCATTTACGAAAAATGTTAACCTGCATACATCGCAGGAGAAGGGTTTGGCACCTGTGTGAACCCATCGGTGAACTTTCAGATGCTGTCGAAGTCGGAAGCTTTTCCCACACTCGGGAGCAGCAGTGCGGTTTCAGTCCGCAATGAAGGAGCTGGTGAACGTTTAACTCCGCAAGACTCATGAAGCCTCAGTCGCACATGGTGAGGTTGCATTGGTGAGTTGCATTGGTGAGGTCAGCGCCACTGCCGTCAGCGCCACTGTGGAAGATGTACCGCCATTCATCTGTGTGCGTTCACTGGTGGGTCTTTAAGTGGGACAGACAGGTAAACTGTTTCCCACAGAGTTTAAAATCATGTGGCCTCGCTCCTGTGTGTCAGTACATGTTGTTTTTAGTACTTGGAGTTGGTGAACGCTTCCAGCATGTGTCGTATCTGTGTCTCCCATGCATTTTAGTTTGCTGCTATATTTTCAAAATGTCCGTCTTGCTTAGTCTCTTCCACACTGGATATAACAGCATATCTCCTGTACCGGTATCTGTCTCTGAGCTGGAGACACTTGAAACACTCGATGTCCGATAGAAATTCAGATTGTTGTGGTTGGTCATCGAGAAGATCCAATCCAGCGTCCTCCTCCTCTGGCCTGTTGGTGCACAACGAGTTCCCAAGCATTCCATCTTGGCGATCCCATGACTTTGTTTCGGTTTTAATGTGGGTGGGGTGAATCCTGGGTCCTGACCAATCAGGTTTGCTTGTTACCACCCAGTGTCCCCCATAGTGACGAGGTGGTCTGGTCCAGAGGCTCAGGAAGAATCCATCTCAGTGTCCATTTGGAAGGGGTTACCGTGTAGAAATTCTGCAAATACAAATGATCAACATATCAAAACAGATATCAAGACAGTACAACAATATATTTTATCCAGATGTGAAAAAATAGTATGCTATTGATGACATGCTTTAACCTCCCTGGGCAAGGTGGGACGCTAGTCAACAGCCAGTGGAATCGCGTGGCGCGAAATACAAATACCTCAAAAATGCTATAACTTCAATTTCTCAAACATATGACTATTTTACACCATTTTAAAGACAAGACTCTCGTTAATCTAATCACATTGTCCGATTTCAAAAAGGCTTTACAGCGAAAGCAAAACATTAGATTATGTCAGGAGAGTACCCTGCCAAAAATAATCACACAGCCATTTTCAAAGCAAGCATATGTCACAAAAACCAAAACCACAGCTAAATGCAGCACTAACCTTTGATGATCTTCATCAGATGACACTCCTAGGACATTATATTATACAATACAAGCATGTTTTGTTCAATCAAGTTCATATTTATATCAAAAAACAGCTTTTTACATTAGCAAGTGATGTTCAGAACTAGCAAACTTCCGGTGAATTTACTATATTACTCACGATTAACGTTCACAAAATACATAACAATTATTTTAAGAATTAGAGATACAGAACTCCTTTATGCAATCGCGGTGTCAGATTTTAAAATAGCTTTTCGGCAAAAGCACATTTTGCAATATTCTGAGTACATAGCCCGGCCATCATGGCTAGCTAATTTGACACCCACCAAGTTTGGCCCTTACCAAACTCAGATTTACTATAAGAAAAATTGGATTACCTTTGCTGTTCTTCGTCAGAATGCACTCCCAGGACTTCTACTTCAACAACAAATGTTGTTTTGGTTCCAAATAATCCATAGTTATATTCAAATACCTCCATTTTGTTCGTGCGTTCAGGTCAGTATCCGAAGGGTGACGCGCGAGCGCATTTCGTGACAAAAAATGTCAAAATATTCCATTACCGTACTTCGAAGCATGTCAAACGCTGTTTAAATTTTTATGCTATTTTTCTCGTAAAATAGCGATAATATTCCAACCGGGCGACATTGTACTCATTCAAAGGCTGAAAGAAAAAAATGGAGAATTCACATAAACGCGCATCTCCAGTGTCACTGTTCTCAGCTTGACCACTCACAAACAGAGCTGCTGTTTTTTGCCCAGAGACAGGAGAGACGTCATTCCACTTTCTGGCGCCTTCTGAGAGCCAATGGAAGCCTTAGAAAATGTCACGTCACAGCAGAGATGCTGTATTTTCGATAGAGATGCCACAGAAGGAGAACAAATTGTCAGACAGGGCACTTCCTGTATGGAATCTTCTCAGGTTTTGGCCTGCCATATGAGTTCTGTTATACTCACAGACACCATTCAAACAGTTTTGTAAACTTTAGAGTGTTTTCTATCCAAATCTACTAATTATATGCATATTCTCGTTTCTGGGCAAGAGTAGTAACCAGTTTAAATAGGGTACGTTTTTTATCCGGCCGTGCAAATACTGCCCCCTAGCCCCGGCAGTATTGAGAATTTTGAAAAAAATATGTGCCCATTTTTAACTGCCTCCTACACCAACTCAGAAGCTAGAATATGCATATTATTGTTCAGGTTTGGATAGAAAACACTCTGAATTTTCTAAAACTGTTTGAATGGTGTCTGTAAGTATAACAGAACTCATATGGCAGTCAAAACCCTGAGACAAATTCTGACAGGAAGTGGATACCTGATGTGTTGAATTACCTTTAAGCCTATGCCATTGAAACACACAGGGGCTTATTAATCTTTGAGCACTTCCTATGGCTTCCACTAGATGTCACCAGTCTTTAGAAAGTGGTTTGAGTCTTCTACTGTGAGAACTGAACGAACAAGAGCCTTGGAACGGTGGTGGCCGATTAGACTCTGGCGCGCGAGTTCATGTTGGGTACTCTCGTTCCAATACGTTTTAAAAGAGAATGCAATCGTCCGCCTTGAATATTATTCATGTTCTAGTTGAAAAAGGCACTAATGATTTATGCTATACAACGTTTGACATGTTTGAACGAACGTAAATATTTTTTTCCCCCTCGTTCATGAAGACAAGTCCGGCGGGCATAGATCATGTGCTAACAACACTGAGCTTTTTGGACATAAATTATGAGCTTTTTCGAACAAAACTACATTTGTTATGAACCTGGGATTCCTGGAAGTGACATCTGATGAAGAGAATCAAAGGTAATGGATTATTTACATAGTATTTTCGATTTTAGATCTCTCCAACATGGCGGTTAGTCTGTATCGCAAAGCGTATTTTTCTGGGCGCAGTGCTCAGATTATTGCAAAGTGTGATTTCCCAGTAAGGTTATTTTTAAATCTGGCAATCCGGTTGCGTTCAAGAGATGCAAATCTATAATTCTTTGAATGACAATATAATATTTTACCAATGTTTTCGAATAGTAATTATTTAATTTGTTGTGCTGATTTGACTGGCGGTATTGGAGGGAAAAGATTTCCTCAACATCAACGCCATAGTAAAACGCTGTTTTTGGATATAAATATGAACTTGATAGAACAAAAAATGCATGTATTGTCTAACATAATGTCCTCGGAGTGTCATCTGATGGAGATTGTCAAAGGTTAGTGCATAATTTTAGCTGGTTTTCTGCTTTTGGTGACGCGTGTCTTTGCATTGACAAAACATTACACACAGCTATTTTCAATGTACTGTCCTAACATAATCTAACTTTATGCTTTCGCCGTAAAGCCTTTTTGAAATCGGACAACGTGGTTAGATTAAGGAGATGTTTATCTTTCAAAGGGTGTAAGATAGTTGTATGTTTGAGAAATTTGAATTATGACATTTAATCGTTTTCAAATTTGGCGCTCTTGATATTTCACCTGTTGTTGATAGGGTGTACCAGGGGTGGGATAGCCCATAGAGGTTAAGAAAATACCAAGTAAATTAATTGGCCTATCATGAACAGTGTAATTTGCTTTTGAACTTTAAAATTGAAAAATTATTTGGTAAAATGACATGGTAATTAGGCTACAGAATAATTAGCCAATAACCACACTTCTTAATTTTGAATTTATTGAAGCAAGTAAAATGGCAGTCTGATTAATCAGGCTGTAATACACAATTCATTGGTATATACAGCCTGAAACTAACGAATGCAAAATTGTGTAAATGTTCCAACCAAACCAGACTTACTCTACCGGTTGTCTGTGGTGGTTTGTCCTTCAGCTGCTCAAATTCTTTGACAAAATATCCACAGGAAAGTATTGTTTACCCGACTCTTTAGAGTGCCAGTACTATAGTTGACATTTCTATCACCTGGCACATGCGCAAAACCATGTAAATACCTGCTAACTTCAGTTAGTATGCATGCATCGCGCGCACACGTGTTTGCTGACGACAGAAGGCATATGCACTAGACGGAAGTACATGCACGCAATGCATGCATATGATAATCGGACCAGTAAAATGGGTTCTTTCTATAATGCAAGTTGTGTTGAATAGGCCTTCTTTGAAACAAGTTAACGTCAGCTAGATCTGGTTTTACCGCATTTTTTCTATCGCCTACGCTTGATGCTAGTTAGCTAAATATTATACCTAAAAAATTAATTTGCTAAGAAATATATAATGTTATTTCAAAACATTAACAGCAAACCTAATTCTTTATAGCTATAACATAACATTAGCTAGCTAATGAGAAGTTGATCTTTGCTGGATGCTTTCACGTTAGCTTGTCTGGGTTTGTTACTGTTAGCTAGCACATGGACAAGCAGTAGTCAGACATCACACAAATTACCAACATAGTTGGATATGTCGTGTAAATTCACCACTAAGCACTCAAATTCAAAGTAAATGAAGAAATCTTTATTTTAACTGCCAGAGAGATTCACAAACTCAATACAAGCTTGATGAAACTGAAAAGGACGATCGGTTCCTGCACGTGACTGACTGATACCTCACGAGGCTTTGTTCCCAGAGCAATGTTATGGGCGTACTGCCAAATTGCTGCATGACTGATAGTGGTTTACTCCTGTGTGTAATCAATCCGTCACTCTCATGATCCCAACCAAAATACTTTATTACAAAGACAGCATTGTCCTATACGTACGTTCCCATACACACAAGAACATTTCCATCACAGATACTTCATTTATTTTTGCACTACACAATAAACGTTTATGAGAATACATTTACGTCATTTAGCAGACGCTCTTATCCAGAGCGATTTACAAATTGGTGCATTCACCAGAATAGTCAGCCCACGAATGCTAGCTGGATTATGTTAGCTTGCAAATCAAATTGATACAAACTAGCAGGAATTTTAGCTAGCCAGGTCGTATTGAAAGCTAGCTAGCTACATTCTATCAAACCTGTCATCTGGTGTGTTTGGTTAGCCTGCTAACTAGTAGCAAATGCCATGACAAGGTTAGGAATTAAACTAGTTAGCCATTCAAGACGCTAACCATTCAGCTAGCAAGCTAAACATTTGTCTACCCGGCATAGGGATTATGGGGTATAATTAGTTACAGCGTGGTCAGGGTGAATTAAATGATTTCTTCACAATCTTACCAGCTAGCTAGTTATCTAGCTAGTTGTAGCCAAAGAACTTTCTACAATTTCTAGCTATCTACCAAAATTAGCAAAGCTAGCTGCACAGTCACATTGGCTAGCTAACAACAAGATATAATTTCTATATTCTGGAGGCAGTGGAAACGTAATTCATGCTAGCCCACCAAGGGAAGCCCAATCTGGGTTCAATTGAAAGTGCGAGGCTTTAGATATGTCTGTTTTCGGACAAAGAGGTACGCTACAAGAGGATTTGCTCTTCGTTTGTGCCATTTCTATTGAAAAAAAAAAGGCCATACGCCTTCGACCGGATAAAGGATTTCCCACGTTTTCCCAAAAACGGATGTCCCGCCCCGGAAACAAGGGAAAAGCCTATTCAGCCAATCAGCAGCCACTAGGCAAGCTATTCAAGTCCAGAAGTCTCGACAGTCAGTTCTAGATTTTGATGTCACAGACCATTTTAGAAAATGTATGGCAGTGTAGGCTAACGCTTCTTCTCACTTACCATGCAAAACATTCTCTGTGTATCAGACCTCTATATTTTCTTATTGTTTGGGCTTCTCACAACAGACACAAACTGAAATAAGAAAAAGCCTATAAGTTGTCCAACCCTGTCCAGCACCACTGACCATTCTGCTAACAGCAGCTGGATGGAGTCCCTTTTGGTATGCTAATATTAAAGCCTTCAAAATAAAATCCCTAATTTCAAGACATTGCAATGTCAATAACTCATTCAAAAAATTTGACATTTTCATCAATGAGCTAATAAGCAAATGCAATACATATTTATGAAAACAATGAAACACTCAATAGAGTCTGTAGCATCTAAATCCTGTGTCTTTTCATGCGGGACTAGTTAATACGGAGTGCTGCTGGCCTTACCACTGTTACATATGCAGGAGAGATTTTACCTATCTAAAAAACATTAAAATGCAGCAGAAAAAAATACTTTTGAATTCAACCCGTGTCGCAGGGAGTTTGCATTAAAGCAAACGTAACAAGACACAAACAAAGTAACTCATAAAAGTCATATGCTAGCGAGGAGCTACATAACCAATATTCTGTACATGATTGAAATATTACATTTCATTGTCTTTTCTAAACTGTCTTCCCTGTAACGCACAGTGTTGAGATTGCCTGCAACGACAACAAGCTCAGTCCGATGATGCTGTGACACATCGCCCCAGACCATGACGGACCCTCCACCTCCAAATCGATCCCGCTCCAGAGTACAGGCCTCGGTGTAACGCTCATTCCTTCGACAATAAATGCAAATCCGACCATCACCCCTGGTGAGACAAAACTGCGACTTGTCAGTGAAGAGCGCTTGTTGCCAGCTGTCCATCCTGTCTACCTGTAGCGCGTCTCACAGTACGGACATTGCAATTTATTGCCCTGGCCACATCTGCAGTCCTCATGCCTCCTTGCAGCATGCCTAAGGCACGTTCACACAGATGAGCAGGGACCCTGGGTATCTCTCTTTTGATGTTTTTCAGAGTCAGTAGAAAGGCCTCTTTAGTGTCCTAAGTTTTCATAATTGTGACCTTAATTGCCTACCGTCTGTAAGCTGTTAGTGTCTTAACTACTGTTCCACAGGTGCATGTTCATTAATTATTTATGGTTCATTGAACAAACATGGGAAACAGTGTTCAAACCCTTTACACTGAATTTTTACAAATTATCTTTGAAAGACAGGGTCCTGAAAAAGGAATTTTTCTTTTTTTGCAGTTTATGTATCTACGTCTTGGATATATTTACCTGCTTTAAAAATGTACAGTACATTCGAAAGTATTCAGACCCCTTGAATTGTTTCACAATTTGTTACGTTACAGCCTTAGTCTAAAATGTATTACATAGTTTTTTCCCATCATCAATCTACAAACAAAACCCCATAATGGCAAAGCAAAAACAGGTTCTTAGAAATGTTAGCAAATGTATAAAAAAACAACAACTGAAATATCACACTTATTGAACACTTATTTACACAAGTGTTCAGAATCTTTACTCAGTACTTTGGTTGAGCACCTTTGGCAGCGATTACAGCCTTGAGTCTCCTTGGGTATGACCCTACAAGCTTAGCACATATGTATTTGGGGAGTTTCTCCCATTCTTCTCTGCAGATCCTCTCAAGCTCTGTCAGGTTGGATGGGGAGAGTCGCTGCACAGCTATTTTCAGGTCTCTCCAGAGATGTTCGATCGGGTTCAAGTCTGGGCTCTGGCTGGGCCACTCAAAGACAGTCAGAGACTTGTCCCGAAGCCACTCCTGCATTTTCTTGGTTGTGTGCTTAGGGTTATTGTCCTGTTGGAAGATGAAAGTTCGCCCCAGTATGAGGTCCTGAGCGCTGTGGAGCAGGTTTTCATCAAGGATCTCTCTGTACTTTGCTCTGTTCATCTTTCCCTCAATCCTTACTAGTCTCCCAGTCCCTGCTGCTGAAAAACATCCCCACAGCATGATGCTGTCACCACCATGCTTCACTGTACAGATAGTGCCTGGTTTCCTCCAGATATGACGCTTGGCATTCAAGCCAAAGAGTTCAATCTTGGTTTCATCAGACCAAAGAATTTTGTTTCTCTTGGTCTGAAAGTCCTTCAGGTTCCTTTTGGCAAACTCCAAGCGGGCTGTCATGTGCCTTACTGAGGAGTGGCTTCCGTCTGGCCACTCTACCATAAAGGCCTGATTGTTGGAGCACTGCAGAGATGGTTGTCCTTCTGGAAGGTTCTCCCATCTCCACAATGGAACTGGAGCTCTATCAGAGTGACCATCTGGTTCTTGGTCACCTCCCTGACCAAGGCCCTTCTCCCCCGATCACTCAGTTTGCCTGGGCGGCCAGCTCGAGGAAGAGTCTTGGTGCGTTCAAACTTCTTTCATTGAAGAATGATGGAGGCCACTGTGTTCTTGGGGACCTTCAATGCTGCAGAATTGTTTTGGTACCCTTCTCCAGATCTGTGCCTCGACACAATCCTGTCTCGGAACTCTACGGACAATTACTTCGACCTCATGGCTTGGTTTTTGTTCAGACATGCACTGTCAGCTGTGGGACCTTATATAGACAGGTGTGTGCCTTTCCAAATCATGTCCAATCAACTGAATTGACCACAGGTGGACTCCAATCAAGTTGTAGAAACATCTCAAGGATGATCAATGGAAACAGGATGCACCTGGGCTCAATTTCGAGTCTCATAGCAAAGGGTCTGAATACTTATGTAAATAAGATTTGCTTGTTTTTGTAATAAATTAGCTAACATTTATATTGCGGCATGGTGTGTAGATTGATGAGGAAAACAATTAATTCAATCCATTTTAGAATAAGGCTGTAATGTAATAAAATGTGGAAAAAGTCAAGGGGTCGGAATACTTTCCAAAATGCACTGCATGTTATGGTGTGGGGTGCATTTTCCTGGCATAGTTTAGGTACACACTTGTAGAATCTATGCCAAGGCTCACTGAAGATGTTCTGGCAGATGTCACACGCTTAAAAAAAAAATGTTATTAACCACTTACCGAATGAAGACAGGGCCCCCCAGTTACCAATGTGGCCCCCTACCTCCTCTACTCCCTCCATCTGATCATTAGCAGAGCGGCAGCAGGCTGTCTACACTCATTAAGACCGGGTTCCTGAATCCTCCTGTGATTGGGACCCCCACAGGCCTGGCTGCTTTTCCTTCACTCTGCGGTCCAACACATCCCAAACCATCTCAATTGGGTTGAGGACGGGGGATTGTGGAAGCCAGGTCATCTGATGCAGCATTCCATCACTCTCCTTCTTGGTCAAATAGCCCTAACACAGCCTGTAGGTGTGTTGGGTCATTGTCCTGTTGAAAAACAAATGATAGTCCCACTAAGCGCAAACCAGGTGGGATGGCGTATCACTGCAGAATGCTGTGGTAGCCATGCTGGTTAAGTGTGCCTTAAATTCTAAATTAACCACTGACAGTTTCACAAGCAAAACACCCTTACACCATCGCACCTCCTCCTCCATGCTTCACGGTGGGAACCACACAAATCAAATCAAATTGTATTGGTCACATACACATGGTTAGCAGATGTTACTGCGAGTGTAGCGAAATGCTTGTGCTTCTAGTTCCGACTATGCAGTAATATCTATCAAGTAATCTAACAAATTCACAACAACTACCTTATACACACAAATACACACAAATGTAAAGGGATGAATAAGAATATGTGCATATAAATATATGGATGAGTGATGGCGTGCGACATAGGCAAGATGCAGTAGATGGTGTAGAATACATTATATGCATATGAGATGAGTAATGTAGGATATGTAAACATTATTAAAGTGGCGTTATTTAAAGTGACTAGTGATACCTTTATTAAGTCCATTTATTTAAGTGGCCAGAGATTTGAGTCTGTATGTTAGCAGCAACCTCTCTATGTTAGTGATGGCTGTTTAACAGTCTGATGGCATTGAGATAGAATATGTATTTTAGTCTCTCGGTCCCAGCTTTGATGCACCTGTACTGACCTCGCCTTCTGGATGATAACGGGGTGAACAGGCAATGGCTCGGGTGGTTGTTGTCCTTGATCATCTTTTTGGCCTTCCTGTGACATCGGGTGCTGTAGGTGTCCTGGAGGGAAGGTAGTTTGCCCCCGGTGATGTGTTGTGCAGACCGCACTACCCTCTGGAGAACCTTGCAGTTGAGGGTGGTGCAATTGTCATACCAGGATGTGATACAGCCCGACAGGATGCTCTCGATTGTGTATCTGTAAAAGTTTGTGAGTGTTTTAAATGACAAGCCAAATTTCTTCAGCCTCCTAAGGTTGAAGTCCACCCACACACATGTGGTCTGTGTGGGTGGACCATTTCAGTTTGTCCATGATGTGTACGCCGAGGAACTTAAAACTTTCCACCTTCTCCACTACTGTCCCGTCGATGTGGATAGGGGGGTGCTCCCTCTGCTGTTTCCTGAAGTCCACGATCATCTCCTTTGGTTTGTTGACGTTGAGTGAGAGGTTATTTTCCTGACACCACACTCCGAGGGCCCTCACCTCCTCCCTGTAGGCTGTCTCGTTGTTGTTGGTAATCAGGCATACCACTGTAGTGTCGTCTACAAACTAGATGATTGAGTTGGAAGCGTGCATGGCCAAACAGTCATGGGTGAACAGGGAGTACAGGAGAGTGCTGAGAATGCACCCTTGTGGGGCCCCAGTGTTAAGGATCAGCGGGGTGGAGATGTTGTTTCCTACCTTCACCACCTGGGGGCTGCCCGTCAGAAAGTCCAGGACCCAGTTGCACAAGGCGGGGTCGAGAGCCAGGGTCTCAAGCTTAATGACGAGTTTGGAGGGTACTATGGTGTTAAATGCTGAGCTGTAGTCAAAGAACAGCATTCTTACATAGGTATTCCTCTTGTCCAGATGGGATAGGGCAGTGTGCAGTGTGATGGCGATTGCATTGTCAGTGGACCTATTAGGGCGGTAAGCAAATTGGAGTGGGTCTAGGGTATCAGGTAGGGTGGAGGTGATATGGTCCTTGACTAGTCTCTCAAAGCACTTCATGATGACAGAAGTGAGTGCAATGGGGCGATAGTCATTTAGCTCAGTTACCTTAGCTTTCTTCAGAACAGGAACGCATGCAAAGATCATCCGTTCACCTACTCTGCGTCTCACAAGGACACAGCGGTTGGAACCAAAATTCTCAAATTTGGACTCATCAGACCAACGGACAGATTTCCACCAGTCTAATGTCCATTGTTCATGTTTTTGGCCCAAGCAAGTCTCTTCTTATTATTGGTGTCCTTCAGTCGTGGTTTCTTTGCAGCAATTCGACCATGATGGCCTGATTTACGCAGTATCCTCTGAACAGTTGATGTTGAGATGTGTCTGTTACTTGAACTCTGTGAAGCATTTATTTGGGCTGCAATTTCTGATGCTGGTAACTCTAATGAACGTATCCTCTGCAGCACAGGTAACTCTGGGTCATCCTTTCCTGTGGTGGTCCTCACAAGTGCCAGTTTCATCATAGCTCTTGATGGTTTTTGCGACTGCGCATGAAGAACTTTCAAAGTTCTTGACATTTTCCGGATTGACTGACCTTCATGTCTTAAAGTAATGATGGACTGTCGTTTCTCTTTGCTTATTTGAGATGCTTATTTGGACTTGGTATTTTACCAAATAGGGCTATCTTCTGTATACCACCCCTACCTTGTCACAACACAACTGATTGCCAGAAACGCATGAAGAAGGAAAGAAATTCCACAAATGTACTTTTAACAAGGCCCACATGTTAATTGAAATGCATTCCAGGTGACTACCTCATGAAGCTGGTTGAGAGAATGCCAAGAGTGTGCAAAGCTGTCATCAGGGCAAAGGGTAGCTATTTTGAAGAATCTAAAATCTATTTTGATTTGTTTAACACTTTTTTGGTTACTACATGATTCCATATGTGTTATTTCATTGTTTTGATGTCTTCACCATTATTCTACAATGTAGAAAATAGTAAAAATAAAGAAAAACCCTTGAATGAATAGGTATGTCCAAACTTTTGACTGGGACTGTATATTTGATGGGTAAAATGTATTTATGTTTGTGTATGTTTTAGGACTAGTCACTCACTAGGATATGTTTCTTCACCAGTGATAATGGACCACAGTAGTATGCCATAGCTGTTAGAAAGAACAATAATCATCATGTACAGTATCTTTCTCCTACTAGGTATCCATTCAGTATGGGTAAAGCCACTGGTGGCATGTAACTTAATGTACCTCCATCTTTTCCTGTGTCCTTCATGGTTGCCTTGGAAATGCTGTGGTAAACCCTTGCTAGGACAAAGTCTGTCAGCTGGAGAGAGAGAGAGAGAGAGACATAAACTGACCAGGTGAATTGAAGCTGTTCTGAGGGAAAATGTGTCTTCAATGTTTTGTACACTCAGTGTACAGCATATGCTCCTGATTACCACCTATATTGTATACATTTTGATACAGAGGATCTTATTCAGTAAACAAGACAGTAGTAAGACTTATTAACAGTAAGTATAATTTACCTCCAATCAATTTATAACATTTTTGACATGCGTTTTTCTGGATTTTTTGTTGTTGTTATTCTGTCTCTCACTGTTCAAATAAACCTACCATTAAAATTATAGACTGATCATTAATTTGTCAGTGGGCAAACGTACAAAATCAGCAGGGGATCAAATATATTTTTCCCTTACTGTACAAAGCCCATCTGTAAATAGCCCATCCAACTACCTCATCCCCATATTGTTATAAAATTTTTTTTTGCTCCTTTGCACCTCAGTATCTCTACTTGCACATTCATCTTCTGCACATCTATCACTCCAGTGTTAAATTGCTACATTGTAATTACTTCGCCACTACGGCCTATTTATTGCCTTACCTCCCTAATATTACCTCATTTGCACACTCTGTATATAGATTTATTTATATTGTGTTATTGACTGTACGTTTGTTTATTCCATGTGTAACTCTGTGTTGTTGTTTGTCTTGCACTGCTTTGCTTTATCTTGGCCAGGTCGCAGTTGTAAATGAGAACTTGTTCTCAACTGGCCTACCTGGTTAAATAAAGGTGAAATAAAATGTTTTTAAAAAATACACCTGACCAGCAGTAGGGGGCACAAGGGGGCGACCTCCAAATTTAAACCTTTGTCTGCTATTAAAGCTATTTCTACTATTTCTTTCCTTGATCTCCAAGGAGAGACAAATGCCTGTAATGAAAAACGTGCACCTCGTAGTACTGTTTTCTCTTGGGATTTTACAAGACATAACACTATCTTTGGTATTGTAACTGTGCTGGTTATACCATATCAATGTGGTATTTCATATAACCTGGGGCACAATCATTTAAGATGTCAAACATTTGATTGAGCTTAAGTTGGTCCACTCTGGACTCCAAAGGCAACAAGACCACCTCCCGGAACTCCTGTACCCCTGTGGGTCCTAGGGGGGGGATATTCAGCATGTACTGTACCTGATAACATTATTTTGTGTGACCTGCAATCTCTTGTTCAGCTTTTTTGATAGCCCACTATAGCAAGCAGAGCAGGCATAATCATAATGACACTGAATCAAGGTTGTGACAAGCAGTTTCTTGACTTTGATGTTAAAGTATCTAGTGTTACGATATAGAAATGTCAGTTAGCAGCAATCTTGTTTCCAGAAAGGGATTGATCTATGGACACACCAAGATAAGTTACACTTTTTTGGCTCCCGAGTGGCGCAGTGGTCTAAGGCACTGCAGTCCATTGTTCAAATCCAGACTGCATCACATCTGGCCGTGATTGGGAGTCCCACAATTGGCCCAGTGTCGTCTGGGTTTGGCTGGGGTAGGCTGTCATTGTAAATAAGAAGTTGTTCTTAACTGACTTGCGTGTGACCTTTATTTAACTAGGCAAGTCAGTTAAGAACAAATTCTTATTTTACAATGATGGCCAAACAGGAACAGCAGGTTACCTGCTTTGTTCAGGGGCAGAACGACAGATTTTTACCTTGTCAGCTCAGGGATTCAATCCAGCCACCTTTCAGTTACTGGCCCAACACTCTAACCACTAGGCTACCTGCCACCCACATTCATTGCAAATTTCCCTGATCTTAAAAAACAACCTACTCATATAAAGGTTAAATTAAAAATGTTAAAAATTCTGCACAGTTTACCTTCATCTTGTTAGCCCTAAGCAATCTAAGTTATGTTCCAAACAAAATTGATTAAGTTATTCCCACATGTAGGGACAATTTGTGTTCAGTCAACCAATCTCTTACATAAGGCACTTCCTTACTCAAGGTCTCCTCTAAGCCTTATCCTTCCCTGATACCAGTATCGCTGAGTCATCAGCTTAATAAAGCAGGAGTTTGCACTTTACTGTATCTCGCATATCATTGACATATATAAGAAATAAGAGAGACCCTAAAATTGATCCCTGCAGTATTCTTTGGCCTCTGACAGAACATCACCAACATTACAAACTTGTAATAGACCTGATTACCAGCAATGACAAGACAGCCTACAGGGAGGAGGTGAGGGACCTTGCGGAGTGGTTCCAGGAAAATAACCTCTCCCTCAACAAAACGAAAGGGCTGATCGTGGACTTCAGGAAACAGCAGAGGGACCACGCCCCTATCCACATCGACGGGAGTGCAGTGGAAAAGGTGAAAAGCTTCAAGTTCCTCGGTGTACACATTACTGACCATCTGAAATGGTCTACCCACACAGACAGCGTGGTGAAGAAGGCGCAACAGTGCCACTTCAACCTCATGAGGCTGAAGAAATTAATCTTGGCCCCTAAGACCCTCACAAACTTTTACAGATGCACAATTGAGAGCATCTTGTCGGGCTGTATCACTGCCTGGTACGGCAACAGCTCCGCCCGCAACCACAGGGCTCTCCAGAGGTTGGTGCGGTCTGCCAACGTATCACCGGGGGCACACTGCCTGCCCTCCAGGACACTTACAGCACCCGATGTCACAGGAAGGCCAAAAAGATCATCAAGGACATCAATCAACCGAGCCAAGGCTGGCTCACCCCGCTACCATCCAGAAGGCGAGCTCAGCACAGGCGCTGGAACCGAGAGACTGAAAAACAGCTTCTATCTCAAGGCCATCAGACTGTTATATAGCCATTACTAGCTGGCTACCACCCGGTTACTCAACCCAGAGCCTTAGAGAATGCTGCCTATATACATAGACATGGAATCACCGGTCACTTTAATAATGTTACATACTGCTTTACTCATTTCATATGTATATACTGTATTCTATTCTACCGTTTTTTAGTCAATGCCACTCCGACATTGCACATCCTAATATTTATATATTTCTTAATTCCATTATTTTACTTTTAGATTTGTGTGTATTGATGTGAATTATTAGATACTGTTGCAGCTAGGAACAAAAGCATTTTGTTACATTTCTGTTGGTCAGGTGAGACCTAAACCAATACACTGCTACAGTACATCATTTAGACCCATGCATTTCCGTTTCATCAGGAGAATATCATTGTCCACAGTGTCAAAAGCTTTCTGCAAGTCTAACATGACCCTACTTGTATACTGTACTTCCCATTCTCACTTTCCTGCTTGATGTGGTTAAAAAGGTGGATAAGGCCAGTATCAGTGGAATGAGCTGAGGGAAACCAGATTGGAGTTTCTAAAAAAAGTTTGTGCTGTGGATAAATACAGGCCTTTAGTTTCCTACATCTGTTTGACTGATTTTCTTGTGGAGTGGATCCACCCTGGCTGTTTTGAGATCATTGGGGGAATTTACCACTACTAATAGAAAGGTTTACAATAGTATGCGTTATCGTTTTAGCAGTGACACAGGCACTATCCTTTATGAATCTTGCAGGAAGGTTAACCAACCAAGTTGCTTTGTTTGTGTTCATTAAGCATAGTAGATTGGAAACTTTGTTCTCTGTTACCATACACTGCTAAAACAAGTCATTTGTGATACCTTTGCTATGGTAAAAGTTTTCAATCAAAGTGCTTGACTTGGACATGAGCTCACCAGAGCTGAGTACCGGCACATTCAATTTTCTACTGCTTGAGTTCCTGTTCCTCTTATAGAATATTAGCTCAAACCTATTGTGGAGCTCCTGCACCTAAATATGAAAAGTACCAGCACCCAAAATGAGTACAGGCACCTATTTCAGTTCAAGTCAAGCACTGGATATGTCTGAAGTTCATACTATGAAAAGGAAGATTTCCATCCCATGCACCATCCATGTTTTGGTGCAGGTGTAACGGGAGTTTGGGATAATCTCCACATTAGAATTATACAATAGATCAGAAACGCTGACACAAGGCTTCTGGCTAGAGACATATTTCGTAGCTCTCCACCTGCGATCTCCTTCACACTACTTTTTCCACTTTACTTGTTTGCGGAGTTCACAACCTGCTACACTTCTGGGAAACGAGTTTTGGTTTATTTCATACCATCATTTACTAGTGTTGACAATTTTTTCATTGTATTTTGTAAGGAGCGCTCCATGTGATCAATGACCATGTGTCTGGTTTCTCTGTCCTCTTAATGTTGATGGAATGCGCGATCCTGAGCACAAATATGCTAACTGGATGTCTGATTTATTATTGTCTTAAATCCCCACCACTAATAAGGTGAGTAAGTCATTTTTTCTTCACCTCACTCAGTAAGTCAACGAAGTCCGTAAATTTTTTTTTAATGATATTACCTCACAGTATTTGAAACATCTCTCCAACACTCTCCCCCCACCAGTGGCAGCCTGCTCTCATAGACTAGATGTAACATAGTAAACGTAAACGACACACCCAAATTAGTATAATATGTTACGTTTTGTGTGGTTACAAAAAAGAGATGGTTATTTACGGCAAAAATGAAAGTAGTGTAGTTGGTTGGGATGGGTGAGTAGGCATATAACGCAAACGTCTAGGAACCCGAAGGTTGCGAGTTCGAATCTCATCACAGACAACTTTAGCTAATTAGCGACTTTTCAACTACTTACTACTTTGCATGTTAGCTAACCCTTCCTCTAACCCTGACCTTAACCCTTTTACCTAACCTTAAACCTTTAACCTAACTCCTAAACTTAAGCCTAACCTTAACCCTAACCCCTAACCTAGCAAACGCTAGTCACCTAGCTAGAAATTATAACATATTGTACTTTTTACAAATTTGTAACATATAATATAAATTGTAATTCGTAGCATATCATACGAAATGGGGGATGGACATCCACAAATGAATACATACCATACAAGCGTAACATATCATACTAAATGGAGTGTCTTGGATTTACGTACAGAATAATAAAATGCTCTGAGACCAGGTGGCAAGAACCACTCTCTGGGCCGCACCCAGCACTGTGTAGCTTGCTGTGGTCATGAGCAGGCCTTTGACATGGGCAGGAGCAGGCCTGCGAGCCTAGGGCGAGAGAATGCCATGTTCCTTATTTTATATTTTCCCATTCCCTTTAGCCAAGGTTAGAATTGTAAACTAATAGAAAACAGAACTGAATAATAAATTGGGAGCACTGCTCCAGATCACTTGACATCCACCACAACTGGTAGAGAGGAACAGAGAGGGAGAGAAACCCGACTTAACTCAAACTATACTGTACATTGTACAGCAGAGCGTGTCTGACTCCAAACCCCCACAACTAAATAAATAAGAGCATATCATGAGGGAACCGCTTACAAAGCAGCGTTGGTAGCTCTCCACGCAGAATGGTCCCCATATATAAATATCCAATGTTTTTTTCTCTCCCCTACCCCTACCCCTACCCCAATATCATTATAATGTATATAAATAATGCAACAGAGGGGTTTTGGTTAATATGATGGCTTAAGGCTTGGATTCTTTAACTGACAATTACTGTCACGAAATACTAGATTCGATTATTTGTTGCAAAGAATTACAGGGTGAAGTTAATTCTAGTTTACAGCGGAACCACGTACTTATCTATGGAAAATGAAGTGTTCTATGTCGTGCATGACGTAAATGGAATTCCCCTTATCTCTTGATTTACTCTCTGTGTTTTGATCGTACAGCCTGGTGTATCTGCGCATTTTTGTTTCCTGGTGTCACCATACACCGAGAGGTCGGGTTTAATGTGCTGGTTTTACAAGTATTCAGTAACTTAGAATGTCATATTTCTGTAAAACCGTTAGTCCTAATTCTAAAGCACCAACGATATTTAATAAATAATGAATATGCAACTTAACTTAACTGTCGGTTTACGGTATTACCGATAATAACCAATTGAAGTCGTGCATGTGACTGGCAAGAGATAGGAGTTGAGTTGACTTTATGAATGTCGCAGATACTCTAGCATTTACGTTGTTGTGTCTATTGTTTCGTTTTTGAAGACCATACAAGTTCAGACAGAAACTCAAATGTTGTTCAATTGACACTTTATCTCGTTTTATTTTACCAACGGCTACTGTCGGTCTGGCACATCGTTTTTTGATCTTACGGTATTTATGATTTTTGTACTGTATTATTTTAAGTTCGCAGAAGGCAGCATCAAATTATTCCAATAGCCTATTAGAAATCTACATTTTGAGCCACAGTGAAAGAGAGCGACTTCGGGAGAAGGAGGAATGCGTTTAGAGAATTGTTGAGTTTGTTCATAATATTATTTAAATGTAAAGTCTACATTTAACATTGTAAATTAAATAAAACTATTGTTAGCTGTGGACGAGATTGGGTTTAGAGAATGTTTGTCAATTCCTGTTATTATTCCTACTGAGAAGTCTCGCGAGGCAAACCTCTCTCGACCCATAGAGTTCGCCAGCTTGTAGTCCTAAAACCCGGAAATGAGTTACCTCTTTCGTTCAGCCATCCCTATGACAAAAGTGAACGGGGAAAGAATAGAGTTTTCGAATAAACGCCGAAATGAAGGTTAACACAGGCGTAGGAGATCTTATACGTTTTGTTCTATGAAATAATAGCAGTCAGCTAACATTACCTTTGAGTTATTAAGCCTTTATGTGCTTATTTTTATTACATAACTTCTTCAAAATTCACAAAAATGGACGTTAGCTGATGAAGATGATCTCCTAGAACAAAACGTATAAGATCTCCTAAGCCTGTGTTTACCACAGACCTTATTTTCAGCGTTTATCCAAAAACGCCATTCATTTTCCCCATAGGTTTTGTCCAACGAGCCATGGCGGAGTTAGTGCCTACAAAAAAACAACATGACTGTTTCTCTATATATATCTATGGCAGATCATTGCCTGACATGGGCATATTAAGTTATTCATATTTTTATGGAAATAGAATAAATTGACAGGCCATTTATTTCTGTGTGTCTCGTTCTCTCTTTCCATATCTCTCTCCCACCCTCTCAGTGAGTTCTGACACAACCCCCCATTCCCATGGCCTCTGCCCTGAGCCATCTCTCTCCAGTGTCTGGAAGAGAGAGAGAAGGATGGAGTGATGGAGGAGGAGGAGAGGACCAGGTGGAGGATGAGTTTGCGTGTTCTGGAGCGCTACGCGGAGCCCTACTGTCCTTCCACCCCTCCCTGGAGAGGATATTTGGGGTGTCCTTTATGATCGGGAGAGAGGAGGATGCTGTGTTGCCACATGATGGACAGATCTGGCTTAAACTAAAAGGAGGAAGGAAGGACGTTGTGGCTGCCAAAGTAAGAAATTACTCATATTATTATTATTCTGAATTCTTAGTTTTAATGTTATGGGCAATTTCATGGTAATAGAATTACGCTTTGACTCAGATTTTTCACTTTAAAATGTATGCTAAACAAGGACAATTGATTTGAAAGTTTAACAAACCATTACAACTCTATTCACAAGGTTTGGTAACAGAATTGCGGTCAAATCTCCCTCAGTTTTTTATGCGACCACATTTTCCCCCCCAAAATATTGTTATTGAACTACAGTAGGTGAAGTGGATTTACATCTGGTAATGGAACTACTGTAATGGAATTACGGTAATGGAATTACATTATGGATCCCTGATCTGTACTATACAGAAATGCATAATTATGGATATGAATATCATTCTCTTCATGGTGATGTATCCTGAATTGGTAAACAAAGGTAGAAATATGCAATATCCTTCTGTTGCATATATGGGTATTATTCTACACATCTGGCTATTATTGTAATGAGCTCCGCCCCCAAACAATACCACATTTGGTTGGTCCGGACCAGACCAAATCTGAAACAATCATAGACGTCTATGTTTCACAACTTTGGACAGCACAGTACAGCACAGTAGAGTACAGTAAAGCACAGTAAAGTAGATATGTTCAGTACAGTATATTATACTGTGCTCTACTTTAGTGTGCCCTACTGTACGGAACTCTACTTTACAGTACTTTACTCTACTATACTTGTCTTTACTGTACTGTTCTCTACTGAGATCTACTGTACTGTGCTGTCCAAACTTGTGCAACGTAGTCGTCTATGAGTGGTTCAGATTTGTTCCGGCCAGGACCAAATTTCAACTACTTTTTAACGTACATTGACATCCAGTGTTGGTCGGTGCTCAGTGGGTGAGGATGTTTGTTACAGTAAATCGAAATAGGGTAGGTGGTAGGTGTCAGTAAGAGCCGGTAGAGGTGACATTAACTGGAGAGAGTGAGAGGGAGAGATTGTCAAGACAGTCACAGTCTTGCTTTGACCACCAAACGACAGAAAGAGAACAAAACTGTTATGAGCTAAACATAACAGTATGCCAGTGGAAGGGAGGACAGTAGCAAGTGACCCAACTGTGGTTTTTGACTACTATTGTAGCCAATTCAATTGCAGTAATTCTGTTACTGATTTTTTTGTAAGTCCTAACATAATTATGAGTTTTATTCACTTAATAATTCATAAACAAACTTCTTGTCAGTAAAAACACTAACTAATTTGTAGGTCAACCTTTATTTGTTACTTCTGTGAAATTTTCCTCCATCCACATGAGGGAGAGAAATTTGAAAATATCTTCAAGATATGTGGGTATTTGGTAACGGAATTACAAGGCACAAGGAAATGTTTCCTAAACTTACAGAAGGCAAATCATTTCTCCAAAACCAAATGTAAGTGTAGGTATTAGTTGGCAGGGGTCATTACTTCAGCAAGATTTGTGACCTGTTGCCACAAGAAAAGGGCAACCAGTGAAGAACAAGCACCATTGTAAATAAAACCCATAAGTAGTTCATTTATTTTCCCTTTTGTACTTTAACTATTTGAACATAATATGACATTTGTAATGTCTTTATTCTTTTGGAACTTTTGTGAGTGTAATGTTTACTGTAAAAAGAAATGTATAGTTTATTTCACTTGCTTTGGCAATGAAAACATGTTTCCCATGCCAATAAAGCCCCTTAAATTGTATTGAAAATGAGAGCGAGAGAGATGGGTTGGGATAATGGTGGGGGGCAGATTGAGAGAGAGAGTGAGAGACACACACACAGAGAGAGAGAGAAAGACAGAGTGAGAGACAGAGAGAGACAGAGAGAGATGTTAAATACAGATGATAGGTACTTGGGTCCTATATAATGTTACAACATAGGGTTTGGAGTTTTCCCCAGTCAGATGACGTGATCAGAAAAACCCCAGGGCCCTTATGACACATATAGTGAAATTACCACCTAGTGTTAATGCAAAAGACTAAAAGGTTAATCTCAACTGTAAAACATGTTAACATACAGTGAGGGGGAAAAGTACTTGATCCCCTGCTGATTTTGTACATTTGCCCACTGACAAAGAAATGATCAGTATATCATTTTAATGGTAGGTTTATTTGAACAGTGAGAGACAGAATAACAACAAAAAAATCCAGAAAAACGCATGTCAAAAATGTTATAAATTGATTTGCATTTTAATGAGGGAAATAAGTATTTGACCCCTCTGCAAAACATGACTTAGTACTTGGTGGCAAAACCCTTGTTGGCAATCACAGAGGTCAGACGTTTCTTGTAGTTGGCCACCAGGTTTGCACAGATCTCAGGAGGGATTTTGTCCCACTCTTCTTTGCAGATCTTCTCCAAGTCATTAAGGTTTCGAGGCTGACGTTTGGCAACTCGAACCTTCAGCTCCCTCCACAGATTTTCTATGGGATTAAGGTCTGGAGACTGGCTAGGCCACTCCAGGACCTTAATCTGCTTCTTCTTGAGCCACTCCTTTGTTGCCTTGAAAGTGTTGTGGTCAGATGAGACCAAAATGGAGCTCTTTGGCATCAACTCAACTCGCCGTGTTTGGAGGAGGAGGAATGCTGCCTATGACCCCAAGAACGCCATCCCACCGTCAAACATGGAGGTGGAAACATTATGCTTTGGGGGTGTTTTTCTGCTAGGGGGACAGGACAACTTCACAGCATCAAAGGGACGATGGACGGGGCCATGTACCGTCAAATCTTGGGTGAGAACCTCCTTCCCTCAGCCAGGGCATTGAAAATGGGTCATGGATGGGTATTCCAGCATGACAATGACCCAAAACACATGGGTTGTTGCCTTGTGTTTTGGGTCATTGTCATGCTGGAATACCCATCCATGACCCATTTTCAATGCCCTGGCTGAGGGAAGGAGGTTCTCACCCAAGATTTGACGGTACATGGCCCCGTCCATCGTCCCTTTGATGCTGTGAAGTTGTCCTGTCCCCCTAGCAGAAAAACACCCCCAAAGCATAATGTTTCCACCTCCATGTTTGACGGTGGGATGGCGTTCTTGGGGTCATAGGCAGCATTCCTCCTCCTCCAAACACGGCGAGTTGAGTTGATGCCAAAGAGCTCCATTTTGGTCTCATCTGACCACAACACTTTCACCCAGTTGTCCTCTGAATCATTCAGATGTTCTTTGGCAAACTTCAGACGGGCATGTATATGTGCTTTCTTGAGTAGGGGGACCTTGCGAGCGCTGCAGGATTTCAGTCCTTCACGGCATAGTGTGTTACCAATTGTTTTCTTGGTGACTATGGTCCCAGCTGCCTTGAGATCATTGACAAGATCCTCCCGTGTAATTCTGGGCGGATTCCTCACCGTTCTCATGATCATTGCAACTCCACGAGGTGAGATCTTGAATGGAGCCCCAGGCCGAGGGAGATTGACAGTTCTTTTGTGTTTCTTCCATTTGCGAATAATCGCACCAACTGTTGTCACCTTCTCACCAAGCTGCTTGGCGATGGTCTTGTAGCCCATTCCAGCCTTGTGTAGGTCTACAATCTTGTCCCTGACATCCTTGGAGAGCTCTTTGGTCTTGGCCATGGTGGAGAGTTTGGAATCTGATTGATTGATTGCTTCTGTGGACAGGTGTCTTTTATACAGGTAACAAGCTGAGATTAGGAGCACTCCCTTTAAGAGTGTGCACCTAATCTCAGCTCGTTACCTGTATAAAAGACACCTGGGAGCCAGAAATCTTTCTGATTGAGAGGGGGGTCAAATACTTATTTCCCTCATTAAAATGCAAATCAATTAATACAATTTTTGACATGCGGTTTTCTGGATTTTTTGTTGTTGTTATTCTGTCTCTCACTGTTCAAATAAACCTACCATTAAAATTATGGACTGATCATTTCTTTGTCAGTGGGCAAACGTACAAAATCAGCAGGGGATCAAATACTTTTTTCCCTCACTGTATGTGTGACTTTCATGTTGAGGCCCTCTTTGCGAGAGTGGGGGCCATGGGGTAGGCAGGAGGGCCATAGGTCTGATCTGAAGGGGCGTATATGGGATGTGGGCATGGGGGGGGGGGGGTCTGGACACCAGAGTTTAGAGACTGTGTTTGGGGAAAAGTAGATTTTGTTGTATATATTTCCTGTTTGAGTCCATAAGAAGTACAATCTGTGGCTTATGTATGTCTTCATTGGGTGTAGGGGGGTTTTCAGTAGGGCTATCGGGGGGGCTGATGGTGGGGTGCTCAGAGGGGGTGGGATCCCCTGGGGTTGGGGTTCTTCATTTATCTGTCCTGCTGTGATGTCGAGGCTATGGTCAGGATCTGAGGTGGGCTGTTCTGCTTGCTTCTCTTCAGGGGAGGCCAGCTCTCTAATGGGTTGTTCTCTCTCACACGTCATCTTTCTCACCTTCTCCTCCAACACTCTTACCTTCTCCTCTAGTGCTCTGTTCTTCTCCTGCCACTGGGCCTTCTTCTTCCACTCCTGTTTTTCTCCTGTTGAAGTTGTCACACCACAATCCAGAGTTCTGACATGTCTCTCTCCCCCTCCAGCTCACCAGGTCTGGTTGGGGGGGTGTTGTTGTGCTGTATTGTTGTCTGGGTCTGTGCTGACTGGAGTGTGTTCACCTGATGTTCCCAGCTCCACCTGCCTTACCTCCAGCTGGGTGAATTTATCCTTCATTTTAGTGAGGGTGTAGTGCTCTGTACTGGGAGGTTGACTTTCTGCTTGGGTTGCTCGTCTATGGGCTTGTATAATGAAGAGGTCTGACTCGCTCGGGGTGGAGGAGTCTTTCTCAAGGGTGAGCTTCTCCTGCTGCGCTCCCTCTTTGATCCAGCTGAACTGTTTGGGGTTGCCCTGTACCAATACTGTTCCAGACTTAACACTGGCTGACTAAGAATCCTTGTTGTCTAGTGTCCTGAGTTTCCACCCATCGCTAACACCTCCCCCCCCTCTTGACAGAGGGGTAGTGTGTTAATATAGCACTGCGCCATGCCAGCGGATGGTCTGTGTGGAAGTTGCTTACGCTCCCTCTCTCCTCCAGTTGTTTGTTAAGGGAGTTGTGAACCAGGAGGCCCCGCAGGAGGTTCCGTATCCAGGGGTCCTTCACTGTGTGTTCTGTGGAGCACGGGGGCTGTTCATGGACTGCCTGATCAGAAACACCTCGGCTCGCATAGTGGTAAGCATACACATGCTCGCTCCCAGGCGCAAACACAAATGCAGGCATACAGACAAGTGTATGCTCACACACACACACACACACACACACACACACACACACACACACACACACACACACACACACACACACACACACACACACACACACACACACACACCACACACACAAATGGATAGATGGATAATGAAAGAAGGAAATGCACATTAGAGGAGAGGAAGGAGGTTGTGGGTTTGAGTCTCTTTAGTCCTTGAGAGATAAGACTAAAGTTGATCTTCTCCCTTTTTTCAAATGTTCCTTCCTCCAGGTGGTTTCCCCAGGCTTCCTGCTCATCTCAGGTCTGGCAGAACCAGTGGTCAGGGCCTACTCCCTGATCACAGACCTTGTGGAGCGCTCCGAGGGCACCCAGGGACGACTCAGCGAGCCTAGGGACAGGGCAGCAGGCGAGACCCTGGATTCCCGTCGGGCCTTCAAGTCCCTGGTGGAGAGATGGGATGACAGGCACACTCTGGACCTGCTAGTGCTACCGGGAGCAGTGAAGGAGACTTTACTGGATCTGGTGAGGGAATCTGGGCTGGGATCTAACCCTGGTCCCGGGGGCTTGAACCCGGGTCATGGGGGTTCAAACCCAGGTCATGGGGGTTTAAATCCCGGTCCAGGGCTGGGCTCAAACCCCATTCCAGGGCTGGGCTTGAACCTTGGTCTTGGGGGGTCTAGAGACAGAGTGGGTCTAATGGACACTGATACACAGAGACTATGGGACAGCCAATTCGAATTAGAGGCACTAACACTTATGGATACCAGAATAGGGACCAGAGCTGGAGAGGCAAGGGACATACAGGAAGTACAGGGGATTTCAATTACCAAATCAACGACCAAACCTTCCGAACATTCCTACCACAACCAAGACCCTGGTCTACGGAATATTGGACTGTTTTCTCAACAGACGGTCACTACCACACCTGTAAAAGGTAGAGAGGGAAGCAGATATGGGACACAAGGAGGGATTGGGAACGAAGCATCCCCCCGAGATCCCATCTTCCACTCTTTCCCCCAAAACGAAGACATTCGCGGTCGAGCCGAGGGGTCGGAGGGGGCAAAAGGGGTACAAGGGCATTCCCCACAGGAGGTAAAGGAGGAAGGACCCCGGGAAGAGGAGGAGGAGATAGAGGAGGGAGAAGGGAATATGATGTTGTCAGTAGGGACCAAGGAGGAGTTTGGCCTGCTTCTGAAGTTCTTCACAGCTATGGGCTATGCGGAAGACGTGGTACTGAGGGTCCTAGCTCAGACCAGACCCAGAGAAGCTTCCCAGATCCTGGACCTGGTGCAACAAGAGCAGGACCGGACCAGACTGGCCATGAACAGCCTTGTGGAGCTAGAGCATAGAGAGGGGGAGGAGAGTGGAGGTGAAGAAGTGAGAGGAAAGAGAAGCAGTATAGATAAAAGAGTGGAGATGGAGGGAGCCGTGGGAGAAGGGGTGAGGGCTAGAGAAGAGCAAAGAGCGGAGAAGGGAAGAGGGGGGGGTGGAGGATTGTCTGATGATTTGTCCAAGGATTCAACAGAGGTAGACAGGGGGAGAGGTGAGGGGGGCAGGGAGAGCGATGAAGGAGACAGTAAGGGAGGAGAGGTGGGGAACGAGGAGGATTTTGTACTGGGGGTGCTGAAGAGAGCTGCGGCCAACTGTGGGTACACAGAGGAGAAGGTAACAGAAGTATACAGTATGTTACCTGAACTGTCCATACGTCAGCTACTCCTGGAGCTACAGAGAGAGGGCACCAGAGAGACAGAAGCCAAATCCCAGGACAGGGTACATGACGAACCAAGAGAGTTGGATGAGGTTGTCTCAGAGGTTCGGAAAATGAAGGGCAGAAAAGAGGAAACTGAGAAGGAGAGAGGTAAAGAGAGGAAGGCACCGGCACAACCATTCACAACTACTGAAAACCGAGAAGTAGAAAGGAAGAGTGCCAAAGGAATGAGTGAAAGGAAAACGGATGAGTTAGGAGGAGTGAAAGTGCCAAACCGAACCATTGATGGCCCAGTTAGGGTTGAACCGGATCTGGTTCAGTGGAATGCTGTGATGAACCAGATTCCGTTCCCGACACATGGTCTCCAGAAGAACCCCACACAGACACGACCGCAACCCGCCCAGACACACACCCCCCGTCGAGCCAGCCCCCCTTTAGTCAGAGGGCCTCCCCAGCCCACCTACCCCATCACACTACCTCCACAACCCACCAAACTTCCCTTATTTCCCCATCAACTCATTTACCCTCTCACGCAGCCACCCCAGACCACCTTAGACTCCACCCTCACTGTGAATAACTCCTCAGCAACCAGAGTGAAGGAGAAACGGGGTTTCCTTACACTAGCAGCAGAGGTTCCAGCAAGAAAGGGTCTCCCTACCCCGGCTGTTGAAATATGGGGTCTCCCGCCCATGGCAGCAGGGTCTTTAGTGACCGGGCAGCAGCGCTTCCTGGAAGGACTACAGACGCCCTTTGACCTCAAGCTGACTGACCAACCAGGAGATCCAGGACTCAGGATGGTGGTCATCGATGGGAGCAATGTTGCCATGAGGTGAGAATGAGAGAAGTGAGAGGACGAAAAGATTAAAAATAAGATGGAAAATGTAGAAGAGCAGGCAAAATGTTGAGATTATTCATTCATTCATTAAGTTATTTAGTAAACACTTTCACTGAAAGCAGTGTAGAAACAACAAAGTGACATACCAGTGTGGCCCCTGCTTTACATAAAAACACAGCTGTTTTAGTTGTAATGCTATGCTCCAACTAACAGCTATTGTTTTCATAATTCAAATAACAAGTATACTACACAGCAGTATTTAATGTTTTTATCTCACTCCTCTGTAGTCACGGTCTGGGTCATTTATTTTCGTGTCGAGGAATCGCCCTGGCCGTGCAACACTTCTGGAACCGCGGCCATCGCGGAATCAGCACCTTGCTCCCCCAGTGGAGGCAGAAGAGAGACCCCCGGGTCAAAGGTAACACTTCCTGTCCGTCTGGAAGGCCAGAATTTACATCCATCCAGTTCTTTCATTTCACCAGTTTTGTCAAGTCACTTCAGGAAGTGAAGTTTTTTGTATGGATTTGGTATTAATGTATTTGTCCATTAATTAATTCCCTTCCTGAATTGACCCCAAGCCTGTATAGTATTATCCCTACGGAATTGATTAATTGTGGCAAATGTGTGTGACTCTGTATACTGTGTTGTAAATTAGCGGTTTTTGGTCTGTGTTGTTTTCAGAGCAGCACTACCTTACTGAGCTCCAGAACCTGGGTCTGCTCTCCTACACCCCCTCCAGAGAGGTCCAGGGGAAGAGGATAAACTCATACGATGACAGGTTGGACCCTCGCTTCTGTCATACTATAGATCTGCTTTTAAACTATATACATTGCTTATAAACAGCTTACAATCTTTATATTAATAACTGCTTCTAAACTGCTTATTAACGGCTTCTAAACTTTACATTAATATATTTTATAAACTCCCTTTAAACTGATTATGAACAGCTTTGTTACAGTTTAAGTTATATATGTTCATTATAAGGCTTGTTCGTGCTTAGTATGGAATATTCTCTAAATGGATGAATTGACGTCCCCATTGCACTCCTCCCTCGTCCTCCATCCCTCTTCTCTGCAGGGTCATGCTGCAGCTGGCCGAGAGGACAGATGGAGTGATCGTGACAAATGACAACCTTAGAGACCTGCTGGATGAGTCCCCTGTATGGATGGACATCATCAAGAAAAGGTAGAGAAAGAAAGAAAGAAAGGAATGGAGGAGAGGAAACAGTTGAGATGCAATTGGCATGACATATTTTTATCAATAAGTTGACTGTATATTAGCAATTGTCCAATGAAATAGATTTTGGATATATGTGTGCATTGCACAGGACAGCAACAATATCATTTTCATTCTGCCTTAGTGGATTTGACAACTAAAGTCATCCTTTTGTATGAACCAACACCCCTTTAATTTGAAAGTGTTATATTGGACTCATATCTCAATAACATCAGACCCTATTTACATTCTTGTTTTAAAAATGCTGTCTGTATGCACATTTGTATTCACATATCAAGAAACGCATCTTCATGCCAGGTCTAAATGCAGATTTTCTCAGTGTAAATGCAATTAGGCCAGCCTGACCACATTCAGTGGGTAACATCATCAGTGCTCCATCTAAAATAAAGCATTATTCAAGTGTTCCACCTATTGAATGTAAAAAGAGCAAGGGCAGAGCGGACTACTGCACACAAATTTAAAATGTGGTGTCGGCATTTAACCACCTGTTTTACTAAAATGTATCAACGGCGGATCATTATTTAGGACAGGTGCATATCATTTTTGTTTGGAGTTTTCAATTTCGTCTTCATCACTATCGCACTATAACCGTCTCTCTCTCCCCTTCAGACTTTCCCCATCAAGTTTCATATATTGTGTCTTTGCATTATCCGGTAAGCTATAGGCTAATTTATTTCTGATATTTTGCTTTAGGTAGGTCTTTTTGAAACAGCAGGCGTAGGCCTACAAATAGACTAGGCCTAGTCAGTGGCGATTTTAGCATGTATATCTTGGTGGGGCAAACTCTACACTACACTAAACAATACATTAATTGCACTATAAAACGGTGACAAACGGTGTCCACAAACTGTTTGGGCCTACATAAATCTGTCCCAACAGCAGAGCTTTCTTTTCAGCACCATGGAGTGAATCCTTACCACCGCTACACCTGGCTATCAGCGGAGCCTTGTCTGGCAGCGAAACAGTTCATTCAGTCTTATGTACTGCCTTTTTAAAAAACATAGCTGATATGGCTGACTTGCTTAAACAAAATGTGGTTTCTACTGACAATTCAGATGTACAAACTATGGCATAAGGGAACGATGAGCGGATAAGAGGCAATCCGTAATTTCGATTAAGACATTAATGAGCGAGCTAAGACGGACGTAGTGAATATAACTATTTGTTCTCAAATGTACAGCGATATAATTCAGAACATGGACCGCTCTTACAGTATTCTCCCTGTACACCAAGTCAGAACCATGGGATAAATAAAGGGGCATATAAGCAGACAATGAAAGCTCTTACAATATTCGATGATGACATTTATCCAAAACAGGCTATAGGCTACATGTACACCACCAAGTCAAAACAGTAGGCTATGTTATGAGGGGGAAAGGTTCCAAATTATTAGGGCTACTAACAGCTTACTACAAAATATACACTTAGTATTACTTTCTTAGCTACAGTATACATATCTCGCTGGCATATTACATAATTTATGCAGTAGCATACAAGATATTTTTGGACATTGTTTTGCTGTGGTCACTTGAACAGGAAGGTGGCGCGGCAGTCCTTCTTGTGGGCAAATTTTGTCATAAAACGTCTTCAGTCTGGCATTCTCTGGATTTATGGTGCTTTCAAGACAACTGGGAACTCTGAAAAAACAAGGTCGAATCATGACATAAGTGATCTTCAGGTTGGAGCTCTAGAAAGAGGCCAGAGTTCCCCACTCAAAGCGTATAGTCCGAGTTCCCAGTTGTCTTGAACTCACTGAAGTCTAAGATTTCCCAGTTCCAATTTTCCAGTTGTTTTGAATGCAGCAGAAGTCATGCTGGATTGACAGCATGACCAATATATTCAACCTTTTCTGGCCCATGGTGTTGCATGTGAATGTTTATCCTTTTAAGCTTGTAAAAGAGACCCTTAAACCCAGACATGGACCAAACACCCTCTCCACTGAATAGCAGGCTAGTGATTGCTTTGCAACGCTGGCAGTTAGCCACTGATTCCTTCCAAACCACTCATTGTTGAATTTGCGATTTCCAACTGTGTAATGCTTATGTCCAATGGCCGATGAGCATCGATACGTTTTATCTATAATTTCTCTTCAAATGACAAGGATTGAAAAGGATTTGCCAGTAGATTGCTTGCTAGCTAAGATTCTGAAAGTATGATGTTGACATGATCAGTCCAATCAAAGCTACGGTAGATAATGTGATTTGATGTCATTTATTGTCAATTTATGTTGTAATAACTGCATTGTTTGCTCTATAACCTGTTCCAACGATCACATTCTCACTCATCACAATATGCAATAAAACCTGTGCCGAATATATGCCCACAGTTTAGTCCGGAATAGGTAAATAGTTATTGCAATATTGCAGTGAAGATGTCAGCAAATATTGGCATGTTCATTCCGAAATAGCCTAAGATGACGCTCAAAGGGAACGATGGAAAACAGTTAACGTGAAAAAGTTGAATAGCACTCCATTGACATAATAACCTATTGTAGCTGTCACGGATTTCCCCGGTTCTGCTGCTCATTCCGTCCACCAACTCCGGAGGTCTACGTCCCCGGCCTCTAGGTGTCACTGAACTGTCATTACACACACTTGTTTCCAATTCCCTTGATTAGTAATTATCGGTTATTGTTCCCATGTTCTTTGGTCTTGAGAGTACCTGTGCTTTGTTGTTTCGGCTTTCATGCTGCGTGTATGGTGTACTCGTTATTACGGGTCTCGTCCCGTGTATTGTTGTGCACTTGTTATTACGGGTCTCGTCCCGTGTATTTATTAGAGGTTTAACCTCACTCTTTTGTTTGGGTTACATCCCTGTGTTTTTGTATATGTGTATGTTTTGGGCTTCGTCCCCGTGCCTTTTCATGGCATGTTGTATTTTTGGGTGGAATATTAAAACTCCCTATTACGTATTCCTGCGCCTTTTTCCAAACATGTATACAACGTGACAGAATAACCGACCCTAAATGGAAACAGCGGGAATGGCACGTCCGACGCAACTTCGGCAGCTGGCCAACGAAAGGCCTATAACTGCCAAAGTTGTTGGGCAGGGCCAGTTGCAGCTGCCAAAATTGCGTCGTTGTCGGACTGGCCAGTTACAGCTGCCGAAGTTGCGTCAGACTGGCCAGTTACAGCTGCCGAAGTTGCGTCAGACTGGCCAGTTGCAGCTGCCGAAGCCGCGGCGTGGGACGGGTCAGCTACAGCGGACAGGCCAGTTGCGGCGGCAGCTGTAACTGGCCAGTTACAGCGGGGCTGGACGGGTCAGTTGCAGCTGCCCGAAGTTGCGGTGGTGGACAGCCCAGTTTTAAATTTTGTTTTATTTAACCTTTATTTAACTAGGCAAGTCAGTTAAGAACATTCTTATTTTCAATGACGGCCTACTGGGGAACAGTGGATTAACTGCCTTGTTCAGGGGCAGAACGACAGATTTTTACTTTGTCAGCTCTGGGATTCGATCTTGCAACCTTTCGGTTACGCTCTAACCACTAGGCTACCCTGCCGCCCCAGTTGCAGCTACCCGAAGTTGCGGCGGCAGACGAGCCAGTTGCAGCTACCCGAAGTTGCGGCGGCAGACGGGCCAGTTGCAGCTGCCCGAAGTTGCGGCGGCAGACGAGCCAGTTGCAGCTACCCGAAGTTGCGGCGGCAGACGGGCCAGTTGTGGCTGCCGAAGTTGCGGCGGTGTCGAATGGGCCATTCCCGCTGTCTCCATTTAGGGTTGGTTATTCTGTCACGTTGTATGAATAAAAGCAATTTTTCTCACTTCCACGCTATGAGCTTTTTATTAAACTTTTATAAGCCATAAAATGTGTTCTACTCGCGCTACAACCAGCACTGCAGAAGTATGAATGAGTAGGAAAGTGTATCTATAGGCTTGTGTTTTTATTATTAGCGGCTTGGGTCTTTTAATATCGAGAAATATTTAACTTTCTCTGTTCATAGGAGTAACAACATTAATTTGTGCATTAGGCAGAAATAATTCGGTGCGACCTGAGTTTCGGTATTATCTGGAAGACTGTGCCGCTTTTTGGTCAGTGTTAGTGGAGGAAAAGGAGAGCTGAGGGATGTTGAGAGGCATACCCTTTGTCTGCTGCTCTCTCCCTCCACTGAGACTGACCAACAGATGCTGGCCCAGTATAATAAAAAGAGAATGATTTAAATTTTTGCTCCCTCAGCTGTGCTTCACAAGTATTACAACAACTGATCTATTACCGGTGTGATCATATGGCCTACCTAAAATATTTTTATGTTTTGGGCTCGTAGCCCACTGCACAAACCTCATTGCTACAGTACTGTTTTTAATTGGTTAATGTTGCGTAGGCTTACGTTTTTTAATTCATGTAAAAAAATTAATCTGAGCGGTAGATCTCAGCTTCCATTTTCACTCATTAAAGGTTGGTGACCACTTATGTAGGCCTATAGGCTATACACTGTATATAATTTAATTGTGACCACAAATGATCTGCATAAATGGGAGGGAAAAGTTAGATCCGAACACAATGTGGCCGGAGTGCACGCATTTTATGAACAAGGTTTAATTGCAAGTAAATGCGAGGCCCATGTTCTGCATGTCATCCTAATCACAGCTGTTCGGATAGGAATAATACAAGCTGTAAATTAGGTCTCAGTGTCATACTGATTTTGTATTACCCAGACTCCTCCAGTACACGTTTGTAGGTGATCACTTCATGGTGCCTGATGACCCGCTTGGCCGAGAAGGACCCCATCTAGATGACTTCCTACGCTCACTGCACAGGTAACACATACACATTTCCTCTTACTCTTTGACTAGATTTCTCCCACATAAATATGTACACATTGCTCATACTCTTTCTCTCCCTACTTCCCTTTCTTTCTATCTCTCTCTTTCTCTCTCTCTCAGGACTCCTGTCCCAGGCAGTCACTCATTTGCAGGCATTGCCTCCACCCCCATCCCCCAAGCCCCCAGGGCCCAGACAGAGGTCCTGAAGTTCAGGGACAGAACACCAGGTGTCGGTGTGGAGCCAGAGTCCAGCCAGGCCCAGAGCAGAGGGAAAAGGAAGGGGCAGGCTAAGGCTGGACACAGTAGCCCTGGAATGGACCTTGTTCCGGGGATGGGCCTTGGCCTGGATATGGAGAGGAGTGCAGCAGAGACCTCCAGACTTAGGGAGAGATTATCCCAGGTGTTCCCAGGACAAGACAGCATTGTTACTCTGGTGCTGCAGTGTAACCCTACTGTGACTGACATCAATTCACTGTCACACTTTATGCTGCAGCAACAGATGGAGAGTGAGCAGGGGGGTGAAGACTGAATGATGGGGGAGGGCGTGTGTGTGTGTTTGAGGTGGTATTCCAGAAAAATAAGACTAATATTCGAAGACCAATAACTTTCGCTTTCTATTCAGTCTAGTCCATAGTGTGTGTATATTGATGTATTAATGTATATTATTTAAGTGTTTGAATGATAGGTTTAGTTAAAAAACAGACAGATATTCAAATTATGTTTCTTAATAGATTTTTATGTTGGAAACAGGACTTAAATACTGCAAAACTATTTTTAAAACATATTTCGTACCCTTACATTTTTATTTTATTTATTGTAACACTTCTGGCCACTGTTGGATTTTGTGTTAGGGATGAGCTGTGTTGCTGAATTCAGTGTACAATGTTATCTATTAAATATGACATAACAGCATGAAATTATTAAGTTGATGATGCTCAACTTCTAATTAATAATTTCAAACTCAGAAGTGCCGTACTTCAATAGTATAACTTTGTTAATGTTACTCTTTAAACTACAGTTCATGTAATAAGACAATTATTTGTTTATTTTATACTGTATATTCATACTTTAAATGCAGTTTGAAATAGGAATAATATTATTGTAAGAAGAGTTAGAAAATGCATATAAACCACAATAAGAATTAACAAATTGAACAATCATTAATTGGTAATATTGAAAAAATATCATAATCAATCAAATCTCATTAATCAATCAATGAATTAACCAATTACACATGTTCTCCTTGTGGGGACTGTTACATTGACCCACAGAATGTAAATTCAAACACACGTTTGTCATGTTAAGATAGTTGTTTACACTTAGAAATAACAAGAAAAGTAAATACATTGAATCAATGACATGGAAGGTGTCCTGCAGGGGTTGATTCTGGGTCCTGTACTTTTTACTGTTTACATTAACATATGTATGTGTTACCTGTGCAGTGAGCGTAGGAAGTCATCGAGATGGGGTCCTTCTCGGCCCAGCGGGTCATCAGGCACCATGAAGTGATCACCCACAAACGTGTACTGGAGGAGTCTGTAAAAAATTGTAACCTGCACTTGTATGCCTAAAGTACTGTTTATGCTATTGCCCCCACGGGTGACCAAGCTCTGTCTGAACTAGTCTACCTTCATTGTATTACAGAAAAACTTTATTGACCTGAAATTAGTATTGAATGCAGGTAAAAGTATATGTAGTTCTCTAGAGCGCATAAAAATAACTCTGTGTTAAGCATATGTACTTTGGATGGTGTCAATATTGATCGTGTCCCTGCTTACAAATATCTGTATAGATGAAAAACTGTCTTTTAAAAAGCATATTCATGAGTTAGTTAAGAAGCTGAGAATAAAAATGGGCTTCTTCTATTGATATAGGTCCCGTCTCTCGATAAATAGTAAAAAGCAGATTATTCAGTCAACATTCCTATAGGTCCTAGACTACGGCGACATCATCTATATGAAAGCAGCTGGTACTTCATTAAAGCCATTAGATGCAGTTTATCATAGCTCATTGCGCTTTGTTACGTGCGACAATTTTAATACTCATCACTGCATTCTCTACCGGAAAGTTGGTTGGCCCTTTTTGATGTCACGTAGATTGATACATTGCTATGTTTTCATTTATAAAGCACTTTTACAAAAAGTCCCACTTTACCTAACGTCATTACTAAACTTTAGACATACGAGTTGCCACGCCTGGTCTTAGGGATGGTTAACTCTGGAAATTCCTTTGGTCTCTACTGAGTTAGGTAAATCAGCTTTTAGTTTTCATGCACCTTATTTGTGGAACGATCTTCAAAATGTTCTTAAATTTGATGTTTTGGTGCCTCTATGGCAATTCAGAAAGCTGATTTTAGGACCTTATTACTGATGAATGTGTTATTTTCTTATGACCGTGTATTTTCTTTCTTTCTGCTTGCGTTTTGTATTTATATTCATGTGTATTTTCTGTAATTTATGTAATTCAGGGCTCATCTGTAAGAGACCTTGGACCCCCAGATAAAATAAAGGTTAACTAAATGGTGAAACATTGACATTTCTTGGAATTATTGTTTGAACAATTCATAACCAACAAAATCAAAATGCAGTTTGACATAATGTAGCAGTAGTAATAATATTTAACTATTGTTGGCTAGAGATTGTAAAGAAAATGATTTTTTTTAATAATAGTTGGGGCAAACTAAGTGGACCTGACTGATGTGCAAGCCAATATTTCATTTTCAAATTGTTTTAAATTAGGTTAGGGTTAAGGGGTTGGTTATGGTTATGATAAGGCCAGTTTTAGGTTTTGGCTAATTGAAATGTTTGTCAGAAATAGCCTCCTGTAACAATATTTACAGTTGCAACTTCATACTCAGTTCACTTTTTCCTCCTTTCTTCTTGCTCTATTCTTCCTTGTGGAAGATCTTTCCATCGGGCTGCTCCTTCCGTCTCAGTTTGACATCAGACATCCACTTCTCCCTCAGCTCCTTTATCTGAGGAATAAAACAGCATTTTGTGTACTGACTACCGACTATACAGCCAGCACTGGCTAACACTTCACTGTTCACCCCCTTATGTATGCATTCATAAAGCTACATAACACATTATAGCATCAGCGATGGGCAGTCATAAACATGACCAAGGGCATAAGATGCTTTAAAGGGTACTTTTAATGGTTGCTGCGGAAGACAGGCAAATCTGTAGTAAATGATAGCTGAGAGGAAGAGCAGGTGAGACACCTGCTGTAAGATGGCCTCCTGAACGGAAGGATCAGTCAGGTCCATGTTCTAGCCTCACTCTTCACTGGGACTAACAGATACCGATACAGTCATCTGACATACTGTTGGGTCCGAAATTATTGACACCCTTGATAAAGATGAGCAACAATGACTGTATAAAATAAATTATTAAAATATAGAGCTATATTGTATGCAAAAATATATATTGTATGGAAATAATATTTTATACAAATACAGTTGCTCAGAGAAAGATATTTGTTAAACAAGTAATCTTTTTTTCCCCTCAAAAAGGTAGGGGTCAAAATTATTGACACCCCTGTTTTCAATACCTTTCAATACCTTACCTTGTGAGGATAACGACAGACTTTTTCAAAAATATTTTATGAGTTGGAGAACACATTAGGAGGGATCTTAAACCATTCCTTCATACAGAATCCTTCCAGATCCTTGATAACCATCAGACTGCCCTCTTCAATCAAAACCACAGGTTTTCAATGGGTTTCAAATATCCTGGTATGGGTAAAATGTGTTATGCAATTGACCTTACCAAGGGCCCCAAGACCAGGGGAAGCAAAATAGCCCCATAACATAAAAAAATCCACCACCATATTTTACAGATCTGGGGAAGTGTACCAAAACATTTCTGCAGCATTGAAGGTCCCCAAGAACACAGTGGCCTCCATCATTATTGGAAGCAGTTTGGAACCACCAAGACTCTTCCTAGAGCTGGCCGCACAGCCAAACGGAGCAATTGGGGGAGAAGGGCCTTGGTCAGGGAGGTGACCAAGAACCCGATAGTCACTTTGACAGAGCTCCAGAGTTCCTCTGTGGAGGTGGGAGAACCTTCCAGAAGGACAACCTTCTCTGCAGCACTCCACCAATCAGGCCTTTATGGTAGAGTGGCCAAACGGAATCCACTCCCCAGTAAAAGGCCTGCTTGGACTTTGCCAAAATGGACTCTCAGACCATGAGAAACAAGATGCTTTGGTCTGATGAAAGCAAGATTGAACTCTTTGGCCTGAATGCCAAGCATCACATCTGGAGGAAACCTGGCACCATCCCTTGGAGAAGAATGGTGGTGGCAGCATCATGCTATGTGGATGCTTTCAGTGGCAGGGACTGGGAGACTAGTCAAGATCGAGGGAAAGATGAACGAAGCAAAGTACAGAGAGATCCTTGATAAAAACCTGCTCCAGACCACTTAGGACCAAAGACTGGTGTGAAGGTTCACCTTCCAACAGGACAATGACCCTAAGCACACAGTCAAGAATGTCCTTGAGTGGCCCAGCCAGAGCCCGGACTTGAACCCGATCGAACATCTCTGAAGAGACCTGAAAATAGCTGTGCAGTGACACTCGCACCCAACCTGACAGAGCTTAAGAAGATCTGCAGAGAAGATTGGGAGAAACTCCACAAATACAGGTGTGCCAAGCTTGCGGCGTCATACCCAAGAAGACTCAAGGCTGTAATCGCTGCCTAAGGTGCTTCAACAAGGTACTGAGTAAAGGGTCTGAATACTTATGTAAATGTGATATTTCAGGGTGTTTTTATATACATTTGAAAACATTTCTAAAAACCTGTATTTGCTTTGTCATTATGGGCTATTGTGTGTAGATTGATGAAGGAAAAAATTATTTAATCAGTTTTAGAATAAGGTTGTAATGTAACAAAATGTGGAAAAAGTCAAGGGTGTATGTGTCAAGACCGTGTTATGACCATATTGTAACAGGTAATGACAGGTCATGTCAGCTGTTATGACATGGTTATGACCGTGTCATAATGTGTTATGACGCTGGGTGTCAAGTGTTATCCATTTTTGCTCATCAGATAGACCATGTCGACACACCACACACACACACACACACACACACTATAACATATAACTCACCACAGTAGCAACAGAAGGGAAGTTTCATCGCACGTGTAGTCTTCCCATTCGCCTTACAAGACACCAACACACTGCTCCTGTAGAGATTATCGTGTTTTCCTGACCACCGGTATCTGAATGAAAAGTTACTCTGGTCCGACCAGCTCTTGTCTCTGAACAGGCCGATCCATGCATACAGGTAGCCCTTTGGTACCATCTTCCCTATCTTCTTGCTCTCATTCAGGTTCCTCACACTGGCCAGGTCTGTGTAGTGCTCTTTGCTGTAGCTCTGTGCCACATCCCAGGTCAGAGTTTCATTTGACAAGATGATTCTCTCAGAAATGTTGTTGTCTCTCTTCCAAATATCAAATGCTTCTTGAAATCCCAGTAATATTTCCCCAAAAATCTTTACTTGTTTTAATTCATGTTTGTGTCTTAATAACTTGATATAGTGTGTCACTTTCAGTGCATATGCATGTTAAAGTATGTGTTTGCAAACATGATGCGTTAAAGGTCCAATGCAGCCATTTTTATCTCAATATCAAATCATTTCTGGATAACAATTAAGTACCTTTCAATGAAAATGGTCAAAAGAAATAAAAATAGCTTCTTAGCAAAGAGCAAACTGAAAATGTGCTGTTATTAGCAGAGAGGTTTGGAACTCTCTTTCTTATTGGTCTAATAACTCATTTACCACATGGTTATGTCAACATGGAAGGCCAAAACTCCATCTCATCAAAACAGGCTGAAATTTCAGGTGATCTTTTCAAACACCTCTCCTGGGCTTTTCACACACGACACTGTCTAGAATGGTGTGACAAACAAAAAACATCCAGTCAGCAGAAATCCTGTGGGCAAAAACAGCTTGTTCATGATAGAGGCCGAAGGAGAATGGCAAGAATCCTGCAAGCTAACACGTGGGCCATAAACAGACAAATAACGGTGCAGTACGAACATCCTTGTCACAGATGGGCTATTGCAGCAGACGACCACACCCGGTTCCACTCTTATCAGCTAAAAACAAGAAGAAGTGGCTCCAGTGGGCACTCGATCACCAACACTAGACAATTGAAGAATAGAAAAACAATTGCCTGGAACATGACAGCGAGTTCATTTTACCTGAGTGGACTGCACAGTCCCCAGACCTCAACCCAATAGACCATCTCTTGGATGAGTTGTAACGGCTGTTCGCAGCATGAATGTACCGCCAGCATTTATCGCGTCAGCATGGACCAACATCCCTGTTGAACGGTTCGACACTTTGTAGAATGCCCCAGAGAATTCAGGCCGTTCTGGATGTAAATGGTAGGGTACGAGGGTGGGTGGGTGTACCTAATGAATGTGACTGTATATAAAACACAGGAAAATCACTGGGCCTTTAAATAAAACAAAACACAGGAAAATCACTGGGCCTTTAAAAAGAGAGTCTATTTCCCGCACCCGTGCATCAATCTAAGTAACATGGGCTACGTCTAAACCCACTGCATCCACCTATATATCGGCCTTCCGCATCTGCGGTGGAAGGTGGCCAAGCTATAGCAGTGTTTGAGATTCTCCCGAACAAGATGGGGGTCTCTTTTATGCTCTACAATCCCCACAAGTGTCAGGGGACTTGTCTGAAGGTAACCAGTACTGGTTTACCTACAGTATTGTGGACATTGCCACTGGATGCGCCGAGTCGCATTAGAAGATATTCCATGCAGCAGCATTACAAGTTCCAACACTAGAATGTGTGATGTTGTAGTCTTCTAACACGGGTGGGATACAGTATACAAGGAAGTGTATGGTTTTGTGACATTGAACCGCTCACCGTTTTGACAGGTCTAACCTAGTTCCATCTCTGATAGTCTTTGGTGTATTTACAGCTCTGTGTTTGTACTAACATGTTCTCAACATTGTATCAGATAGAGAAGTATTTTTCAAGCTTTCAATTGTGCTTGCTGCTATGGTGCTCTCAATGCAGTGTGATGTAAGCAAAAAAACAAAAATTTTGGGGTAACTTTCAACCAGCGTACCTGTCACGTCCTGACCAGTAAAGGGCTTATTTGTTATTGTAGTTTGGTCAGGAGGTGGCAGGGGGTATTTGTTTAGAGTGTTTAGGGGTTTGTTATATTATGTGTTTATGTAGTAGGGGTTTTTGTTTAGAGTGGTTCGGGTTTTTTTGGGCTATGTGTTCATGTAGAGGGGTGTTGGTTTAGAGTGTACCGGGGTTTTAGGTTTAGGTTCTAGGTTAGTGTATTCTATGTTAGTTCTAGGTTGTTTACGTCTATGTTCAGTTTATTGATTTGACCTTCAATTGGAGGCAGCTGTTTCTCGTTGCCTCTGATTGAAGGTCCTATGTATAGGGGTTGTTTTGTATGGGGTATTGTGGGTAGTTGCATAGCTTTGTGTTTAGCCTGCATCCTGTTCGTTCGTTCGTACGGTTTCAATAAAGTAAATATGAGCACTCAACCCGCTGCGCCTTGGTCCAATTCATACGACGGCCGTGACAGTACCTGAACATATAAATGTTCTTGGCAAACAAATGTGAAAATACTTGTAAATGGACAATTCTGCCAGATACATTTTCTTACCTTAAAATCTAAAATACGGATTTAAAAACAAAACCAAAACCAGATCTTATGTTTCTCTGTAAGCAAAAAGTTAAGAATAAATTTGATTCTTGAAAATGAAGTTATTGGAAATGTTCTTAATTCCAACATAGCTAAACCCCTGTCTTAAACTCAGAGCAGTGAGAGAAAAAAACTCATGAAAGAAATTGAACATGTTTAATTGACTCAAACTTCACATGAAAGTTTCAGAATTTATTATTTTAAACCCAAGAACATGTTTTAGAACAGTAATCTCAGTACAAAGTATGCTAACATGATTGCAATTGCTAGCTAGATAGCTAGCTATATTGGTTGCCTAGCAACAAACATCTTAAGAAGATTGGCAAGAAGAGTGTTGGGGGTTACCCTGGGGATCGGATGTGGGGCTACACCAATGCCATGATTACTGTATATATGTGATAACCTTTGTATGCTTGCAATGCACAATGACGGAAAATTACTGGGTAATGGAGATGTACTGCTTTAGTTCTCAGGCTGAAAACTGCCTGCACCTGCTGATAATCATGCAGCCTCAAGGCCGAGATGTTCCGAAAGTAGCAAAGCGTCTGACACCACACAGGTGTGGTTGATGGCTTACAGTAGAGTGAGAAACCACAGTCTAGAGATGTTTTTCTCATCTTAGATACTTTGTATCTAATCCAATGCAACAATGTTAAGGTATGATTGACGGTAGGCTGTCCACACCAACTAAACTCAGCAAAAAAATAAACTTCCCATTTTCAGGACCCTGTCTTTCAAAGATAATTAGTAAAAATCCAAATAACTTCACAGATCTTCATTGTAAAGGGTTTTAACACTGTTTCTCACGCTTGTTCAATGAACCATAAACAATTAATGAACATGCACCTGTGGAACGGTAGTTAAGACTCTATCAGCTTACAGATGGTAGGCAATTATGGTCACAGTTATGAAAACGTAGGACACTAAAGAGGCCTTTCTACTGACTCTGAAAAACACCAAAAGAAAGATACCCAGGGTCCCTGCTCATCTGCGTGAATGTGCCTTAGGCATGCTGCAAGGAGGCATGAGGACTGCAGATGTGGCCAGGGCAATAAATTGCAATGTCTGTACTGTGAGACGCCTAAGACAGCACTACAGGGAGACAGGACGGACAGCTGATCGTCCTCGCAGTGGCAGACCACGTGTAACAACACCTGCATAGGATCGGTACATCTGAACATCACACCTGCGGGATAGGTACAGGATGGCAACAACAACTGCCCGAATTACACCAGGAACGCACAATCCCTCCATCAGTGCTCAAACTGTCCTCAATAGGCTGAGAGAGGCTGGATTGAGGGCTTGTAGGGCTGTTGTAAGGCAGGTCCTCACCAGACATCACCGGCAACAACGGCGCCTATGGGCACAAACCCACCGTCGCTGGACCAGACAGGACTGGCAAAAAGTGCTCTTCACTGATGAGTCATGGTTTTGTCTCACCAGGAGTGATGGTCGGATTCGCGTTTATCGTCGAAGGAATGAGTGTTACACCGAAGCCTGTACTCTGGAGCGGGATCGATTTGGAGGTGGAGTGTCCGTCATAGTCTGGGGCGGTGTGTCACAGCATCATCGGACTGAGCTTGTTGTCATTGCAGGCAATCTCAATGCTGTACGTTACAGAGAAGGCATCCTCCTCCCTCATGTGGTACCCTTCCCGCAGGCTCATCCTGACATGACCCTCCATCATGACAAAGCCACCAGCCATGCTGCTTGTTCTGTGAGTGATTTCCTGCAAGACAGGAATGTCAGTGTTCTGCCATGGCCAGCGAAGAGCCCAGATCTCAATCCCATTGAGCACGTCTGGGACCTGTTGGATCGGAGGGTGAGTGCTAGGGCCATTCCCCCCAGAAATGTCCGGGAACTTGCAGGTGCCTTGGTGGAAGAGTGGGGTAACATCTCACAGCAAGAACTGGCAAATCTGGTGTAGTCCATGAGGAGGAGATCCACTGCAGTACTTAATGCAGCTGGTGGCCACACCATATACTGACTGTTACTTTTGATTTTGACCCCCCCCCCCCCCCCCCCCTTTGTTCAGGCACACATTATTACATTGCTGTTAGTCACATGTCTGTGGAACTTGTTCAGTTTATGTCTCAGTTGTTGAATCTTGTTATGTTCATACAAATATTTACACATGTTAAGTTTGCTGACAGTGACAGTGAGTTGACAGTGAGAGGACGTTTCTTTTTTTTTTGCTGAGTTTAGTATAAAGAGTGTTGTCTCCTGTTTCGCCACACAGATCTTAACTATAGACTACAGAGGTATTCTGTATGTCATTCTCTGTCTGTAATTGTATTTTATTACTAGAGTTTTATATCAAGGTTCCCGTGTCTGTGTCATCTATCTGGAAGACTGATTGTTGAAGGAAACTTACATCACCCCATGCAAAGGACGTTGTGAAGTTCATAAGAAAATCATTCAATCTTAAGATATTGTTGAGGAATTGCACTTACCAACTATGTTATGAACTTATACATTTTTTGTTTTGTGAATCCGAATCCACTTTTTTTCCCATGACTTGATAAGACAGTGTTATGTTTGTTCCTTATATAATGACAAACCGGGGCGTAGGTTTAACTACTTTCAATGAACATATACTTCAGCTAGAAAACTCCTTGTTTAGCCATGCAAGGCATTCTTCAACCACCTGCCCCCCGCATAGCCTGCAGGGTAACGTAGTCTACATGTTATTAACCTCTCTTGGGTAGGGGGCAGTATTTTCTAGGATATGCTAGGATAGCTAGGATATGCATATAATTGGTAGATTTGGATAGAAAACACTCTAACGTTTCTAAAACTGTTAAAATAATGTCTGTGAGTATAATAGAACTGATATGGCAGGCGAAACCCCGAGGACAAACCATCCCCCCCAAAATTAATTCAGCCTACCAGTTTTCAATGGCTATCACTTTTATTATAAGGTGAAATCCTCCCAGATTGCAGTTCCTAGGGCTTCCACTAGATGTCAACAGTCTTTAGAAAGAGTTTCATGCTGGTTTTTGGAAAAATGAACCAGAAATTGTCATTTTTCTAGGTGGCTCCCGTTCTTTGGTATTTTTCTCCGGTAAAGACAATAACGATTCTCCGTCTTAAATGTTATCATTTATTTAAGAATTAGGGTACCTAAGGTTTGATTATAAACGTTGTTTGACTTGTTTGGAAAAGTTTATTAGTAACGTTTGGGATTCATTTTGTATGCATTTTGATGGAGGGAAACTGGGTGGATTATTGACTGAAGCGTGCCAGCTAAACTGAGTTTTTATGGATATAAAGAAGGACATTATCGAACAAAAGGACCATTTGTGATGTAACTGGAACCTTTTGGAGTGCCAACAGAAGAAGATCATCTAAGGTAAGGCATTTATTATATCGTAATTTCTGACTTTCATGGCGCACCTGCCTGGTTGAAATATGTTTTTCATGCTTTTGTATGCGTGGCGCTGTCCTCAGATAATCGCATGGTGTGTTTTCGCCGTAAAGCCTTTTTGAAATCTGACACAGCGGCTGGATTAACAAGAAGTTAAGCTTTATTTTGATGTATTACACTTGGGATTTTATGAAAGTTAAATATTTATAATTCTGTAGTTTGAATTTCGTGCTCTGCAATTTCACCGGATGTTGGCCAGGTGCAACGCTACCGTCCCACCTGCCCATAAAAAGTTAACACATAACAACACATCTTCTTTCCTTTAAAAGAAAACTACTTTTCTATTTGTTTACTTTTCACGTTTGTTTACTCAACCTGCATAACATGCAATTTTCAAAAACACATTTCTTTTTTTTTTACATTGCTCTCATCACTTAAGAGGCAATAAACATATTCAGATAATTTTTTTTTCCAACTAAATATAGTCTGTCCAACAATACTCTATTGTGGCTCTATTTCTTTTCACATAAACAAAACATTCAGTCCAGGTGCCCCGTTTTTGTATTTCTTTTTTTAACAATTCTCAATAAGCCTTTCAGGGGCTCTGACAGTCCTTTTTGGTCATTCTGCTGAAGTGCTTCTTGAAACAACGTTCGTTGTCAGTCAGGCTGTTCTGACTGAATTGTTCATTTCTAAAGGAATTTAACGCTTCAGCAGTATCCTTCTGATGATCCTCAGTCCCTTGAGTGAATGGCTGCAGCCTTAGATCCACTCTGTTTCGTCTCAGTTGTGATCCATGCTCTGTTTGGATCTCATAGGATCGCGGTGCAACTTCTCTCTGCACACACCCTTGCTGCATCCAGGTTCCTGTAGTGATGTCTCGGAGTCGTACATGATCTCCAGGTTTCAGTTCAGGTACGTGTCTTGCACTTTTGTCGTGTCGCTATTTTTGTTTGTCTTTCTGTTTTTCCTTTGTGAGTTTGACTTTGTGAGCACCTCTGGGTGTTAGCAAGTCCTCATGAATGGGTAGGTTGGTTCTGATGCAACATCCGATCAACATTTGTGCAGCTGAAAGTCCGTTCTGCAGCGGTGCGCTGCGGTAGATCATCAGATTTTTTGGGAAATCCTCCTTTCCATCGTGTGCCTTTTTCATCAGACCTTTGACAATTTTGAGTGAACTCTCTGCTAAGCCGTTAGACCATGGGTAGTTGGGGCTGGAGGTGTTGTGTCGGAATCCCCAGTCGTTAGCGAACGATCGGAATTCTGAACTTGAGAACTGCGGACCATTGTCCGAGTACAGTTCAGACGCAACCCCATGTCTTACAAAGACTGATTTCAGGGAGGTGATTACAGCTTTGCTGGAGGTAGTTGGCAGTATTGCTACTTCAGGGTAGTTTGAGTAGTAGTCGGTAGCAGCAATGTGACTTTTGCCATTGCAGTCAAAAAGGTCAACTCCAACTTTGTAGTAGGGTCTGTTGGGTACTGGATGAGGCATTAGCGGCTCTGCTTGCTGCTTTGGCCTGTAGGTCAAACACAGTTCACATGAAGCAGTGGTCTGGCTGATTTCCTGGTTCATTCTTGGCCAGTACATTACTTCTCGTGCTCGTCGTTTGCATTTTTCCTCAACCAAGTAGCCCTCGTGTATTTTCTGGAGCATTTATTTGTGTAGTGTTATGGGAATGACAATCTTGTTGCCTTTGAACACTATGTCATCCACAACGGTGAGCTCTGCTCTGCACATCCAGTAATCCTGTATTCTCCTTGGACAGTTGTTTTTCTGTGCGGGCCATCCTATCAGTGTTGTTTCTTTCAACTCTGTCATTGTTTGGTCAGCTGCAGTCTCTCTTTTGATCTGCTCCATTCTCTCAGAAGACACAGGAAGTGATGCTACGATCATGTCGACGTAGGCCTGAATCTCAGTGTTTTTCTGTGTGTCGAAGCTCTCTTTCTTGTCGACTGCTCGAGAAAGAGTGTCGGCGGCGAACATGAACTTTCCCGGGGTATAGATCATCTTCATCTTTGTTGATCATACTTTTGCAGTCTGATCAACATTCTCTAGATTCTCATTGGACAATCATTCAGTGGTTTAGACATGATTGACACCAATGGTTTGTGGACGGTTTCTACTTCGAAGTCTCGTCCGTAGACGTATTGGTGAAACCGGGTTGCCATGTGTCATCATGCTGTTGCAGAAGAACTGCACCCAGGCCAAACTGCAGAAATCATTGTGCTTTTCTCTGGATCATACAACCTGAGCACTGGCTCTTCTGTGATTGTCTTCTTTAGGTTTTTGAAGCAGTTTTCCTGTTCATGGGACCATTCCCATTCCTTCTTCTGTTCCAGAAGACATCTGAGTGGAGCAGACTGTGCTGACAGTTGAGGTATGAACTTTGCAAGGTAGGTGATCATGCCCATGAAGCATCTCACGTCGTCCTTGTTCTTCGGGCGCTCCATGTTGTTGATGGCTGATGTTTTCCTCGGGTCTGGTTTGACTCCATCCTCTGAAAGTACGTCACCCACGAAGGTAAGTGTTTTCTCACCAAACTCGCATTTGTCCTTGTTTAGTTTTAGGTTGACTTTCCGTGTCAGGTCCAGCACTTGTCTCCCTCTAGCGTCGTGTTATTATTTTGTGGACCCCCAGATGATGATGTCATCCATCATAGTCTCCACTCCTGGAATGTGCTCGAAGATCATGTGGATTGTCTTGTGGTAGACCTCTGGCGCTGAGAGAATCCCATATGGTAGACGAAGAAATCTGTACCTGCCCTCAGGTGTGTTGAATGTGCATAGCCTTGAGCTTGCATCATCTAGCTTCATTTGCCAGAATCCTGATGAGGCATCAAGCTTATTGAACCACTTTGCTCCAGCAAACTGTGACATTATATGTAAATAAAAAACAAGAAAATGGTGCCGTCTGGTTTGCTTAATATAAGGAATTTGAAATTATTTATATTTTTACTTTTACTTTTGATACTCAAGTATATTTTAGCAATAACATTTACTTTTAATACTTAAATATATTTAAAACCAAATACTTTTAGACTTTTACTTAAGTAGGATTTTACTGGGTGACTTTCACTTTTTCTATTAAGGTATCTTTACTTTTACTCAAGTATGACAATTAGGTACTTTTTCCACCACTGAGCCTAAGTAATTCACTTTTACGTGATATGGTATCACATTTTGTTACTTTGTATTGTTTTTTAAAAAACATTTGGACATGAGATGAAGGTTACAAATTGTACGAATCAATGGTAGCCTAAACACTTTAGGGCGGCTGTCAGTCAAGAGCTGTCAGTTAAGGCAAGCCCATGAATATCAGTTCCCCGCCCACTCAGCCTATTCTTTCAGGTTTCTTGATAGTTAGATATAGGATAGAAAGGGTACAATTTCTTCAATTCTGAGCATTTTAATAGCGTAAAATATTATGGGTGATTCAGAGACTATTTTTACTTGGAAAATAGAATGACTCTGCGGGACCTTTAACAAGTAATGTTTTTTCCCTCAAAAACATAGGAGTCAAAATTATTGGCACCACTGTTTTCAATACCTTTCAATACCTCACCTTGCAAGGATAATGACAATGAAACTTTCTCTAAAATGTTTCATGAGATTGGAGAACACATTTGGAGGGATCTTAAACCATTCCTTCATACATAATCTTTCCAGATCTTTCCAGATCCTTGATATCCTTCATCTGCGCTTATGGACTGCCCTCTTCAATTCAAACCACAGGTTTATAGTGGGGTTTTAGTCCGGGAAACTGAGATGGACATTACAAAACTTAGATTTTGTGGTCAATTAACAATTTTGGGGGGGACTTTGATGTGTGCTTGGGGTTATTGTCTTGCTGGAAGATCCACTCGCGGCCAAGTTTCAGCCTCCTGGCAGAGGCAACCAGGTTTTTGACTAAAATGTCCTGTTACTGGGTAAAGTTCAAAATCTGTGGTTTGAAAATCTCTTTCTCAGAGCAGTTGTATTAGTATCGAAGGATACATTTTTCATAAAAGTAGCTCAGTATTTGTATTATTTATTTTATACAGTCTTTTTTTGCTAATCTTTATCAAGGGTGCCAATAATTTTGGACCTGTGTCACGCCCTGACCATAGAGAGCCCTTGGTTCTCTATGGTGTTTAGGTCAGAGCGTGACTAGGGGTGTTCTAGTCATTCTTTTTCTATGTTGGTGATTTGTATGGTTCCCAATTAGAGGCAGCTGGTAATCGTTGCCTCTAATTGGGGATCATATTTAGGAAGCCCTTTCTCCCACCTGTTTTTGTGGGATATTGTTTTGTGTATGTGCTTGTTGCACCAGTTAGGTCACGTGTCGTTGGTTGTTTATTGTTTTGTGGAAGTTTCACTGTTTATTAAAAGATGTTGAACTCAACTCACGCGGGGCAATTGTAACGCCAGGATAGTGAATTTGATTCCCAGGATTACCCATATGTAAAATGCACAACTGTATGTTGCTTTGGATAAAAGTGTCTGCCAAATGGCAAATATTACAATTGCAGATCCTACTATGACAACAACTACACAAGGAACTACTGGGCTACCAACAACTACACAACCAAGATACAGCAGATGGCGAGAGAGGACTAGAACATGGGACTGACTGATCCTGCCGTGCCACGTTAGTGTAACCCACGGTTACTGCTCTGGCCATTTAGTACAGATGTGCCTGTCATCTATAATAGCATTACAAGTACCTTCATAACATATTATGCCATTGTTCATAATGTTTATGACTGACTGATGTTATGTCTTATGTAGCTGTTATAAAGACTGTATGAATGCATACATAAGGGGGCGAACAGTAAAGTGTTAGCCAGTGCTGGCTGCATAGTCAATAGTCAGTAAACAAAATGCTGTTTGTGTTCCTCAGATGAAGAAAGAGCTGAGGGACAAGGGGATGTCTGATGATGTCAAACTGAGATGGAAGGAGCAGCTCCATAGATAGATCTTGCACAAGGAAGAAAACGAGAAAACGAGAGAAGAAACTGTTCAGAGTATAAAGGATGAACTGTAAATACTATACTGAACAAAAAAATAAACGCAACATGCAACTATTTCAAGAATGTTACAGTTCATATAAGGAAATAAGTCAATTGAAATTAATTAATTAGGCCCTAATCTATAGATTTCACATGACTGGTCAGGGGTGCAGCCATGGGTGGACCCGAGAGGGCATACTGTAGGCCCAGCCACTTGGCAGCCAGGCCCAGCCAATCAGAATTAGTTTTCCCCCACAAAAGGACTTTATTACAGACAGAAATACTATTGTTCCCAGCACAAGGGTAATGATCAGGATCAGGACAGAAAGATCAGAACTGGGAAGACAAAAACTAGAGCATAGGGAACACACTGGTAGGACTTGATGGTACAAGACGAACTGGCAACAGACAAACAGAAAACGCAGGTATAAATACACAAGGTAATGGGAGACACCTGGTGGGGGTTGCAGACAATCACAAGACAGGTGAAAGATTCTTTTTTTAACCTTTATTTAACTAGGCAGGTCAGTTAAGGACAAATTCTTATTTTCAATGACAGCATAGGAACAGTGGGTTAACTGCCTTTTTCAGGGGTAGAACAACAGATTTTTACCTTGTCAACTCAAGGATTTGATCTTGCAACCTTTTGGTTACTAGTCCAACGCTCTCACCACTAGGCTACCTGCCGCCCAATAAATTCACAGTGTGACACAACTAAATGTACATTTAAGGAGAATTCACCTGACAATACATTTGTTTCTGACATGCAAGAAAACAAGTCTCTGGGGCATAAATTCTATTCTAGACGTTTTATTATGTAGTTCCTGATATCAAACAATCTAAACAACCATAATTTCAAGTCTAGGACAAACAAGTCTCTTTAGGCATTAGATTCTAGTCTATTCTACTCTATTCTAGTCTATTCTAGTCTATTCTGTACATTTCATTATGTACTAAAGCTTGTGGTGATCTAGGACTGGTTTGTCAAGTTCGGGCGAGGAAAAAGGAACCCGCCAACTATTTTAGGAACATTCCTAAAGAATAGGCAACACACACACACACACACACACACACACACACACACACACACACACACACACACACACACACACACACACACACACACACACACACACACACACACACACACACACACACACACACACACACACACACACACACACACTACACACAGACTCTAGACAGACAGAGGGAGAGAAAGAGAGCGAGGTGAGGGTATCATGGTTTCTGGCTTTAATAATGTACCGATGTTGAGAAACTGCTGACATATTTATAACAGTGTATTATTTCAAGAGTTATACTTACTTTATAACTTTAGCTATACTTACTATTATTTATGGGATCAATCTGAATGGAGAATAACCTAATTTCATCTCTTTGTGATTGCATAAACTAGACAAGAGACCAGATAAGGATCATCTCCATCAAGATATAGAGGTAACACTTTATTATAACTGTCATGTGTATAACTTTATACATGCAGCTGTTTTTTTTATATGATATCATTTTTGGGTACCGTACTGTATGGCCAAAAATAGCTATTTAGCTATTTCTAAAGCAATAATTTGCTTGGACTGTCTGGGAGGTGAAAACTGAAAACTAGCTTTTATTGGCAGATAGGTTTGAAACTCTCTTTGTTATTGGTCTGTTAACCAATTTACTGCTTAATGATGTCACCATGGAAAGTCGAAACTCCTCTCTTCCTCTGCCATCACTCTCTCCTCTTTCTCCCTCCTTCTCTTCCCTTCCTTTCTCCCTCCTCTCTCTCCTCTCCCTTTACACTCTCTCTCCCCTTGCCCTCTTATCCCCGCATTCTCTCCTTCCTCTCTCATGTCTCTCCCCTTGCCCTCCCTCTCTCCCTTCCGTCTCTCTCGTTCATCTGTTTACCTCAGTGTATTTGCATAGCTGGCGCAGGGACTTTTCATTGTAACACACATGCGCACTTGTCTGTGCATACATAAGTTGCCTCCTAAATGGTAACCTATTCCCTTTATAGTACACTACTTTTGACCAGGGTCAATTTGGGATGCAGCCATACACACACACACTTATTTGCCCAAAAGCCCCACTCTGCAATTTTTTTAGCAGTATATCTCATTGAATATCATTTATAAATTCCTCATGCGTTATAGCTCAATTGAATTTGAGAGTGGTTACATTTCCCTAGTGTCATCCCTCAGTTTTATAGCAAACCAAGAGCAGGCTGCTGTTTTGTTGTTGTTCAAATTACATATTGTGGCTTTAAATCATGGATGTGATATTATACAGCTGTGAATTAAATTGATGTTCAAATTATCATGGTTTCAGTTCAGATGTATTGATGTGTGTTGGGTTTCAAATCAATCGAACAGATAGAAAGAGAAGGAAAGAGCGAAAGGGTAGAGGAGGTGGAGGAGGAAAACATAAAAAGGTCATAAAAAAGGAGGATGGGAAAATGGACCTGTGAGCGATACAGAGAGCAACAGAGAGGAAGAAGGAGGGAGAGAGAGAAAAAGAGAGGGGGGAGAGCAAGCAATAGTCAGCCAGACTAACATAAAACAACTTGAAAAACAAGGTAGGTTACTGGTTTTGACTTTAACTTTTTGTTTTGTTACTGATAGCTGTGATTTTTGTATCAAAGTAATTCAACCGTGTGTGCTATCTTCCTACACTCTTAGAAAAAAGGATTTCAAAAGGGTTCTTCAGCTGTCCCCATAGGAGAACCTTGGAAAGTGTTTCCTCTGTGAAAAGGGTTCTTCATGGAACCTTAAAGGTTTCTACCTGGAACAAAAAGGGGTTATTCAAAGGGATCTCCTATGGGGACAGCCGAAGAACCATTTTAGGTTCTAGATAGAACCTTTTTTTCTAAGAATGTAGTGTAGCCTAGTGTCACAACACTAATAACTGAGACTGGGAGATTCAGATAAAGGATCTTAATTTGAGCCAGTTTGCAACAGGAAATGTGAATTATTATGTGGATTATAATTAATGAGCATTTTTGTAGGGGTTGATGTATCTTTCGTAAATTCAGGGTGATCAAATTAAGATCCTTCATCTGTACCCATTTGTAAACAGTTATGTAGACCTAAATATTATTTGAAATGTGGAAATGCAGTTTTATTAATTTGTGTTACATATAATTTGAAATGCAGTTGAATATAGTTTTTGTTAATTTGTTTAGAATTCTCCTTATTCACATATTGCTCTTTGAGATAGAGAGAAAGAAGACATGAATGAGTGTCATGATAATTGCTAGGGGTGTGTCATTATCATGCCACAGACCAACAGGGAGGAGGACAGGGTGCGTCAGAATAGACATGGATTAAAACTACTATTTGAAATCTTTCACATACTTCAAGCAATTGCTCTGGGTGGGGTTTACAGATTTGGGACTAGTCTATTGGTCCAATACGGCCGGCGAGGTCAATCAAGCATGATTTAAAATTCTACTTGAACCCAGGTCTGCATTAGTGGAGTCATCAGTGGGTGTAGCAGGGTGGAGTTGCCCCTAAACACTGATCTTTGGTCAGTTTTGCATTTCTGTACCTTATGAAAACTACACCCCTGTCATCAGAGTGAATGAGGAAACACCTTCATCTAGCAGAACTTGTTTAACACAATAGGGAAATGACTGACTGGGAAACATGTAATGTAAAAACCTGACTGCCAGCAGTCAACCAAACAGCCTCATTTATTACTTGATTGAAGAAGAGAAAGGCTGTGTTTAGGGCAGTAGTTGTTATGTCCTGGTTTAGCATAAAGGGTTAGTCTAACATTTAAAAAAATTTAAGCTTTCCAGTACAATTCTTTATTGGAGAAGAGAAAGGATTGTATTTAGGGAAGTGGTGGTTAGCATTATGGCTTGGTTAGCATAAATAACAAGTGGTTAGCTTTAGCATATGTGGGTAGCATAAGTGGTAAAAGAATTATGGTCTGGTTAGCAGTAGTGGTTAGCACGACTTAACACTGAGGATTATGTGTGGGTTTTGGTTACTTTTCATTTTTATCCGTTTTGACAGTGAAACATTCCTCCATTTCCATATGGACTTACAGTCATCCAAGGAAGACGGCATTGTGCTTGTAGCATGTCTTAGAACTATCCAGAGGACCTGAAGGGACTATACAGTGACTTTGTCTTTTGTTTGTCCTTCAGTCGCCTTTCACTGACAACAAGGACATAGAGATAAGCACTAAAGTACCATGCAGGACGACCCTGAGGGATACTTGGTGATTGGGGGAAACAGAACGGGAGACATCCACAGGACTGGTAGTGGGTTTGCTGGTGGGGGAGATGGGGGAGGCATGGGAGACAGGGGAGGAGACATGGGAGATGGGCAAGACACAAGCATGGAGCTGAAGGATTTGACCAGCAGCACAACAGACAATGAACATCCGATTGCAGAAGAAGATGAGGACGGTGACGACTTAACGCAAAGGAATGACATCACAGCAAAAATGAATGACATCAGGACTCAATGTGATAACTTCGGAGATGAGGTCAACGGTGATTCCGAGAGCCAATCAGCGCACAGTGAGCCTCGGGTCTACATAGAGGTGGGCGTGGCTAAAGTGGAGCTTGCCTCGGAACCACTCAAGGCCCAATCGTCTTTCCAAGAATCTCCGGAGTTCCCGTCCACTGCGAGCACTGGTAACCATGGCACTGACATTAAAACAGACACTTTGATGAATGACAGCACAAAATCCAGCAATGACTCTGATAATGATAGCGCTAAAACGACCACTGACACTTATGATAACTTAGATGATAGCTGCAAAGTCAATGGTGAAGATTCTTCGGACAAAAAGAGTACTGATGCCTTTAAATTAAAAACAAACCCACACAATCACAACTCTGATCTGGCCATGATGGACTCCCCAACAACCCTCTGCAGACTTAACCACGACAACTACACAACCCCCGACATCCCGTCCGACGACACTTCCACTTCCAGATCGGAAACTTCAGTCCCTCTCAACCAATTGGCCCCTGCGCCCGACATCACATGGGACGACACCCCGAACGTCAGGGAGGGGGGTGAAGACGACAGTAGACCACCCTCACAGAGGAATGTAGCAGAGGGGGTGTGCTGCTGCTACAGAGCAGTACACAAGGCCTTCATAAGGTCTGTATGATTTTTACCTTTTAAAACTGTATTTTAATTATTTTAATTTATTTTGTAGGTATTTTTTACATTTTATTTTATTCAAACAGCAAGAAATAAAGGAGTGCGACGGACAAGTGGGAGAAACAGTGGACACAGGGATTGAACCCCTGTCTCCGGTGGAGAGTAGTACATGTGACATATGCTGTGGAATGTTACCACTACACCACGGCTCTGCACTAAACATGCATTTTAAATGTGTATTGTTTGTTGCATAATTCCAGTGTGTGCTTATTCTTCACATTTGTGGAAACTGTCAATTGTATGAAATCATTTAGCCTCCGATGCTATTGATACCAATGTTATGTTGCCTTTATTGAAATAAACCCTTCTCTCATAAGGTGCCTAGAGGAGACACCAGCCATGCTCCCTGGACTGTTGCTGGCCATGGGCTTCTGTGTGGCTATCATCATCCTTATACCAACTACCGGAAGGCTGAAAGAGGTGGGGGGGATGTAGGGGATAGAGGGGGAGATGGAGGGGTAGGAGGGGAGGTAGAGGGGAAGGAGTATGGACTCTGGGGCTATAATCAATCTCATCCCAGCCACACGCAGGGTGAAAGAGCTGGGGGGAAGGAGGATGTGTGGAGGGTGTACCGTAGCCAGGGGTAAGAGCTAGGAGGATGGGGAGGTAAATTAAGGATTGAGGTGCTGTATTGCATTCTAGATATATTTATAATTGAATTAACAAACTATTAACCATTTTCAACCTTCTCAATTTTCTCTTCTCCCTTCTCTTCCCCCTCCCCCCTTCTATCTCTCTCCCTTTTGCACTTCCTCTCCAGAGTATCAGTGTGGTGTATGTTGCGGTGTTTAACTCCCTCTCGCTCTCTCTCTCCCGCTCTCCAGAACATCAGTGTCCATGTAGGGGCCCTGTCCGTGGTCTGTGTGGTGCTGTGTTTGAGCACAGCCCTGCTGGTGGCCCTGCCCTGGCTGGCCGTGGTGAGGCGGTGTGGGGGAGCGCTGTCACTTTGCCTCTGGGGGGCCCTGTATGTCACAGCTATAGTCTTCACCTTCACCGGAGGACCCGTCACCGCATGGGAACAGGTCAGACAGGAGAAGGGGCCGGGCTGAGTGACGGGTTGGAAGGGTAGGGGGTGGGGTGAGGAGCAGGTCAAAGATAGGGATGGGGGTGGAGAATTAATGAGGGGGGAGGAGCAGGTCAGGGCCTGTATTCACAAAGCGTCTTAATGTGCGTGTGCTGATCTCAGATCAGGTCCTCCCTGTCCATGTAATCTTATTGATTATAATCTAAAAGGGAAAACTGATCCTAGATCAGCACTTATTCTGAGACGTGGCTAGCTGTGGCGAGGCGATGTGGAGGAGCTCTGTCTCTCTGGTTCGAGGACTTGTGTATTAAATGTATCTTTATATGAATTCTATTTCTGTCCATGCGGTTTATCAAACTTTCCTTCACTGTCTCTCTCTCTCTCTTTCCCTCCCTTCCTCCCTTTACAGGTAGCGTTCTTCCTCTTCCTGTCTCTGTGTGTGTACACGGTGCTGCCCCTGTCCCTAGCCTGGGCTCTGATGGTGGGTATAGGGACCAGTGTGTCACACATCATCATCATCAGTGTCTACGTTCCCGTCACCAGGCCTAACACGCCAGACCTGGCAGTGCAGGTAAAAGAAACATAGTAGCACACACACACACACACACACACACACGACAGACAGACAGACAGACAGACAGACAGACAGACAGACAGACAGACAGACAGACAGACAGACAGACAGACAGACAGACAGACAGACAGACAGACAGACAGACAGACAGACAGACAGACAGACAGACAGACAGACAGACAGACAGACAGACAGACAGACAGACAGACAGACAGACAGACAGACAGACAGACAGACAGACAGACAGACAGACAGACAGACAGACAGACAGACAGACAGACAGACAGACAGATAGATAGATAGATAGATAGATAGATAGATAGATAGATAGATAGATAGATAGATAGATAGATAGATAGATAGATAGATAGATAGATAGATAGATAGATAGATAGATAGATAGATAGATAGATAGATAGACACACGTAGACATACACTACCGTTCAAAAGTTTGGGATCACTTAGAAATGTCCTTGTTTTTTGAAGGAAAACAACATTTTTTGTCTTTAAAATAACATCAAATTGATCAGAAATACAGTGTAGACATTGTTCATTGTTAATGACTATTGTAGCTGGAAATGGCAGATTTTTTTATGGAATATCTACATAGACGTACAGAGGCCCATTATCAGCAACCATCACTCCTGTGTTCCAACGGCACGTTGTGTTAGCTAATCCAAGTTTATCATTTTAAAAGGCTAAACGATCATTAGAAAACCCTTTTGCAATTATGTTGCACAGCTGGAAGCTGTTGTTCTGATTAAAGAAGCAATAAAACTGGCCTTCTTTAGACTAGTTGAGTATCTGGAGCATCAGCATTTGTGGGTTCAATTACAGGCTCGAAATGGCCAGAAACAAATAACTTTCTTCTGAAACTCGTCAGTCTATTCTTGTTCTGAGAAACAAAGGCTATTCCATGCGACAAATTGCCAATGGACAAAAAATGTGCTTTTCTTTCAAAAACAAGGACATTTCTAAGTGACCCCAAACTTTTCAACGGTAGTGTAGATAGACACACACATAAACATAGATAGACACACACATAGACATAGATAGACACACACATAGACATAGATAGACACACACATAGACATAGATAGACACACACATAGACATAGATAGACACACAAACACACACATAGATAGACATAGACACACAAACACACACATAGATAGACACAGACACAGACACACACATAGACATAGATAGACACACACATAGACATAGATAGACACACACATAAACATAGATAGACACACACATAGACATAGATAGACACACACATAAACATAGATAGACACACGCATAAACATAGATAGACACACACATGGACATAGATAGACACACAAACACACACATAGATAGACACACACACACACACACACATAGATAGACACAGACACACAGACACCCTATTCACACTATTGTGCCGACGCAAATCAGATATTTTCTTTATATATTGTCATTGTGGATTTGGTTCCAGCAACTTTAAGGGTTGTGTACCCATGAAGTCCAGCACAGTAGAGCTTGGTTTGTCTCAGCTTGGTGCCGTAGTATGAAAGAAACACCCACACTAAATATGCTGCAAATGGAAAGGTCACAGGCAAACTCTTGCAAATGAGCTGCAGAGAACGAAAGAATGAGTTACAGTAAGCACACAGACACACTCACATACACATTTGCATCGTCTGATAGCATCCCTATTCAAATTCACCAGGACACTGTGTACGCTAGCACAGTCCACAAAACACTGTTTCCTATATTGTTTGTGTGTCTAAGTTCAGCATGGTGCGACATGGCGATTCTGTTGTTTTACTGAACAGTGATAAGTAAGAACCACACCTGCCCTTTCTCCCTTTGTTTCCCCCATCCCTCTATCTCTCTCTCCTTATCTTCTCTCCCTGTCGACCTCTCCACTCTATCTTTCACACTCCCCCTCCCTCCATTTCCTACTCTTTCATCTACTCACCCAACCCCTCCCCCCTATAACCCCTCCCCCCTATTTCCCTCCCTCTCGCCACTCCCTCATTGCAAATAAGAATTTGATCTTAATTGACTTGCCTGGTTAAATGTTTTTTTTTTTTATATAAAAACATCTCTCTCTCCCTCTCCTCCCCGCTCTCCCTCCCTGACAGCTGGTGGCCAATGCTGTGTTGTTTTTGTGTGTGAACTGTGTGGGAATGTTTCACCTGTGGCTGACTGAGCATGCCCACAGGAAGTCCAGTAAGAAGAAAGAGAGGTTCAGCGCCATGCGCTCCCAGAGGGACATACAAAAACACCAGCAGGTAGCTGAATCAATTAAACTTGTTCAGTTCAATTCGGTTCAGTTCAACTCAATAAAATTCTATAGTCCTATTAATCAATCCCCTCAGAGGCCATCAAAGGGCATCCTCTTCCAGGAGAGCTTTCAGTCATAGATGCCCCCCTTTATGACCTGCATGCAAACAGTCTGCTACTGTAAGTCAATAGTTTGATCATTTAATCAATGAACACACAAACCCTCCTTATGCCCCTCCCCTTGACAACAGGAACACCTCCTCCTGTCTGTGTTGCCACGCTATATCGCCATGGAGCTGAAGACGGAGATCATCAAACGACTGTCGGAGAAGAAAGAGAAAGGACAGAACTTTCACAGTCTGTACATCCGGCAACACAAAGATGTCAGGTGAGGAAATGTGCGCTTATACACACAACACAATACATAACATGACTGTTAAATAGCCATCACTAGCTGGCTTCCAACCAGTTACGCAACCCTGCACCTTAGAGGCTGCTGCCCTAAATATATATAGACTTGGAATAAATGGCCACTTTAAGAATTGAACACTAGTCACTTTAGTAATGTTTAAATAATGTTTACATATTGCTTTACTCATCTCATATGTATATACTGTATTCTATTCTACTGTATTTTAGTCAATGCCACTCCGACATTGCTCAATATAATATTTAGATATTTCTTAATTCCACTCTTTTACTTTTAGATTTGTGTGTATCGTTGTGAATTGTTAGATACTACTGCATTGTTGGAGCTAGGAACACAAGCATTTCGCTACATCTGCAATAACATCTGCCAAATATGTGTATGTGACCAATAACATTTTATTTGATGTGATGAATATTACCTTGTCTGAGACCTGGGCCAGTATTCATAAAGTGTCTCAGAGTAAGAATGCTGATCTAGGAACAGTTTTAACTTATATAATCATAATAAATAAGATTACACGGAAAGAGGGGGCCTGATCCTAAATCTTGAGGACTTTTGTTAACTTCCAGGTTTTATCTGAGAGGGCTAAAGCAGACCTAACCCAGGGTCTATACCTGGTCACGACCATCCCTGTTGTGTCCTTCACTCTCTAGTATTCTGTATGCTGACATTGTGGGGTTTACTAAGCTGGCCAGTACCTGTTCTCCTGAGGAGCTGGTGGGAGTCCTCAATAAGCTCTTCGGCAGGTTCGATGACATTGCCAAGGTGAGAGCTTCCCTTAACCAATCAGTCAGTCACCTTTCCCATCACCTTGCCCTGGGATGGATGTTTTGGCTAGCTAGAGATTCTCTCAACACAATATCTCAACTACAGGTCAATGGATCCTTATGATGTAGTGCAAATTTACTGAGACAACTTGACTATTATTGTCTCTCTCTCTCTCTCTCCTCCCTCCTCTCTCCCTATACCCATCCACCCTTCTCCCCCTCTCTCTCTCCAGAAGAACGAGTGTTTGCGTATAAAGATCCTGGGTGATTGTTACTACTGTGTGTCGGGTCTGCCAGACCCCATCCCAGCCCACGCCAGGAACTGTGTTCAGATGGGACTCGACATGTGCACGGCAATCAAGTCAGTCTGCCAATCAATCAATCAATAATTGAATCACTGCTCTCCATCGCCACTCATATATAATTCGCTCTTCTTTATCTGCATCTAACTTTCATTCAATATGTGTCAATCAACTCCATGTGGGTCACCTCCGAGAATCCCTTTAGTGAATTGCTTATACAGATTATTATATAAATGTATATCGTTTTATGATAACATGTAAATATTTCAATGATTAATCTCAATCACATGTGCTTATCTACTTTATTACATTTAGATATATTTCTGACATATCACCTTGTGATGCTGACATAAATATGATTTAATGCAAAAATAGTTGAACATAATTTGTATGACTGTCACACCCTGACCATAGAGAGCCCTTGGTTCTCTATGGTGTAGTAGGTCAGGGCATGACTAGGGGGTGTTCTAGTTCAATATTTCTATGTTGGTGTTTTGTATGGTTCCCAATTAGAGGCAGCTGGTAATCGTTGCCTCTAATTGGGGATCATATTTAGGTAGCCATTCCTCCCAAATGTGTTGGTGGGATATTGTTTGTGTTGGTGCTTGTTTCACCACATAGTGACGGTATGTTGCTTGTTTATTGTTTTGGTTGAAGAAGTTTCACTTTAAATAAATATGTGGAACTCGACAAATGCTGTTCCTTGGTCCGTCTCTTACAACAACCGTGACAGAATATCCCACCAAACAAGGACCAAGCAGTGTGCAACGGTGGGAAAAGTGAGTTGGACCTGGGAAGAGATCATGGGAGGATCAGATCCTTCCTTGGCGGGAGTCGCAAAGGAGCATGGAAGGACAGCAATGACGCCGGGGATCGCGGCCACAGAAACTCCAAGATTGTTTTTGTGGGGGGCACATGGAGCTGGCGGCTGAGCAAAGGGAAGAGCCAGAGACCGTCAGGGAGGCGATAGAGAAGTGGTCGGTCGACCCAAGGAGAAAGCCAGAGCCCGCCTGGGAGTCGATGGAGCAATGTGAGGAGGGATATCGGAGAATGATGTTGGCGAGGAGTAGGCTGCAGCGCAGGCGTGCTGAAGAGCGTGTCATCAGTCCGGTGCCATCTGTGCCGGCTCCACGCACCAGGCCACCAGTGCGCCTCCCCAGCCTGTGGCGGTTCCTCGCACTCGCCCCGAAGAGCGGGTCATCAGTCTGGTGCCATCTGTGCCAGCTCCCCGCACTCGCCCTGAAGTGCGTGTCACCAGTCCGGTGCCACCTGTGCCGGCTCCACGCACCAGTCCTCCAGTGCGCCTCTCCAGCCCGGCATGTCCTGTGCCGGCTCCACGCACAAAGCCTCCAGTGCGCCTCTACAGCCCGGAACCTCCAGTGACGGTTCACAGTCCGGAGCTTCCAGTGACGGTTCACAGTCCGGAGCTTACAGTGACAGTTCACAGTCAGGAGCTTCCAGTGACGGTCATTGGCCCGGAGCTTCCAGTGACGGTCATCGGCCCGGAGCTTCCAGTGACGGTCATCGGCCCGGAGGGTCAACGGCCCGGAGCTTCCAGTGACGGTCAACGGCCCGGTGCCTCCAGTGATGGTCAACGGTCCGGAGCTTCCAGTGACGGTCCACGGCCCGGAGCTTCCTGCGCCGGTGCCATGGCCGGAGCCTTCCTCTGCGCCGATGCCCAGTCCAGGCACGGCGTCCAGTCCCGCTCCTTGGCAGGAGCCTTCCTCTGCGCCAGTGCTCAGTCCAGGCACGGTGTCCAGTCCCACTCCAGGGCCTGAGCCTTCCTCTGCGCCGGTGCCCAGTCCAGGCACGGCGTCCAACCCAGCTCCATGGCCGGAGCCCTCCTCTGCGCCGGTGCCCAGTCCAGGCATGGCATCCAGTACCGCCCCAAGGCCGGAGCTTTCCTCTGCGCTGATGCCCAGTCCAGGCATGGCGTTCAGCCCAGTGCCATGGCCAGATCCAGGGTCTGGGCGGGGGCTACGACCCGCACCGGAGCCGCCACCGACACTAGTCACCCCCCCTACCCTCCCCATTTGGTTTCAGGTTTTGCGGCCGGAGTCCGCACCTTTGGGGGGGGTACTGTCACGCCCTGACCATAGAGAGCCCTTGGTTCTCTATGGTGTAGTAGGTCAGGGCGTGACTAGGGGGTGTTCTAGTTCAATATTTCTATGTTGGTGTTTTGTATGGTTCCCAATTAGAGGCAGCTGGTAATCGTTGCCTCTAATTGGGGATCATATTTAGGTAGCCATTTCTCCCGCTTGTGTTGGTGGGATATTGTTTGTGTTGGTGCTTGTTTCACCACGTAGTCACGTTATGTTGCTTGTTTATTGTTTTGGTTGAAGAAGTTTCACTTTAAATAAATATGTGAAACTCAACAAACGCTGCGCCTTGGTCCGTCTCTTACAACAACCGTGACAATGACATTGGTTTGAGGTCCTGGCTGATTGTTATAACCATGTCATATCTCTGTAGTAAACTACGGGAGGCTACTGGTGTGGAGATCAGTATGAGAGTGGGTGTGCACTCCGGCAACGTTCTCTGTGGCGTGATTGGTCTACAGAAGTGGCAGTACGACGTCTGGTCACATGACGTGACCCTGGCCAACCATATGGAGTCTGGGGGCATGCCAGGGTAAGGAACCAGAAAATGCATGTGCTTGTGTTATAATCTGTGTTATGAACTGTTATAAATGTGTAATAAGATGACACGTGTTATAAACTATTGTAAATGTGTAATAGACGTGTTATACATGTGTTATTATGTTTGTGTGTGATATCTTTATGCAAATATACTTTCTGCAAGTGTGTGTTCAGGAGGCAGGGCACAATTTAACAGATCAATCAGATAGAAACACTTTAGGTAAAACAAATATGATTGTTTGCCATGCAGAATAAGGAATTGTGCCAGTTCTATTCCTTACATTTCTATTTGCAATGTTTCCCACCCAAGACGTGTCCACATCACAGAGGAGACACTGGGACACTTAGCTGGGGTGTACCAAATGGAGGACACTGACGGGGGAAGCCGGGATGCTCTGCTAAAGGGGAGGAAAACCTACCTGGTAATCGACCCCCATAAGGAAGACACCACCTCTAAGAGGAAGGAAAAGGTGTGTGCAATGTGCATGTTTTAGAAAGCCTGTCCTTGTATCTGTATGTGTGTGTGTGTGTGTATGTACGCGTTTAAATTCTCTTAGATGCCTGCACCTGTACAAAAATGATGAGTGTGTACATGTTTCTGCATATGTGTGTGTGTGTGCGTGCGTGCATCCCTGACGTTTGTGTGTGTGTGTGTGCAGAGTATATCATTAATAAGACACACAACTGACTGGAGGGAGCCAGAGATCAAGCCTAACCAGAAGAAAAAATACTTGTTCCCGACTCTCTTCCTCCTGTTGCTGCGGGCCTTCGCAGATTCTGCTGTTACGTTCCTAATAGGTTACACCAGGGGTCGGCAACCTTTTCCATTTGGAGTGGCAATTTATCTTACCATTTCTACCAGTCTGTGTGCCGGTTATGATTTTGATATGCACATTTTCATGGAACAGTTCAATTTAATTTAGAACAAAGTCTTCATATCTCAAAATATAAATTCTAAAAGTAACTTCTATTGCCATTTCCAACTATGTAAAATAGTCTACATAAAGCCAACAAATAAAAACATTGCCACCTGCAGGTAGAAAATATCCTGATAAAAAGAAATATCCTATAAACTAACTGGGGTTGAAGCTGTGCTAGCAAATGTTGTATTAAATATTCTGGCCTCTCAGAGTTTCCGCTCCAGTGAGCTCCAGAAAGACATAGCTGTAGGCTATTTTCGCAAGAGAGAAGTAATCAGTTAGGCCTATTTTATGAGGTTTCCACCGGATCAGAGCATTACATTTTTCTCCCCATTTCACTCTATCGAAAGAGAGCTGGAAAGATTTTTCAAATAGGCTACATTGAGGAACTATTGTCATTCTCAATGGATGTAAAAACAGTCTTTGTTTACTTGCTGTTTGAGGTGAAGAAAAAATTACTTTGAGAAGTTCCACAGTGGTGGTGAGTTAAGACAATCAGAAATACTATCAGATCCCCAATAGGGCACATTTATAGGCCTACATTTGTGCGCAGGCCAGGTAGCCTAGCCTATAATCAGGTGCGTGTCCTTACTCGACATTGCCAGGAGGGCTACAAACAAACGACAATTAATAAATTGTCAATTCCCAAATGGATAAATTAAACAAAAACTTGTTCCTCACAAGTGTAGCCTAAAGGTTGTGTGGTCCGCAAACAACGTGTCCACTCTGACAATGAGAACGGTAAAAGTCTGTAATAACAATATACTGAATGCATTAACAGAAATTACCATAACCAAACAAACATTGTAGATTCAAAATTATGAGAATTAACGGTAATGTACTACTGGTGATACTGGTGTGCCATCCCCGCAGCCTCCAATGGATTTGTCCACTGAGACAGGCGTGAATCAGACAGGTGCCTCATGTGCCAAAAAAAAGAAAGATATACTGTATATATTTTTGACTGTTCGGCTAATAACATTTCTGTCGACGAACAGCCTATCGACCAGTCGACTAAATGGGGACTGCCCTAGTGTGCATGCCTGCATCCCTGATGTTTGCATGTGTTCCAGACAAACATCCTGACGGTCAGTGGTCATAAGCAGCGAGCCTCAGTGAGGATGTCTCAGTACCTGCAGTCCTGGCAGACCATCTGTCCATTCTCTGACCTCAGCAACCCTGAGGCCACACCCACCCAGCTGCCAATCAACCCGACCTGCGCCAGCACGAACCAATCACAGCTATCCGCAGTGAGTAATGTACCTGTTAAACCCGCCTACCTTCTCTGTTCACTCAGACACGTATACACACACGCACTCAACGCTGATCCACACTTATGCCATTCACACACAATCATGCCAACATGCATGACAAACTTTCACAAAGACACACCCCGTATCCCATCCCACACAATCATATTCCTAAGTAACATACCAGGGTCATTAGGCACCAAATGGAAGGAAACTGACCTGGACTTGTCCAACAAGAAACACACATTTTAAAACGTTTACCATTGTGTGCCCTAATGAACATGACCATGTTAGTCCCTTCTACCTTCTCCTATTACACACACATGCATGACATACTTTCACAAATACAGACACCCTAAATCTTTCTCCCACTCATTCTTATGCCTTTCATGACCATATTGCCTTAGCAATCCTAACAATGTTCACAAAAGTCTTTTTTTTCTCTTTTTTTCTCTTCTGTCAATCTTTCAATATTGTCAGAGTTAGTCTTATATATTCAGAGTGAACTTGAACATTTTGTGTGTGTCATGACTTCCGCCGAAGTCGGTCCCTCTCCTTGTTCGGGCGGTGTTCGGCGGTCGACGTCACCGGCCTTCTAGCCATCGCCGATCCACTTTCATTTTCCACTTGTTTTGTCTTTGTCTTACACACCTGATTTCAATTCCCCAATTACTTGTTAATTATTTAACCCTCTGTTCCCCCATGTTTGTTTGTGAGTAATTGTTTGTCTTGTATACGGTCTGTTATTGTGGGCTCGGTATATTGTGTTGTATTTTGTGAAAACCTGAGTAAATACGTTGATTACTCATATCTGCTGTCCTGTGCCTGACTCTCTACACCAGCTACACACAGGTCGATTACAGTGTGTGTGTGTTATAATCAGAGGGAAAAAAACACTAGACCACCTTTATGAAACACACAGAGACACGTACAAAGCTCTCCCTCACCCTCCATTTGGCAAATCTGACCATAACTCTATCCTCCTGCTTACAAGAAAAGACTAAAGCAGGAAGTACCAGTGACTTGCACAATAGGGAAGGGGTCAGATGACGCAGATGCTAAGCTACAGGACTGTTTGCTAGCACAGACTGGAATATGTTCCGGAATTCTTCCGATGGCATTGAGGAGTCTACCACATCAGTCACTGGCTTCATCAATAAGTGCATCGATGACGTCGTCCCCACAGTGACCGTACGAACATACCCCAACCAGAAGCCATGGATTACAGGCAACATCCGCACTGAGCTAAAGGGTAGAGCTGCCGCTTTCAAGGAGCGGGACTCTGACCTGGACGCTTATAAGAAATTCCGCTATGCCCTCCGACGAACCATCAAACAGGAAAAGCGTCAATACAGGACTAAGATTGAATCATACTACACCGGCTTCGACACTCGTCAGTTGTGGCAGGGCTTGCAAACTGTTACGGACTACAAAGGAAAGCACAGCCGCGAGCTGCCCAGTGACACGAGCCTACCAGACAAGCTAAATTACTTCTATGCTCACTTCAAGGCAAGCAACACTGAAGCATGCATGAGAGCAGCAGGTGTTCCGGACGACTGTGAGATCTCACACTCCGTAGCCGATGTGAGTAAGACATTTAAACAGTTCAGAATTCACAAGGCCGCAGGGCCAGATGGATTACCAAGACGTGTACTGCGAGCATGCGCTGACCAACTGGCAAGTGTCTTCACTGACATTTTCAACCTGTCCCTGACCGAGTCCGTAATACCAACATCTTTCAAGCAGACCACCGCAGTCCCTGTGCCCAAGAACACCAAAGTTACTTGCCTAAATGACTACCGACCTGTAGCACTCACGTCTGTAGCCATGAAGTGCTTTGAAAGGCTGGTTATAGCTCACGTCATGTAACGGCTTTGGTAGTCGCGTTTGCAGGAATGAGGCGCAGGAAGCAACGAACACAGGGAGTGGTGTGTTTAATAACACTTTGAAGAAAAAACAAAGTTCCCAAGCACAGGGGAATAAATACAATGTGCGACAATGCCAAGCCGACACGAACAAGACAGTCGACATACAACAATCAATCCCGCACAACAAGGAGCGGGCCAGCTAAACTAAATAGCCCCTCTAATGGCTAATTGACCACAGGTGTCCAAAATCAAAAAAAGGGAAAAGCAAAAGGGAATCGGTGGCAGCTAATAGGCCGGTGACGACGACCGCCGAGCGCCACCCGAGCAGGAGGGGGCGCCACCGTCGGTGGGAATCGTGACACGTCAACAACATTCCCAGAAACCCTAGACCCACTCCAATTTACATAGCTCCCCAACAGATCCACAGATGACGCAATCTCTATTGCACAAAAACACACTGCCCTTTCCCAACTGGACAAAAGGAACACCTACGTGAGAATGCTATTCATTGACTACAGCTCAGCGTTCAACACCATAGTGCCCTCAAAGTTAATCACTAAGCAAAGGACCCTGGGACTCCCTGTTCACCCATGACTGCATCGCCAAGCATGACTCCAACACTATCATTAAGTTTAACGATGACACAACCGTGGTGGGCCTCATCACCGACAACGATGAGACGGCCTATAGGGAGAAGGTCAGAAACCTGGTAGTGTGGTGCCATAATAACAACCTCTCCGTCAATGTGATCGATACAAAGGAGATGATCGTAGACTACAAGTAAAGGAGGACCAAGCACGCCCCCATTCTCATCGACGGGGCTGTAGTGGAGCAGGTTGAGAGCTTCAAGTTCCTTGGTGTCCACATCACCAACAAACTATCATGGTCCAAACACACAAAGATAGTCATGAAGAGGGCACAACAACACCTTTTCCCCCTCAGGAGACTGAAAAGATTTGGCATGGTTCCTCAGATCCTCAAGTTCTACAGCTGCACCATCGAGAGAATCCTGACTGGTTGCATCACCACCTGGTATGGGAACAGAGGGTAGTGCGAACGGCCCAGTACATCAGTGGGGCTAAGCTGCCTGCCATCCAGGACCTCTATACCAGGCGGTGTCAGAGGAAGGCCCTAAAAAATGTCAGACTCCAGCCACCCTAGTCATAGACTGTTCTCTCTGCTACTGCACGGCAAGCGGTACCGGAGCGCCATGTCTAGGTTCAAAAGGCTTCTTAACAGCTTCTACCCCAAGCCATAAGACCGGACTTTTTGCATTGACCCCCTAATTTATTCATTTTTGTTTATTTTACTTCAGTTTATTTTAGTTAATACTTTCTTAACATTTATTTTTCTTAACTTCATTGTTGGTTAAGTGCTAGTAAGTAAGCATTTCACTGTAAGGTTGTACTTGGCACATGTGACAAATAATATTTGATTTGTGTGAGTTTTGTTGACTGTGTGGGTGTGTGTTTGTTTGTAGGATAGACCACCTACTCAGACCGATTCCAACAGGTAAACCAGCTTTTCTATTTTACTTTAAATTATTTTTCAATTGTTGTATATGTGTAATTTTAAATAATTAATCTAAATAATCCCTCCTTAGTACCAGTCAGGTCCTGGACGATGACATAAGAGGGTCGTTAGATACTATAGACGCTGCAGGGTAAGTGTTTTTCCATAGTTGTAAGATCTTTCTGTAGTTTTCTGTTATTTTCTCTACTATCTGTCTCCTCTCTTCTCTTATTCTATCTATCACAGGCGGAGAGAAAAGAAGCTGAACTGCTTCACGCTGTTATTCAATGACCTAAAGCTGGAGAAACAGGTGGGAGTTTTTATGCTGCTGTTTTTCATTTGCTGTGTAATAGTTATGTTTTGTGACATGTCTGTGTGTTGTATTTGTCTTTCGAAGTGTGGTGTTAATGTCTGTGTTGTATGTTGTGATCGGTCTGGTATAACAGTACACTCCTAAGAATAAGGCAGCTTTGCGGTTCTATATAGAATCCACAAATTATTTGTTTATCCAATCGTTTGGTTATTGTATGAGGATCAATTTAGACAAAATGCTGACTGTACAATTTAGCTATCTGACAAAAATGACATTGCCAGAACTGTTTTATCAAGCTAGCGAGCAACGAGCTAACCAAGCTTGCAACGAACTAAGCTAGCAAGTACAGTTCATAATGAACAATCTCAGTTGAAACTGGTTAAGGAGAGGTCTGGGTTCACCACTAAAAATAAAATGTGCAGACTGCCAAATCACTAGCCCTGATGCCAATACAGGTCCCATTTGGCTAATATCTCATCTGTCAGGACCATGGCTGCATTTCAAACACTTTACAGACACACCCTCTCCCCTCAGCCCTCAAATGAAGTGGACACTTCTGATGACGTATCATGACGTCTGATGAGTATACGCTTGCAGGGCAAGGGGCGAGGGAGGAAGGAAAGATTTTGAAATGGACCGAAATTCGTTATCCCGCGATGATTGTGTTTTCAACCACCGGTAGCTTGTGGGTGCTTTATATGCGCTACAGTCAATTATGATTGCATGTCTACTTATATTAACTATATAATTATTAATATATGCCTACTGTATGATAGCTAGCAAATTAATTAGCTACCTAACGTTAGCCTGCTTAGCTGGAACTTTTGAAGAAGGAAAATGTTTGATTTCTACAATTTCCAAAAGCTAACCAAACAAAAACATCATTACTTTTACGAGACGTGTTTGTCCTTTAGTAGCACAATTTGTAACTTATTTACAATAGTTTTTACTTACACTTGTATGTTGATTCCATATTGATGTTGAGGTTTTAAGTTTTGGCAGACTTTTCTTAGCGGATGTACAATCATCGCGAATTGAATTATGGGGCGTTCCAGGCCCTGAAGTGAACATAATTGTACACTCGCAAACTCCATTAAAAACGACGGCTGAGGGGCTTATGTTGCAAACTTCCCTTGCTTGGCTAATCATTTGGACCGATGACAAATATGGCCACAGGGATTCCCCCAAGGGCATAAGGCGAGGATAAGTGGACGAGGGTGTGTCTTTTATGAATTTGAAATTCAGCCAATGTCTGTTCCCTCAGCCCTATGTTCCCTCAGCCCTATGTTCCCTCAGCCCTATGATCCCTCAGCCCTATGTTCCCTCAGCCCCATGTTCCCTCAGTTCTAACTTCTAAACCAGGGGTCGTCAAACCCCTGGTTTCCACCGGATCAGAGCATTACATTTTTCTCCCCATTTCACTCTATCGCAAGAGAGCTGGAAAGATTTTTCAAATAGGCTACATTGAGGAACTATTGTCATTGTAAAAACAGTCTTTGTTTACTTGCTGTTTGAGGTGAAGAAAAAATTACTTTGAGACGTTCCACAGTGGTGGTGAGTTAAGACAATCAGAAATACTATCAGATCCCCAAATGGGCACATTTATAGGCCTACATTTGTGCGCAGGCCAGGTAGCCTAGCCGTCAAACCCCTCTGTGTAATGATATAGGCTAATGGTGTTGTCTGTTGTGTGTGTGTTGCAGTTTCGTCTCTCAGAGGTCAAAGGTCTACACCAGTCAGTTGGCTGCATGGCTGTCATCTTCGTGTCTCTGTTTACTGTCCAAATGCTCGTCTCCCAGAAGTGAGTATCCCGTGTGCGTGAGGTACAAAAACCTTTCAACGCACATTATGCACACACAAAAACACATACTACTGTTTTGATGCAAATGCCAACGTCACAATGCAAAATCATGCAAATGGAGCAGAGAACGAAAGAAAAAAGGAATTTGCGTTTTGCACTTACTGTAAGCATCAACCACAAACAACATCCAGATAAAAGGAGAGAGGGGAAGAGGTGTAGAGGGCCTGAGGATCGAATGGAGAGAAATTGAGAATTAATTTCATTGCTCTCGCTCTTTCTCTCATTCTCTCTCTCAGAAACTTTCACATGGCTGTGTCGTATGGTGTCACCTTCCCTGTTCTAGTGTTGCTGCTCTCTGTGGTCTGCACTGGATACCTCAAGGTAACACTAAACCTAACCCTAACGACGGCTCAACCCTAGCTACATGTTTCTCTTGAACATTTCCACTGTTTGAGTGTTCTAACCAGGTATTTTTTGTGTGGGTGTTTTTAGACATGGCGCTCTAAAATCCCTATCGGTCTTCAGTGGGTGACGTCGCTGTCGCAAGGAGTGGCCACAAGGCCGGCGGCACGTTTACTGCTGGTCTGCCTTTGTCTACTCATCACCTTGCTTATGGCCATACTGAACTTTGTGAGTCAGCACACACACACACACACACACACACACAAATATATAAATCCACATACATTGGCACAAACTCTGACAGATACACACACACTTTGACCCATTGTGTTTTTCACCCCCCAGTTCTTTCTACCTGGAAACGACTGTACCTCCAACTCATACAACACATCACAACTACAGAACCTCAACCTGTACACCGTCCCTGTAAGTCAAATCAACCAATCAATCAAACTGCATTTGCATGTAGTGTAATGGATACACTTGTCACACAGTGCATAAAACTACACTTGGGCCTATTATCAGTAATTAGTAATATCAATATATTTTTCTCTTCTCTCTCTCTCTCCCATCTGTGTCTGTCTGTCTGTCCATATCCCCTCCCCTCTCCCTACAGTATTACCTGTACTGCTGCCTGCTGGCTATGCTAGGTGTGGTGGTGTTTGTGAGGACGTGCATGTCCGTCAAGGTGCTGCTCCTCACACTGGCTGTAGTAGTCTACCTGTCTCTCTTCCTCTACGTCTACGCACCTCGCTCAGACTGTTACATGGCCCTGCTCTACAACGATACAAAGTGAGACTAACACACACACACACACACACACACGCACGTTGCTCTACAACGATACCAAGTTAGACTGGATAATAGATAGTAACATGTACAGTTGAAGTCGGAAGTTTACATCCACTTAGGTTGGAGTCATTAAATCTCGTTTTTCAACCACTCCACAAATTTCTTGTTAACAAACTATAGTTTTGGCAAGTCGGTTAGGAAATCTACTTTCTGCATGACACAAGTAATTTTTCCAACAATTCTTTACAGACAGATTATTTCACTTATAATCCACTGTATCACAATTCCAGTTGGTCAGAAGTTTACATACAGTAAATTGACTGCCTTTAAACAGCTTGGGAAATTCCAGAAAATTATGTCATGGCTTTCGAAGCTTCTGATAGGCTAATTTACATTATTTGAGTCAGTTGGAGGTGTACCTGTGGATGTATTTCAAGGCCTACCTTCAAACAGTGCCTCTTTGCTTGATATCATGGGAAAATGAAAAGAAATCAGCCAAGACCTCAGAAAATAAATTGTTGACCTCAATTTCCAAACGCCTGAAGGAACCACGTTTATCTGTACAAACAATAGCACGCAAGTATAAACACCATGGGACCATGCAGCCGTCATACCACTCAGGAAGGAGAAGCATTCTGTCTCCTAGAGATGAACGTACTTTGGTGCGAAAAGTGCAAATCAATCCCAGAACAACAGCAAAGGACCTTGTGAAGATTCTGGAGGAAACAGGTACAAAAGTATCTATATCCACAGTAAAACAAGTCCTATGTCAACATAACATGAAAGGCCGCTCAGCAAGGAAGAAGCCACTGCTCCAAAACCGCCATAAAAAAGCCAGACTACAGTTTGCAACTGCACATGGGGACAAAGATTGTACTTTTTGGAGAAATGTCCTCTGGTCTGATGAAACAGAAATAGAACTGTTTGGCCATGATGTCCATCGTTATGTTTGGAGGAGAAAGGGGGAGTCTTGCAAGCCGAATAACACCATCCCAACCGTGAAGCACGGGGGTGGCAGCATCATGTTGTGGAGGTGCTTTGCTGCAGGAGGGACTGGTGCACTTCACAAAATAGATGCCATCATGAGGCAGGAAAATGATGTGGATATATTGAAGAAACATCTCAAGACATCAGTCAAGAAGTTAAAGCTTGGTCGCAAATGGACAATGACCTCAAGCATACTTCCAAAGTTGTGGCAAAGTCAAGCGTATTGGAGTGGCCATCACAAAGCCTTGACCTCAATCCCATAAAATATTTATGGGCAGAACTGAAAAAGTGTGTGGGAGCATGGAGGCCTACAAACCTGGCTCAGTTACACCAGCTCTGTCCGGAGGAATGGGCCAAAATTCACCCAACTTATTGTGGGAAGCTTGTGGAAGGCTACCCAAAACGTTTGACCCAAGTAAAACAATTTAAAGGCAATGCTACCAAATACTAATTGAGTGTATGTAAACTTCTGACCCACTGGGAATGTGATGAAATATATAAAAGCTGAAATAAATCATTTTCTCTACTATTATTCTGACATTTCACATTCTTCAAATAACGTGGTGATCCTAACTGACCTAAGACAGGGAATTTTTACTCTGATTAAATGTCAGGAATTGTGAAACTGAGTTTAAATGTATTTGGCTAAGGTGTATGTAAACTTTCGACTTCAACTGTACACCTGCACTTACACACACACTTTTAGTAACGGCCCGATACACTTTGGTGTTATGGAACCTTACACAGAGAGTATCTCAATACATTAGTCAATGAAGCCTGAGGCGGTGTTATCTCCTTGGGCCTTTGTATGGGCTGCTTGAATAAATAAAGGTAAAATGCTACTATCGTCTGGGATTCACATTCTGGACTCAGAAAAAAGTTATGAAACTCTAATAACCTGGGCTGAGTCAGACCAGTATGTGCGTGTGTGTTTGAGTACGTTTAAAAAAAGACTGTGACATGACAGAGAGAACAAAGGAGAGAGGGATGATTACATAGTGTCTCAAAGTGTGCGTGTACGTGTGTGTGTGTGTGTGTGTGTTCCCACAGGCCTGGAGTCCTAAAGGAGCCTAAGATCATGGCTGGAGTTTGGCTGTTCATCTTCTATTTTACATGCCTGATACTGGCACGACAGGTAAGGGGACGTGTCTGTCTGTGTTCATACGTGCGTGCGTGCTTGCTTTCAGCATGTGTGCGTGCTTGTGTCGTCCATGCCTTTCTGCTTGTTTGTGTATATTTACTCTATACGTGTGTGTTTAAATTGTGTGTGTTTAAAGTGTTTGTGTGTGTTAACGATGTGTGTTCTCGTCAGGACGAGTTGGGCTGTCGCGTGGAGTTCCTACTGCAGCAGTGTTTCAGAACTGAGAGGGATGAGATGGAGACCATGGCGAATGTTAACAAACTACTACTGAAGAACGTCCTGCCTCTTCATGTAGCATCTGAATTCATGGGCAAGACCATACGCAACCAGGTAAGTAAACTTGTGTGTGTCAGTGTCAGACCTGGGTTCAAATACTGTTTGCAATAATTTTAAATATACTGCTCAAAAAAATAAAGGGAACACTTAAACAACACATCCTAGATCTGAATGAAATAAATAATCTTATTAAATACTTTTTTCTTTACATAGTTGAATGTGCTGACAACAAAATCACACAAAAATAAATCAATGGAAATCCAATTTATCAACCCATGGAGGTCTGGATTTGGAGTCACACTCAAAATTAAAGTGGGAAACCACACTACAGGCTGATGCAACTTTGATTGAATGTCCTTAAAACAAGTCAAAATGAGGCTCAGTGGTGTGTGTGGCCTCCATGTCCCTGTATGACCTCCCTACAATGCCTGGGCATGCTCCTGATGAGGTGGCGGATGGTCTCCTGAGGGATCTCCTCCCAGACCTGGACTAAAGCATCTGCCAACTCCTGGACAGTCTGTGGTGCAACGTGGCGTTGGTGGATGGAGCGAGACATGATGTCCCAGATGTGCTCAATTGGATTCAGGTCTGGGGAACGGGCGGGCCAGTCCATAGCATCAATGCCTTCCTCTTGCAGGAACTGCTGACACACTACAGCCACATGAGGTCTAGCATTGTCTTGCATTAGGAGGAACCCAGGGCCAACCGCACCAGCATATGGTCTCACAAGGGGTCTGAGGATCTCATCTCGGTACCTAATGGCAGTCAGGCTACCTCTGGCGAGCACATGGAGGGCTGTGCGGCCCCCCAAAGAAATGCCACCCCACACCATGACTGACCCACCGCCAAACCGGTCATGCTGGAGGATGTTGCAGGCAGCAGAACGTTCTCCACGGCGTCTCCAGACTTTGTCACGTCTGTCACGTGCTCAGTGTGAACCTGCTTTCATCTGTGAAGAGCACAGGGCGCCAGTGGCGAATTTGCCAATCTTGGTGTTCTCTGGCAAATGCCAAACGTCCTGCACGGTGTTGGGCTGTAAGCACAACCCCCACCTGTGGACGCCGGGCTCTCATTCCACCCTCATGGAGTCTGTTTCTGACCGTTTGAGCAGACACATGCAAATTTGTGGCCTGCTGAAGGTCATTTTGCAGGGCTCTGGCAGTGCTTCTCCTGCTCCTCCTTGCACAAAGGTGGAGGTAGCGGTCCTGCTGCTGGGTTGTTGCCCTCCTACGGCCTCCTCCACGTCTCCTGATGTACTGGCCTGTCTCTTGGTAGCGCCTCCATGCTCTGGACACTACGCTGACAGACACAGCAAACCTTCTTGCCACAGCTCGCATTGATGTGCCATCCTGGATGAGCTGCACTACCTGAGCCACTTGTGTGGGTTGTAGACTCCGTCTCATGCTACCACTAGAGTGAAAGCACCGCCAGCATTCAAAAGTGACCAAAACATCAGCCAGGAAGCATAGGAACTGAGAAGTGGTCTGTGGTCCCCACCTGCAGAACCACTCCTTTATTGGGGGTGTCTTGCTAATTGCCTATAATTTCCACCTGTTGTCTATTCCATTTGCACAACAGCATGTGAAATGTATTGTCAATCAGTGTTGCTTCCTAAGTGGACAGTTTGATTTCACAGAAGTGTGATTGACTTGGAGTTACATTGTGTTGTTTAAGTGTTCCCTTTATTTTTTTGAGCAGTGTACTTTAGCTGTGCTTGATAAAGCTTGCTTGTTGCAATGGAACCAATAGAAAAACCCCACTTACAGTGCCTTGCGAAAGTATTCGGCCCCCTTGAACTTTTCGACCTTTTGCCACATTTCAGGCTTCAAACATAAAGATATAAAACTGTAATTTTTTTGTGAAGAATCAACAACAAGTGGGACACAATTATGAAGTGGAACGAAATTTATTGGATATTTCAAACTTTTTTAACAAATAAAAAACTGAAAGATTGGCCGTGCAAAATTATTCAGCCCCCTTAAGTTAATACTTTGTAGCGCCACCTTTTGCTGTGATTACAGCTGTAAGTCGCTTGGGGTATGTCTCTATCAGTTTTGCACATCGAGAGACTGAAATTTTTGCCCATTCCTCCTTGCAAAACAGCTCGAGCTCAGTGAGGTTGGATGGAGAGCGTTTGTGAACAGCAGTTTTCAGTTCTTTCCACAGATTCTCGATTGGATTCAGGTCTGGACTTTGACTTGGCCATTCTAACACCTGGATATGTTTATTTGTGAACCATTCCATTGTAGATTTTGCTTTATGTTTTGGATCATTGTCTTGTTGGAAGACAAATCTCCGTCCCAGTCTCAGGTCTTTTGCAGACTCCATCAGGTTTTCTTCCAGAATGGTCCTGTATTTGGCTCCATCCATCTTCCCATCAATTTTAACCATCTTCCCTGCCCCTGCTGAAGAAAAGCAGGCCCAAACCATGATGCTGCCACCACCATGTTTGTCAGTGGGGATGGTGTGTTCAGGGTGATGAGTTGTGTTGCTTTTACGCCAAACATAATGTTTTGCATTGTTGCCAAAAAGTTTAATTTTGGTTTCATCTGACCAGAGCACCTTCTTCCACATGTTTGGTGTGTCTCCCAGGTGGCTAGTGGCAAACTTTAAACGACACTTTTTATGGATGTCTTTAAGAAATGGCTTTCTTCTTGCCACTCTTCCATAAAGGCCAGATTTGTGCAGTATACGACTGATTGTTGTCCTATGGACAGAGTCTCCCACCTCAGCTGTAGATCTCTGCAGTTCATCCAGAGTGATCATGGGCCTCTTGGATGCATCTCTGATCAGTCTTCTCCTTGTATGAGCTGAAAGTTTAGAGGGACGGCCGGGTCTTCGTAGATTTGCAGTGGTCTGATACTCCGTCCATTTCAATATTATCGCTTGCACAGTGCTCCTTGGGATGTTTATTGCTTGGGAAATCTTTTTGTATCCAAATCCGGCTTTAAACTTCTCCACAACAGTATCTCGGACCTGCCTGGTGTGTTCCTTGTTCTTCATGATGCTCTCAGCGCTTTAAACGGACCTCTGAGACTATCACAGAGCAGGTGCATTTATACGGAGACTTGATTACACACAGGTGGATTCTATTTATCATCATTAGTCATTTAGGTCAACATTGGATCATTCAGAGATCCTCACTGAACTTCTGGAGAGAGTTTGCTGCACTGAAAGTAAAGGGGCTGAATAATTTTCACGCCCAATTTTTCAGTTTTTTAATTGTTAAAAAAGTTTGAAATATCCAATAAATTTCGTTCCACTTCATGATTGTGTCCCACTTGTTGTTGATTCTTCACAAAAAATTACAGTTTTATATCTCTATGTTTGAAGCCTGAAATGTGGCAAAAGGTCGAAAAGTTCAAGGGGGCCGAATACTTTCGCAAGGCACTGTACATGGCACTCCAGGCAGGCTAAAGCAAGTATTTGAACGATATCAAATAGTATTTGAACCTAGGTCTGGAGAGTGTAGTGGTCAGTGAGGCAAATGGGCTCCACCGCCAGCAACAATGCTGTAACTGTGTTAGGGCCACATCATGCTAAAAAAACATGTAAATGATCATGCAAACACCAAGGCCTTGGGTAGGATGAAGTGAGGCGTCATTATTGTGTGTGTGTGTACATGTATATAATATGTTTGTGTGTGTATGTGTATGTGTTGGGATATGACGTGTGTGCTTGTGAAATGTGTGTGGGTTGTGACGTGACGTTATAATGTGTTTTGTGTGTGTGTATATAACGTGTTTGTGTCAGTGTTGTGATATAATGTGTGTCTTGTGGGTGTGTTGCAGGACCTGTACAGCCAGTCATGTGACTGTGTGTGTGTGATGTTCGCCTCGGTACCCCAGTTTAAGGAGTTCTACAGCGAGAGCAGTGTGAACCGAGACGGACTGGAGTGTTTACGTTTCCTCAATGAGATCATCTCAGACTTTGACGAGGTACAAAAATGCCACGTTATTCCCTATATCAGTGGTTCCCAAACTTTTTATAGTCCCGTACCCTTTCAAACATTCAACCTCCAGCTGCATACCCCCTCTAGCCCCAGGATCAGCGCACTCTCAAATGTTGTTTTTTGGCATCATTGTAAGCCTGCCACACACACACACTATACGATACATTTATTACACATAAGAATGAGTGAGTTTTTGTCACAACCTGGCTCGTGGGAAGTGGCAAAGAGCTCTTATAGGACCAGGGCACAAATAATAATAATCAATAATTTTGCTCTTTATTTAGCCATCTTACATATAAAACCTTATTTGTTCAGCAAAAAGTGTGAATAACTCACCACAGGTTAATGAGAAGGGTGTGCTTGAAAGGATGCACATAACTCTGCAATGTTGCGTTGTATTGGAGAGAGTCTCAGTCTTAAATCATTTTCCACACAGTGTCTGTGCCTGTATTTAGTTTTCATGCTAGTGAGGGCCGAGAATCCACTCTCACATAAGTACGTGGTTGCAAAGGGCATCAGTGTCTTAACAGCACGATTTTCCAAGGCAGGATACTCTGAGCGCAGCCTTATCCAGAAATCTGGCAATGGCTTCTGATTCAATTCAATTTTCACAGAACCGCTTGTTGCAATTTCGATGAAGCTCTCTTGTTCAGAAATCCGTAAGTGGACTAGAGGCAGGGCATGAAAGGGATAACAAATCCAGTTGTTTGTGTCGTCCATTTCGGGAAAGTACCTGCGTAATTGCGCACCCAGCTCACTCAGGTGCTTCGCTATATCACATTTGACATTGTCCATAAGCTTGAGTTCATTTGCACGCAAAAAATCATGGAAAGACCTGTGTGTTGTCCTTGTTAATGCAGACAGAGAAGAGCTCCAACTTCTTAATCATAGCCTCAATTTTGTCCCGCACATTGAATATACAGTGGTTGCTCCTTTAAAAGTTGTATCATACTGCAGCACACCTTGTGGGCTACTGCAGCATCCTGTGGCACGTTATTTAATTGTCAGCCATTTTTTCTGTTAATGCAAGTTAGTGCTAGTTTGACCACCAGAGGGCATCTTTGAGAAGCATTTGATAGTCTTCTATATTGGCATTACCAGAGAATTTAAAACTTTTTTGTAATAACATAGTATATAGCATTGATTTTAAGAAATTTGGCTTAATTAATTTGATTAATATTATGGTGTTTCTATTCCGAGGAAAAGAAAACCCTCAGGGTTTCTGTTAGGATGGAATGGAAAATATGGCGCTGTACAACGTGACGGTCGCGAGTAGGCTACAGCATACAGTTGGAGGATTCTAAATTGTTTGCTACTGTGCAGTCTGACAAGTAAACATAGCCTACAATACATACTGTAGTAACATGGGAAAGTGTCTAATTCCTTACATAAGGGAGAGCAGGCCATGTCTGTACTAGAGAATGTGGGCACGCTGGAGACCGGGTTTCTGTTAGGATGGAATGGAAAATATGGTGCTGTACAACGTGAGACTCGGCAGTACAGTACTGGGCTATTTAGCCAAAGAATCCCTGTGTCGTGCAGGCAGGGCACGAGGGTGAATTCCCCGATGGGGAGGAAGGAGTAGGCTGTCTTTGTAAATAAGAATTTGTTCTTAACTGACTTGCCTAGTTAAATAAAGGTTACACTAAGAGCATAACATTTCTGCACCCTAATTTTCTAATGCTAGTCTAACCAATACCCAAACAGAGATTAAGTGAAAATAAAAATCTCATTAATTTATCAAGACCAGTCCCCATGCTTGTCTCAGAGCAGCGCAAAACGGTGCTGAAATAGTTATAGGCTTTTGCTTCAAATCCTATTGCTTCTAACTTCAATATGCTCTTTAAATAAATAAGATCTACATCACTTTTAACCGCACATTACGCAACACTAGTGAGACTAATTTTGCCTATGGTAAGCCTACAGTATATCTAAAAATATTTTTTCAATGACGTGACACCAATAATAACATTTAGAGGATTGGAGGATTCTAAATTAATATCTAAGGGGCATTTTCTGTTAGGATCTGTGAGAATATCTGAGAATATCTAAGTGGCTTTTATATCATTCTAAATTAATTAATAATAAAAATAGCTTTGTTTAAAAATAACGATATTTTGGAGATTTCGTTTTTATTTAACCTAGAGTGAGCGAGGAAAAAGGCAGTTCTCAAACATGGGGTGAGTCATTCTCACTAATTTGTAAATAAAGCCAGTTTGTTATTTAGAAATATTTATTTCTGGAGAAACTTAACTTGATTATTTAGCAGACATCACTTCCTTATATGCAGTCAACACATATCTTAAGAATATCATGGACTATAATTGAACAATTTAGTTTTTCCATGCTTGTCTCAGAGCAGCGCGAAACAGTGCTGAAATAGACATCCATAGCGGGAAGGCTATATGTAACGATATTTTGGAGATTATTTTGTTTAAAAAAAAATGACAGTGAGCGATTGTAATCTGAATAAAGGCCAAAATAATATTTATAAAGGCCGAAATATAGTCCTGCTAATAGCCATAATGGCACTGTACAATGTGACCCTGGGTATGAAAGAGTATTTTCCAGTAGGCAACAATTTGTTTACCTTCATTGGGCAACTTTGTTCCAATATTTCTGTAATTCAGTGATATTTATCCCCATAACTAAATAAACATCAGCATTTTGAAAGAGTATTTTTATCATTATTTTATTAACGAAAGCATAAAGATGCTGATGAAGAAATACAGTACTGTACAGTATATGCTTTCCCATTTGGATAATAAATCTATAAAAAAGTATATTGTCCTGCTAATAGGAAACATTTGCATGATGGGCTACACCTGTTACAGTACTACAGTACACCTGTGAAAAACAAGTGTTTGAAAACCTGTTTTCAAAATGCCTCCAGTTGTCCATCACTACTGTAAATAAAAACACAGCATCTTGTTTACATTCTTTATTGTAACCACAATGTCATAAATAATTTGTATCTACCTTTCCAACTACTTTTAGAGTTTTGGATTTACAAATGTGTGATTTTTCATTATTAGTTACATTGTTTTAGTTGGAACGTGCAGACTTTTTTTTCTTTAAGTAATAGTTTTATGTAGGATGCTACATTTTTGACCAGTTGCAATTGTAAGTAGTCCTAATTTTAAAAATCATACTTCTATGAGGCTGTTAAGCCTCATAGCCTATCTTAGCCAATTAAGCCCCCTTGTTTGTAAAGAAGATTTTTGTTGAAATGAATTGCTCAACTGGTGTAGGTTTTCTCCATCTGTTGGTGTGCAACACTTGCATAACAAGTTAGCTATATTTTCAGCACCAGCCACTGTTCCCCTCCTATTGATTGCACTGCGGTTGCAGCCAGTTGTTTTAAAATGTAACCTTTATTTGAGTAGGCAAGTCAGGTAAGAACAAATTCTTACTTACAATGACGGCTTACCCCGGATGACGCTGGGCCAATTGTGCGCCTCCCTATGGCACTCCCAATCATGGTCGTATGTGATACAGTCTGTATTCAAACCAGGGACTGTAGTAATGCCTCTTGCACTGAGATGGAGTGCCTTAGACCACTGCGCCACTCAGGAGCCATGACCAATATATATATATGATGGGCTACAGAATATATATTTTTTATATATGTATATATCATTTTTTTCAGAGCACTAACCGTGTGTAGGTAGATATGGAAAAGTAGATACAAATTATTTGTTGCAAGATGGGGAGGGGGTTCACACCTAGCTCGGCTTTTAGACAATTCTTTATTAAAGGTTGAATAGTCTATTGTTTAGCTAATAGCCCATCCTAGAAACGTTGTTAGCAGAATTCACAGCCTGCTACGCTTGTGAAAAACTAGTAATAGCTTTTCCCCTTTCCACTTGTTAAAGATTCTGAATGATAAAGTGATTTTAGCCACAATCCGCCCCAACCCCAATTAATACATTTGGGCACAGTCGATAGCGTGCTGGACTTCGGGCTAGAATGTTGAGAGTTCGAAACCTGCTCCCTGCTTGTTTCGTTACATTATTATGCCGATCTCAGAGCAAATAGCCTGGATTGTTACTCCCATCTCGTTCCTCGCCCTCTTCCATGCGTCATTCTCCGCCTGAGTGGCTCGCTTGTGGGCGTGCTGGCAGGATATGGCAGCACCTTCAGTTGTGCATCAAGAATTCAGCATAGCAAGTTTGTATGGTCTGGTTATTCACGGGCAAATAGTAATCTGCTCTAAACCGCTCTGGTGAAAAACAAACTTTGCTGCCCTGTTTTCAATCGTACACATGGCTGGGAGAACCTCCTCAGATTAATGCAGGTGAAGGGAGTTAGATATGCATAGGAATTGTAGTGTACTGTTTTTTATTCTGTATATATGAATTACAAATCAGCCTTTACTTAAATCATGTTTCTAGTCTATTGCATAGTTACAATGTGTAATCATTGATGTCCCAGGAACAGGAGTGGTAAACACAAGTGTATATTTGTAATACATACATGCAGACACAGCATCATTCAAAGAATGGCGTTTGATACACCTGGTATTGGATATAACTGGAAAAAAACAACACTAAATAGCGATTTTTCGTGAATTAACTTAATAACCAAAAAATATGCACAATCATTTGTCTCTACATTAACTAACATATTAATCTCAATTGTACATGTTTTGCTTGACTCATTATGACATTATAATTACTTACATTTGCATCCACCATAATGTTTTTTGTCAGACATCTTTGCTGAAAAAAGTCACCAATGACAGGTGGCATTACGTCAAATTCGTCATTGGAACCACTCAATATGATTGGTCATATAAAAACCTTGGGACCCAAATGCATAATGAGTGCTCTAACTCCCCCCTGCAGTAATCTGGAGCAATGAAGCCGTGACGCTGGGTACCGCTAAGTCCCGCGGCGTAAGCTCGCAACTTTTAAAGGAGGAACCACTGTAGTTGTGGAGAGTCCCTGTAATCCTAGATTCAGATCATTCAGGCCAGAAAAAACATCACCCAGATAGGCCAGTCGTGTGAGAAACTCGTCATCATGAAAGCGGTCAGTGAAAATAATGTCAGTAAAGAAAACTTTAAGCTCGTCTCTCAATTTTTTTTAAACGTGTCAATACTTTGTCCCTTGATAGCGCACTTCTCTATGTTGTAAAAGCATTACATGGTCGCTGCCCATATCATTGCATAATGCAATAAATACACGAGAGTTCAGGGGCCTTGCTTTAACAAAGTTAACCATTTTCATTGTAGTGTACAAAAAGTATTTCATGCTGTCAGGCATCACCTTGGCAGCAAGAGCCTCTTGGTAGATGCTGCAGTGTACCCAAGTGGCGTCGGGAGCAACTGCTTGCACGCACGTCACCACTCCACAATGTCTCCCTGTCATGGCGTTTGCGCCATCAGTACAGATACCAACACATCTTGACAACCAAAGTCCATTTGATGTCACAAAGTTATCCAGTACTTTAAAAATATCCTCTCCTGTTGTCTTGGTTTCCAGAAGAGGATGTCTTCCTTAATTGACCCCCCCATAAACGTAACGGACATATACCAGGAGCTGTGCCAGGCCGGCCACGTCATCCAGCTGTAACGCATAGAATTCACTGGCTTGTATGCTGCCATGTCACTGATGCGTTGTGAAACAGTGTTGTTTGATGAAGGCATTGTCTGTGTAGTTTTTGAGCCTTTTCCCCCAGCATTGTCCCAGCCATATCCGCGGCAGCAGGAAGAATGAAGTCCTCCACAATAGTAAGGGGCCTGCCTGTCCTAGCCACTCGGTAGCTCACCAAATAAGACGCTTCTTACTACTTGAAAGTCGTATTAATTCTCGCTCAAAAATCTCCTGTGGTTTATTTTCAAATTGGCATGTTTAGTTTCTTAATGTCTGCGCAAGAGTGACGGTTTCATCGAGTTGTGAGACAGTACTTTGTCACATATAACGCACTGTGGTTGAGGAAAGGCACTACTCCCAGTATAAGTGAACCCCAAATCAATGTAGATCTCATCATATTTGGGCCTCTTCGATGGTCCAATGTCCCTGTCTGTTGTTCGGTGCTTTCCCGGGTAAAGGGGCAGTAGCTCTTCGGCTGCATCAGATTCACAATTGTCAGTGTCCATGCTAGCTGGGCTAGCAACAAATGCATAATTACTGATGCTAGCATTGGATGTGCTCGTGGAAGCAGAACAACTTGTGTTGTCGACAGGTGCAGGTGTAGTACTGCTGGTATGTATCTCTATGGATGCGGGCCTTGAGCAGATGGAATGAGCAGGAGCTATGTTTGGCTACATACAGACCGTTAGTGGAATTCCCGCGAGAGAGTAACGATTAACGTGATTGGATGTTAATTATTTGACTAGGATGCCTGTATTTGACATTGTGTTGTTACTTCGCTGAACACTAGATGGTTTAATTTTATTTTTGGCAGTGAAACGAGGCTGCTCAGGTGAGGAAAAAAACATCACCCAAATATATAGCCTAGTTGGAAAACCTAAATGGACTGTTTGAAAATGTGAATCACATTTTTATTTGATGTACCCCCGACAGCATTGTGCGTACCCCTGGGGATAGACGCCCTATATAATGCACTACTTTTGAATTGGGGGCCATTTCAGAGCTTGGTCTGGAACTAGTCAGAAGGGAAGAGGGGACAAGAGTTTTTCCTCAACTGGTAATCTGACCATGAACTGACCATCAGTCTTGTCAACAAACTTGACCCTTTTTCTCTTTCTATGCCCCCCTCTCTATTCTCTCTCTCTCTAACAGCTTCTCTCTAAGCCAAAGTTCTGTTCTGTGGAAAAGATTAAGACTATTGGCAGCACCTACATGGCAGCTGCTGGTCTGACCAATCCTGCTATAGGGGACGAGCGAAAGGTTGGTAGTAGCCTATTCTATACAGCTCTGTTCTGCCTCACTGGGTCCTGTTCAAATACTTGTAAAAACACAACCTTACTTACTCCCTTCTCTAAGGTAGTCAGGGATCTGTACATGATTGGATAAGCAAAAGAAAGGTTACTTATCATCCTATTTCTTTCCCCAATCAAATATCGTCACATCAATGAAGTGACTCTTAGAAGTTAGGAAGGAGGAAATCCATGTCTGAAGTATTTATTCGAACACGGTCTCTAGTCTGCCTGCCTGTATGGATTCTAACTGAGTGTTCTGATTCAGTGTGTTCTCATAGCCTGCTTAAACCATGACTGAAGGCTGCACTCACCATTGATTCTTACTGAGTGTTCTCTTAGCCTGGTTAAACCAGACTGAATTCTGAGCTCACAATGGATTCTAACTGAGTGTTCTCGGTCTCCACCAACAGGACTGTGATGTGTCCTACAGCCATGTACGCAGCATGGTAGAGTTTGCCATCGCTCTGAAGAACAACCTGGAGTCCATCAACCAACACTCCTTCAACAGCTTTAAGCTACGCATCGGTGAGTCTGTCTGTATGGCCAGAGGGACAAAGATATGGACTCCATTAATCTTTCCTCGATTACGTGCATCCTCTCTCCTTGCCTGCTTCTCAAAATATATTGGAGAAGAAAGTCAGAGCGACCTTGGACTTTCTCTTTCAATATGGTTGAGAAAGGATGCATGGAAGACAAAAAGAGATTGAGACTTTTACAACTAAACTCCCTTGATTTGATAACCATCTCCCCCCTTCCAACTAACTTTTTCATCACTTCATCTCCTTTACCTTATATAGGGATAAACCTTGGTCCAGTGATTGCGGGGGTGATCGGAGCCCACAAACCACAGTATGATATCTGGGGGAACTCTGTGAACGTGGCCAGTAGGATGGACAGCACTGGAGTACTAGACAAGATCCAGGTGAGAGAGAGATTGAGAGAGATGGGGAGGGAGAGACAGCGAGAGTGAAGGGGTGGAGAGAGGGGAGAAACATTTTGAATGAAAGAGAGAGCGCTTGTTATATGGTTCTGTCTCCCTCTACAGGTGACCGAGGAAACAGCGCAGGTGGTGAAGACTTTTGGCTTCAGTGTGACCAAGAGAGGAGTCATCACCGTCAAGGGCAAGGGAGAACTTACGACCTACTTCATCAACACCGACTGACCAGTCATCTCCACCGTTCTGACCTCTCCAACCAATCATCATCACTCATCTAGCCACACCATCAAACATTGTCCTATCACAATCGTTCTTATTTATTCTCATGCAGTAATGCTGTGAACGGGGACACTGCATTAGGAGGAAGGAGGTGCTGTCTTTTGGATGAATATGTTAAACCAAATACAGAATGTAAAAAAAGAAATACTTGGTTGGTAGGCAATTTGTGATAATTTATTGTTTGTGTTTTGAATGAATCTGTCACTACTGATGAACTACTGTATCTATCTGTGTGTGATCTTTGATGACAGACAACAAAGCAAAGCCATTTAGCAATATGCTCTTACTAATGACAGTGACACAGAGTGGGTTCAAGGCAAGCAATGACAGTGAATGTTCCTTATGAGGAAATTATAGGCTATATGGAAACACAAGATTGTGTACTTTTCAATGGTTTCCTAAAAGGGATGTTATTTATATATATATATATATATATATATAATAAGAATATGTATGGGCTATTATGTTATTTAAATGGATGAGGAAGTAGTTGACAGTAGGCTATCACTGCCAAAGGTACTGCTGCATTCACACTTTTGAATCCATCTGCCACCACTTTAATACCATGAAAATGCAATATAACTTACTGTACTTAACTTTTCATAATGTAATTTCAGATAAATATTTTTCATTTTGTTTTTAAAGAGATTGATATATTTTGTCTATTCTGAATGACTTTATAAGCATGCCTGGGCATACAGTATATGCATAGAAATAAAGTAAGATGTGGGAGGTTGTGCAATTGCTTCTGTAAGCTACCAAATTGCATTGATGTTTTTGTAAGCTCATGAAAATGTGTATTTCCTTTTACTCATAATGTTTCAGGAACCTGTGAAGCACTGGACATGTAGAAATATGTAATATTTAAACAATTATTTAGACGTATGATAGTTTGGTGAAGCAAGATAACGTGAATTCAATATTAAACTATATTTTGAATTTTGAATTGATTTCCCAAAAATGCTAAAATAGACATTTCAGAGCATCTCTAGACGTCAAAGAACCGATCATCACTTGCCTCTTTGGCCCGTGTACGTTTCAATATTTTGATTTTCAGAGTCAAAACAAAAAGAGGGGGAAAACAGAAAACAGCTGAAATTGACTTGTTTTCTTATTTATTGTGCCAAAATTGGATATGGAATAACAGAAAACAAATAACATTTATTCAAATTATTTATTGTTTGTTTTGTTCCTACTCGGAAGTACACACCCCCTACAGTAAGTTAAAATAAGCCTTTTTATTGGCATGGGTATACTTCACTAACATCCTTCCCTGCTCATTGAAAAGCATACAAAGGCTATACTCTTCAGTTGTGAGCACAACTATTGCTGTGACAATTGTCTTCTCTGAATGTATACAGGTGTAGGATCTTAATTTGATCACCCTGTTGTTGCAGCGAATTTCCTACACAACAAGAAATGCAAACTTGTAATGTATTATAATTTCCACTTTAAAATGTGAGACTTTCCCTAACCAAATATTGATCAACCCTTACAAAATCAAGTAATTATAATCCACACAATAATTCACACAGTTCAGCCACTCAGCCCTATCCAGTGGACATGATGCTCTCAAGGTCCTACCGCCTCCTACAACACCCTGATGAGAAGCAATAATCCTGTCCCAATGAATCTACGTCTGCATATCTCTCTAACCCTGCTGTACCCTACTGTGCTGAGACAATATGACTCTAGCAAAGTTTTTACACCATTTTAAATGGAATGCTCAACAGCGATTATCTATCTCTTGAAAGGGGCTTTATTTGGGAAAGGAAAGGGAAAGGGAAAGGGGGATACCTTGTCAGTTGTACAACTGAATGCATTCAACTGAAATGTGTCTTCTGCATTTAACCCAACCCCTCTTAATCATTTGCATGGGATACATATGTTAACATTGCCAAATCAAGTGGAATATACAATCACAAATTAACACTGAAAGGGATACTTCTCCAATAGACACTGTTTTTTCAGTCTCCCTGCATAATTATTAGTGATGAGAGGTGTTTCAGACATAATTATTATAATAATAATTATGCGCCATAGTGGTATTTTTTTTGCGCCAGGAGAGTTCAGCCAATCAGGCCATTGGTTGATTGAGCCTGCTGTCTGATAAAACAATTAATGGAGTAATGTTTTGTAGCAATTATTGTGGCCTTTGTGTTTCGCCGATTGCACGATCATGCTGGCAGCGAATAAATACGGTTGTTCCTGTCTGCCAGGACATTGCAGGACATGTAGCTTGACTCATATGCCCTGGCTTTGCAAAGACTACAGCCTGACAGGAGTCCTTCTTCCGACCCTTGAAGGCAGGCTTTTCAAAATGGGAGCGGTACTAGTATCTACAGGTTCACGGGGGACTATGTTACTGATGGCTATCAAATTGATTACAATGGCTGCTTCTGACGAGTCTTCTTTTCAAGAAGACCTGGATGACGAAACAGGTTTTGAAGTTCTTTTACATACAAACATTTGACAAACAAGTAAGTTGTTTTGTTTTCGGTAGCTAGCTAGCAATATAGCTAAGCTCTCTTTTCACACGAGAAAGTGTTAAGTACAGCATAATTTTGTGATCGATCCAGGCATAATGGGGCTTGTTAGTACCACCACAAATTGAACTAGCCAGCTTTGTTGCTATACCCAAAATGCACTTGTTAGGGCTGCGTCAATTCAATTCTGGTATCAGAACAAAATTTAACACTAGGCTACTGAATATACACTGCTCAAAAAACTAAAGGGAACACTTAAACAACACAATGTAACCCCAAGTCAATCACACTTCTGTGAAATCAAACTGTCCACTTAGGAAGCAACACTGACTGACAATAAATTTCACATGCTGTTGTGCAAATGGAATAGACAACAGGTGGAAATTATAGGCAATTAGCAAGACACCCCCAATAAAGGAGTGTTTCTGTAGGTGGGGACCACAGACCACTTCTCAGTTCCTATGCTTCCTGGCTGATGTTTTGGTCACTTTTGAATGCTGGCGGTGCTTTCACTCTAGTGGTAGCATGAGACAGAGTCTACAACCCACACAAGTGGCTCAGGTAGTGCAGCTCATCCAGGATGGCACATCAATGCGAGCTGTGGCAAGAAGGTTTGCTGTGTCTGTCAGCGTAGTGTCTAGAGCATGGAGGCGCTACCAGGAGACAGGCCAGTACATCAGGAGACGTGGAGGAGGTCGTAGGAGGGCAACAACCCAGCAGCAGGACCGCTACCTCCACCTTTGTGCAAGGAGGAGCACTGCCAGAGCCCTGCAAAATGACCTCCAGCAGGCCACAAATGTGCATGTGTCTGCTCAAACGGTCAGAAACAGACTCCATGAGGGTGGTATGAGGGCCCGACGTCCACAGGTGGGGGTTGTGCTTACAGCCCAACACCGTGCAGGACGTTTGGCATTTGCCAGAGAACACCAAGATTGGCAAATTCGCCACTGGCGCCCTGTGCTCTTCACAGATGAAAGCAGGTTCACACTGAGCACGTGAAAGACGTGACAGAGTATGGTGACGCCGTGGAGAACGTTCTGCTGCCTGCAACATCCTCCAGCATGACCGGTTTGGCGGTGGGTCAGTCATGGTGTGGGGTGGCATTTCTTTGGGGGCCGCACAGCCCTCCATGTGCTCGCCAGAGATAGCCTGACTGCGATTAGGTACCAAGATGAGATCCTCAGACCCCTTGTGAGACCATATGCTGGTGCGGTTGGCCCTGGGTTCCTCCTAATGCAAGACAATGCTAGACCTCATGTGGCTGGAGTGTGTCAGCAGTTCCTGCAAGAGGAAGGCATTGATGCTATGGACTGGCCCGCCCGTTCCCCAGACCTGAATCCAAATGAGCACATCTGGGACATCATGTCTCGCTCCATCCACCAACGCCACGTTGCACCACAGACTGTCCAGGAGTTGGCAGATGCGTTAGTCCAGGTCTGGGAAGAGATCCCTCAGAAGACCATCCGCCACCTCATCAGGAGCATGCCCAGGCGTTGTAGGGAGGTCATACAGGCACGTGGAGGCCACACACACTACTGAGCCTCATTTTGACTTATTTTAAGGACATTACATCAAAGTTGGATCAGCCTGTAGTGTGGTTTTCCACTTTCATTTTGAGTGTGACTCCAAATCCAGACCTCCATGGGTTGATAAATTGGATTTCCATTGATTATTTTTGTGTGATTTTGTTGTCAGTACATTCAACTATGTAAAGAAAAAAGTATTTACTAAGATTATTTCTTTCATTCAGATCTAGGATGTGTTGTTTAAGTGTTCCCTTTATTTTTTTGAGCAGTATATTTTCAGCTGTTTATTAGTTTATTAATAGAATTAGTCAAGCAGAATAAATGGTAAATGCAATCTTCGTATATACGGGTTCACTGTAACACCTCGCAGGGCAAACAGAGAACTGAAAATGACATCATAAGTTCTTCATTAAATACTCTGACAGAGATAGTTCCAGCTCACTGCTGGCCTGTCAGAGGGAGGATGAGCGTGGTTTAAACTTACTCATCCTATCGTTGGCGTGTAGGCTGGTCCCAGCCTCTAGATGCATCTTTGTTGCCAAGCATAGTTGTCTTCTAGCTTATCTTCATGTGTGTACCCGAGAGTCAGACACCCAAGGACAGTGCCTGTTTTTATGCTACAGTTAGGATAGTTTCTGCTTCCATTCTACCAGCCCCTCCCGTACACCTGTCCTTGAGCGGCCCCACAACCAGGCATTGTGTGTGTGTGTCAAGAGTCTACTCAGCCTACACTCCTACTAGCCAGCAACCCTCCAGTTAGTAATGTCTATTATATGTTGCTCAATCTATGTTAATACAATATAAACCTCTTAGTGCATTACAGTCCATTCATACTTAGGCCTACATCTACTGTAAATGGTAATGCATCACATCTAATAAGTGAAATAAAACCCAACACACTGTAGCCAAATGTTATAGCTAACTAGCCAAGCTAGCCTCAGTGCATCTCATTAGGACTAGGAGCAAAACTGGAGAGATGTTTTAATGATGATGACAGAGTAAAGGAATGACTTTGGCTTTATTATTCATTTTTGTGTAACTATACCTGTGTGTTGTAGCTAGCTAACATGTGTGTCTGTGAGATGTGTTGTAGTAGGAATACAGACAGTACACAACGATTACCCATGAAATTCTAATAGTGTTTTTGTAATTCTCTTACAACCAATACCGCTTAGTGGCCTACAGATTGTTTTGATAACTTGTACTACATGAGAAGCTAAGCACGGGACACCGAATCCCATTGCCTACGTGTGTTGTTGGGGCCATTAAGCAATTCAAGAGGAGATGTGAAAGGGCCATAACAACAATCTCCCCTTGTATCAAAGTGACTCTGAACACCTCACTGTACCTTGGGTCAGCAGCATATCACCCTGCATCCCACTGCTGGCTTTCCTCTGAAGCTAAGCAGGGTTGGTCCTGGTCGGTCCCTGGATGGGAGATCAGATGCTGCTGGAACTGGTATTGAAGGGCCAGAAGAAGTCTCTCTGGGGGAAAAAATCTATCCCAATACCCCTGGCCAGTGATTGGGGACATTGCCCTGTGTAGGGTGCTGTCTTTTGGATGGGACTTTAAACAGGTGTCCTACACTCTCTGTGGTCACTAAAGATCCCATGGCACTTATCGTAAGAGTAGGGGTGTCCTGGCTAAATTTCCAATCTGGCCCTCATACCATCATGGCCATCTAATCCTCCCCAGCTTCCAATTGGCTCATTTATTCCCCAGGTCATTGTTCTCAGTCAACTTACCTGGTAAAATAAAGATAACAAAAAAAAAACACACCATATTCAAGTATACCCTTTGTAGTATTTATTATAGGTGTTAGTAGTATATTTTCCTTCCACTGTATGCACTGAGTGTACAAAACATTATGAACACCTGCTCTGTTCGTGACAGACTGACTGACCAGGTGAAAGCTATGATCCCTCAGTGATGTCACTGGTTAAATCCACTCCCGTAGATGAAAGGCAGGAGACAGATTAAAGAAGGATTTTTAAACCTGGAGACAATTGAGACATGGATTGTGTATTAGTGCCATATGGGTTATTGTGTGTAGATTGACAAGGGGGGAAAAACAATTGAATCCTTTTTAGAATATGCTGTAATGTAACAAATTGTGGAAAAAGTCAAGGTGTCTGAATACTTTCCGAATTCACTGTATATGCTGTACATTGCCAGAACTGTTCCTGCATACTGCTGTGTAAACTCACCTCGGTCTCCAGAGCAAATAAAAACTTAGTCTTGAATACAAGCCATGTCTACTTATTTGCTACAATGACAGACTAATCTACTGTTATATTGAAGCATGTTTGCTTGCCAACAAATTAAAGTTGAAATGATACACCTTCTCCCTGCATAATTTATTTTATGTACAAGAGCTAGCAATATCTATACGAAAGGGGGATACCTAGTCAGTTGTCCAACTGAAATGTGTCTTCCGCACAATGCAGTTGTGAGCATACTAGGCATTCTATATTATGCTACACATCAGTCTAAGTGAATATAGATGTTGTGTTGGCTGAATGTTAAAGGTCGGTGTAGAAAAAGCCCATGGAGTTGGTGGAATAATCCTTTAATTCATTGCCACTTACTCAGCTGGGCCAGGGGCGATTTAATTAGGTCAGGGGGAAATGTCTGACAGATCTCCACTCCATAAAAGGAGGAAATCACCATCGCCTGATCACGCTGCTTTCTCTTCCTTCACTCTGTCAAATCCAGAAGTTCTGTGCGTCCATGTAAGTCCACCGACTCTGTTACCTTTCACCTGAACTATCTGTTGCGATCGGGAGAGTGGGCCATCAGTTGTTATTTGAAGTTATTATCGCGTGGCTTGGAGCGCACGCTTCAAACATTTTGTCTAATGTGAATGGTCAATGATTCCGGCCCTACGGATCATAATAGGACAATTATGCAATTGGTATAGTTAATATGTAATGAAATTCCGTGTACACATGAAGACACTTGAAAGGGTGAAATAAGAAAGTAATTGTTTGTTGAACTGATCGGCTCTGATATCCAACTAATGGCGATTTATAGATTGAATAACCGATCACTGTTTGTATTATTCTTTCATGATTTATGATAAATAGTTACGAGCCTAAATTACTCACCGACGATTCCTATTGACTTATTAATTAACTGGATTGTTGAATTCCCTAAATGATGTTAACAATGAATGATTGTTATGATTAGATCTTTGTGATGATGGATTTGATTGGATACACGTTATTCTGTTTCCTTTGTTATGCAGCACAGACTACTCAGTAAATATACCACTTTATGGTTAAAGGAATTCCTGCCTCAGTCTCATCCATTCCTCTGTCACCTGACCCGTGACCACCTGTTCACCCTCACTGTCAGTCATCCTACCTGTCCAGCTACCCACACAGATTCCACTAATCTTTCAGTCGGGCTCCTGAGTGTTCTTCAGCTGGTGAACGTCATCTTGTGTTGGGCAACGGCAGCTGGTCATGATCTTGGACATAGACTATACACTTTGGCTTTGCCAGCCCTATGCAGTCTTTTCCTCTTCTGAGTCAGATGATATTGAGCTTGAGCTTGTTCCCAGCTGAAAGCTTTCATCCAATGGGTCCACAGCAGGTATTCCCAAACGTGCAATGCAGTACACCAAACCATTTGTTCTTTTTTTTTTTTTCACATTTTCAAACAGTACATTTATATTTTCCGACGGGGCTATACATTTGGGTGATGTTTTTCTCTCTCCTGAGTAGCCTCGTTTCACTTCCAAAAATAAAATGGTTATCAAATCAAGGGAGTTTAGTTGTAAAAGTCTCAATCTCTGTTTGTCGTCCGTTGATTCCGTGCATCCTTTCTCAACAGTGTTGAAGGAGAAAGTCCAAGGTCCCTCCTGTCTGACCTTCTTCTCCAATACATTTTGAGAAGCAGGCAAGGAGAGAGGATGCACGTAATCGAGGAAAGATTAATGGAGTCCATATCTTTGTCCCTCTGGCCATACAGACAGACTCACCGATGCGTAGCTTAAAGCTGTTGAAGGAGTGTTGGTTGATGGACTCCAGGTTGTTCTTCAGAGCGATGGCAAACTCTACCATGCTGCGTACATGGCTGTAGGACACATCACAGTCCTGTTGGTGGAGACCGAGAACACTCAGTTAGAATCAATTGTGAGTGCAGCCTTCAGTCTTGGTGTAACCAGGCTATGAGAACACACTGAATCAGAACACTCAGTTAGAATCCATACAGGCAGGCAGTCTAGAGACCGTGTTCGAATAAATACTTCAGACATGGATTTCCTCCTTCCTAACTTCCAAGACTCACTTCATTGATGTGACGATATTTGATTGGGGAAAGCAATAGGATGATAAGTAACCTTTCTTTTGCTTATCCAATCATGTACAGATCCCTGACTACCTTAGAGAAGGGAGTAAGTAAGGTTGTGTTTTTACAAGTATTTGAACAGGACCCAGTAAGGCAGAACAGAGCTGTATAGAATAGGCTACTACCAACCTTTCGCTCGTCCCCTATAGCAGGATTGGTCAGACCAGCAGCTGCCATGTAGGTGCTGCCAATAGTCTTAGTCTTCTCCGCAGAACAGAACTTTGGCTTAGAGAGAAGCTGTTAGAGAGAGAGAATAGAGAGGGGGGCATAGAAAGAGAAAAAGGGTCAAGTTTGGTGACAAGACTGATGGTCAGTTCATGGTCAGATTACCAGTTGAGGAAAAACTCTTGTCCCCTCTTCCCTTCTGACTAGTTCCAGACCAAGCTCTGAAATGGCCCCCAATTCAAAAGTAGTGCATTATATAGGGCGTCTATCCCCAGGGGTACACACAATGCTGTCGGGGGTACATTTTCATTCAGTTCATTTAGATTTTCCAACTAGGCAATATATTTGGGTGATCTTTTTTCCTCATCTGAGTAGCCTCGTTTCACTGCCAAAAATAAAATGAAACAATCTAGTGTTCAGCGAAATAAGAGCACAATGTCAAATACAGGCATCCTAGTCAAATAATTAACATCCAATCACGTTAATCGTTACTCTCTCGCGGGAATTCCACAAACGGTCTGTATGTAGCCAAACATAGTTCCTGCTCATTCCATTTGCTCGAAAATGAATAAATGGTTAAAAAAAGTAAGGCCCTCGTCCATAGAGATGCAAAACCAGCTCTACTGGTAGTATTGCTACTACCAGCAGTATTACACCTGCACCTGTCGACAACACAAGTTGTTCTGCTTCCACGAGCACATCCAATGCTAGCATCAGTAATTATACATGTGTTGCTAGCCCAGCTAGCATGGACACTGACAGTTGTGAATCTGATGTAGCCGAAGAGCTACTGCCACTTTACCCGGGAAAGCGCCGAAGAATAGACAGGGACGTTTGACCATCGAAGAGGCCCAAATATGATGAGATCTACATTGATTTGGGGTTCACTTATACTGGGAGTAGTGCCTTTTCCTCAGCCACAGTGTGTTATATGTGCCAAAGTACTATCTCACAACTTGATAAAACCTTCACTCTTGCGCAGACATTTAGAAACTAAACATGCCAATTTGAAAAATAAGCCATGGGAGTTTTTTGAGTGAGAATTAAGACGACTTTCGAGTAGTAAGACATATAAACGCCCCATACTATCGTGGAGGACTTCATTCTTCCTGCTGCCACGGATATGGCTGGGACAATGCTGGGGGAAAAGGCCCAAAAAACTATACAGACAATGCCTTCATCAAACAACACTGTTTCAAAACGCATCAGTGACATGGCAGGAGATGTTTTGAAACAATTACTGCTTCGCATACAAGCCAGTGAATTCTATGCGTTACAGCTGGATGATTCAACAGACGTGGCGGGCCTGGCACAGCTCCTGATATATGTCCGTTACGTTTATGGGGGGTCAATTGAGGAAGACATCCTCTTCTGCAAACCACTGGAAACCAGGACAACAGGAGAGGATATTTTTAAAGTACTGGATAGCTTTGTGACATCAAATGGACTTTGACGGTCAAGATGTGTTGGTATCTGTACTGATTGCGCAAAAGTCATGACAGGGAGACATAGTGGAGTGGTAACGCGCGTGCAAGCAGTTGCTCCCGACGCCACTTAGGTACACTGCAAAATCCACCGAGGCTCTTGCTGCCAAGGGAATGCCTGACAGCTTGAAATACGTTTTGGACAGTACAGTGAAAATGGTTAACTTTGTTAAAGCAAGGCCCCTGAACTCTTGTGTATTTTCTGCATTATGCAATGATATGGGCAGCGATCATGTAACGCTTTTACAACATATAGAAATGCGCTGGTTATCAAGGGGCAATGTATTGACACGTTTAAAAAAAAATTGAGAAACAAGCTTAAAGTTTTCTTTACTGACCATAATTTTCACTTGTCTGACCGCTTGCATGATAATGAGTTTCTCACACGACTGGCCTATCTGTGTGATGTTTCTTCTTGCCTGAATGATCTGAATCTAGGATTACAGGGACTCTATGCAACTATATTTAATGTGTGGGACAAAATTGAGGCTATGATTAAGAAGTTAGAGCTCTTATGTCTGCATTAACAAGGACAACACACAGGTCTTTCCATCATTGTATGATTTTTTTGCGTGCAAATGAACTCAAGCTTTCGGACAATGTCAAATGTGATTTAGCGAAGCACTTGAGTGAGCTGTGTGCGCAATTACACAGGTACTTTCCCGAAATGGACGACACAAACAACTGGATCCGTTATCCCTTTCATGCCCTGCCTCCAGTCCACTTACTGATATCTGAACAAGAGAGCCTCATCGAAATTGCAACAAGTGGTTCTGTGAAAATTGAATCAGAAGGCACTGCCAGATTTCTGGATAGGGCTGCTCTCAAGACTTTCTTGCCTTGGCAAATCGCGCTGTTAAGACAGTGATGCCCTTTGCAACCATGTACCTATGTGAGAGTGGATTCTTGACCCTCACTAGCATGACAACTAAATACAGGCACAGACACTGTGTGGAAAATCATTTAAGACTGAGACTCTCTCCAATACTACCCAACATTGCAGAGTTGTGTGCATCCTTTCAAGCACACCCTTCTCATTAACTTGTGGTGAGTTATTCACAATTTTTGATGAACAAATAAGGTTTTATATGGAAGATGGATCAATAAAGGGCAAAATTATTGATTATTATTATATTATTATTTGTGCCCTGGTCCTATAAGAGCTTTTTGTAACCTCCCACAAGCCAGGTTGTGACAAACTCACACTCATTGTTATGTTTAATAAATGTATCATATAGTGTATGTGTGTGGCAGGCTTACAATGATGGCAAAAAACAACATTTGAGAGTGCGCTGACCCTGGTGCTAGAGGGTGTACACAGCTGGAGGTTGAATGTTTGAAGGGGTACGGGACTATACAATGTTTGGGAACCACTGGTCCACAGGATCTGCACTACTAAAGCTGTTGTCAAGGTAATCATACAGTGGCTTGCGAAAGTATTCACCCCCTTGGCATTTTTCATATTTTGTTGCCTTACAACCTGGAATTAAAATATATTTTTGGGGGGGTTTGTATCATTTGATTTACACAACATGCCTACCACTTTGAACATGCAAAATATTTTTGTGAAATAAACAAGAAATAAGACAAACAGAACTTGAGCGTGCATAACTTTTTACCCCCCCACCCCACCCCCCACCCCCACCTTCTGCATTAATTACAGATGCAAGTCTCTTGGGGTATGTCTCTATAAGCTTGGCACATCTAGCCACTGGGATTTATGCCCATTCTTCAAGGCAAAACTGCTCCAGCTCCTTCAAGTTGGATGGGTTCCGCTGGTGTACAGCAATCTTTAAGTCATACCACAGATTCTCATTTGGATTGAGGTATGAGCTTTGACTAGGCCATTCCAAGACATTTAAATGTTTCCCCTTAAACCACTCGAGTGTTGCTTTAGCAGTATGCTTAGGGTCATTGTCCTGCTGGAAGGTGAACCTCCGTCCCAGTCTCAAATCTCTGTAAGACTGAAACAGGTATCCCTCAAGAATTTCCCTATATTAAATGCCATCATTCCTTTTATTCTGACCAGTTTCCCAGTCCCTGATGATTAAAAACATCCCCACAGCATGATGCTGCCACCACCATGCTTCACTGTGGGGATGGTGTTCTCAGGGTGATGAGAGGTGTTGGGTTTGTACCAGACATAGCGTTTTCCTTGATGGTCAAAAAGCTCAATTTTAGTCTTATCTGACCAGAGTACCTTATTCCATATGTTTGGGGAGTCTCCCACATGCCTTTTGACAAACACCAAATGTGTTTGCTTTTTTCTGGTCACTCTTCTGTAAAGCCCAGCTCTGTGGAGTGTATGGAGTATCTGTCCATAGGATCACTTTAAGCCAATCTCCACTGTGGAGCTTTGCAGCTCCTTCAGGGTTATCTTTCATCTCTTTGTTGCCTCTCTGATTAATGCCCTCCTTGCCTGGTCCATGAGTTTTGGAGGGCAGCCCTCTCTTGGCAGGTTTGTTTTGGTGCAATATTCTTTCCTTTTTTAATAATGGATTTAATGGTGCTCTGTGGGATGGTCAAAGTTTCAGATATTTTTTTATAACCCAACCCTGATCTGTACTTCTCCACAACTTTGTCCCTGACCTGTTTGGAGAGCTCCTTGGTCTTCATGGTGCCGCTTGCTTGGTGGTGCCCCTTGCTTAGTGGTGTTGCAGACTCTGGGGCCTTTCAGAACAGGTGTATATATACTGAGATCATGTGACAGATCATGTGACACTTAGATTGCACACAGGTGGACTTTATTTAACTAATTATGTGACTTTTGAAGGAAATTGGTTGCACCAGACCTTATTTAGGGGCTTCATAACAAAGGCGGTGAATACATATGCACGCACCACTTTACCGTTTTTGTATTTTTTTCATTTCACTTCACCAATTTGGACTATTTTCTGTATGTCCATTACATGAAATCCAAATAAAAATCTATTTAAATTACAGGTTGTAATGCAACAAAATAGGGAAAACGCCAAGGGGGATAAATACTTTTGCAGGGCACTGTAAACAGATGCTGCAGGATTAGTCTGTAGGACATACAGTACACAAATAAGTGATTAGCCTACATTTTACTACTTTGAACCCATCAATACACACTCAAACAAGGTACTATATACACCCATCCCCCTCGTGTTGATAGATCATGCTGACTAACCTTCACACACACACACACCACACACACACACATACTCACCCCCAACAGACACCAGTCAGTCACCCACACCATCCTCTCCTTACTAATAACTCTGCTTTTCTCCAATTTAGGCTTCAAGCTTTGCATAAACAATCAACTAAGCCTCCATAATACCGAGAACTACAGTAGCAGTTGTAGCCTACTTATAAACACACCAACTATGACAACAAAACACGGATCATGTTTATGTCTCGCTCCAGTATATTTATTTTCTCATCATAGAGTCATGGAAAGATTTAGCAAAGGTGACTTACATTAGTTCCTGGTACTGAGCTTGATGTTGATGCCGCTGCAGATGTTGATGGGATCGGACTCTGTAAATACAACACATAGGCCAGTCACGTTACCCACTACGATAGCTAGTTAGTTAGCTGGCTAGCTAGTTAGCTGGCTAGTTAGCTGGCTAATGGTTAGATACGGTATACTAGGCTGTAGCTAATGTAATGTAACGTAGCTAAAGATAGCTTACAAAGTTACAAATCACATTGCCAGATAGCAGCTGGCTAATTACATTGATTTGCTTTGAAATATCTTGCCAATGTATTATGAAGATAAACAAATGTAGTTCGCTAGCTAGTTAGCTACGTTACTTCTGCCCGACATCTTATTAAGGTAACTGATTAAATGTTACCCCAGCAGCCTGTGCTTGCTTGTAGTTTGTACATCCAGATACTGAGCACCACACTATGACAACACTTTTTATTTTTTTACTATTTTATTTTATATTTTATAAACAATACAAAACATACAAATGGCAACATCATACAAACATCAACTACATCACACCTGCCCAGACCCACTAGCACACCCCCCATCTCCAGCGCCCGCATCACTTTCTGCCACATGTCCTGAAACTGCACCATTTTGTTTCTCTCTGTAGCCCACACACTTTCAGTATTTAAATAATAAATCATCAGATTTTCGTTGTGTTATTGATTTCCAAGTTTTTAGTATACATTTTTTCAAGATGAGAAGAGAATCGTTCAGCCCTTTGGGTATCTCACTACACCCCCATATGCCATGTCTTGCAATGTGCAGACAGATGGACTTGGAATTCTGAGTTGGATGACCGTTCAAAACTTATTTTCCCAGTCGGAGCACATTTTTTTCTGAGTACCCAGTTGTCTTGAACTCAATGCAGTCTGAGTTTCCAGTTGTTTTGAACGAGGCAGAAGTCATGCTGGATTGACAGCATGGCCTATGTATTCAATCTTTTCTGGCCCATGGTGTTGCATGTGAGTATTTATCCTTTAAAGCTTAGAGAAGAGACCCTTAAACCCAGACTTGGACCACACGCCCTCTCCACTGAATAGAAGGCTAGTGATTGCTTTGCAATGCTTGCAGTTAGACACTAATTCCTTCCAAACCACTCATTGTTGAATTTGCGATTTCCAACTTGTTGACTAATGTTTATGTTCAATAGCCGATGAGCACCGAAATGTTTTATCTACAGTATAATTTCTCTTCATATGACAAGGATTTGTCAGTAGATTGTTGACATGATTCATGATGATGACTGCCTGTCTGGCTTGCTAGCTAAGATTTTTAAAGTATGATATTGACATGATCAGTCCAATTAAAGCTACGGTACATATAACGTGATTTGACGTCATTTTATCTGTGGCCAATGACCTTGAGCCTTCATGGATGGGCACTTTAATGTAAATCTATGGCAGCACCCAAATTGGCTTGAATTTTCAAGCTCGTTCTGTAGATTTTGTGGTGACGTAGTGTCCGCATGAGTGACAGAACACTAAGTCAATCACGGGGCAACTATGGGGCTAAATGGCACCAAATAAATCGCTAAGGATCATGGTGAAAGTGGCCATAACTAGCTGAGGATCACGGTCGATGTAGTTGTTTTCATCCTGCCTGAGAGAGTCAACCGGGAGCCTCCTTGTAGCCTGTCGGCCAGTGATTGGTCTGTGTCAGCACGTGGTCCGGCTTGCCAACAAATGTAGTAGTCAGAATGGACCACTATTTAATTAAATATCTCAATTTGTAGCGAACTGTAAAATAATTCACCATCAGGGTCAAACTTGACCATAATAAACACATTTTAGAGGCCAAAGCCACCATTCTGGTGATTGTAATTTACATAGGCTTTCTAAGGCAGACCAGGGCTTTTGGCACCGCTAGGTTGCTATGCAGTAGTCGACCAGCAGAGCTAGTGGTTTTACGCTCCAGACCGGATACTTGGGGCCTGGATATCGTGGTCCATGAAAACATGTGTCAAGGACCCTCAGATCTTCAAAAAGTTCTACAACTGCACCACTGAGAGCATCTTGACTGGCTGCATCACCGCTTGGTATGGGAACTCCTTGGCATGCAACCGCAAGGCGCAACAAAGGGTGGTGCGTACGGCCCAGTACATCACTGGGGCCGAGCTCCCTGTCATCCAGGACCTCAATACCAGGCGGTGTCAGACAAAGGCCCTAAAAATTGGCAAAGACTCCAGCCACCCAAGTCATAGACTGTTCTCTCTACTACCGCATGGCAAGCAGGAACTGGAGCTCCAAGTCAGGGACCAAAAGACTACTGTACAGCTTCTTCCCCCAAGCCATTAGAATGCTGAACAATCAAATGGCTACAAGGACTATTTGCATTGACTATTTTTTTGCAATGACTCTCTTGCACTGTCTCTATGCACACTCACTGGACTCTACCCACACACTCACACATACTACACTGACACTCCAACACACACACTCAAAACACACACTCATGTATATTGATGCCATACACACTTTCACACTATTGAAATGCACTGCTGCTACTCTGTTTATTGTCTATCCTAATTGACTAGTCACTTTTACCCCTGCTTACAGTACATTTACATATTACCTCAACTGCCTCGTACCCCTGCACATTGACTCGGTACCGGTACTCCTTGTATATAGTCTCGTTATTGTTATTTAGTGTTACTATTTTCTTTTTTGCTAATTTTCCTTCTCTGCATTGTTGAGAAAGGACTTGTAAGTAAGCATTTCACAGTAAAGTCTACATCTGTTGTATTCGGCATGTGACAAATAGATTTGATGAGCAAAGTATGTACCACGACTATTTTTACCACGATGCTGAAGCTCCTCTTCTCCGTTTAATAATCAAAACATTAACAAATACGCCTGGGGCGATGTTTCCCCTAATACAGATCACAGCTTTAATGATATCAACCAATTCATTCTTGAAGAATATAACTTCTAAATGCCTCATGAGCTTAGTTCAACTTTTGTTCCCCGTCAGAACCTAAAATATATATGTTTGTTTTTTATCCAATGTTTGTAAACAACGTAAATGTAAACAGACACTGTATCGAATAACACATTGGTTTCCTTACACTGTAAACAGTCTATGACAGCAATCCTTGATTTGGTTTAGTTTCCCTGGCACCGTTTCCACACGCTAATGTTTTAGCATTTGTGGCACAAATCCCATTTGGTTCACCTTCCAACAGGGCAATTACCCTAAACTCACAGCAAAGACAACGTAGGAGTGGCTTCGGGACAAGTCTCTGAATGTCCTTGAGTGGCCCAACCAGAGCCTGGACTTGAACCCGATTGAACATCTTTGGAGAAACCTGAAAATAGCTGTGCAGCAACCATGTGGAAAAAGTGAAGGCGTCTGAATAGTTTCCAAATACACTGTACGCGAAAAATTGGATCAAGTGGTTGGTGCACAATGACTGACCGCATGGTAGATGGAGTGCGGAAGCACACTCTATCCATTCTATTGTTTTTTGATGAGTCTCCCTTCTCATTACTTTGGTTATCAACTGCAAAGCTCAAACAGAAAATCAGAGAAAATAGACATTGTATGTGCAGCTGACTTTTTCTGCGAGGCATTACAAGGAATCCTGTCGATTTATGCACCTGAGCCTGTGTAGGGATGTGATTTGAATGTGACTGAAGGAGTTGGATTGTTTGATTTATTTTGGTTTCAATACCCCGTACAGTAGGTGGCGGAAATACACCAATAGGTATAGTCTGACATACAATTTTAAGAAGACGTGAAGCGCGACGCCAATACTGGAACGTCACCATTGTGTGCCCGGCCATCGTATGTCGTCGATTTAAACTGAATGAACGGCTTGTGAATAATTTGACGAATATTCACTTACGGTTGGCTAATTCTGCTCGAGAGTAACATAAAAGTAAAGTAAACACTAATTGGAACGTCTCTAAGGTGAGGAGTGTTGTCATTTCTTATCTTAAGCCTCTTTCTCTGGCTAGATGTGTGAGCTAACAAGCTAGCTAGCTGCTTCGGTTAACCTAGCAGTAGCTAACTATGCATGTCTATACGTTGTTAGCAGTAGTACCAGTTTTCATGAATGCCATATCTGGACAGCGTCATAATTCTGTGTCATTTAGCGTAGCGTTAGTCCATAAACCTATAGTCTAACCCTAGTTCATATGTAATACAAGTATTTGTATGACCAGCAATGATGGCCTAGCTGCTAATTTAGATAGGTAACGTTAACGTTTAACTAAGAAACCTGAACATTTAACCCCCATCTTGCTTTATGGCAAGCCAATGCCTCACTTCGTAGCTAGTCAGGGGTTGTTGTCTTGGAATAGCCTAGTTTAAGAAATATTCTCCATAACTGTCAATTCCGACGCTGTGTTTTAACTATTAGAAACGTCAAACATCGCTTGCGAAACGTTTTTCGGAGCACGCTACATAGCTAATTAACACAGTGGGCCTCCCCTGTCTTTCCGTAAACAACACTACCAACCATAGAAAGTGTGTTAATTTAACATGTTTTATTATTATTCCTCGCAGATATGAAAGATACGCTCCTTGTGTTTCCAAAACCTTACCGTAAGCGGTGCATTTAAACGTTCAGAACGAGTGTCGGGGCTCTTAACAGAACACCCCCAGCCAGAAGGTACTGCCGTCAATAGGCGCTGAATCGGTTAGGAATAACCTAGTCGCTGACACTAGCAAGATCTTCTATGAAGCGCAGCAAAAATCAAATATCAGTGTTTTGGTCATTGTCAAATGTCACTCAGTCATGTTCCTTTCATGTTATAATACTGTGTTCTTCTTGTGGTTCAACATAGTTATACATTGCCATGGCGTCTCCAGGGGGACAGGGAGGAGGGGCAGTGTCTACAAGAGGAGCAGGAGCTAGGAGGATGAAATGGGCTCTGGAGTTGAGCTTGGGCAATGCTAGGTAAGACAAATGACCCGTAGCCTGGCTGTTCTAGCAGTAATGCTGCATTTTACGGCACACGTCTTCAGTGCTCCCGAGTGGCGCAGCGGTGTAACGCACTGCATCTTGGTGCAAGAGGCATCACTACAGTCCCTGGTTCGAATCCAGGCTGTATCACATCCGGCCGTGATTGGGAGTCCCATAGGGCGGCGCACCATTGGCCCAGCGTCGCCTGGGTTTGGCTGGGATAGGCAGTCATTGTAAATAAGAATTTGTTCTTAACTGACTTGCAAAGTGAAATAAAGGTTACATTTTAAATAAATAATAAATTAAAGTGTCTGCATTTGTTTGAATCCGGCCTGCCCTTTGACACAACCTCTTTCCCCACTGTCATCCTCTCTCACTATCTGATACACTTGATATTGTGCTGACATTTCAAATGAGTCCAGATCAACATTTACACAGATAAACAGGCATGAGATGCTTCAAGATCCACCTTAACTAATCTATAACCTAAAGCTTCTGTTCCAACCTCTTCCCCATGGATCGCCCTCTAACTGTCCTCTTTGTCTTCCAGGGGTCGCGGAGACAGACAGAGTAACCAGGGAGATGTGATGTACCCCATTGGATACTCAGACAAACCAGTCCCAGACACCAGCATCCAGGAAACAGACAAAAACCTGGTGGAAAAGGTAGGTCACCAGAAGAGGGTGATTTCATAACATCATGATGTGTTGTTCAAAGTTTGCATTTTCAACTTTTTCCATCTTACTTCATTAATATATTGTTATTAACTTGCTCTCTCTTCCTTACCCCGTCACCCTTTATCTCTAACTCCTCCCTCTATAACAGCGTTGTTGGGACGTGGCCCTGGGCCCTCTGAAGCAGATTCCCATGAACCTGTTCATCATGTACATGTCTGGTAACACCATCTCAATCTTCCCTATCATGATGGTCTGTATGATGGCCTGGAGGCCCATCCAGGCTCTCATGTCCATGTCTGCCAGTGAGTATTTATTGTATATTTTTTTTATTTTACCTTTCTTTTAGCAGGGAGTCCCATTGAAACCAATGTTTCTTTTGCAAGGGTGCCCTGCAAAAGAGTGTTTTGTGTTTCAACAGGTACAGACAGTGCACATCAATCAACAATTTCTGTTTCCATGTCAATCAATGTATGAGTCAGTAATCAAAAGTGCACATTTTCATCCATAGTCTCTGGGCAGGTTGAAACAGATATAGGAGATCCATAATACAATACAATCATCACTACAGCTGTACAAATACGCAAAAGAGTAGTTCTGCCAGTGCCTAGCTCTCTGAGACTACAGCAGTGTTCACCAACCTTTGTCATTGAGCTTTCCAGAACTTCCTTTTGATTTATTTTTGGACTGTTTTTCCATGTATGGGGTGAGTGCCTGGACACAGCCCTTAGCCGTGCTATGTTCGCATATATCACGAACCCCTGAGGTGCCTTAATGCTATTATCAACTGGTTAACAACATAAGTAGAACAGTAAATAAGTATTTGTGTCATATTTGTGGTATATTGTCTGATCTACACAAAGCTGAAATAAAGTTTCAGCCAATCAGCATCTGGGACACAAACTACCTGGTTTGTATAATGTCGTTTATAAGTGTGTTACCACTGTTCACTCTTGCCCTTTCTCTCTTCAGCATTCAAGCTGTTGGAGAACTCTAACCAGCAGTGGCTCCAGGGGCTGGTCTATTCTGTAGGGAACCTGTTGGGCTCGGCATTGGCTATCTACAAGTGTCAGTCAATGGGTCTTCTCCCAACTCACTCTTCTGATTGGCTCGCTTTCATAGAACCACCTCAGGTGATATTTTTTTCTAGGCTGTTATCCATCCAATTTCCTGTTCTATCTTATGTGTTATAGGATAGTTAACTTGTTTTTAAGGTTGTCATGTGTAATGAATACATTGGAAATCTTACCTGTGCTTACCAGCAAAAAACATAGTTGCTAGCAGCAATGAACAGGGTTCACTGGATGACAGAAAAGACATGATCAGTCGGATAACAAAGCATGCATTATCATGTAGGAACTGTCTATGTGCAGTTTTTGAAAGCATTACCACTTAGAATTGAAATCTGTTGGAACATTCCACATTAGCGTTCCAAAATACTTCGATACACTCTCACCGCTGTAATACGCTGGCTGTAAGTGGCAGGACATCCCGTTTCTAATTTTACCTAATAAAATATCCACTTCACTGCGTTCAGACCACATAAGGGGCGGCAGGTAGCCTAGTGGTTAGAGCGTTGGGCCAGTAACCGAAAGGTTGCTAGATTGAATCCCCGAGCTGACAAGGTAAAAATCTGTCGTTCTGCCCCTGAACAAGGCAGTTAACCCACTGTTTCTAGGCCGTCATTGTAAATAAGAATTTTTTTTCTTAGCTGACTTGCCGAGTTAAATAAAGGTTAAATAAATATAATAAGAGGGCAACTATGTGATTTATACGAATCACGAAAATCCACAATGTCCGTCTGCAAAGTTTTAAATTTGCATCAGACAAAGTCCACTTGATCAATAGTTATTGCTCTAGTATCCTCTGGTGCCAATGATTATTTAAATATATAGTGCCACCAACTGGTCTGGTGCAGCCATCTAAGACTGCAGTGACTTTATATTCAAAGATTCTAAGGATGTAAACTCAGCAAAAAAAGAAACGTCCTCTCACTGTCAGCTGCATTTATTTTCAGCCAACTTAACATGTGTAAATATTTGTATGAACATAACAAGATTCAACAACTGAGACATAAACTGAACAAGTTCCACAGACGTGACTAACAGAAATTGAATAATGTGTCCCTGAACATAGGGGGGTCAAAAGTAACAGTCAGTATCTGGTGTGGCCACCAGCTGCATTAAGTATTGCAGTGCATCTCCTCCTCATGGACTGCACCAGATTTGCCAGTTCTTGCTGTGAGATGTTACCCCACTCTTCCACCAAGGCACCTGCAAGTTCCCGGACAGTTCTGGGGGGAATGGCCCTAGCCCTCATCCTCCGATCCAACAGGTCCCGGATGTGCTCAATGGGATTGCGATCCGGGCTCTTCGCTGGCCATGGCAGAACACTGACATTCCTGTCTTGCAGGAAATCATTCACAGAACGAGTAGTATGGCTGGTGGCATTGTCATGCTGGAGGGTCATGTCAGGATGAGCCTGCAGGAAGGGTACCACATGAGGGAGGAGGATGTCTTCCCTGTAACGCACAGCGTTGAGATTGCCTGCAATGACAACAAGCTCAGTCCGATGATGCTGTGACACACCGCCCCAGACCATGATGGACCCTCCACCTCCAAATTGATCCCGCTCCAGAGTACAGGCCTCGGTGTAACGCTCATTCCTTCGGCGATAAACGCGAATCCGACCATCACCCCTGGTGAGACAAAACCGCAGCTCGTCAGTGAAGAGCACTTTTTACCAGTCCTGTGTGGTCCATGACGGTGGGTTTGTGCCCATAGGCGACGTAGTTGCCGGTGATGTCTGGTGAGGCCTACAAGCCCTCAGTCCAGCCTCTCTCAGCCAATTGCAGTCTGAGCACTGATGGAGGGATTGTGTGTTCCTGGTGTAACTCGCCATCCTGTACCTGTCCCGCAGGTGTGATGTTCGGATGTACCGATCCTGTGTAGGTGTTGTTACACGTGGTCTGCCACTGCGAGGACAATCAGCTGTCCATCCTGTCTCCTTGTAGCGCTGTCTTAGGCATCTCACAGTACGGACATTGCAATTTATTGCCCTGGCCACATCTGTAGTCCTCATGCCTCCTTGCAGCATGCCTAAGGCACGTTCACACAGATGAGCAGGGACCTTGGGTATCTTTCTTTTGGTGTTTTTCAGAGTCAGTAGAACGGCCTCTTTAGTGTCCTAAGTTTTCTTAACTGTGACCTTAATTGCCTACCGTCTGTAAGCTGTTAGTGTTATAACGACCGTTCAACAGGTGCATGTTCATTGTTTGCAGTTCATTGAACAAGCATGGGAAACAGTGTTTAAACCCTTTTTAATGAAGATCTGTGAAGTTATTTGGATTTTTACGAATTATCTTTGAAAGACAGGGTCCTGAAAAAGGGACGTTTAATTCTTTGCTGAGTTTAAAGTTCACATACCAAACTTCATTGCCCAATGTACATCAGTTCAGTTCTAGTAGCCAGTTGTTGCCCATGGTGAAATCTAACCTGCTGGCTCCTGAAGCTCCCATGAGCTCCCAAGTCTAGAAGCAGTCTAGCTAACACATTATTGAGCTAACGTTAGCATTGTGTATTAGCATTTCGCTAGCTAGCTGAGCTGTTTTACAAGAAAATGTCTGAGATGACTCATGCTAGCTAACAAGCTCTTGTTAATTTTGGCATTGATATCTTAAAGAAATATGGTTCATCATGGTAATGTCTTTGATGACCCTAAAAAGTCTAAAGTTGATAGGCCATTGTGGAGTGGATTTACAAAGGATTGAAATGGACACATCAAATCTGATTTCCTGATTTATCAATAACTCAGCCATCTCTTAACCAATCCCTTAGCTTTTCTCAAACAATGTTAAGAGATGTACCATGGACCTACCTGCCACATTGTGTTCTTTGGACTTAGGGTTCATGATTATAATATTTTTAAAGGTTTTCCAAAATGTCAAGATGGAGGAAAATCTTAGCCTGACAACACATTAAATTCTTCCACTGCTTTGTCGTTCGCTACATGCGTTAGTCTGAGACTGCCATCATTTAAGTTGTTTCTGGTGACAAGGGGCAGGAGGGGTATTCTAAAAAAACAAAGTCAGTGATTGGATAAAAAAATATTAAATTACCATGTCAGCTTTGTTGTGAACCCCTAAATATACTCACACATACACTGAAAAAAATATATAAAGCAACTTGTAAAGTGTTCGTCTCATTTTTCATGAGCTGAAATAAAAGATCCCAGAAATAAAAGATCCCAGAAATTTTGCACGAAAAGCTTATTTTTCTCTAATTTTGTACACATTTGTTTACATCCCTGTTAGTGAGCATTTCTCCTTTGCCATGATAATCCATCCTCGTGGCAGGTGTGGCATGTCAAAGAGCTGATTAATCAGCATGATCATTACACAGGTGCACCTGGTGCTGGGGACAATAAAAGGTCACTCTAAAATGTGCAGTTTTGTCGCACAACACAATGCCACAGATGTCTCAAGTTTTGAGGGAGTGTGCACTTGGCATGCTAACTGCAGGAATGTCCACCAGAGCTGTTGCCAGAATTTAATGTTCATTTCTCTACTATAAGCCGCCTCCAGCGTCATTTTAGAGAATTTGGCAGTACGTCCAACCGGCCTCATAACCGCAGACCACGTGCCCCATGGTGGGGTTATGGGCAGGCATAAACTGCGAATACCGAACACAATTGCATTTTATCAATGGCATTTTGAATGCACAAAAATACAGTGATTAGATCCTGAGGCCCTTCTTATTTATTTTTTTATCTGTGACCAACAGATGCATATCTGTATTCCCAGTGATGTGAAATTCATAGATTAGGGCCTAATGAATTCATTTCAATTGACTGATATCCTCATATGAACTGTAACTCAGTAAAATCAATTAAATTGTTGCATGTTGCGTTTTTGTTCAGTATACATATAACAACCCATAAGCCTAATATGCATAAAATTCTACAATGTCTTACTTTTGTAAGGGGTAGTACAAATATATAAACTGATATTTCTGTTCTGTGCAGAGGATGGAGATCATGGGTGGAGGGATGGTATTGTGAAGAGGACAGAAGACCCACACATACTGAAATATGCTGAACTGTTCTATTAATACATTAAATCTCTTCCAAGTCTTTTCAATTCTTCGGCTTTTAGGTTTTTGTAGAATCCTTAAGCTTTTTATTTATCTACATTTTGTTTGTCATTTGAGATTTAATTTGTCACAGGTTATAAAATGTTACAGAACACATTCAACAACTGATAATAGGACAATGTCATGTTTGTAAAACCGTTCTACTAAATCCACACGGTCAACTTAAGGTGTCACCATAACACATTTTTCATTTATCTTTTTGTCAAATAAAAGGGTTAACTAGTTAATTTTGTTTGTTAAATAGAATGGTGACAGTCGTTAGAAATGTGTGGAACTAAGTTTACTGGCAAATGTGAAAATGTCGTTCTGGAATAAACAAATTTTTTAGGAATTTTGATTTTGCATTCAACCTTGAACACCCTTTACAAACATTTTCCCTGTACTGAAAACAGGCGGGCAGGCCATAGGGTCAGACCGGCAGTGAAGGAAAGGGAAAGTTGGGCACATTGGTGAAGGCTATGGAGACACATTTGGAGAGGTACATGTAGGTTACTTTTGCATTGAATCACAAAGGCAATTAATTAGTGTCCTGGCAAAATCCGGAATGTTAGTTAACTTATGCCATCATTGTTGGAAATATTGTTTCTTCTCATACATTTTGTACATTGCAAAGTCTTAAGTCATTTGAAAAACAACTCCCATTCTCATGTATGTACACTTGCAAGTTGGAAGCTTCAAATCGACAGCTTTGTAAATAAAATGGATTAAGAAAACAAATGAGACGACTGACTGAAAATACACAATTGTTGAGCAGCACTCGCTCTTGTTAAACCAATGACTGCCGTTCATTTTTATTTGGCCCCCTTCGAACGCCTTGCTGCACCCCCACATGACTTGCTTCTTCACTAGAAAATACAAAACCACTTCAAAATGTGGTCAAAATAGGTGGTAGTAGCCCATCCTGCACTGAATAACACAGGTAAATAAATTGCATTAGACTGTAGGTTAGACTTGCATCACCCTTTGCTGTCATCAATATGTAACTGTTTAACGAGTGACAGGATGCAGTGGCGACCCGTCATTCAGGGCTCTGCCCCACCTGTTAAGATAAAAAACAACTTTTGTGTAGTTATTTTGGCATTAATGTGTCACATAGCAGTTTGCAAACAAACATGGTCTCTTTTTTGCTTTCTTGAGTAAGACCGTTCCAAAATGCAGGTGTTTCAGCCTAGCTCGGTGCTTTCTGTGGTGGAGAGGCAGCCAACGGTTGATTGACTCAATGTTCTGTGACTCATGGTGTACTGTCCTTAATTAAGGTGTATGCAACCATAATTTGACAGCCAGCCAAACTCAATCAAGAACTGAACCAGAGTCAAGGATTTCCATAAACCTCCAGTTTTATAGTTGAAACGGTGTAAAAAGGCAATGCTTTACGAAGGCTTAACAAGAAAGATGGGAAAAGATAAAATGCAGTATATATACACTGCTCAAAAAAATAAAGGGAACACTTAAACAACACATCCTAGATCTGAATGAAAGAAATAATCTTATTAAATACTTTTTTCTTTACATAGTTGAATGTGCTGACAACAAAAGCACACAAAAATAATCAATGGAAATCCAATTTATCAACCCATGGAGGTCTGGATTTGGAGTCACACTCAAAATTAAAGTGGAAAACCACACTACAGGCTGATCCAACTTTGATGTAATGTCCTTAAAACAAGTCAAAATGAGGCTCAGTAGTGTGTGTGGCCTCCACGTGCCTGTATGACCTCACTACAATGCCTGGGCATGCTCCTGATGAGGTGGCGGATGGTCTCCTGAGGGATCTCCTCCCAGACCTGGACTAAAGCATCCGCCAACTCCTGGACAGTCTGTGGTGCAATGTGGCGTTGGTGGATGGAGCGAGGCATGATGTCCCAGATGTGCTCAATTGGATTCAGGTCTGGGGAACGGGCGGGCCAGTCCATAGCATCAATGCCTTCCTCTTGCAGGAACTGCTGACACACTCCAGCCACATGAGGTCTAGCATTGTCTTGCATTAGGAGGAACCCAGGGCCAACCACACCAGCATATGGTCTCACAAGGGGTCTGAGGATCTCATCTCGGTACCTAATGGCAGTCAGGCTACCTCTGGCGAGCACATGGAGGGCTGTGCGGCCCCCCAAAGAAATGCCACCGCACACCATGACTGACCCACCGCCAAACCGGTCATGCTGGAGGATGTTGCAGGCAGCAGAACGTTCTCCACGGCATCTCCAGACTCTGGCACGTCTGATCACGCGCTCAGTGTGATCCTGCTTTCATCTGTGAAGAGCACAGGGTGCCAGTGGCGAATTTGCCAATCTTGGTGTTCTCTGGCAAATGCCAAACGTCCTGCACGGTGTTGGGCTGTAAGCACAACCCCCACCTGTGGACGTCGGGCCCTCATACCACCCTCATGGAGTCTGTTTCTGACCGTTTGAGCAGACACATGCACATTTGTGGCCTGCTGGAGGTCATTTTGCAGGGCTCTGGCAGTGATCCTCCTGCTCCTCCTTGCACAAAGGCGGAGGTAGCGGTCCTGCTGCTGGGTTGTTGCCCTCCTACGGCCTCCTCCATGTTTCCTGATGTACTGGCCTGTCTCCTGGTAGCGCCTCCATGCTCTGGACACTACGCTGACAGACACAGCAAACCTTCTTGCCACAGCTTGCATTGATGTGCCATCCTGGATGAGCTGCACTACCTGAGCCACTTGTGTGGGTTGTAGACTCCGTCTCATTCTACCACTAGAGTGAAAGCACCGCCAGCATTCAAAAGGGACTAAAACATCACCCAGGAAGCATAGGAACTGAGAAGTGGTCTGTGGTCTCCACCTGCAGAACCACTCCTTTATTGGGGGTGTCTTGCTTATTGCCTATAATTTCCACCTGTTGTCTATTCCATTTGCACAACAGCATGTGAAATTAATTGTCAATCAGTGTTGCTTCCTAAGTGGACAGTTTGATTTCACAGAAGTGTGATTGACTTGGAGTTACACTGTGTTGTTTAAGTGTTCCCTTTATTTTTTTGAGCAGTATATATATATTTTTCAACAATGAGGCTGAACTGCATAATTTACTGTTTTACCACCAACAAAGAAGTAACACAGCATTGTACGTTAGCTGCGGCTACACAAAACAGCCACTGGATGGCGCCAAATCAAAAAGCGCTTGGCCCAAAAAATAGAAGGCTGAATACATGTGGACACTACATCACAGCAGAATCTACAGGGAGAGCGAGGCAGTTCAAGCCCGTTGGGCGCTACCAAAGATTTACATTAGAAGTGCCCATCCAAGAAGGCTCAAGGTCATTGGCCACAGATAAAATGACGTCAAAGCACGTTATATCTACGGTAGCTTTGATTGTCAACATCTGAATCATGTCGACAATCTACTGGCAAATACCTTTCAATCGTTGATATACGAAGAGAAATTATAGATAAAATCTATCGGTGCTCATTGGACATAAACATTACACAACAAGTTGGAAATCGCAAATTCAGCAATGGTCCAAGTCTGGGTTCAAGGTTCTCTTTTCCGAGCTTAAAAGGATAAACATTCACAAACAACACCATGGGCCAGAAAAGGTTGAATACAATGGCCATGCTGTCAATCCAGCATGATTTCTGCCGTGTTCAAAACAACTGTAAACTCGGAACTGGGAAATCTCAGACTTCAGTGAGTTCAAGACAACTGGGACCTCGGGGGAAAAAATTTGCTCAGACTGGGAAAATACGTTTTGAATGGTTATCCAACTCAGAATTCCAAGTTGGAAACTCGGGCCTCTTTCTCCGACCTGAAGGTCACTGACATCATGATTCAACCTTGTTTTTTTTTCAAAGTTCGCAATCCAGAGAATGCCAGACGTTGATGACAAAGTTTCAGGACAAAATTTGCCCACAAGAAGGACCGCCGCACCACCTTCCTGTTCAAGTGAGCACAGCACAACAATGGTGAGTCCAAAAATGTCTAGTATGCTGCTGCATAAATTATGTAATATGCCAGAAAGATATGTATACTGTAGCTAAGAAAGTAATACTAAGTGTATGTTTTGTAGTAAGCTCTTAGTAGCCCATGTGCCTCACTCTCTAATAATTTAGAACCTCGTGATTGTATTTTCCTTCCTTTTTAGACCACATAGGCCTAATAAAATACAACAAATGGTAAGCAAACCGAGTCTCTCTCTCTCTCTGTCTGTGGTGACTTAAAGAACAGTAAAGTTAAGGCCTCAACATCTTGCTGAATTTATCTGAACTAACATCTATCTGAATTTTTGACGGTGTCCATTTTGAATGTGCAAATATGCCTACCTTGTCGCAGCTCATTTACTTGGACTTTCTTATACTTAGAGCTAAGTGTTAATGATAAGAATAAACATTATGAATTTACTGAACATAAATGTAATTATGTTTGTGTGTGGTTCAAAAGCCAAAACTCATTTTGGTGTTTGCTATTATTGAAGGAGAATAGGATTCTTATCAATTTACAACAAATCCACAAGGAGTTGTAGCTTTGCTGGCATACATCTAAAAACAAATGTTGAATTTGCCCCACCAAGATTTACATGCTAAAATCGCCAATGCTCACGTGACTGATCGATGTTTTTCAATAGCATTGGCTACTAGCTGGCTATCGTTAGCTGTAGTTTAGCATTGGTCAACTAGCTAGTAAAGTGAAGAAAAGAAAATCCACTGCAGAGTACGTGAACAGTATTCTATCTGGTGGTACAAGGTGTGTTGCACCTGGTGCACATTTAACTTGGCACGTTTCCAATTATCAATCTGTAAAAATTGGTTCACTTCTACATTGTTAAGCCTATAGGGAGGAGGTCAGAGACCTGGCCGTGGTGCCAGAATAACAACCTATCCCTCAACGTAACCAAGACTAAGGAGATGATTGTGGACTACAGGAAAAGGAGGACAGAGCATGCCCCCATTCTCATCGACGGGGCTGTAGTGGAGCAGGTTGAGAGCTTCAAGTTCCTCTGTGTCCACATCAACAACTAGAAATGGTCCAAACACACCAATAAAGTCGTGAAGAGGGCACGACAACACCCTTTCCCCCTCAGGAGACTGAAAATATTTGGCATGGGTCCCCAGATCCTCAAAAAGTTCTACAGCTGCACCATCAAGAGCATCCTGACCAGTTGCATCACCACCTGGTATGGCAACTGCTCGACATCCGGCCGTAAGGCGCTACAGAGGGTAGTGCCTACGGCCCAGTACATCACTGGGGCCAAGCTTCCTGCCATCTAGGACCTATATACTAGGCGGTGTCAGAGGAAGGCCCAAAAAATTGTCAGACTCCAGTCACCCAAGTTCTAGACTGTTCTCTGCTACTGCACGGCAAGCGGTACCGGAGCTCCAAGTGTAGGTCCAAAAGGCTCCTTAACAGCTTCTACCCTCGAGCCATAAGACTTTTGAACAATTCATAAAATGGCCAACCGGACTATTTGCATTGAACTCCACCCCCTTTGTTTTTACACTGCTGCTACTCGCTGTTTATTATCTATGCATAGTCATTTTACCCCTACCTACATGTACAAATTACCTCGACTAAGCTGTACCCCTCACATTGACTCCGTACCGGTACCCCCTGTATATAGCCTCATTTTTATTGTTACTTTTTTTTGTATTACTTAATTTAGTAAATATATCTAAATTTTCTTAAAATTGCTTTGTTGGTTAAGGGCTTGTAAGTAAGCATTCCACGGTAAGGTCTACACCTGTGGTATTCAGTGCATGTGACAAATAAAATTGAATTTGATTGATTGTGTGAAAGACTTTTTAGGACACACCTGATGATGTTAACATGACCATCGAGAGAACACATCGGACAGCGACGACACTGCCCCAACCTGGTGAAAATCTTACAATACACCGACAGGGAGAAGGTCTGGCTCAGAGCAAAAGCTCTTAGAAATGTTCACTGGAAAGGGACAAACTTTGACTTTTCCAAGGATGTTCAGGACAAGAGAAATGTGTTCACGGAGGTGACACACACACTGAATTTATACCAGACATTAGGAACACCTTCCAAATATTGAGTTACACCCCCCATTTTGCCCTCAGAATAGCCTCCATTTGTCAGGGCATTGACTTTGCAAGGTGTCAAAAGCGCTCCACAGAGATGCTGGTCCATGTTGACTCCAATGCTTCCCACAGTTGTGTCAAATTGCCTGGATGTCCTTTGGGTGGTGGACCATTCTTGATACATACATGAAACTGTTGAGCATTAAAAAAAAACAGCAACGTTGCAGTTCTTGACACAAACCAGTGCACCTGGCACATACTACCATACTCCGTTCAAAGGCACATAAATCTTTTGTCTTGCCCATTCACCCTCTGAATAGCACACACACAATCCATGTCTCAAGGCTTAAAAATCCTTCCTTAACCTGCCTCCTCCCCTTCATCTATACTGATTGAAGTGGATTTAACAAGTGACATTAATTATTTAGCAAAATAATACTGGATTTAGATGATTTTCCTCTGGTACTAGGGGGGGGGATTATAATCAGGTCCCTGATGCATTTTAGATGAATCTAAAACTGGTCGATCCTGGCTGTATCACATCCAGCCGTGATTGGGAGTCCCATAGGGCGGTGCACAGTTGGCCCAGAGTTGGCCGGGGTAGGCCGTCATTGTAAATAAGTATTTGTTCTTAACTGTCTTGCCTAGTTAAATTCAAAATAAATAAAAACAGGACCTCAAACTCAAGAAGCAATTCCAACACTGTGTAAAGATGCTGGTCTTTATGCTATATGGAGACTGATCAATCAAACTGCTCATGATTACACATTCTTTTCAAATAAGCTTACTGTTTATTCACGCATAGACTACTGTCTGATCTCACTCTCTCTCATAGATAAAGTGGGTGCTTGCAGTGTGGGCACAATAGCTATGACAGATCATGCACCCATTGATCAGACCTTTGGAATAGGAGAAGAAAGAGAAACATTGAAATGTTGGCGAATGAACACCAGCCTCTTACAGGACGAGGTGTTTTGTGAATTCCTTAAAGCACACATTACAATATTCTTTGAAACAAACAATGACAGTGCAAAACAGATACTTGTTTGGGAAGCTTTTAAAGATTACATACGCGAAGTAATGACACAACGATCAGATACTATTAAAACATTTGATTAATAGAACTTTTTTAAATTTGAAACAGAGCTCAAAATGCTGGAGAGGGATATTGGTCCAATCTCAACAACAATCCTCTGGCAAATCTGACGAAAACCAAATACGAGCTAAATATTTTATTCAGTAAAAAAGCTGAATATTCCCTGTACAGGTTGAAGCAGAGATGGTACGAATCGGGTGAAAAGGCAGGAAAACTGTTGGCCAGTCAATTGAAACAATTCAGCAAATAGGTGGAATCAGAAATAAGACAGGCATGCTTGATTACCAATCATAAAGAAAACAATATATTTAGAGACTTCAATCAGAAACGTTATACTTCAGATGGTCCTTTAGATATGCAGAAAGCAGAGACATTCTTTCAGAATTTGAACCTGCATAAACGAACAGCGGAAGACAGGAATTGACTAGATTGCCCCATTATTTTTGGAGGAATTGACCCAAAACTATAAGACAAGCACCATTGGTAAAACTCCAGGCTTGGATGGGCTACCCAGTCGTTTCTATAAAAGTTTTGCAGAGCAGCTTAGCCCAGAGGTATTGAAAACATTTAACACATTGATTAACACAGGTGAGACAGTAATCGCCCTACTCCTCAAAAAAAAGGAAAGAATCCCCATGTGTGGAAGCTACTGTCCAATTTCTTTGATAAATTGGGATGGAAAATCATTTACAAAACTTCTGTCTATGAGGGTGAATCATATATTAAGAAAATCATAAATCCAGACCATGTGGAATTGGTGAAAGGCAGAACTGATCTGATAATCTTAGATGCCTTTTGCATGTCATCTGGAAGGCAAAATATTTGGTTACTTCAGTGGCAGCCTTATCCCTAGATGCAGAGAAAGCCTTTGATGGTGTGGGTTGGGATTACCTGCATTATACTCTAAATACATTTGAATTTGGACAGGGCTTTCAGAATATTATTACACTTATGTACAACGACCCCAAATCCATAGTAGACACGAACAGATTACGGTCATCTCCATTTAAAGTAGGATGAGGCACGAAACAAGGTGACTGTCTCTCACCTCTGCTATTTATTATAGCAGTAGAACCATTAGCCAAAGCCATTAGGCTGCATCAGTCAGTCAAAGGGGTTACTGTGGGAGGTAGGTAGAATAAACTACTGCTTTACGCAGACTACATATTGCTATTAATATCAGACCCCCAACTCTCCATATCTCCTTTACTCAACCGAGTAAATTCATTTTCAGAGATATTGGGGTATAAAGTAAATTTGACCAAGTCTGAGGTAATGCCCCTATCAAAACATTGATTTCCTTAAGTGGAGGTATCAATGGGTCCCTAAAAACTTGAAGTGCCTGGGGATTGCTTTAAATCCTAGTCAAGAGAACGTGATTTCTGAAAACCTTAACCCACTATTCAACAAAATTCAACTCCAGTTTAAGAACTGGGATAAACTACCAATCGCATTATGGGGTAGGATACAGCTTATCATTTTGTATTATTCTTTATTTAACCTTTATTTAACTAGGCATATAAAGATTGGTCATAGCTCCCAAAACTGAATTACATCATCAGCATGTTACCACTATCCATACCTGTCGGTACCTTTTTAAATCTAGGGACAAAATGAATACTCCCTTTATTTGGGCCGGTAAAAGGGCCAGGATGAAACAGGCGAGATTACAGGCAAAGACTGATAAGGGAGGATTAAAGCTACCTGACATGCAATTATGTCAAGAAGCCTTTATAACTGCCCAAAAAGGCTCTCTCTTCATTGAGAACTCCAATAGGCCAATTTTGGTGGACATCAAAGAAGAACTTAATGCCCCATTTGGAGTATCAGATTGAGTCAACAAAAGGTGGGACGGCGGTATCCAATAATGTCCCATACAAAAAATATGTGGAGTCAGATTCATAAGAGAGACAAATCTTCACCTTTTTTGACAAGCTCTGCTTTGTTATGGAACAACTGTAAATTGAAAATAGGAGGACACAGTGGTATAGAAAGGGGATAAAGAACGTTGGGTGTCTAAATCAAGAAAACACATTTACCTCTTTTGAAGAACTAAGGTCCAAGTATAATTTACAGGAACAAGACTTGAGGAGACACAATCTCTAAACTGGAGATAATGTATGTTTACGGTGGGTCTGAAAAACAACAAGTTCTCTGTATATTCTGATGTAAATGTTAAGATAGAAATCCTCTGCAAATGACCACATACCGCAGGGCTTATATATACACACTGCTCCAAAAAATAAAGGGAACACTAAAATAACACATCCTAGATCTGAATGAATGAAATAATCGTATTAAATACTTTTTTCTTTACATAGTTGAATGTGCTGACAACAAAAGCACACAAAAATAATCAATGGAAATCCAATTTATCAACCCATGGAGGTCTGGATTTGGAGTCACACTCAAAATTAAAGTGGAAAACCACACTACAGGCTGATCCAACTTTGATGTAATGTCCTTAAAACAAGTCAAAATGAGGCTCAGTAGTGTGTGTCCTCCACGTGCCTGTATGACCTCCCTACAACGCCTGGGCATGCTCCTGATGAGGTGGCGGATGGTCTCCTGAGGGATCTCCTCCCAGACCTGGACTAAAGCATCCGCCAACTCCTGGACAGTCTGTGGTGCAACGTGGCGTTGGTGGATGGAGCGAGACATGATGTCCCAGATGTGCTCAATTGGATTCAGGTCTGGGGAACGGGCGGGCCAGTCCATAGCATCAATGCCTTCCTCTTGCAGGAACTGCTGACACACTCCAGCCACATGAGGTCTAGCATTGTCTTGCATTAGGAGGAACCCAGGGCCAACCGCACCAGCATATGGTCTCACAAGGGGTCTGAGGATCTCATCTCGGTACCTAATGGCAGTCAGGCTACCTCTGGCGAGCACATGGAGGGCTGTGCGGCCCCCCAAAGAAATGCCACCCCACACCATGACAGACCCACCGCCAAACTGGTCATGTTGCAGGCAGCAGAACGTTCTCCACGGCGCCTCCAGACTCTGTCACATGTGCTCAGTGTGAACCTGCTTTCATCTGTGAAGAGCACAGGGCCCCAGTGGCAAATTTGCCAATCTTGGTGTTCTCTGGCAAATGCCAAACGTCCTGCACGGTGTTGGGCTGTAAGCACAACCCCCACCTGTGGACGTCGGGCCCTCATACCACCCTCATGGAGTCTGTTTCTGACCCTTTGAGCAGACACATGCACATCTGCTGGAGGTCATTTTGCAGGGCTCTGGCAGTGCTCCTCCTGCTCCTCCTTGCACAAAGGCGGAGGTAGCGGTCCTGCTGCTGGGTTGTTGCCCTACTATGGCCTCCTCCACGTCTCCTGATGTACTGGCCTGTCTCCTGGTAGCGCCTCCATGCTCTGGACACTACGCTGACAGACACAGCAAACCTTGCCACAGCTCGCATTGATGTACCTTCCTGGATGAGCTGCACTACCTGAGCCACTTGTGTGGGTTGTAGACTCTGTCTCATGCTACCACTAGAGTGAAAGCACCGCCAGCATTCAAAAGTGACCAAAACATCAGCCAGGAAGCATAGGAACTGAGAAGTGGTCTGTGGTCACCACCTGCAGAACCACTCCTTTATTGGGGGTGTCTTGCTAATTGCCTATAATTTCCACCTGTTGTCTATAACATTTGCACAACAACATGTGAAATTTATTGTCTATCAGTGTTGCTTCCTAAGTGGACAGTTTGATTTCACAGAAGTGTGATTGACTTGGAGTTACATTGACTTGGAGTTACATTGTGTTGTTTAAGTGTTCCCTTTATTTTTTTGAGCAGTGTATATAGCCACCTTATAGCTGGATTTAATGAAACTTGTAAGGGCCTAAAGGCTGTATGGTGAAAAAGACCTAGAGGTAACATTTGTAGAGGAGGAATGGAACAAAATAGTACAACCGATGCAGATCCCTATGAGGGATGCTGATTCAATTTAAAGTGTTCAATGGGATTTATTGGACTCCTCTGAGGCTGAACAGAATAGGTTTGATAGAATCCAACCTATGCTGGAGATGTCAATCAAGTACAGCTGACATGGGCCTCCCGAGTGGCGCAGCGGTCTTGGGCACTGCATCGCAGTGCTAGCTGCGTTACTACAGATCCTGGTTCGATACTGGACTGTGTTGCAGCCGGCATTAGGCGACGTTAAATTGGCCAAGCATCATCCGGGTAGGGGAGGTTTTGTCCGGCCAAGATGTCCTTGTCCCATTGCGCTCTAGCGACTCCTGTGGCAGGGCGGGCGCAAGCACGCTGTACGGTGTTTCTTCCCGACACATTGGTGCGGCCGGCTTCCGGCTTAAGCGTGCATTGTGTTAAGAAGCAGTGCGGCTTGATGGGGTTGTGTTTCGGAGTGCGCATGGCTCTCGACCTTCACCTCTTCCGAGTCCGTACAGGAGTTGCAGCAATGGGACAAGACTAACTACCAATTGGGGAGAAAAAGGGGGTAAAAAAAGTCAATTTATATTTAAAAAATCATAAAATAAAAAATCTGATATAAAGAATTACAAGTGAAATTATCCATATGTTCTGTAAATGTCCAAGTTTGGGAACCTTTTGTCATAGGGTAATGGAATAGACTGGGGAATAAATGGGTACCACAATACTTGCAAATCCTGCTATGCTATTGCTGAATATCACTAATTATATTGATAGACTGAGAAGCTCATGTTTAAACGGGCTAAAAGATTTGGTTTCCTTTAATATATTCTCTATTGTGTATATATATATTCATGTCTGTCAAGTTATTGTTTAGTGTTAAATGTGATTCAATTGCATTGTTATTGTGAAAGGAAACAAACTGTAATTGCAAAGAGTTAGGGTTAGGGGTTAAGGTTGGGGAAAAGAGGATTTTGAATAGGAATAAATGGTTTGGTCCCCACAAGGATAGTAAAACAAACGTCCATCCTCAGTGAATTTAATAAATATATTGAAACAACATCAGTTATCCTTTTTATATAAAACTATACTAAATATATTCACGTCGCCAAATAACTGATTAAAACACACTGTATTGCAATGAAGGTCTACAGTAGCCTCAAAAGTATTCTGTAGGGTAGCACCATGGTGTAGCCAGAGTCAGCTAGTTTCTGTCCTGTGTACATTGACTTCAGTACAAAACCTAGGAGGCTCATGGTTTTCACCCCATTCCATAGACTTGCACAGTAATTATGACAACTTCCAGAGGACGTCCTCTAACCTATCAGAGCTCTTGCAGCATGAACTGACATGTTGTTGACCCAATCAAAGGATCAGAGAATAACTCTAGTACTGAAAGCAAGAGAGTGCGAGAGAGAGCTAGCTAAATTTCAGATTTTTTTCACTTACTTAGCTAGCAAATGCAGCTAGCTAGTTTAGCCTATTCAAACACCCGGCTTAAACATAGATGGATGCTATGTTAGCTAGCTGGCTATGACTATCCAACACTGGTACTCTTCCAAGTCAAGGTAAACTTTTATCAATTTATTGCCACCGGTGTCCACCGGTGTAACTGCTAAACTGCTTGGAGACTGTATACTGTATGTGTCACGTCTACTCCCTCTCCTCCCCTCCGGCGTTCAACGTCGCCTGTATACTAACCACCGTTCCTGGGATCCATCATTACACACACCTGGTATCAATCATTACACGCACCTGTACGTCATCATGAGGCACACCTGGACTCCATTACCTTACTCATTACCTCACATATATCTGGCACTCCCTTAGGTTCCTTCCCCAGTCAGTATTGATCCTGTGTTTATGAAAAGATGCTACTGTTATGTTGTCTCGTTCCATGTTTGTTGTTTTATTAAATGTTTCACCTGCTTCTCGACTCACAGCGTCTTCGTTATGGAATACTGACTCAAACAATGGAAGCAGCAGGAGAACAAAATATCTCCCAGACGGTCGACAAGCAGGGATACCATCTATGTCAACACCAGGACCAGCTGGCACAACTGGGGACGGCTATGGGAGAGGTTCTTTGCAGTGTGCAACATCTCGAACATACCCAGGTGTTGCCGTCAACTAACGGTGGATACTCTATAACCAGTCGACCCAGCACAACAGCCTATTCAGCAACCCGCTCAGGTCAGCGATGCCCGTTTGTCCCTACCGGATAAATATGTTACCCCATCTAAATGCCGTGGCTTCCTACTTCAGTGCTCCCTCTACTTTACACACCAGAGGGAAGCCCCCACCACCGAGAGGTCCAAGATTGCCACAGTTATTTCTCTGCTGACTGGGTGGGCTTTGGAATGGGCCACGGCCGTCTGGGAGAGCGGAAGAGCTAGATTCATATGAGGGGTTCATGTCTCTGTTCAAATGCATCTTTGATCATCCCCAGAGGGCAGAGAGGGAGGTGAGCGCTTACTCTAATTACGGCAGAATACGTGCTCTTCCACCTCATAGGGCAGGAGTGAGTATTCAATCTTCATCACTTTCTGCTAAACTCTTTTTGGTGTCCATCACACTAGTTGACTGTCCCTCATGTACTGTGTCTACAGCGTTAGTGGATTCCGGTGCCACGGGGAACTTAAAAGACCAGACCCTTATCTCCTCTCTTAACCTGTTATGGCTAGGGGGCAGTATTTTCACGGCCAGATAAAAAACGTACCTGATTTAATCTGATTATTACTCCTGCCCAGAAACTAGAATATGCATATAATTATTAGCTTTGGATAGAAAACACTCCAAAGTTTCTAAAACTGTTTGAATGGTGTCTGTGAGTATAACAGAACTCATTTGGCAGGCCAAAACCTGAAGATTCCATGCAGGAAGTGCCCTGTCTGACAATTTCTTGGCCTTCTTGATTATCTCTATCCATTACAGGGGATCTCTGCTGTTACGTGACACTTCCTACGGCTCCCATGGGCTCTCAGAAGGCGGCAAAAAGCTGAATCGTGGCTTTGCAGGCTCTGGCTGAAAAAAAGTAGCACGTTTGGATAGTGGCTGGTCACAGTACTGTGAGACTCAGGCTCGTGCACGAGTGGACTCCATGTTTTATCTTTGAACGAAAACCACCACTCCCGGTCGGAATATTATCGCTTTTTTACGAGAAAAATGGCATAAAAATTGATTTGAAACAGCGGTTGACATGCTTCGAAGTACGGTAATGGAATATTTAGAAAAAAAAATTGTCACGAAATGCGTCATGCGCGTTACCCTTATTTACACTTCGGATAGTGTCTTGAACGCACGAACAAAACGCCGCTATTTGGATATAACAATGGATTATTTTGAACCAAACCAACATTTGTTATTGAAGTAGCAGTCCTGGGAGTGCATTCTAACGAAGAACACCAAAGGTAATCAAACTTTTCTAATAGTAAATCGGAGTTTGGTCAGGGCTAAACTTGGTGGGTGTCTAAATAGCTAGCCGTGATGGCTGGGCTATCTACTCAGAATATTGCAAAATGTGCTTTCACCGAAAAGCTATTTTAAAATCGGACACCTCGATTGCAAAGGAGTTCTGTATCTATAATTCTTAAAATAATTTGTTTTTTGTGAACGTTTATCGTGAGTAATTTAGTAAATTCACCGGAAGTGTTCGGTGGGAATGCTAGTTCTGAACGTCACATGCTAATGTAAAAATCTGGTTTTTGATATAAATATGAACTTGATTGAACAAAACATGCATGTATTGTATAACATAATGTCCTAGGTGTGTCATCTGATGAAGATCAAAGGTTAGTGCTGCATTTAGCTGTGGTTTTGTTTTTTGTGACATTATATGCTAGCTTGAAAAATGGATGTCTGATTATTTCTGGCTGGGTACTCTGCTGACAATCTAATGTTTTGCTTTCGTTGTAAAGCCTTTTTGAAATCGGACAGTGTGGTTAGATAAAGGAGAGTCTTGTCTTTAAAATGCTGTGAAATAGTCATATGTTTGAAAAATGGAAGTTTTTGTATTTTTGAGGAATTTGTAATTCGCGCCACGCCTATCATTGGATATTGGAGCAGGTGTTCCGCTAGCGGAACGTCTAGATGTAAGAGGTTAACATCTCATACCCGCTCTCCTTTCCCGGTTCAAGCCCTTGATAATCGGCCACTAAGATCCGGAACCATCACACTCATTCTCACCACGGAGTCCATTCATCAGGAGAACATCTTCTTCATCACCAGTGCACCAGGTCACAAGATCACCCTCGGCTTCAACGCCATAACCCCACCATCTCATAGTCGGATGAGAATCAGACTGGTCACCCAAATGCCAGAGGACCTGCTTCCCCATCCCCTGTGGTGCCACGTCGGTTGAGAGTCCTGTGGTTAGCCTTCAGCCCAACATCCCAGAGGTATACCAGGACTTGAAGGAGGTATTCTCCAAGACCCACGTCACCTGTCTTCCCCCTAATCGCCCCTGGGAATGTGCCATCGACCTGCTGGCAGGGTCTGTGCCTCCGAGCAGACGCATCTACCCCCTGTCGGTGGTTGAGACCCAGGCAATGGAGGATTACATCCAAGAGGCGCTCCAAGGTTTCATTCGCACGTCCACTTCTCCTGCGTCGGCTGGTTTCGTCATCATGGCCAAGAAGGATGGAGGGTTATGTCCATGTATTGATCACAAAGGACTCAATGAAATTACCACAAAGTACCGTTACCCTCTCCTGTTGGTGCCAGCAGCCATCCAACAGCTCTGCGGGGCCAGGTTCTTTACCAAACTGGACCTGCGGAGTGTAAACTATCTCATCCGGGGATGAGTGGAAGACTGCGTTTAGCATGATGTCTGGTCACTGCGAGTACTTGGTGATGCCATTTGGTTAAGCCAATGCTTCGTCAGTGTTCCAGACATTCATTAACGAGGTGTTCAGGGACATGCTCAGACGACGGGGTTGTGTATATCGACGACATCCTGGTCTACTTGGCTACCCTGGAGGATCACATCATTCACGTTCGAGCAGTCCTGGAATGCCTCCTGGCTAACTACCCGTTCGTCAAGGCTTAAAAGTGCCAATTTCATCAGAAGACTGTCTCCTACTTAGGCTACCAAATCAGCCACAAATTGTATCCTTGTGCATATTACTCTAAGAAACTGTCCCCTGCAGAGAGGAATTACGACGTTGGCGATCGAGAGCACCTGGCTGTGAAGTTGGCATTAGAGGAGTGAAGACACTGGCTGGAGGGCGCCAAGGAACCATTCGTCACCCTCACTGACCATCAGAACCTGGAGTACATACGGACAGCGGGGAGGCTGAAGCCGCTCCAAGCAAGGTGGGCCCTTTTATTCACAAGGTTTGACTTCATGCTGACCTATCGCCCAGGTTCAAAGAACAAAGGCCCGATGTCCCGTCTCTACGATTCGGGAGAGGGTCCTGTCCAGAGTGCACCTACAATCCCTTCCCGAGTCATAGCGCCAGTGGTCTGGGAAGTAGATGTGGACATTCGCCAGGCTTTGGAGAGGTAGCCCAGACCCCCTAACTGTCCTGCCGCGCGCATCTATGTTCCCATGGTGATAAGGGATCGGCTGCTGACCTGGGCACAAACAGCTGTCTCTGCTGGACATCCAGGTATTTCTCACACTAATCAATCCATTTCTGAGAAGTACTAGTGGCCCACCTTGGCGCAGGACATCACTCGCTACGTCAACTCCATTTTCGTATGTGCCTAAACCAAATCCCCCTGGAACACTCCAGCAGGGAAACTCCTTCCCCTTCCTGTGCCTCAGCTTCCCTGGTCCCACCTATCCATTGACTTTGTTACTGATCTCCCCTCCTCTGACAGTTTCACCACCATTTTGGTGGTTGTGGATAGATTTTCAAAATCCTGTCCTTTAATCCATCTTTCTTGTCTCCCTACTGCTCTCCAGGTTGCTGAAGCACTATTCCAGCAGGTCTTCCGGCATTATGGTCTTCTGGAGGACATCGTCTCTGACCGTGGCCCCCAGTTCACATCATGGGTATGGAGAGCCTTTATGGAGAAGCTCGGGGTCACAGTCAGCCTCACTTCCAGGTATAGGCCTCAGTCCAATGGGCAGGTGGAGAGGATAATCCAGGAGCTGGGAAGGTTCCTGAGGAGTCAGGCCTCGATTCCTTCCATGGACGATCCCTGGGGATCGTGTCTGGCTCTCTACCAGGAACCTCCCACTCCACCTGCCCTGTAAAAAGCTGAGTCCCCGGTTTGTGGGACCGTTCAAGGTTCTCAGAAGGATCAATGAGGTGACGTATAGGTTACAGCCTCCCAGTGACTACCATATCTCACCTTCTTTTCATGTCTCCCTTCTCAGGCCGGTGGTTCCTGGTCCCCTAGCTGATGCTGTCCCCCACGACACCCCTCCGCCCCCCTGGTCTGGCCTATGCCGTCAGATCTCTACTGGACTCCCAACGTCATGGGGGTCAGCTTCAGTACCTGGTGGACTCGAGGGGTATGGCCCAGAGGAGCGGTGTTGGGTTCCAGTGGAAGACATTCTGGACCCCAACATCATCCGTGATTTCCACCTTCACCGCTCGGACTGGCCCGCTCCTCATCCTCAGTGTCCGTCCCTCTGCGCGTGGGGGGGGGGGGGGGGTTACTGTCATGTCTACTCCTGCTCCTCCCCTCCAGCGTTCGACGTTGACTGTATACTAACCACTGGTCCTGGGATCTATCATTACGCACACCTGGCATCAATCATTACACGCACCTGTACGTCATAATGAGGAACACCTGGACTCCATTACCTCACACATTACCACCCCTATATCTGCCACTTATTTCTATTACAGCATATTAGATGACTGTCATTCATATTCCATTCACTCATCTCAATGTAACATCGATAGATTTAGGCTACTACTTCCTTATACCCATGAGGTTGCTACAACCTAGCCTGTGAATAAAAGTTTACAACGGGTGCACAGGTAGACAAATTTCAGTAATCAAGGTGACAGAAAGTGACACATTCAATACCGCCTTGCACACTCTTGCCTGCATCTAGCTGATCTAGGGTGTAATCATTAGTCCAACAGTTGCAAACAAGAGTTTTTATTGGACAAATTCAGATATGTTTATCCCTGTTTCGTTCTGTTTAAGAAACGTTTTAACAGAATCGGCGGAATTAATACACAACTAATCACACGCAAACACAGTTCACCTTCATAGCAGCCACATGCAAATAGCATGTAAACTTTGATCTTTGTATAATTCCTTCGCATCTACGTGCTCTCCTCCTCTCACCTTTTCCCTTCGCTTGTGAACTTCAGTGCACAACACATCAACTGTCTGTGACCAGGTGAAAAAACCTTTCCAAGCCAAACCATCTCATAACCACTAACTGCTGCACACAGCCTGTATGTGCCATTAGGTACCCCTCCATGTGTAGGCTATTGTACTGGCCTGTGGAGTACATTCTTTTATATGTGTAGTAGTTTGTTGCATGGTATTGCTTAGTTTATCATTTGTGTCAACACTTTGGAACTCTCTCTTATCTCTGTAAACCCACCCTACCTTCACCCATTTTCCCTATGCTGCTTCCTTCACCTTTCCTTCTCCTGATTTGATAACATGTTTAAACGTGTTGTGATGTACTGTTTTTACTACCTTTTTGTCACCTGTGTAATGCTGCCCTGCTTATTCTGGGGTTCAGACTGAATGCAGTGGTAAATGTACTGCTTACAATTAACAGCAGCAACATGGACCTGTTAAATTTACAAGAAGGGTGTTGATATACAGTGGCTGCGTTTAGGCATGGCTTCCTTGTTTTGAGTCTAAGTGTTTCTCATTCTGCTGGAGTTGACCTAGTATTTTATATAAAACCTACCTTAAGCATCCAGTTTCCATTTTTAACTCACCCACAAAAGCATAATATTCTGTTTTACATCGTGTTATTTTTACTGGTCTAATTCCTAAAAGGGAAAAGCAGAAGAATCTGTGCACTCTTGGATAGTAACAACTGTTCATATGGTGCTCTTCGATGTCTAAGGTTTGTGGCATTGATGAATAAACAATTTAATGTTTACTTAAATTCAGATGTTTACATGTTATGTTGCATATAAAAGGCATATGTATGCATTGTTTACTATTTTGATTTCTTTAAAACAATGTGATTGATGGGTGATTAGGTGTATTGTCATAAATATGCCTATTCATTCATCCTTATGGATACATTCTGCAATGAGTTAATCAGGCTTTTGAGTATGCAACATAACAAGTTAGTTCTGAATTGCTTTAATAAAGCAGTGCATTCGGACACCATCAATTGAAATAGATTTCACCTTGTTCATATAATTGTCAGAAATAAGAAAAAAATCTCCACTGGCTGAAGCAGAAGAGGAGCTGGTAAAATAAAGGTATGTTGCTAATATCTAGGTAGGTAGATAGCTGCAGTGCATTCGGAAAGTATTCAGATCCTTGACTTTTTTCACATTTTGTTAGGTTACAGCCTTAGTCTAAAATGTATTCAATTGTTTATTTTCCTCATCAATCTACACAGAATACCCCATAATGACAGAGCAAAAACAGGTTTTTAAAAATAAAATAACACATTTAGATAAGTATTCTGACCCCTTACTTTGTTGAAGCACCTTTGGCAGTGATTACAGCCTCGAGTCTTCTTGGGTATGATGCTATAAGCTTGGCACACCTGTATTTGGGGAGTTTCTCCCATTCTTCTCTGCAGATCCTCTCAAGCTCTGTCAGGTTGGATGGGAGAAACTCGCTGCACAGCTCTTTTCCTGTCTCTCCAGAGATGTTCGATAGGGTTCAAGGACATTCAGAGACTTGTCCTGAAGCTACTTCCACGTTGTCTTGGCTGTGTGCTTAGGGTCGTTGTCTTGTTGGAAGATGAGCCTTCACCCCAGTCTGGGGTCCTGAGCACTCCGGAGCAGGTTTTCATTAAGGATCTCTCTGTACTTTGCTCCGTTCATCTTTCCCTCGACCCTGACTAGTCTCCCAGTCCCTGCCGCTGAAGAACATCCCCACAGCATGATGTTGCCACCACCATGCTTCACCGTAGGAATGGTGCCAGGTTTCCTCCAGACGTGACGCTTGGGATTCAGGCCAACGAGTTCAATCTTGGTTTCATCAGACCAGATAATCTTGTTTCTCATGGTCTGATTCCTTTAGGTGCCTTTTGGCAAACTCCAAGTGGGCTGTTATGTGCCTTTTACTGAGAAGTGGTTTTCGTCTGGCCACTCTACCATAAAGGCCTGATTGGTGGTGTGCTTCAGAGATTGTTGTCCTTCTGGAAGGTTCTCCCATTTCCACAGAGGAGCTCTGTCAAAGTGACCATCAGGTTCTTGGTCACCTCCCTGTCCAAGGCCCTTCTCCGCCGATTGCTTAGTTTGGCCGGGCGGCCAGCTCAAGGAAGTCTTGGTGGTTCCAAACTTCTTCCATTTATGAATGGTGGAAGCAACTGTGTTCTTGGGGACCTTCAATGCTGCAGAATTGTTTTTTGGTACACTTCCGCAGATCTGTGCCTCGACACAATCCTGTCTCGGAGCTCTAGGACAATTCCTTTGACCTCATGGCTTGGTTTTTACTCTGACATGCACTGTCAACTGTGGGACCTTATATTGACAGGTGTGCGCCTTTCCAAATCATGTCCAATCAATTGAATTTACCACAGGTGGACTCCAATGAAGTTGGAGAAACTCAAGGATGGCCAATGGAAACAGGATGCACCTGAGCTCAATTTCAAGTCTCATAGCAAAGGGTCTGAATACTTGTGTAAATAAGGTATTTCTGTTAATTTTTATTACATTTAAAAAAAAAAAAAAAAAACTTGTTTTCACTTTGTCATTATGGGGTATTGTTTTTTTTCTTGTTTTTTTAGCTAGGCAAGTCAGATAAGAATAAATTCATATTTACAATGATGGCCTACGAACAGTCTGACTGAAACCTAAAGGTTGCTAGATCGAATCCCTGATTGGGGCAGTTAACCTTGTTCAGGGGCAGAACGACAGATTTTTACCTTGTCAGCTCAGGGATTCGATCTAGCAACCTTTAGGTTTCAGTCAGACTGTTCGTAGGCCATCATTGTAAATATGAATTTATTCTTATCTTTAGGTTACTGGCCTAACGCTCTAACCACTAGGCTACCTGCCGCTTCATTTATGAAGATAATGTTGAATTTAATAAATGTTATATGGCTGTAACGTAACAAAATCTGGAGAAGGGGTCTGAATACTTTCCGAATGCACTGTAGCTTCTTTGTAAAAACTAGTCTAGTCTTCATGGCACATTATAAATATCTGACTGCTACTGGTATAGAATCATGTGCAAGACACAAGACCAAATGTATAAATAAGAAAACAAATATTAGTTAAATAAAATATGGAACAGTAAATTAAAATATATTTTAGTTTTGGATCAAGGTAGCTAGTAGCTAGACAGCAAAGGTGTCAGCTAGAGATAATGTGCAGAAGCTTGCAACGATGTGTAGTCTTGCATGATGTTTGCTTTGATGCTAATTAGTATTTTTGAATCTGAGCGCCAAATATTGTAACACAAGTCACCTTGTCCGAGAGAGATTTACACTGTTATCAAAACGTCACGCCAGGGTAAGCCTACACGAAACACTTATTTGAAGTGTTTCTAAAATCCACAATGAATAAACTAAATGCTGAAAAAGGTTTGGAATCATTTCCGTGTTTACTGCTAGTTTTTATGGGTATTATGAGGACATCCGCTGTGGGGTTCATTTCGGCAACGAATGGAGAAACATACTGTATAACGCCCCACACAGCAGACTGTCGACCAATCGCGTTCACCTTGTCATTCTGCATCATGTTGTTGCAAATGCCAAGTTCAAAACAACTGGGAAATCTCAGAATTCCGACTTCAGTACGTTAAAGATAACTGGGAACTCGGGAAAAAACGAGCTCAGACTGTGAAAAATCTTTTGAACGCTCATCCACCTCAGAACTCCAAGAATAGCCCAGAATGCATCATGCGGCCCATTGACGTAGCATGTGCAACCTACACAATAGGCGTTAATACGTTTCCCATCTCTTCTAAAGTATCTCTGTCAGCAATGCATCTTAACTCCTCCTCCACATTTGCTTGATTGTTCCAGCCTGGTCTCATAGACTATACGTAATATAGTACAGTCAATCTGGGACACTCAAATTAGTATATTTGCCCAGCTAGCACAGTGGATCTGGGCCGATTCCGGCTGAGAGTCGGGACACTCGGCTGAGAGTCGGACTCGGCCGACGTCATGTGGCCCGAGTCTGGGCCGCCTTCGCAGTATTATTTATGGCTAGGATGTGGGGATTGACATTGGGCCGATTCTGGTGAGAGTTATCTGGCCCAAATGTATTACTTGGGGCTCGGGATGATTGGGGCTACTCTCTGTCAGATGATTACACAAGCTGCTTTATATAATTAACATTTCATTATTTGTTTTTCCATATTTTCTCATTCTTTCTGTGATTAAAAAATACAATTAACATTTAAATTAACAACTTAGCATGTTAGCTAACCCTTCCCCTTACCTTAGCCCTAGCCTAACTAACATTAGCCAGCTAGCTAGCGTTAGCTACCTGGTTAGAATTTGCAATATATCATACATTTTCAAATTGGTAACATAATGTATATTTTACAGATTCACAACATATAATATGAATTGTAATGTGTAACATATCTTACGAAATGGGTGATGGACATCCACAAGTTAATAGATACCATACAAAACGTAACATGTCATACTAAATTTATTGTTTAGGATTTACTACAGAATAATACGAAATGCTCAGAGATCAGGTTATAGCCAAAACTCCTGTACCATGGTACTATCTCTGCCAATCAATGTATCCGTATCTAAAGGTAGTAGACAGCTGGTGACATCTTGAGACTAACATAACATAGCAGGCGCTTGACGATCATATTAGGGTTTTTTTTAACTGTCGTGGGAGGTTTTCTGCACTGTTCAACAAATCTGAACAGTGCAGATGAATTACTCCCCCAATATAAAAAAAAAATGTATATATTATCAAGCGCCTGCTACGTTAGTTCGCTCTCAAGATGTCACCAATTGTCTACTACCTTAGATACGTATAACGTGATTGGCAGACGTGACCAGCAGAGATAGTACCATGGTACACCAGTTTTGATTGGTGTACAGTTTAGTACTCGGTGGCGTTTGCCTGTCTATCTAGCGAATATGAAAGTACGTATTTTGAAAACCTTTCGGAGAATTGACATTGCCAACAAATGGAAATGTTTTCAGAATAAATAGCTCCTCCCTCGACAGATCGTTCATCTCGAAAACTAAAGCAGATAGCTTGCTACCGCCCACCACCTAACATGATTAGATTGTGATTGAAGGAGTGGGACGGGTTTCGAGTTATTTATATATTATTTTCTCCTACCCTCCTTTCCCACAATGGAATATTTTATTTTCAAGAGGAAGGAGAAGAAAAAGTGGGCGGGAATATAACTTTTCAGGATGTAGTCCGCCCTAAAACCCCACCGAAGAAGATCACCAATGCGAGTTGTTGTTCTTAGTTTTTACGCCATATGCATTGACACGAGCGCACATTTCGTATAAAGTCCCTTGTATTCGAGTACAATAAATCAACGTATTGGCATTTTTTTATTCAGATTCACATCTTCGATTTCACTTGGATCGGTTTCACTTTTGAACTTGTTTCTTTGTTTCTTTTTATCCAACCAACTGTCGCACTCCTCTTATCCCTCGGACTGGTTTTGGCTCTCTGCATCTTGATAACGTTATATTTTGAGAGGTACTTTAATAACTTTTATATCACAACTTTTTACGCAACGCCAAATAGTTGCAGCGGAATTAAACTGTCGACGCACCGGGATATTCATCGCCATTCAGTGAATACCTCGCGCATCAAACCTCAAAGGGTTAGTTTGAAATCTGGTTGGGTCTGACCTACTTTTCACAGATATTGAGTCTGTCAAGGCTTGCCTAGTCGCCATGGAGAGGCGGGACAGTCGCCAAGCAACATCCGATTACCCTCACCCATTTATACATAAACTGAATCTGACCAGGGCACAGAGAATACGGGTGAGTTGTCTTATTATGCTTGAGGAAATGTGGTAAGAGTTTAAGTTGGTAAGAGGACACATTTGAATGGTTTGTGTGTCTGCATACATGTGCCTATTGTTGATTATCAACTGTGCACGCATCTATATTCTGGATTCATTGTAGCATGTAGCAGCTTGTCTAGGAACTACGTGATACAATATGATACATTGTAGCCTGTGACAGAATGTGTGCGTAATGAATATTATACATTGCAGGCTACTCTATTTAACTTACTATTCTCCATATATTAACATGTCCCTTCAATCCACAGGGCATGGTGTTGGGCACCATCCTCTTCCCCATACGTGTCTTACTGGTCACCCTCTGCTTCCTGATGATGTGGCCTATTGCCCGGCTGCGTTTGGCCGGCTTGTCAGAGGAGGAACGCTCCAGGCCAATAGTGGCGGGGTGGCGTTGGTGGCTGCTACATTCCATCATCCGGTTCCTGAGCCGGGCAGCGTTTTTCTTCCTGGGGTTCTGGGTCCGGGTTAAAGGTCGTAGAGCGGGGTGTAAGGAGGCTCCCGTGCTGGCGGTGGCGCCTCACAGTAGCTTCCTGGACATGTTGGTGCTGCCGGAAACCCAGCTAGCTACAGTGGTGTCCCGTTCGGAAAACCAAAAAATCCCTGTTATAGGGGGTGAGTGTGGGGGTAACTGGGAGTGGGACACATGCGCACACACACACACACACACACACACACACACACACACACACACACACACACACACAGTTGGCTAAGGTGGTGTCCAGATTGGAGAACCAGAGCCTGCCTGTAATAGGGGGTGAGTGTTATGCGGGATACTTGGAGTGACTGGGTCAAAGTTGCCCATAAAAGACACAGATCTAGTATCTGATTACTGTCCTCAAATGGTAACCTTAATCACTGGGGATAAAATACCACACTGGGGGCAACATCATTCTACTCTGTTGGGGTGAGATGGAGAATGAGGGGGGGGTGGAGGTTGGGAAAGGAGGGAGAGATGGGGGAGGGATTGGAGAATAGGGACTATTGAGAAATGTTGACAAACTCCTAAAACAAACTAATGCCTCATCACTTCTCTTGTTTGTGTTCTCCCGCTATCTTTTCCTGTCCTTTCTGTTTTCTTTCTCTCTTACCTTTTCCATTCGTATTCCCTTTCCTATCTCTTCAGTAGCACAGGCCTTCAGTGGCTTTTGTGTCCTAATTAATATAATAATCATGTTATTATGTTTGTCACATTATAACAGCCTTGTGTATGGTTTCTATTTTTCTCCCTTTAGCCCTCCTGGGGTTTAATCAGTCAGTGATGGTAAATAGGAAGAATCCAGAGTCCAGGAAACAAGCTATTGCGCAAATCATAGAGAGGCTCACCTCCAACGGCTACTGGCCACAGGTAAGCAGTGTTCAAAGGTCATATTAGGCCAATGGAGGTAACAGGTGCAACGGAGTAGTCTTGTCCGAGACATGTAAACCCAATTGTTCAAGGATTTCCTATGGTTGAGACATTGGGTTACCACATAGGCGACGTGGGCTCACATCCAACCAGTTACACACATGTAACCTCACTGCATGAGTCTTGTGTCATGTAGCGCGACGACTCTGAGTTAACAGGCACGTTAGAATGATGTAACTATAGGACAATTAACATTACTGATGAATGGACGACTGTTATAGAACTGGTTTAACGCCTTCTTTCTCTCTATATACATCAATCACTGTCTCAATCTTTATCCCTCCCTCCCATCTTTTTCTCTCCCTCTTTCTCCTCCTAATGAACCTTACTGATGGACTGGTTTTTCTAACTCCCTTGCTTTCTCACTTCACATCTCTGTCATTGTCTCTATTCATCAATCACGGTCGTTCTATCCCCTCCCTCTCTCAGATGCTGATGTTCCCAGAAGGCACCACTACGAACGGCACCATTCTCATCAAGTTTAAACGTGGTGAGAACCAGACCTTGGTTCAAATACTATTTGAAATCTTTCAAATGCTTTTAGCCTTTGCTTTAGCCTGCCTAGTGTGCCAGATTGGCGGTGTTTGCAATTTTGCTTCTATTCTAATAGTTAAAATAATTTCTAATAGTATATGAACCTAGTATTGGTGAGCACACAAAGAATATCTTGGCTTAAATCAACAAACTGTCACTTATGCTGAACCTAAAGAAATGGATGGCATGTTGTGTTACGTAGGGAGGGGAGAAAGAAAGGTATGAGCTGACTGGTTTACTGTTCTCTCTCCCTTCGAGGTGCCTTCCTGGCTGGAGTCCCAGTCCAACCAGTTCTGCTGCACTACCCCAACAAACTGGTGAGTAGAGAGGGGGATTAAATAGAAAGTGAGTGGTGGAAGGAACCGCTGCCTCCGGGAGCATATATGGTCTGGGATGACAGCACTACCACTAGACCAGCTCCAAGACAGCGTAGGTGACTTGCTGACGAATTGGAATTGGGCCTGAGAACACCCTTCCTATTAAGGACTACAGTGTGTTCTGGTTGTGGGAAAATACCATGTTGTTTGCTTTCTAATCATAGATACAGTGCCCTCCACTAATATTGGCACCCTTGGTAAATATGAGGAAAACTGGCTGTGGGGAAGAAGAAAAACATCTTTTATGTTCACAAAAATCAAACCTTTAATTAAAGTAAAAATCTATTATCATAAAACACATATGTTTTTTCTTAAATATATGTGTGCCACAATTATTGGCACCCCTTCATTCAATACTTTGTGCAACCTCCCTTTGCCAAGATAACAGCTCTGAGTCTTCTCCTATAATGCGTAATGATTTTGGGGAACACATGGCAAAGGATCTGAGACAATTCCTCCATATAGAATCTCTCCAGATCCTTCAGATTCTCCAAGGTCCACGCTTGTGGACTCTCCTCTTCAGCTCATCCCACAGGTTTTCCATGGGGTTTAGGTCAGGGGACTGGGATTGCCATGGCAAAACCTTGATTCTGTGGTCATTGAACCATGTTTGTGTTGATTTTGAGGTGTGCTTTGGATCACTGTCCTGCTGGAAGATCCAACCACGGCCCAGTTTAAGCTTCCTAGCAGAGGAAGTCATGTTTTGATTTAATATCTGCTGGTACTTGATGGAGTCTATGATACCATGTATCCTAACAAGTTGTCCAGGGCCTTTGGAAGAAAAACAGCCCCACAACAGCAAAGATCCACCACCATACTTCACAGTGGGGGATGATGTACTTTTCTGCATGGCCATCTTTCTGTCTACACCAAACACACCTCTGGTGTTTGTTTCCAAAAAGCTCTATTTTGGTCTCATCTGACCATAGAACCCAGTCCCAGTGAACGTTCCAGTAACGTTTGGCAAAATGTAGGTGTTTGTTGGCAAAGGCTTTTTTTATGGCAACCCTCCCAAACAACTTGTGGTGATCGTAGTTTTGGAGACTTTCTGACCCAAATCCCAACTAACGTCTGCAATTCTCCAACTGTGATCCTTGGAGATTTTTGGGCCACTCGAACCATCCTCCTCACTGTGCGTGGGGTCCATATAGACACACGTCCTCTTTCAGGCCGATTGTTAACATCTCCAGTTGCTTTAAATTATTGCCCTGATAGTAGAAATGGGCATTTTCAACCGTTGAGCTTTTTTCTTATAGCCATTTCCTGGTGTGTGCAGCTCAACAACTCTTTGTCACACATCATTACTGTATTCTCGGGTCTTTCCCATAGTAATGGATGACTATGGGAACTTGGCCTGTGTGTCACCTCATATTTATACCCCAGTGAAACAGGATGGCTTACCAGTTAATGGCTTACCAGTTAAGTGTTCCTAATCACTCAGGTGAACTTAAAAACGTAAAATATGAATGGGTATATACTTCTGTTACATTTTACTCATAAGAATGTCTAGGGGTGCCAATAATTGTCACACATTTTGGAGAAAAATATTTGTAATTTATTTCACATTTAATTTTTTTCAATAATTTTACTTCAATTAAAGTTTTGGTTGTTGTGAATATTTTGAATGAAAGACCAAGAGGATAAATAGCAAAGACATTTTGCTCAAATTTACCAAGGGTGCCAATATTAGTGGAGGGCACTGTTGTTAATCTTTGTGCATGTTGGAACTCCAATGGCGCAACAGCATGTCTGTACAGGGTGTGTTTTGAACTGAGTGACCTGTAGGCTATGCAGTGTTCCGAACAGAATCAGATGACGTACTGTCTGCACATGTGAGTTTAAAAGAAAACGTGCTAATTTTTCTAGGATACTGTGCGCTGGACCCACAAGGGCACAACCTGGTAAGGCATCATCTAAATGACATTTTATCAAAAAAATATAATAATCATTGAACTTCATTATCTATAATATTGGAAATAAGCTTTTTCTAAATGTTATTTCACTGATGGGTGTTGTTCCCTCCAGGATTGAGACACTGTGGCACACCTGCTCTCAGCTCTACACTAACGTTACTGTTGAGGTATGATAGTGTTCTGTTTTCAGATTGGCTGTCAGTGTAAATGTCCTCTTCTCTTATTGGCGATATTACCTGTCAGTATTAATATCCTCTTCTGATTGCCTGTATTACCTGTCACTATAAATGTAATGTTCTCTTATTGGCTACAGTACCTGTGTTAATATCCTCTACTCTGATTTGGTTACAGTTTCTGCCAGTATACACCCCCTCTCAGGAAGAGAAGGATGACCCTAACCTGTATGCAGACAACGTCCAGAAACTCATGGCCAAGTAAGTTTACACAGAATTTCTGCCTGTAATGTATGTGTATCTCATCTTTGGGCTGAGTCTTCTTGAGGTGTGTGTTTGTTGTTGCTGTATGTGTGTTATTCTAACAGTACTGAGTTTACGTCTTTGAGCTTGTCAGGGCTCTGGTAATCCCAGCTATGAACGAATACCTGTACTTGCGTTTTAAATTGTAGGCTTTTTGAGAAGAGAAGAATGAGTATGGTTTAAATGCCAGGATCATTTACGCTTTTCATCTAGTAGAATTGCGCATTAGATGATGCATTCTCAGTAGGATCAGCCTAGTATGCTGATATTTGTTGCTTACTGCGTTCATTTTGACAAAATATGTAGTACGATTAGTAAACAATATGCAGTTTAAGTAGTAGGCACTGCTTATGTGAACGAGAGGTGTGTGTGTGTGGCCTAACAGTATCATCTCCTATGTGTTTCAGGACTCTGGGTATCCCAGCTACAGACCATGTGATGGAGGGGCGTGTTCCTACCAGAATGCTAGGGGGGCTCTCCCTCCCCCTAGAACCCCCAGCCAGAGAAACCCTCTCACTGCTGCACAAAGACGGGTAAGAGAGGTGTGTGTGTGTGTGTCACAGGAGGGTGGTGATGGGAGGACGGCTCATAATAATGGCTGGAATGGAGTAAATTAATTGGTATCAATCTATGTTTGATTTTGTTTTTATACCGTTAAGTACACTCGGTTCCAGCCATTACTATGAGCCAGTCCTCCCCAATTAAAGTGCCACCAGTCACCTATGGTTTGTGTGCCTGTGTGGAGTCATACATATGTGTTCTATCAATTGTTTGTGTGTGTGCTGAGTCGTATAACAATAACCAACTAAAGGCGCATACCTGTCTATAAAAGGTCCCACAGATGACAGTGCATGTCAGAGCAAAAACCAAGCCATGAGGTCAATGCAATTGTCCATAGAGCTCCGAGACAGGATTGTGTCGAAGCACAGATCTGGGGAAGTGTACCAAAACATTTCTGCAGCATTGAAGGTCCCCAAGAACACAGTGGCCTGGAAGAAGTTTGGAGCCACCAAGACTCTTCCTGAGCTGGCTGCCCGGCCAAACTGAGCAATCGGGGGAGAAGGGCTTTGGTCAGGGAGGTGACCAAGAACCTGATGGTCACTTTGACAGAGCTCCAGAGTTCCTCTGTGGAGATGGGAGAACCTTCCAGAAGTACAACCATCTCTGCAGCACTCCACCAATCAGGCCAGACAGCCAGAGTGGCCAGGGAGAAGCCACTCCTCTGTAAAAGGCACATGACAGTCTGCTTGGAGTTTGCCAAAAGGCACCTAAGACCATGAGAAACAAGATTCTCTGGTCTGATGAAACCAAGATTGAACTCTTTGGCCTAAATGCCAAGTATTACGTCTAGAGGAAACCTGGCACCATTTCTACGGTGAAGCGTGGTGGCAGCATCATGCTGTGGGGATTTTTCTCAGTGGCAGGGACTGGGAGACTAGTCAGGATCGAGGGAAAGATGAACAGAGCAAAGTACAGAGATGGTTCACCTTCTACCAGGACAACAACTCTAAGCACACAGCCAAAACAACGCAGGAGTGGCTTCGGGACAAGTCTCTAAACATCCTTTGGTCGGCCGGACTTGAACCAGATCGAACATATCTGGAGAGACCTGAAAAATAGCTGTGCAGCAACGCACCCCATCCAACCTGACAGAGCTTGAGAAGATCTGCAGAGAAGAATGGGAGAATCTCCCCCAATACAGGTGTGCCAAGCTTGAAGCGTCATACCCAAGAAGACTTGAGGCTGTGATCGCTGACAAAGGTGCTTCAACAAAGTACTGAGTGAAGAGTCTGAATACTTATGTAAATGTGATATTTCAGATTTTTTCTAAAAACCTGTTTTTGCTTTCATTACGGGGTGCTGTGTGTAGATTGATGAGAACAACAATTTAATCAATTTTACAGTAAGACTGTAACATAACAAAAGGTGGGAAAAGTCCAGTTGTCTGAATACTTTTTCAGAAAGCACGGTATACAGTTGAAGTCGGAAGTTTACATACACTTAGGTTGGAGTCATTAAAACTCGTTCTTCAACCACTCCACAAATTTCTTGTTAACAAACTATAATTTTGGCTAGTCGGTTAGGAAATCTACTTTGTGCATGACACGTCATTTTTCCAACAATTGTTTACAGACAGATTATTTCACTTATAATTCACTGTATCACAATTTCAGTGGGTCAGAAGTTTTCATACACTAATTTGACTGTGCCTTTAAACAGCTTGGAAAATTCCAGGAAAATGATGTCATGGCTTTAGAAGCTTCTGATAGGCTAATGGACATCATTGAGTCAATTGAAGGTGTACCTGTGGATGTTTTTCAAGGCCTACCTTCAAACTCAGTGCTTCTTTGCTTCACATCATGGGAAAATCAAAAGGAATCAGCCAAGATCTCAGGAAAAAAAATGGTAGACCTCCACAAGTCTGGTTCATCCTTGAAAGCAGTTTCCAAACGCCTGAAGGTACCACGTTCATCTGTATAAACAATAGGACGCAAGTATAAACACCATGGGACCACGCAGCCGTCATACCACTCAGGAAGGAGACGCGTTCTGTCTCCTAGAGATGAACGTACTTTGGTGCGAAAAGTGCAAGTCAATCCCAGAACAACAGCAAAGGACGTTGTGGAAACGGGTACTAAAGTATCTATATCCACAGTAAAACGAGTTATATATTGACAACCTGAAAGGCCGCTCAGCAAGGAAGAAGCCACTGCTCCAAAACCACCATAAAAAAGCCAGACTACGGTTTGCAACTGCACATGGGGACAAAGATCGCACTTTTTGGAGAAATGTCCTCTGGTCTGATGAAACAAAAATAGAACTGTTTGGCCATAATGACCATCATTCTATTTGGAGGAAAAAGGGGGAGGCTTGCAAGCCGAAGAATACCATCCCAACCGTGAAGCACAGGGTTGGCAGCATCATGTTGTGGGTGTGCTTTGCTGCACTTCACAAAATAGATGGCATCATGAGGAATGAAAATTGTGTGGATATATTGGAGCTACATCTCAAGACGGGAAGTTAAAGCTTGGTCGCAAATGGGTCTTCCAAATGGACAATGACACCAAACATACTTCCAAAGTTGTGGCAAAATGGCTTTGGGACAACAAAGTCAAGCTATTGGAGTGGCCATCATAAAACCCTGACCTCAATCCTGCAGAAAATGTGTGGACAGTATTGAAAAGGCGTGTGGGAGCGAGGAGGCCTACAAACCTGACTCAGTTACACCAGCTCTGTCAGGAGGAATGGGCCAAAATTCACCCAACTTATTGTGGGAAGCTTGTGGAAGGCTACCCGAAATGTTTGACCCAAGTTAAACAATTGAAAGGCAATGCTACCAAATACTACTTGAGTGTATGTAAACTTCAGACCCACTGGGAATGTGATGAAATAAATAAAAACTGAAATAAATCATTCTCTCTACTATTATTCTGACATTTCACATTCTTCAAATAAAGTGGTGATCCTAACTGACCTAAAACAGGGAATTTTTACTAGGATTAAATGTCAGGAATTGTGAAAAACTGAGTTTCAATGTATTTGGCTAAGGTGAATGTAAACTTCCGACTTCAACTGTAGGTTGATGAGAACAACAATTTTATCAATTTTACATTAAGACTGTAACGTAACAAAATGTGGAAAAAGTCCAGTTGTCTGAATACTTTTTCAGAATGCACTATGTGTAGGCTATTTATCTATGGCTTTGTGTTTGATCGTAACTGTGCAGGTGCTCTCATTCTTGTGTGCAGTGCTTCTTAAATTGTCATCTAGAAACCTCCCTTTCTCATTTCTCTCCCCTTCAATCTGTTTCTCTCCTTCCATCTCTCCCTCTCCATCCTCAGTCTCAGAGAGCCAGAGGTTGAGGTGGCACTAACTCAGATGATTGACAGGTGTCAGTCAGAACAGGGTTGGAGGGCTGTTGCGGATGAGCTGGTCCCTCTTATGGGACTGACTGACAGACAGACTGCTGCTAAGATTTGTGGTCTCTACTCAAAGGTAAAGTACTCTGAGGTAAAATTGTCCACCAGCGTCAAGCGTGTGTGTGTGCAGTACACTTTGATTATTTCTTGGTGTTGTGTGTACTTTGTTTCTGTGTTGTTTGTGTAACAGTGACAACGTTTGCATGCGCACAATTTTCCGGCTAGTAACTCATATTCCGCTTAAGGTCTTATTCAGGATAAGCTGTTTACATGTACCTTTTTGATATCCCGTTCACGAGTATCCATGGAATCTGTGAATATACAGAATATTCCTAATTGACTTTCATATTGGTTAAATGTAATAGTACAGTGCATTGGGAAAGTATCAAACTTTATTTGTCACAATACACAATAACAAGGCTATTGTACAGGGGGCACCGATAACGAGTCAGTGTGTGGGGGTACAGGTTAGTTGAGGTAGTCTGTACATGCAGGTGGGGGTGAAGTGACTATGCATAGATAATAAACAGTGAGTAGCAGCAGTGTTAAAAATGAAGTGGGGGTGTCAACGTAAATTGTCCGGTGGCGATTTATTAATTGTTCAACAGTCTTATGGCTTGGGGGTAGAAGCTGTTGAGGAGCCTTTTGGTCCCGCTTGCCGTGCAGTAGCAGAGAAAACAGTCTATAACTTGGGTGACTGGAGTCTCTGACAATTTTATGGGCTTTCCTCTGACACCGCCTATTATATAGGTCCTGGATTGCAGGAAGCTTGGCCCCGTGTGCGGGCCGCGCACTACCCTCTAGCGCCTTACGGTCAGATGCCGAGCAGTTGCCGTACCAGGCGGTGATGCAACCGGTCAGGATGCTCTCAATGGTGCAGCTGTAGAACCTTTTGAGGATCACGGGACCCATGCCAAACCTTTTCAGTCTCCTGAGGGGGAAGAGGTTTTGTCGTGCCCTCTTCACGACTGTATTGGTGTGTTTGGACTATGATAGTTCGTTGGTGATGTGGACTCCAAGGAACTTGAAACTCTCAACCCGCTCCACTACAGCCCCGTCGATGTTAATGGGGGCCTGTTCGGCCCGCCTTTTCCTGTAGTCCACGATCAGATCCTTAGTCTTGCTCACATTGAGGGAGAGGTTGTTGTCCTGCTCCTGGCATCAACACGGGTGCATGCTCAGTCCCCTCCTGTACTCCCTGTTCACTCATGACTGCACGGCCAGAACACCATCATCAAGTTTGCCGATGACACAACAGTGGTAGGCCTGATCACCGACAACGATGAGATGGCCTATAGGGAGGAGGTCAGAGAACATGCAGTGGCATGTTCTCTGACCTCCTCCCTATAGGCCATCTGATCAGGCCTACCACTGTTGTGTCATCGGCAAACTTGATGATGGTGTTCTGGCCGTGCAGTCATGAGTGAACAGGGAGTACAGGAGGGGACTGAGCATGCACCCGTGTTGAGGATCAGCGTGGCGGATGTATTTTTACCTACCCTTACCACATGTGGACGGCCCGTCAGGAAGTCCACGATCCAGTTGCAGAGGAAGGTGTTTAGTCCCAGGGTTCTTAGCTTAGTGATGAGCTTTTAGGGCACTGTGGTTTTGAACGCTGAGCTGTGGTCAATGAATAGCATTCTCACATAGGTGTTCCTTTTGTCCAGGTTTGAAAGGGCAGTGTGGAGTGCAATAGAGATTGCATCATCTGTGGATCTGTTGGAGCAGTATGCAAATTGGAGTGGGTCTAGCGTTTCTGGAATAATGGTGTTGATGTGAGCCTTTCAAAGCACTTCATAGCTACAGATGTGAGTGCTACGGGTTGGTAGCATTTAGGCAGGTTACCTTCGTGTTCTTGAGTACATGGACTATGCTGGTCAGTTTGAAACATGTTGGTGTTACAGACTGTCAGGGACAGGTTGAAAATGTCATTGAAGACAGTTGCCAGTTGGTCAGCGCATGCTCGGAGTACACGTCCTGGTAATCCGTCTGGCCCTGCTGCCTTGTGAATGTTGACCTGTTTAAAGGTCTTACTCACATCGACTATGGAGAGCGTGCCACACTATTCCGTCTAAGATCAGCATATTCCAGGCATCTTATCCTGGTTTCACATAACCGGGATATAAGCTTTTTCGGGTTATTGTAAACGGGATTTGATATTTTATATGCGTCAACTCAAAAACAAAGTTCTTGAATATCCCAAGTAATAACGGGATATTGGTGTGCATGTAAACGTGGTCAGTGTGCGTTGCGTTGCAGGATGACAAGGTGGATCTCAGACAGATCTATCTAAGTGTGGCTGCTGTCTCCAGCTTTATGGACTTCAAGTCTCTCCTTCACATCGCCTTCACTGTAAGTACATCTCCCAGTGTTTGTGTGTGTACGTGTAGAATAGATTCATAACCCCTGTGTTAATGTTTAGAGTACATGTTAAATATGGTCTGAAGTTATGCATTTCAACCTATAAAGTGTGTGTACGTAGCCTGGGTCCCGGATCTGTTTGTGCGCGTGTCAACTCCAACATGTTTGGCAAGTGAGCAGGAACAGACTGGCACCCAGGTTAAGAACAGAGAAACAAACCCAGGCGGTATAAAGAGGGCGCTTTAACCTATAAACTGGTCATATACAGTATATTTTACATGTGTTTATGTACTGTATTTGTACAGTGCATTCGGAAAGTATTCAGACCCCTTCACTTTTTCCGCATTTTGTTACGTTACAGCCTTATTCTAAAATGGATTAGATTTACATTTACATTTTAGTCATTTAGCAGACGCTCTTATCCAGAGCGACTTACAGTAGTGAATGCATACATTTCATACATTTTTTTTCTCCGTACTGGTCCCCCGTGGGAATCGAACCCACAACCCTGGCGTTGCAAACGCCATGCTCTACCAACTGAGCCACACGGGACTGAATACTTTTCGAATGCACTGTGTATGCATGTACTGTATTTTCTAAATGGAATATTTTACAAACTGTATATTAACTTCATATACTTACATAAACAGTATATTTTTTTAACCCAATATAAACTATCTGCTGTGTGTGTGTGTGTCTGCAGCTGTATGACAGAGAGGGTCGTGGCAGTCTGACTGCAGTGGATGTGTCTGACCTGATGGGGGCGATAGTGGGGAGTCCTCAATACCACACAGAGGAGCTGTACTCAGAACTGTCCTGGAGAGGCGCGCCCACTGAACGCAAGACACCAATCTATATTAACATAATTTACATTTAAATGAATGAACAACTTCATTAATCAAATAAACATCTTTATTTTTTGGGGGACCCATCCACCACGACCCTTCTTTCGGAGGACCAAAAAAACTTTTTGTTACATGTATATTCTACACATTATTTACGTGGTACTTTTTTTTTTACACCGTAATTACATAACTATATTTTTGCTATTTGATTACATCTGGATAGATGGTACTTAAACACATCCGGTATACATTATATGAAGTGTTTTCAGTCAGAACTATTATAGATCATGGGTTTTTTAATCCTCCCCTCAGCTACTTTCAGCCCATTCCAACTTACCTTGATTATTCGTGGTGTATTATTAAACTTTTTTTTGCCTTTTGTGGCTGTTGAGCAGAAACCAAGTCTGTGATCATGTGACACAAGCTGTTTCAAAGAAGAGCGATCGTCCGACTGCCCCTAACTACTGGCTCTTTCTCAATTAATCTTTCCTCGATTCCCCCGCATCCTCTCTCCTTGCCTCCTTCTCAAAACCCATTAGAGAAGTTCTGACGGAAGGGACCGTGGACCTTCTCCAATACAGTTGAGGCGCCAAGGAGATGGGTAGCGGGGACTGAAGGAAAGACAAGTTGAGAGAGCCACATCCTTGTCAACAACCCTAACGCTACATTGTTGTATCTCTACAGAGGAGCTGTTCAGAGTGCTGACCACCCATCCCACCTATCAGAAGCTGATCAGCGAGTACCTCACATCTGAGGGGGCAGAGTCTACAACGCCATCGACTCCTCTGATCAATGGGAAGGTTGGAAACAATAATGAAGGATTGCCTAACGACAACAGATCGGCTTTGCTTTATAAAACCGCTGATAACAGCTCGGCTCTACCCCACAAGAAGGATGACTAAGTGAAGGAACTCTGAAGCATAGTAATTGAATTCCTGACTGGGCAATCTAATTGCTGTGGTCTGAAGGGCTATGTCCCTTCTAGAAATTATATTTATGTACTCTGAAGGTTAGTCTGTTGCTGGCTACGTCTCCAATGACACCCAATTGACTTTGATGGTGAATTCCCTTCTAGGAATTATATTTCTATGGGGCTTACACCGTTTTGAGAAATGGAGAAAACCTGTACAAAGCAGCTCTACAGTATCTACAGTAAGCCCCATAGATGTCAAAGGGAATATATGTCATGACTAGTTTGTGTGAGTCTCAGATTAGTTATATATTGTTTACAATGTACATAGCTTGCTATGATTATGTCACGCAGTTCTCTGAGTCTGTTCATAAAGATGCTGTGAAAATAGTTTCACAATAGTTATTTATAAATGTAATGTTTTAATAAAATTAAGAGTTCTTGTATTTTGTACTGCTTGAAAGAGATGTGGTATGTGAATCATTTGTATTGTTTAAAGAACAAAATATATAAACCAAACGTAAATGACTATTCTCAAGATTTTTTATTGTATTATACATACACCTACAACTGTAGAAATCCACTTTTTCGAGCTGAAAGACAATGGCCAGAGTTTACTGGACAGTTTACATATGGTGTTGCACAACAATTTAAGTCTATAAAAGTCGTTGTTTTAGTCAAAAGTATGATATTTCGGCTAGAAGTGACAAATCCGAACTACCCACTTTGTGAAAATGTGTGTGAATGCGGTGTCTTTCTATGATATGACGTAATAATTATTTTAAGCCTACATTTCGTTTCAGGGCTGGATTTTATTTGAATGTCACCACCCACTAGCATGGCATTGTTTATTAATAAGAAACAGATGCAGTCTTCGTGACCAGATACTCAAGTGGCCGCTCTAACAATGGAAGGCTGTCAGCACGTGGCAGGATCAGGTGGGACCATTCCAGCCAAAGAGAGGGCAGATACGCATGTGAACAACAAGCACAACGGTTACCACAGCCACAAAGTCAGTTCTCTCTAATCCGTTACTCTTCTTTCTCTGACTTTTCATAGAACTAGCCTTTTATGTCCTCTGCTTCATCCCCTTTCTCGGCAATTTTTGCTGTTTTCGTCAATTCCTTTCCCCTATTCTCTGCAGCTTTGCTTTTCCTCCTTTCTCTCATCATGGGACTTGGCTTTTCTGTCTTCTTTGCCTCGACTCGTTGTTTCGCCGTCTCTGTTTTCTTTGTCCTTGTTGAGGCTCTTTCAGTATCACCTTCAGTTTATCAGTGTTAATATTAGGAGCAGTAGTCGCCTTGGACTCACACTTTCTCTTCCTCACTGTATGTCTGTTTCTATTCAGCTTGTTTGTTTTCTTATTTTCGTTGCTTGTCTCGCCTCCTTTTGACTTTGTTTCTTTTCTGTTCCGTCTTGTATTTGGTTGCTATCACTTTCTCCACCTCAACTCCTATAACTAGGTACTTCACTTTTTTTCCTTTTATCTTTTTCCTTTACTCGCTATTTTGATTTTTCTATCCCTGCTCTTACGTCACCTCAAACTTCAAGAATCTAGGGTTGAACACACACGGCACATCTCAAATGACGCCCTGTTCCGGCCACATAGTATGCTTGTGACTAAAAACGCAACCATAAACTGAACATCAATAAAGGTAGACCTACGAATTAGTTGTGTTTTTACTGATATCAAGTTTGTTTATGAATTATTAAGTGATTAAAATTCGTAATTCTGTTACCAAATCGAACTACTGCAATTGAATTACCAGTTCGTCCCATTCTCACTTTTCACACAGGATATTCCACATATAGTGCACTATTTTTGACCTGAGCCCTGTGGGCCTTAAATCAAATGTAGTGCAGAATATGGGGATTCGGGAATAGGGTGCCATTTGTGATGTATACATTTCTTTTTTAACCACTAATAACATCACTGTTTTGACAAGCTATGTGTAAAGTGTGTAATCTCATTTTATTCAGAGTTACTGAAGTAATGTAAATGGGCATTTCCATGTAAAAGGACCCATGAGCACAAACGTGATGTTCATAGGAGCGTGTCAAATTGGATTACACTGAAAGCTAAGAGTCTATAATTTGGAGAAATTAAGGCATATGCAAATTTTATTTATAGGCTTTGATTTCTTGTCAAACTGATGGAAATATGGGTCTTTGACAACATTTACCAGGAAAAGTCTTAAAAGGTATTAGAAATACAGCAAAACACAATATTGTTTAAGTAATGACCCCTGCCAACTAATATCTACATTTATATTTAGTTTTGGAGAAATTATTTGCCTTGTAATTCCGTTACCAAAACCCCACATACGTATCTCCTTCATGAGGAGGGAGGATAATGAAAGTTCACAGAAGTAACAAGTAAAGGTAGACCTACCAATTTAGTTGTAAACTCAGCAACAAAAAAAAGAAATGTCCTCTCACTGTCAACTGCGTTTATTTTCAGCAAACTTAGCATGTGTAAATATTTGTATGAACATAAGATTCAACAACTGAGACATAAACTGAACAAGTTCCACAGACATGTGACTAACAGAAATGGAATAATGTGTCCCTGAACAAAGGGTGGTCAAAATCAAAAGGAACAGTCAGTATCTGGTGTGGCCACCAGCTGCATTAAGTAATGCAGTGCATCTCCTCCTCATGGGCTGCACAAGATTTGCCAGTTCTTACTGTGAGATGTTACCCCGCTCTTCCACCAAGGCAATTTCCAAGACATTTCTGGGGGGAATGGCCCTAGCCCTCACCCTCCGATCCAACAGGTCCTGAACGTGTTCAATGGGATTGAGATCTGGGCTCTTCGCTGGCCATGGCAGAACACTGACATTCCTGTCTTGCAGGAAATCATGCACAGAACGAGCAGTATGGCTGGTGTCATTGTCATGCTGGAGGGTCATATCAGGATGAGCCTACAGGAAGGGTACCACATGAGAGAGGATGATGTCTTCCACGAAACGCACAGCGTTAAGATTACTTGCAATGACAACAAGCTCAGTCCGATGATGCTGTGACACACCGCCCCAGACCATGACGGACCCTCCACCTCCAAATCGATCCCGCTCCAGAGTACAGGCCTCGGTGTAACGCTCATTCCTTTGACGGTAAACGCGAATCCGACCATCACCACTGGTGAGACAAAACCGCGACTCGTCAGTGAAGAGCACTTTTTGCCAGCCCTGTCTGGTCCAGCGACGGTGGGTTTGTGCCCATAGGCGACGTTGTTGCCGGTGATGTCTGGTGAGGACCTGCCTTACAACAGGCCTACAAGCCTTCAGTCCAGCCTCTCACAGCCTATTGCGGACAGTCTGAGCACTGATGGAGGGATTGTGCGTTCCTGGTGTAACTTGGGCAGTTGTTGCCATCCTGTACCTGTCCCGCAGGTGTCAGCTGTCCTTCCTCTCTCCCTGTAGCGCTGTCTTAGGTGCTTCACAGTACGGATATTGCAATTTATTGCCCTGGCCACATCTGTAGTCCTCATGCCTCCTTGCAGCATGCTTAAGGCACGTTCACGCAGATGAGCAGGGACCCTGGGCATCTTTCTTTTTGTGTTTTTCAGAGTCAGTAGAAAGGCCTCTTTAATGTCCTAAGTTTTCATAACTCTGACCTTAATTGCCTACCGTCTGTAAGCTGTTAGTGTCGTAACGACCGTTCCACAGGTGCATGTTCATTAATTGTTTATGGTTCATTGAACAAGCATGGGAAACAGTGTTTAAACCCTTTACAATGAAGATCTGTGAAGTTATTTGGATTTTTATGAATTATCTTTGAAAGACTGGGTCCTGAAAAAGGGACGTTTCTTTTTTTGCTGAGTTTATTTTACTGAGTTTATTAATTATTAAGTGATACAAATTTGTAATTCTGTTACCAAATCAAATTACTGCAATTGAAATGGCTACAATGGGAAATCATAATAGTCACAAACCAGAGTTGAGTCAGACACCTGCTACTGTCTGTCCTCCCTTCTACTAGCATACTGTTATGTTCAGCTCAGAACTGTTTTCTTTCTCTTTCTGTCGTCTGGTGGTCAAAGCAATAGTGTAAAAACAGTCTGGACAACCCTCCCTCTCACTCTCTCTCCAGTTAATGGCACCTCTCACGGCTCTGACAGGCAACTACCATGACACCTAACACTGACCCTCTTTCCATTTACTGTAACAAGCATCCTCACCCACTGAGCACCGACCAACCGACACGGGATGTCCTTAGACATTGAAAAGTAGTTGAAATTTGGTCAGTTCGCCCTGGCCGGACCAAATCTGAACCAATCACAGACGTCTGTGTTTCAGAAGTTTGGACAGCACAGTAAAGTAGAGAACAGTAAAGAAAAGTTGAGCATAGTTCAGTACTGTACAATCGAGTTAAGTACAGTAGCGCACACTACACTAGAGTACAGTATAATGTACTGTATCTACTTTACTGTACTCTACTGAACTACTGTACTGAGCTTTACTGTGCTGTACTGTCCAGACTTGTGAAACATAGATGTCTCTGATTGGTTCAGATTTGGTCTGGTCCAGACCAACCAAATGTTGTCTTGTTTAGGTGCGTAGCTCATTAGAATAATATCCAAATATGTAAAGGAGCATATTTTATTTCTTATTATTGAATATTAAAACATACAATCTACTTGCAGTGAAGCCACTCAACATTTACATTACATTCAGTAATCTAACAGACTCCCATACAGAGTGACCCACAGGAGCAACCAGGGTCAACACCCTGCTCAACGGCAGGTCGACAGATCTCCCACAAGGTCAAAAACAGGTCGCTGGTTAGGGTCCCCATCAGCCACCGGCCCAAGCTCCCCCCCACCTTCCCCAACAACCAACAAAATGAACAAAATACAAAAAAAGACAAAGGAAAACAGAAAACAACAATACAAAAAACAAAAGACATCAAGGACAACAAAAATCATAACAGCAAAGCCAACTGAATATGTTTGTGTATGTGTCCGTGTATGTGCACGGTTGTGCATTTGAATGAGTGTGTGTTTGTGTATATGCATGTGTACAAACACCTGTGCGGCATCAGCCTCAGGCAAACAGGCATTAGCTGTAACAACGTTGCCCATCGGTGTCATTCAAATGTACTTTTTGTTTTATTTTGGCCTTATTTATTTTTACTTATCTTTGACTGTCATTATATCTCCCGCCCGGCAACTCCACCCCCACTTGTCTCCAATTCCACATCGCAACCCTCAGCTGCCCTCAGCCAATCCCACCTATCTCTGCTGGCCACCTTCTGCAGATTTCTACGCACCATATATCTTTAAAGTATGCTGTGATGTTTAAAGGAGAATATTGAATAGTTCTACTTTTGGGTACCCATTTAGGATGCTTGAAGAGAATGACATCCATATCCATAATAATGCATTTTTGTATGGTACAGATCAGGGACCCATAATGTAATTCCGTTACCGTAATTCTGTTACCGGATGTAAATCCACCTCACTTACTGTGGTTCAATAACCAGAAGAGATGTTTTCAAAGCCAAGGTGTCATGACAAAGCTAAAACCCAATTCTTAATGCAGACATATTTGAATTTGAATTCAGAGCAAATATTGAAGTGTTTGGAAAACGTGGTCACACAAAAAACAGAGATTTTACAGAAATTCTGTTACCATACTTTGCATCTGAACATGTCTTCCAGTAAATGTGTTTTTGTAAAATGTTCAATGGGAGTTGTTAAAATGTGTCCTTGTGCATAGAGTTGTAAGGTTTGCTAAAGCTGGAATCCTTAATGAAACAATAACAAAGCGGACATCCCGCCTCGGTTTTGGTAAAAAGCTGAGGGATGGGCCTGGAGAAATGTAACCACTCAAATTCATAGACAGAGCTATGGATGCAAGGACTTACCATCCATGATATCAACATTATAGTTTTAACCATGTTTTGAGGCTGTACATTGTTTGTTTACATTTACATTGTTTACAAACATTGGAGTAAAACAATATTTTTAGGTTCTGATCTGGTACGACAGTTGAACTAAGCTCATGAGGCATTTATAAGTTATATTCTTCAAAAGTCAATGGCTACATATTAATTTGCAAGCCCAAAAATGGACCAAGCAACTTAGGATTCTAGCTTTAAACTTTGAAATCAATATATCTTTGTCCTGGGGGAGAGCTATATCCAGAAGTGGGCAGTTTGGGATAAGGGTTGAGTGACAGATTATCTGTGGAGGGCCATTAGATATGGATGGAGGCTGCTGAGGCTGTATGGGTGAGAGGTATGACAGCGTGAGGGTGAGGTTGAAGGTGTCGCAAGTGGGAGCCTTCACGGACTCTGTCCCTGTCCTTTGAGTCAGACTGCAGAGTCACTGCACCTGCTTCTGGTCCAAAGTAAAACACCAGATATGATATAGCCAGAGAAGAGAGATCAGTCTCAGTCTTGAATGTAAGGTCTGTGGCTGGGACTGGCTGTTCTGGCTGTAACAGGACTGGGTCGGATTCCCCTTGTGAATGAGGTGGTACAGACTCAAATCCATGATAATCTGAGGGAGAGGAGCACTAGCCTGTATCTGGACTTGGTTGGACTCTTCGTTTATCTGAATCAGAGGTGGATCTGATACAGACACGGGATTGATCTGACAGTATCTGTGCTAGGTCGGCGTCTGCCTCCCTTGTATCTGAGATCATTCTAATGCAGCCTTTGGGGTTTCATACAGTATATCCAACATACTGTAACTTTTGAGTTTTTATTTAGTTGGATTTGAGTCAGTGAACATCTCAATCTCACCCTGCAATAGGACTATTAAAACGAGCCTAGCTGCATAAAAAAACAACTATGTAAGCTATGTAATATAATATATTATATATATTAATATATATATATGGATAAGAGCGTCTGCTAAATGACTAAAATGTAAATGTAATAAAGCCAACTTTGGGGTATTTTTAGCCAGCATAATATGGAAAAGACATTGTTAGCACTGAACATTTGGACAACTTGAGTAGGCTAATATTAGACTACCATGGGTCTTCCGTCACTGACGATGACCCAACGTTCTGAGGATAAGAGAACATTACATGTGATTTAATGATTGACTGAAATAATATTATCCTATGAAAACTTTCAAGTACGAGAACTGCAAATAAAACTCAATTTAGGAGATTGTGACAGCCAGTTAAACGGCGTCCCTTGACAAGGCAAGAACAAGATGTATGTCAGGAGAAGTGCAGTATTGTTAGTATTTGGTATTTTGGTATTTTATTAGGATCCCCATTAGCTGTTGCAAAATCAGCAGCTACTCTTCCTGGGCTCCACACAAAACATGAAACAATACAGAATGACGTAATACAGAACATCATTAGACAAGAACAGCTCAAGGACAGACCTACATACATTTTTTAAAAGGCACACGTAGCCCACATATCAATGCATACATACAAACTATCTAGGTCAAATAGTGGAGAGGCGTTGTGCCGCGAGGTATTACTTTATCTGTATTTTTGAAACCAGGTTTGCTGTTTATTTGAGCAATATGAGATGGAAGGAAGTTCCATGCAGTAAGAGCTCTATATAATACTGTACGTTTTCTTGAATTTGTTCTGGATTTGGGGACTATGAAAAGACCCCTGGTGGGATAAGTGTGTGTGTCAGAGCTGCGTGTAAGCTGACTATGCAAACAATTTGGGATTTTCAACACATTAATGTTTCTTATGAAAGGAAGCGATGCAGTCAGTCTACCCCTCTGTAAGGAAACGTATACTTGGAATACAGAGGAGGAATGGAGGGAAAAAGAGAGGCAGAGGAGGTCTAAGAGAGAGAGGGAGGAAGAGGGTGAGCTTGAGTTGGTTAAAAATTGTGGGAAAAGGGGAGATGGTTTGTTAAAGAAGAATGGTAGAAAGTGTAAGTAGAGTCAATTGAAGACAGGAAGGGAATTGGAAGTGAATGAGGGCGAAGTATTGGAGATCAAATCAAATTGTATTTGTCACATGCGCCAAACACAACCTTACAGTGAAATGCTTACTTACAAGCCCTTAACCAACAATGCAGTTAAAAAAGTGTTAAGGAAAAAAGTGTTAAAAATAGATGAGGAAAAATAAAAGTAACAAATAATTAAAGAGCAGCAGTAAAATAACAGAATCGAGGCTATATACAGGGGGTACCGGTACAGAGTCAATGTGCGGGGGCACCGGTTAGTCGAGGTAATTGAGGTAATATGTAAATGCAGGTACAGTTAAAGTGACTATGCATAGATAATAAACAGAGAGTAGCAGCAGCGTAAAAGAAGGAGGGGGGCAATGCAAATAGTCGGGGAAGCCATTTGATTAGCTGTTCAGGAGTCTTATGGTTTTGGGGTAGAAGCTGTTAAGAAGCCTTTTGGACCTAGACTTGGCGCTCCGGTACCGCTTGCCATGCGGTAGCAGAGAGAACGGTCTATGACTAGGGTGGCTGGAGTTTTTGACATTTTTTAGGGCCTTTCTCTGACACCGCCTGGTATAGAGGTCCTGGATGGCAGGAAGCTTCGCCCCAGTGATGTACTGGGCCGTACGCACTACAGAAGGTAGTGCCTTGCGGTCAGAGGCCGAGCAGTTGCCATATCAGGTAGTGATGCAACCAGTCAGGACGCTCTCGATGGTGCAGCTGTAGAACTTTTTGAGGATCTGAGGACCCATGCCAAATCTTTTCAGTCTCCTGAGGCTTTCTAGGCTTTGTCGTGCCCTCTTCACGACTGTCTTGGTGTGTTTGGACCATTATAGTTTGTTGGTGATGTGGACACCACGGAACTTAAAGCTTTCAACCTGCTCCACTACAGCCCTGTTGATGAGAATGGGGGTGTGCTCTGTCCTCCTTTTCCTGTAGTCCGCAATCGTCTACTTTGTCTTGATCAAGTTGAGGGAGAGGTTGTTGTCCTGGCACCTCACAGCCAGGTCTCTGACCTCCTCCTGATAGGCTGTCTCATCGTTGTCGGGGAACAGGCCTACCACGGTGGGGTTGGAGTAATGCCTGGCCATGCAGTCATGAGTGAACAGGGAGTACAGGAGGGGACTGAGCACCCATCCCTGAGGGGCCCCCATGTTGAGGATGTTTTGTTACCTACCCTTACCACCTGGGGGCGGCCCGTCAGGAAGTCCAGGATCCAGTTGCAGAAGGAGGTGTTTAGTCCCAGGGTCCTTAGCTTAATGATGAGCTTTGAGGGCACTATGGTGTTGAACGCTGAACTGTAGTCAATGAATAGCATTCTCACGTAGATGTTCCTTTTGTCCAGGTGGGATAGGTCAGTGTGGAGTGCAATAGAGATTGCATCATCTGTGGATCTGTTGGGGCGGTGTGCAAATTGGAGTGGGTCTAGGGTTTCCGGGATAATGGTGTTGATGTGAGCCAAGACCGGCCTTTCAAAGCACTTGACTATACATGGCTACAGACATGAGTCCTACGGGTCGGTAGTCATTTAGGCAGGTTACCTTAGTGTTCTTGGGCATAGGGACTATGGTGGTCTGCTTGAAACATGTTGGTATTACAGACTCAGTCAGGGACAGGTTGAAAATGTCAGTGAAGACACTTGCCAGTTGGTCAGCGCATGCTTGGAGTACACGTCCTGGAAATCCATCTGGCCCTGCGGCCTTGTGAATGTTGACCTGTTTAAAGGTCTTTCTCACATTGGCTACGGAGAGCGTGATCACACAATCATCCAGAACAGCTGATGCTCTCATGCATGTTTCAGTGTTACTTGCCTCGAAGCGAGCATAGAAGTAATTTAGCTCGTCTGGTAGGCTCGTGTCACTTGCGGCTGTGCTTCCCTTTGTAGTCTGTAATAGTTTGCAAGCCCTGCCACATCCGATGAGCGTTATAGCCGGTGTAGTATGATTCAGTATTAGTCCTGTATTGACGCTTTGCCTGTTTGATGGTTCGTTGGAGGGCATAGTGGGATTTCTTATAAGCTTCCTGCTCCTTGAAAGCAGCAGCTCTACCTTTTAGCTCAGTGCGAATGTTGCCTGTAATCCATGGCTTCTGGTAGCGGCATGTAAGTACAGTCACTGTGGGGATGACGTCATCGATGCACTTATTGATGAAGCCAGTGACTGACGTGGTGTACTCCTCAGTGCCCTCGGAAGAATCCCGGGAACATATTCCAATCTTTGCTAGCAAAACAGTCCTGTAGCTTAGCATCTGCTTCACCTGACCACTCTTTCATTGACCGAGTCAGTGGTGTTTCCTGCTTTAGTTTTTGCTTATAAGCAGGAATCAGGAGGATAGAATTATGGTCAGATTTGCCAAATGGAGGACGAGGGAGAGCTCTGTACGCTTCTCTGTGTGTGGAGTAAAGGTGATCTAGAGGTTTTTTACCCCCTCTGGTTGCACATTTAACGTGCTGATAGATATGAGGTAAAAGGGATTTAAGTTTCCCTGCATTAAAGTCCCCGGGCACTAGGAACGCCGCATCTGGATGAGCATTTTCCTGTTTAGATGAGAATTCTCTTGGTAAATAGTGTGGTCTACAGACCGCCACCCCTTGTCTTACTGGAGGAGGCTGTTCTATCCTCCCGAAAAAGCGTAAAACCCGCCAGCTGTATGTTATTAATTTCGTTGTTCAGCCATGACTCGGTGAAACATAAGATATTACAGTTTTGAATGTCCCGTTGGTAGGATATATGTGCTCGTAGTTCGTCTATTTCATTATACAATTATTGTACGTTGGCTAATAGGACCGATGGTAAAGGCATATTACCCACTTGCTGTCGGATCCTTATAAGGGACCCAGACCTATGTCCCCGATATGTCTCCGTCTCTTTCTCCTGTGAATGATGGGGATGAGGGCCTTGTCGGGCGTCTGAAGTAAATCCTTTGCGTCCGACTCATTAAAGAAAACATTTTATTCCATTACGGGGTGAGTAATCGGTGTCCTGATATCTAGAAGATCTTTTCAGTCATACGAGACGGTGGCAGAAACATTATGTACAAAATAAGTTACAAATAACATGAAAAAACAGACACAATAGCACAATTGATTATGGGACCGTAAACGGCAGCCTTCTCCTCCGGCGCCATTATTTCAGGAGTGTGGTGTTGTTCTCGGATCCTGGGGCTTGCACGGAGGGTCAGGATAAAGATGAGTCTGTGACAGTAGGAGTGAAGTTTTAGGAAAAAGTGGACCCTTGCCTTTTTGCTGATACATTTGTGGTTTCAGGGTGGGTGAAAACAAGAGTTGGGTGCTGTGTAATCGGTGAGGGTAACCAGAAGTGGTCTTGTGATAATTGTTTGTGTTTCTGCTGGTCAGAGGGAGCAGGTGCTCTGTGTTAAATGAATGTGGGCAAGATATGTGAATTGTTTTGCTCTCAAGAAAAGGGTGCCATTGAAAGGAGTGATTACTGGGGTAGTGGTAAATGTGAAAGCTGACCAACTGAACGGGAAGATTCCCGTTGTTTGTGATGCTCGTCGTTTGTTGCGACGATGACAGGGTGGCGTGAGTGGTGAAACAGAGTCATTGTCTGCTCTTTTGAGTTTTGATGTTGAGTCTTTGCCCGACAAAGTGATGTTAGGATATATAAGTTATCCTGTACGAGCTTTTTGTGCCAAATACATTACGTTGTTACAGGTGTCAAACTTAAGGGCATGTGGCAGCAGTGTGTAGGAGGGAGGTTCCTATGTGTGAGAAGTGTGCATAAGGGCATGAAACAAAGTAGTGGTATGTGTTAATTGTAGGGGTGCCCATGGGGCTGGGGATCAGAACTGTCTTGTGCGAGAGAGGCAGGTTGAGGTTTCCCTGGTTAGAGTAGTGCAGAAGTCATATGCTGAGGCAGTGAAGAAAATAGGGGAAGATGGGTCAAGTTGGAGGGATCCTGAGAGGAGTGGTGCGAGTAGTAGATCTGTACTAGTACAGAGGGATAAACCAACAAGTAATATATGTTTCAGTAAGATTTGATTTTTGGCATTTATAGCAATGGTTATCAACTGTACTGCAAGGATCCATAAGTTGCAGAAAATAGAGCTTTTGGTGGTAGCTGCAGAGAGGTATTTGGGTGTGCGAGACTTGACATCAGAAGAGTTACATTATTTGTTATTTTTTACCTATCTATTTTTTACTTGACACCTATTTTCCTTAAAACTGCGTTGTTGGTTAAGGGCTTGTAAGTAAGCGTTTCACTGTAGGGTCTAAACCTGTTGTATTCGGCACATGTGACAAAGTATGGTATTGTTTTTATTATTATAAATAAAGTGGTGTTAAATGGTAGGGTATTTGTTGTATTTTTTTTAATTTCATTTTCACGCAAATGAGTTATACTCCAGTCTAGTAGGTGGCGGTAATGCAATATTAATTGGATGCCAACTAAACCTCATCGAATAAGAAAAAAACTAAATTGCCCTATTAGGTTTTCGCAGAAGGCACTTTTTTTCCTCACGGATATCCGCTTTCAACACTCCGAGAAAAAAAGCACGTGTAGCGCTGAACGCAACAAATACAGCAACATTTTCTGTAAAATATAAGTTAACAAGTCCACTTTGGTGGTGCGGTATTATTGTTTATAACTTACAAAGCACAAGTTATTCGTCACGATGTTTCTGCAGTTCTACTTGAACGAGAATGGGGAGAGAGTTTACACTCTGAAGGTAGGTTTAGCTAGCTAACAACGAATTAACTAGCAAGCAAACCCGTTAGTAATATTTAATTATGTTGTATAAAATCGTGTCCACTCTGCACATAAATATTAAGTGTCTTTTGCATTGTAAGAAAAGTTTCGCGGAATGCGTTAATGCGTTGTGTTTTTTAGGGAGGCAGGTAGCCAAGTTGTGCATCGAAAATAACGCTACAACAATACACAATACATCACAATACATCTTCACCCCAAGAAAAAACGTTCCATTCAACAAAGCCATGTATTTGCTATCTAGAAACTCTGTTTAACATATGTGAAATGTGTCCCTCGCTATCAAATAAACGTCTGAATCTAAAATTTGTCCGAAAAGCACCATATTCATGTCGAGTTAAACAACGGGCTGCCATTAGACCACGCACTTCACGTGAGAAATCCTACCATGAAATCTACCACAGTCTACTGAGCACAGCAGGTATATGGTGCGGTTCGGACAGAAGTTGGATTCAGATGTTTATTTGATAGCGAAGCACACATTTCACTGTAAGTCTGGTAGAGAGTTGCTAGAGATTATACATATGCCCATTTTTGACTGGAAACTTTTTGGGGGTGAAGCTGGCAATATTGTGGTATGGGTTATTTGCAGAGGGAGTCCAACCAATACAAAGACTCCCGATGTTGTGTCCCAAAGCTAAGCCGCAGTCAGTCAAGCAGGGCGATATGGGTTAGAGACCTCTAACACTCAGATTCAACCTCCTATTCACCAGCTCTGCAAGCGTTGTCAAAATACGTTCGTTGATCATATGGAGTTTTGCTGAGAAACTGCTCATTTACTCGCGTTAAGGCCAATATGTACTGCCCAAAATATATACAAGTGACCCAAAAAAAATGCCTATTCAGCATCTCCTTACAGCCACGCACAGGTCGGACGTCGAAAACAGCTCCGGTACATACTGGCCGTAACAGGAGTAAATTTAAGATAGTATTTGGTGACAAGCAAACATATTTTGAAATTAACGTTATAACGCTTTGCAGAGCTGGTGAATGGCAGTTTCAATCTGAGTTTTCTGGGTATTGGAGGTCTCTAATGCACAGATAGCCTAGCGGTAAGACCATTGGGCCCATAGAAATATAATTCATTCTATTTCTCTGGTTGGGCCAGAAACTAAAAGGTTGCTAGTTCAAATCCCAGAGGCGGCAAGGTGAAAAATCTGTTTCTGTGCCCTTGAGCAAGGCACTTAACCCCTAAGTGCTCCAGAGTCGCCATTGATAATGTCAGACGCTGGCTGTGAACTGAACCAGTACCTGGGCTTGAGGAGACTCTGACGCCCAGTATCCTTAAATTGAAAGTCCCATTAACTAGCTCTGCAAATGTTATAATGTCCACATTCGTTCGGCATTCACCAAAATATGGAGTTCCGCAGAGCCGCTATCGTCATTATAACCTTCTCAGAGGTGGTCCACGTATCCAAACTTTACATATAATTTTTTCTGACCCTACAGCTTCTGTAGAAAATGGGCCAGTCCAACCCTGTAACGTTATGTGACAAGTTATACTCAGCTACTTGTTCATGCTATCTCTTTTCTTGTCATACCTCTTGTGACCAAACAGAAGGTGGATCTATTGGGCCAGCCCACCAGCTCTGCCCATCCTGCCCGCTTCTCGCCCGACGACAAGTTCTCCCGGCACCGGGTAACTCTGAAGAAACGCTTCGGCCTCCTCCTCACCCAGCAGCCCAGACCAGTTCTGTGATTGAAGCATGAATGACAACTATTGTGCCTGATTCACCCTCCAGGGCCGACCCGAACCGTAGACCTACTGCGTTGGCTTGGATATTTTCTTTGTACATTGTCCTTTCCAGCACGTTTACAGCTAAACAGTACAGCTCAGCATGGCCCTAAAGTGTGAATCAGGCTTTGATTTATCATCAATTGATTTAAGAGGCTCGTTCCACAATTGTTTGAGATGTATGGGCCCAGAGGATGTATGTCTTGGGGCTAGCCTGAGAAATCTGCTCATGAAAATCTCAGGCCGGCTCCTACATAGGCTATTTGCCCTGCCATAATATAATTTTTAAATTGAGTTTTTATTCTGTGTGTATAGAGAACACATTATCATTTTGGATATGAAGTGCTGTATGTGATTCTCCTAATCCATATAAATGTGGTTTTCAGAGCTGTCAAAATCAACTGTTCAATTAATGTGTGTACTAGTGTCAATATTTTTCTAAAGATATTTGTTTTGGAGATGGAGAATAAATTAAATGTGAGAACTACTCTTGTACGTGTACTGAAATGTAGTTGGATAAATGTATAGGACAGAGAGGTGCCATGGGGCTGTGAGGTTGCTTAGGCAGAGAGCTTTGTAGATATTGAATATATTTGCAGCATATTTTTCAATCAACTTTTTGTTAGCTAATAAAATTGATTGTGTGTATATATTATAATCTCCAGCCGATCCGCTTGCTTACAGCTGCACTAGGGTCGGACAGGCTTCCTGTGTAGATTAAGACACCTCGTAGCTGGTGCGAGACTCAATTGTACCTCAATCCTAGGGTGAGACACATTGTACTCCCAACTGTTACACAGAGAAGATGGACCGACTGCTATTAAACTAGCAGTTCAATCTTCTCGTTGAAAATTTGGGATAATTAGGATTACAATGCATTTCTCAGCCCTGGATTGAGGCATGTTTTCCAAGACATAGCTCACGCCGGCTCCATGGTGTCTTAAAGCTCTGCGTTGTCAATCCGACTGTCAGCATTTGCCGTGTAGCATTTACGGTGATACAGCCTCTGTGGCAGTCGGGGCATTCATACTTCTTGCGTTTCGGAGAGCTGTTGTAAAAGAAGTGAGTTTGTGTTTATACAGCACCTCCCGCCCCCACCTGTAGCCAACCAATCATGTTAATGCGGAGCTCTACAGAGACCTCCACATTGTTACCAAATTTGGGATTACACCCTTCATATAGAGCCACGGACCACTTTTCCAGATCAAGCATGAATTGGCTTTTAATATACACAGGAAGCCTATCTGACCCTAGTGCAGCTATAAGCAAGCAGGTCGGATCTGCTAGCTAGTATATACAGTGCATTCGGAAAGTATCAGACCCCTTGACTTTATCCACATCTTGTTACGTCACATTCTTATTCTAAAATTGATTAAATTGTTTCCCCCCCTAATTACACACAATACTGATGACAAACAGGTTTTTTAGAAATGTATTAAAAATAAAAACAAATCCCTTATTACATAAGTATTCAGACCCTTTGCTATGGAGGCTCGAAATTGAGCTCAGGTGCATCCTGTTTCCATTGATCATCCTTGAGATGTTTCTACAACTTGATTGGAGTCCACCTGTGATAAATTCAATTGATTTAACATGATTTGGATGTGCAAGGCACACATCTGTCTACATAAGGTCCCACAGTTGACAGTGCACGTCAGAGCAAAAACCAAGCCATGAGGTCAAAAGAATTGTCCAAGAAGACAGTGGCTTCAGTCTTAATTGGATGAAGTTGGGAACCACTAAGACTCTTCCTAGAGCTGGCTGCCTATCGGGGGAGAAGGGCCTTGGTCAGGGAGGTGACCGAGAACCCAATGGTCACTGACAGAATTCTTCTGTGGAGATGGGAGAACCTTCCAGTAGGACAACTATCTCTTCAGCATTCCACCAATCAGGCCTTTAGGGTTGAGTGGTCAGATGGAAGCCTTTCCTCAGTAAAAGGCACATTATAGCCTGCTTGGAGTTTGCCAAAAGGAACCTAAGGACACTCGGACCATGAGAAACAAGATTCTCTGGTCTGATGAAACCAAGATTAAACTCTTTGGCGTGAATGCCAAGTGTCACGTCTGGAAGAAACCTGGCACCATCACTACGGTGAGGCATGGTGGTGCAGCATCATGCCGTGGGGATGTTTTTCAGTGGCAGGGACTGGAAAACTAGTCAGGATCGAGGGAAAGATGACCGACCAAGTACAGAGATCCTTGATGATAACCTGCTCCAGAGCACTCCGGACCTCAAACTGGGGTGACGGTTCACCTTCCAACAGGACAACGACCCTAAGCACATAGCCAAGACAACGCAGGAGTGACTTCGGGACAAGTGTCAATGTCCTTGAGTGGCCCAGCCAGCCTGATCAAACATATCTGGAGAGACTTGAAAATAGCTGTGCAGTGACACTTCCCATCCAACCTGAAAAAGTTTGAGAGGATCTGCAGAGAAGAATGGGAGAAACTCCCTAAATACAGGTAGCTGAACTTATAGTGCCATACCCAAGAACACTTGAGGCTGTAATCGCTGCCAAAGGTGCTTCAACAAAGTACTGCTTAAAGTCTGAATAATTATGTAAATGTTATATTTTTGACCTCTGGTCAAAAAGGGTGCACGAAGTAGGTAATCGGGTGCAATTTCTATCACATTGTCTCCTGCTTGTGTCTCTGTCTTGGGCATGTGTGCATGTCACCTGTCTCTTGTAATGCTTGTGAACTCATGAAAATAGGATAGAGGTGAAAGTGGGACCTGGTCAAAAGTAGTACACTAATGAAGGGAATAGGGTGCCATTTGGGACACACCCCTGGAGGTATTTTATTCTGCTAAATGATTGTCTTTGATCTTCTCAATGTTTTATTGTGCAGGGATGGATTCTAGTGTGATAGTTTTTCCTCCAATTTCGCTTGTACATAAAAACAAAGACATCCCAAGTTGTATCATTTTATTTTATTACATATAAAAAAAGATGGGGGAGAAAATGTGAGTTTTAAGTCATCACAATTTAAAACATTTGTTTATCGTTTTCTGTGTATTCTGACATAATGGTATAGGAAAGGATATAGTAGCAATTGAGTTATATGTATTCAAGAACATTGAAATGATTGTTAAATTGTAGTTCACCAAAAAAATGCTTTTCCACTTAGCTAACTCATTTGTAACTCGAGCTCGCGGAACTTCAACTTGTTTGTTGCTCTGTGGAAATGATGTCACTTCCTCTTCTCGAGACAATCACGGAAGCCGGTGCAATGTAATTTTTTTAGGAAAAATTATCACGGGCGAAATTCAGAAAAGTGGGACAGAGCAGATTTCGGGGTAATAATGGAGGTAAGAAGTGTAGAACGTTTCGCAGTGGGGGAATCACGTGTGGTCGGCATATTCAAACGTGTACAGATTGGCTCGCCCAAGTCTCCACAATCTTTGGTTTTCCAACACACAATGAACACTCACGCTCAGCCCGACATCAATTCAGATTTAACGTTAGCTAGCTAGCTAGCATAGCTAACAGTTTCCTAGTTTGTCACGAGCTGCAGTTCGCTTCTGATTCTTTAAAAGTCCTTGAAGCCTTAGATGAAATAGTTAGTGAGTTTCACGTGGCCTTGTTTCAAAAGCTGAGAACGCTTGCTAGTAGAACCAAGATCTAAACACAGGAAAAGGGCGGTCGTGATCCCTTTCGTACCATATTCCGACTGTTCAAATAAAACTGCGACAATGGCTATTTACCAAAATTAATGTTAACAATTGGCTTTACCAAATATTTGAAAGTGGGTTGTAGTGGTGTGGGGTATTCTGTCTCCAGAGAATAAACGGTTAAAATGATTTAATTTGGTTTACTAGGCCATTGGGATGAACCATTTGAGAAAAATGGGGGCCTGGGGGGAGAGAAGTCTGTGCGATTTGTTGTTTACTTATTTCAACTAGAGATTGGTTGTATACTGACTTGAGCCAGCCATATGAGTGTCTACACAAGAACGTTGATTGTTACATGATGACAAATATTTGAACTAAAACAACTGTGAAAGCAAAAGTCCGAAATCCCAGACACCCTCTATTCCCAACCATTCCCCACACTGGAACCCGACCCATGGTGATTGATTCCAATCCAAATCCACAGTTCAGGATCCATTGAGCAGCCTTGTTCGAGCGCAGAGTAGAGCAGCTGTGAGAAAGAACCAGACTAGCTCAATTCTGAAATGCCTCAAGACACATCAAAATACGGCTATTTGCGGGACTCCATATAACTTGTAATATTACCCATCTGTTAACACGAGTTTGTCATTTTTTTCGGGTGTAGTAGCTGTAGAATTTTAACCAGAGATACCATTAGCACATGATTCGGTACTACACAGCCTTGCGTCAGCTAGGATAGCCACGCTAATTAGTAAAGAGAGGTTATTTTTGGTGTGAGTGAGAGCGCTGGCGTGCACTACAATAATTATTTGGCCATATGAGCATAGCTAACAACTGCTTCGTTTCATACCATCACGTCGCTAAATCCTGCATATTTCATGACAGAAATCTGAATTCGGTGTGTAGCCTCGAGTCATGATTTATTTTTTTGGTTATACATTTTGTGGTACTAAAACAGTCAGTGGTACAGACGTTTTAGATTAGATTTATTCCGTATATCAACCAATTGCATTGATTTAATGTCATACGAGGCGCCATTAGATAATGGACCTGAATTTTTATTCCGATCTAACGGATGGGACTGGGCCACACGGAGATCCAGAATTCCTGGACCCTGGGTCTTTCAATGGATATGACAATAAGGTGACTGACAGCGAGATTGATTTGACAAGCGACCTGTGTGTCTGTCTGTGTGTTGTGCTCTATGGAAAACTCACTGACTCTCACATGCACTCAGAATCCTGTACAATAACTATTTTACAACAGCATATAAGGGCTTGGTTGAATATGTAGTATATCCAGTACGTGTGTGGGGAAGTGATGTGAGCTCAGCTGTTATTTTCCTTTTCAATGTTTTGATGAATGGTAAAGTTTGCGTGAACATTATATCTAGTTGTTGGTTATTATGGTCTGATGAGGTGCTGCCATCCCTATTTTTATATATATTTTTGATTTAACTAGGCAAGTCAGTATTTGTATTTATTATGGATCTCCATCAGCTGCTGCCAAGGCAGCAGCTACTCTTCCTGGGGTCCAGCAAAATTAAGGCAGCTTATACAATTTAAAAAACATTACAATACATTCAGACTGTGTGCCCTCGGGCCCCTACTCTACCACTACCACATAAATATACAGTACAAAATCCGTGTGTGTGTGTGTGTGTGTGTGTGTGTGTGTGTATGCACCTATGTTTGTGTTGCTTCACAGTCCCGGCTGTTCCATAAGGTGTTTAAAAAAAAAAATCTGTTTATTAAATCAAAATGTTCTGCTTGCATGAGTTACTTGATGTGGAATAGAGTTCCATGTAGTCATGGCTCTATTTAGTACTGTGCGCCTTCCATAGTCTGTTCTGGACATGGGGACTGTGAAGAGACCTCTTGTGGGGTATGCATGGCTGTCCGAGCTGTGCGCCAGTAATTCAAATAGACAGCTCGGTGCATTCGACATGTCAATACATCTTAAATACAAGCAGTGATGAAGTCAATTTCTCCTCCACTTTGAGCCAGGAGAGATTGACATGCATATTATTAATATTAGCCCTCTGTGTACATCCAATGGCCAGCCGTGCTGCCCAGTTCTGAACCAATTGCAATTTTCCTAAGTCCTTTTTTGTGGCACCTGACCCCACGACTGAACAGTAGTCCAGGTACGACAAAACTAGGGCCTGTAGGACCTGCCTTGTTGACAGTGCTGTCAAGAAGGTAGAGCAGTGCCTTATCATAGACATACTTCTTCCCATCTTAGCTACTGTATCAATATGTTTTGACCATGACAGTTTACAATCCAGGGTAACTCCAAGCAGTTTAGTCACCTCAACTTGCTCAATTTCCACATTATTTATTACAATATTTAGTTGAGGTTTAGTGAATGATTTGTCCCAAATACAATGCCTTTAGTTCTATAAATATTTAGGACTAACTTATTCCTTGCCACCCACTCTGAAACTAACTGCAACTCTTTGTTAAGTGTTGCAGTCATTTCAGTCACTGTAGTAGCTAATATGTATATTGTTGAGTCATCCGCATTCATAGACACTCTGGCTTTCCTCAAGGCCAGTGGCAATTCATTAGTAAAGAATGAAAAAAGTAATGGGCCAAGACAGCTGCCTTGTCAGACCCCGGTGGCTTGTCATTGTTGATAAACAACAATCATTTTTTCACCTCTTCCTCATTAACTTTACGGAATTTGTCTTTCATAATTTGGTCAGTTATACTTACTTGGATGTGTAGTGTCAGCGTTTGTTGCTGGCATGTTATGCCTAAATTTGCTAATCTTGCCAATTAAAAAATCATTAAAGTAGTTGGCAATATCAGTTGGTTTTGTGATGAATGAGCCATCTGTTTCAATGAATGATGGAGCTGAGTTTACCTTTTTTCCCAGAATTTCATTTAAGGTGCTCCAAAGCTTTTTACTATCAATCTTTATTTCATTTATCTTGGTTTCATAGTGTAGTTTCTTCTTCTTTTTATTCAGCTTAGTCACATGATTTCTTAATTCGCAATAAGTTTGCCAATTGGTTGTGCAGCCAGACTTATTTACCATTCCTTTTGCCTCATCCCTCTCAACCATACAATTTTTCAATTCCTCATCAATCCACGGGGATTTAGCACTTTTTAGCCTTTTTCTTAATGGGTGCATGCTTATTAGCAACTGGAGTAAGCAATTTCATAAATGTTTCAAGTGCAGTGTCTGTTTGCTCCTCATTACACACCACGGACCAACAGATATTCTTTACATCAATAACATAGGAATCACTACAAAACTTCTTGTATGACCTTTTATACACTATGTTAGGCCCAGCCGTTGGAACTTTGGTTTTCCTAGATATGGCTACTATATTGTGATCACTACATCTGATGGATCTGGATACTGCTTTCAAGCTAATTTCTGCTGCATTAGTAAAGATGTGATCAATACATGTTGATGATTTCATTCCTGTGCCGTTTGTAACTACCCTGGTAGGTTGACTGATAACCTGAACCAGGTTGCAGGCACTGGTTACAGTTTGAAGCTTTTTCTTGAGTGGGCAGCTTGATGAAAGCCAGTCAATATTTAAATCACCTAGAAAATATACCTCTCAGTTGATATCACATGCATTTCACACATATTATCCAGATACTGACTTAGCACTTGGTGGTCTATAGCAGCTTCCCACCAGAATGGGTTTTAGGTGAGGCAGATTAACCTGTAGCCATATTATTTCAACAGTATTTGACATGAGATCCTCTAATCTTTACAGGAATGTGGTTCTGAGTGTATGTAACAGTGTAGGTTCCGTCCCTCTCTTCGCCCCAACCTGGGCTCGAACCAGGGACCCTTGCACACATCAACAACTGACACCCACCGAAGCATCGTTACCCATCGCGCCACAAAAGCCGTGGTCCTTGCAACGCAAGGGGAAACCCTACTTCAAGTCTCAGAGCGAGTGACGTCACTGATTGAAACGCTATTAGCGCGCACCACCGCTAACTAACTAGCCATTTCACATCGGTTACATGAGTATAAACAGCAAAACCTCCACCATTGGCAATTCTATCTTTTCTATAAATGTTATAACCTTGTTTTGCTACCACTGTATCAAAGGTATTATCTAAGTGAGTTTCAGAGAGAGTCAGAATATGGATGTCATCTGTTACTAGCAAATTATTGATTTCATGAACCTTGTTTCTTAAGCTGCATATATTAACATGGGCTATTTTGAGCACTTTTCTTCTGGAATGCTTAATTACTTTCGTTTGCTTTACTGGGAAGCTTAGCAGCAGTAGATGTGCTCAGTTAAGAACAAATTCTTATTTACAATGATGGCCTACCCCGGCCAAACCCGGACAACGCTGGGCCAATTGTGCGCCGCCCTATGGGACTCCCAATCACGGCCGGATGTGATACAGCAGCCTTGTTCGAGCCTTGTATGATGCCACAGATGTTTTAAAGGGATGCTGACTGTTAGGATGATGATAATGAGACTTATTCTCCTATGTGATGATGATTTGACCCGTGTGTGTGTGTTTCAGTTCCCTGAAGGCAGTGACAACTACCTGACCATCAGCGGGGCGGGCAATCCATTCCTCTCATCCTCTGAGGTAGCTACTCATTCCTTCCTTCCACTTCTCTTGCTTCTAAACTCTCATTCACTCTCTTTTTCTCTCCACTATATTGTCTCTCTCTCTCTCTCTCTCTCTCTCTCTCTTTACAACACACACAATCAGCAGTTACTCACACAACACTCACACCCAATATAGCAGGTGAGGAAGTCTCAATCTATAATAATTATAACCTTTGCTCTTGCCACCCTCTTTCCCCTCTTCTCTCTCTTCTCTTCCTCTTTACTCCATACCCCCTTTCCTTCTTACCGTCTCCGCTCCCCCATCCCCTACCATCTCTTCTCCCTCTCGCTCTTCCCCAATAGACGTTCCACACCCCCAGTCTGGGAGATGAGGAGTTCGAGATCCCCCCCATCTCCCTGGATCCAGACCAGGCGCTCACCGTGTCCGATGTGGTGGCCCACTTCGGAGAGCTATCGGATGGAGAGCGCGGTGGCTTGTCCACCCCCGGGAACGTTGTGGTCGGGGGAGACGACCCGTCCTTCGCCTCCACCTTTGTGAATCCCCACCCGGGGTCTCAGGGACTGGACCACCACCTGAGTCTGGGGGTCATCAGTCAGTCCGGTGGAGGAGGAGCTATTCTGGGGTCTGCTCTGGGCATGGTGAGGACTGCAAGGGTTGAGGATGCTTTTGAAATGGCACCCTATTCTTTATGTAGTGAACTGCTGTTGAAAAGGGCCTGCATATGAATCTGGTCAAATGTAGTACACTATATACAGTACCTGTCAAATGTTTGGACACACCTACTCATTCCAGGGTTTTTCTTTATTTTTTACTATTTTCTACATTGTAGAATAATAGTGAAGACATCTTCACCTGGAATGCTTTTCCAACAGTCTTGAAGGAGTTCCCACATATGCTAAGCACTTGTTGGCTGCTTTTCCTTCACTCAATTGGGTTGAGGTCAGGTGATATTAGAGGCCAGGTCATCTGATGCAGCCCTCCATCACTCCTTCTTGGTCAAATAGCCCTTACACAACTCTAATGAACTTAACCTCTGCAGCAGAGGTAACTCTGGGTCTTCCTTTCCTGTGGCAGTCCTCATGAGAGCCAGTTTCATCATAGCGCTTGATGGTTTTTGCGACTGCGCTTAAACTTTCAAAGTTCTTGAAATGTTCCGCATTGACTGACCTTCATGTCTTAAAGTAATGATGGACTGTCACTTCTCTTTGCTTATTTTAGCTGTTCTTGCCATAATATGGACTTGGTCCTTTACCAAATAGGGCTATCTTCTGTATACCACCCCTGCTTTGTCACAACACAGCTGATTGGCTCAAAGAAAATAAATTCCACAAATTAACTTTTAACAAGGCACACCTGTTAATTGAAATGCATTCTAGGTGACTACCTCATGAAGCTGGTTGAGAGAATGCCAAGAGTGTGCAAAGCTGTCATCAAGACAAAGGGTGGCTACTTTGAAGAACATCAAATATAAAATATATATATATATTTGTTTAAAACGTTTTTGGTTAATACATGATTCCATATGTGTTATTTCATAGTTTTGATGTCTTCACTATTATTCTACAATGTAGAACATAGTAAAAATAAACAAAAACCCTGGAATGATTTGGTGTGTCAATGTTTGACTGGTACTGTAGGTAATACAGTACCAGCCTATTAGGGTGCCATTTCCGACACAATTAGTTATTGACAGAAATGTGAAATTATATGAATTGGGCCCTTTTCACAGGTCAATTCTTTGATAACAAGATGGTTGCTGCCTGTAATCAGGCCCGGTCCTGGCCCTTCTGCCGCCCTAGGCGAGACAATTTTTTTGGGGTTCATTTTCGGTTCTGAATGAAAGTTGAAAAGATGTCTTGAGTAGGACCGGACCGGACCAAATCTGAACCAAACATAGATGTCTATGATTGGTTCAGATTAGATCCGGTCCATGGATGTTGAAATCAAGTCCGGAACGTACCAAATCAATACAAAAAAAGACGTTCAGGCAGGACCCCCAGAAATATGTCCAAAAGACGTCCGCATTGGTCCGTGCTTACTGGGGTGCAGTGGAGGCTGGTGGGACGAGCTATAAGAGGACGGGCTCATTGTAATGGCTGGACTGGAATAAATGGAACAGTATCAAACACATCAAACATATGGAAACCTTTTATTCCATTCCAGCTATTACAATGGGCCTGATCCTCCTATACCTCCTCCCACCAGTCTCCAATGCTGGGGTGTAGCCTACAGTGTCAGCCCACAATGACATTTTATGAATGCTCATCCATGTGGTAGACTTACCATTTCTAAAATAGGCAGTTGCATTGGCTTTATTAGTCCTGCTTCCTGTTACTAATCATTTTGTCTGTTTAAGCTCTGAATATCAGCTACCTAACTTTATCAGGAGTTATCCTGAGCCTATTTGCAATGAGAATCAATGTGTTTACATAGCGGGAAATGCAGAAGCATTTTATTTTTCACTATGATCATCTTGTAAAAACAATTATGGATACAAACTTGAAAACCACTGATTATCATGACAATTTAGCTCCAAGTATGAAACTCCTGGACAGCGGTTGTGAGTAGCCTGATTTTTCCATTCCATATTATCCATTTTACTTTGAGCTGTCCTGTTTTAAGGATATGATGTTTGTTAACATGCCATATTCACATCGAAGCACATTTTTTTATTTGATTGGGTGCCATTTAGGTTAGACTATTTGATCGGAGAAGCGTGCATGATGTTAAGTGTCTGTCTCATGACATTGACATACATTTTACCTGTAGGCTACAGCAACGGCCATATACTCTTTCTACCATAGGCTAAATGATTTATGTTAGATGATTTTTTTTGAAGTAATGTTGGTGGAGGGCCGCAGCGGTGTGTCTCGCCAACAGCACACTGGAGAGGCGCATTCGGCATGGACGAGCAAAATATTTTGCGCCACAGCTTTTGACAAAGTGGGCTCTGCTTATCACAGGAGGGCATCAGCGCTCACTTAAATAATCCATATGCCACTAGGTGAGAGGAATTGTAGTTATTTTTGGGAACAATTATGTGAGGCTTTATGTGTTGTTGACAGTGTGTCTTGGTCAGTTTAGCTCGGAAAATCCCGCCCTTCGTCAATCTGGTGGTGACAGCGGCCGCCTAATCCTGCCTAATGGGCCGGCCGGTCCTGCCTGTAATACATTGTCTTTGGCTTTTTCTGAGTATGAACCCTGCCTCATTTTCCAGGATCTGGGCCACTCCGTTGGCTCCCAGTTCAGCAGCTCCTCCCCCATGACCATAGATGTCCCACTGAGTGACATGGGCCACGGCCTGTTGGGCCACAACCAGCTGACCACCATCGACCAATCGGAGCTCAGCGCCCAGCTGGGGCTCAGCCTAGGGGGCGGGGCCATCCTGGCGAGGTCGCAGTCACCTGACCAACCGCCGTCGGCCGCTGCTTCGCCGGCCGGCTCGCTACAGGACGACGACATGGACGACTTCAGACAGGTCAGTCCTATTGGTCGGTCTGTCTACTAGTCAGTCTGTCTGTTGATTGGTTCGTCTGTCTGCCTCAGTCTCTTCATTGATTACAGTCACACACAAATTTGTATACAAACGTCACTTTATATGAAACTGATGTCCTTGTTTTTGCTATTCCTCCCTTTCTCCCATTCCACCCCTCTTTCTTCCATTCTAACTCAGCAGAGTGTGTTGGTGGAGTCCCCTATCTCTCTCGGCGTCATCTCCCTCGAGCCCCCTCTCTCCGACTCCCCCATTCCTTCCTTCGCTCCGTCCTCCAGCACCCCTCCTACCCTTGTCCGGAGAGGGGGAGCGGCCGGAGGAGGAGGGAAGAAAGGGAAGAAAAAGAAAGACCCTGACGAGCCCCAGAAGCCTGTGTCGGCCTACGCTCTGTTCTTCAGGGACACACAGGCAGCCATTAAGGGCCAGAACCCCAGCGCCACCTTCGGAGAGGTGTCCAAGATAGTGGCCTCCATGTGGGATAGCCTGGGGGAGGAGCAGAAGCAGGTACACACACACACACACACACACACACACACACGTTCACATGTGCAAATGCGCATGTTCACAATCACATTCACTACACAAGGACGTGTAAAGCACACTCACTACACAAGCACACGCAGATATGAATAATGTAATGGTATCGGGTTCATGATATCCCTGAATGTGTATTCCTCTCAGGTGTACAAGAGGAAGACGGAAGCAGCTAAGAAGGAGTATTTCGAGGCTCTGGCAGCCTACAGAGATAATCAGCTTTCTCAGGTGAGGCAAGATAAGTATTCCTAGAGAACACTTCAGTTATGTGTGTGAGTAGGTTTATTATGATGGCCACCCTTTGTCAGTGTGTAAACTAAATCTCCTCTTTTCCCTCTCAACTCCTCTCTCTTGCAACCCCTCTACCTTTCTCCTCCTCTTCTCTCTTCCAGCCGACCATTGAGGTTTTGGACACTTCCCCATCGCCTCCCTCTCCTCCTCCCGTTGCCCCACTCCCCGCCCCTACTCCCCGTTCCACCCGTTCCTCCGTCCCCCACCTCGCCCTTGAAGAGAACACCATCACCAACATCTGCACCTCCAACATCATCCTAGCAGGTGGAGACCTCCCTCAGGTCACCACCCGCTCCCGTACAGGGGCGCACAAACCCCCCACTCCTACGCCCGCCCTGGCTCCAAGCCCCCCCACCGTTACTAAAATCATCATCAAGCAACAGACGTCGCCATCAGGGGTAATGGTGGTGTCAAGTAGTACGGTATTGTCTACTCGGCAGCCGCCACCACTCCAACAGATGCAGAACACCCCTCCTCCGCCCCGTCTCCAGCAGATGGTACATGCCCAGGCCCCACCGCCACTGCAGGCCAAACCAAGAGGCGGGGGTGCCATGGCACCACCCCCTCTGCAGATCAAGATCGTCCCTCCCGCCTCAGATTTGGACTCTCCCATTATCGACACGGCGGCAGGGGGGTTAGCCGCGTTGGGGGGGGGCACTCCGACCTCGGGGGAGTTGGTACAGTCCGCTGCCTTAGTAACGGCCTGTTCGACGGAAGCCGAGGACGGGGCTGAAGGAGAGGAAGGGGTAAGAGAAGTATAGAATAGAAAAACTTTAGCATATGTTTTCATCATTTTCTCTGAAAACTCAGGGCCCTGGTCATCTAATGGTTGGTATCCTTCACACTACTGTATATCAACCACTGTCTTTCTCTCTCCCCTACCTCTCTCTCCCCCCGGTCTTTCACCTCTCCCCCTCTCCCTCCCTCCCTCCCTCCCTCCCTCCCTCCCTCCCTCCCTTCCCAGATGCAGGTGGAGTTGAATGTGTCTCCAGGGCCAGATGTGACCCAGACCTGCAGCCCTAACCTGTGTGTCCGAGCCGGCTGCACCAACCCAGCTGTAGAGAACAAGGACTGGGACAGGGAATACTGCAGCAACGAGTGTGTGGCCACACACTGCAGGTACAGACAGATAGATGGTTGGACACACAGGCTGCGTTTAGACAGGCAGCCCAATTCTGAGCTTTTCTTTTCACTTTTTTTCATTTTGATCAATCATATCAGTGCTGAAAAAAATCTGATGTGAAAAGATCTGATGATTGGTCAAAATACCAATTAGTGGAAAAAAATATCAGAATTGGGCTGCCTGTCTAAATGCAACCATACAGACACATATACAGTACACACTGACATTACCACCTGAAACACTTAGGAGTCAAGATAGATCATGTTCTTCCCAAAGAATGGCCTCGAGGCGAAAGAACCGCACACCTGTTTAGGCGAGGTGCTGGCTAGCGGAGTAGAACACTTGGAAAAGAAAAAGAGAGCCGCACACTCTAGGAGCTCCAATGCAATAATTTTATAACCTAATAACCAAACGTTTCGACAGCTCAGATCCAGACTCATTGTGGAGAGGAAACGATTGTCTGTGGGCGTGGCGTAGCATAGCGTTTGGGTAGCCAGGAAAGGAAAATGCCGATAAAGCAACATTTCTGCTCTAATTGTGATTCATTTTTTTTTATTATTGATTAGTTGATTGATTTTATTTTATTTTTTATATTTTTTTCTTCTCCAATTTATTGTCTTTATAGGGATGTGTTCATGGCCTGGTGTGCGATTCGAGGGCAGAACTCCACTGTCACGTAAGGAATGGACAGAAGAGAGGAGTGATAGATGGACAGACTTCAAAGAGGAGTGAGAGGAGAGAAGAGTGATATATGGACATGATAGGGATTAGCCAAGACTAAAGAGAAAGGAGAGGGGAGTGAAGAATGGAGAAGAGAAGAGAGGGACTTGGCTTTTTTCCACAACCAGACTTTGTCCTCATAGAATAATCAAGCAGAAGACCAATACTCCTGTGATGATACATTATGAAGTTTAAATAATAATTAAATCATTTTATATTAAATGTTTTTAAGGTAATATGTAATATAACGCTAGATGCACCACTGGTATGTCGCTTGCATTTCATAGCTCGTGCCATAGAGTTGGACAAAGGGCATATATTTTCAAATGGTGCTGTCCATGTAAAAATACTGTTTTAATCTATCCAACTCTACGGCTAATGAAGGTTTTTCTCCTGACCATTGTATCAGTGTTGTCGTATCCAAGTGATTTCAAGGTATGTACAGTGCATTCGGAAAGTATTCAGACCCCTTGACTTTTCCCACATTTTGTTACGTTACAGCCTTATTCTAAAATGGATTAAATGAAGAAAATAAATCTTCATCAATTTACACACAATACCCCATAATGACGAAGCAAAAACATTTTTTTTTTTAATACATTTTTGCAAATGTATAAAAAATAAACAACAGAAATACCTTATTTACATAAGTATTCAGACCCTTTGCTATGAGACTCGAAATTGTTTCCACTGATCATCCTTAAGATCTTTCTACTGATTAGACATGATTTGAAAAGGCACACACCTGTCTATATAAGGTCCCACAGTTGACAGTGCATGTCAGAGCAAAAACCAAGCCATGAATGAGTAGGGCTGTTGCGGTGACCATATTACTGCCACACCGGCAGTCACGAGTCATGAAAGCAGTCAAATTCCACATGACTGTTTAGTCACGGTAATTAAGCTTCTCCAAGCTCTGATGCTGGTCATTGGTAGTCTACCAAACTTGCTAACTGCCTGGTACTCAGCAATCTATTGTCCCTCTAATCACTCTGACATCAAAGCAAATGTGTTCTAAAATCGAATCAAACACTTCATGAGAGCCCATCAGCTCATGTTGTGCAACATTTCTATAGGCTATGCATTTGTGGGAGAAAACAGTGATGGTCACTAATAAAAAGAGGAGGATCCCATCAGCTTTCTAAAGGCTAGGCCTACTATCTTTATTCATTTCTCAACTTTCCTAATGTTAAGCACATTACTTATATTTACAACAGGAGTATAGCCTACCTGGCTGGCATGAAAATAAACCACTGGGAAAAGCGTCCTCCATTAGCTATATAGGTGCATAGATTACTTATTTTTTCACACTGCCCTGTTTTGATACAGGTGCATGATAATGGTCCATTCGAAATCAAAACTAATGTCACACATATATTATTAAGTATATGTAAAGAAAAAATTAAATCAAGACTAGTCTGATGGGTGACAATATTAGCCTGTCTCTTGTGAATTATATATTATCACTTGTTCGTATCATAGTCACACACCTCATGTAGTCTAGCCCATAGGCTTCTATGTTTTAATAAGATTTGTATCACTAAAGTGGCCAAATAACTTCTTAAAATTAAGCACATTAATCCACTTTACAAGGGGTGTAGAACCTAACTGGCATATATAAGTAGTGTGTGAGTTTCAAGTTTGGGGAAGATCATTTTCACCTTTATAATATAAGCGTTACATGCATAATTGCCTTTGCGGTCACTTTTGATAATGGTGTTTTCCTCTAATTGAACATTTGCGCTTATAGCCTACTATACCATGTGCGCATTGCTGCACTTATAATGTGAAGAAATAGCCTAATAGTTTATCAACATTTTAAGCTAAACGTTCTGATCTGTTGCGTCAGTCATATTGCATAAAAACGTTTTTTTTTATGCTAGTGACTGTATTAATTTGGGATCTATAGCATCCCACAACTGTCCCAGACTGTTTGGAATATTAATTTCTCGCACAGAATAGAATAGGTCAACCTTTGTACTACGGGGGATAGCAGCTTGACATAGACTAGTTCTTTTCCTGTTCGTTAGGCCTACTCACCTTGTCGGCTGATGAAAAGTAAATGTGGACAGTTCATCCAATATCTTCAATATGTACCTCGGAATTGGATAAGGACTCGCGCAGTTGCGTGCCCGATATGTCTGTCTTAACTTGTAGCCTGTGAGGAAAAACCTGATCACGTGACAGATTGCGCAGCACACTCAGGGAGAAGAGCACAACGCAGCACTCAGGGCCGCAAAAGGCATGGATTTTTTTTAGGGTGCATTACAGCCACAAAGGGAATGCCACCGTGAAATTCGAGGAATTATCAGGTGCTTGTTAAATTGTGAATGAGACTATTGGAGTGTGTACAGCCTGCACAAAAAATAAAGCGGGGCTCATGCCATTCAAGCAACTTTTTTCAAATCATCATTAGTCTCATCATGCAGCCTTACAACGTTTGTAGAACAACTAAAGTTACATTGATAACTCTAAATTAAGCATATAGGAATACCTATTTCTTTGTTAACCGCTCAACACAGAATAGCCGCATGTGCTCACTCCCTCAAATCGAGAGACTATTTATATTTTATTCTGCTTTGTTAAATACTATAAAATAATGCCACGGAATTATAAGCAAATCTTGTCTGCTAAATGAAGTAGTGTAGCCCACAGCCATTTGACATAGCCACATCAGGACCTAACACAAGGACAACTCAGAGTATGCTATTCTGTTCTTCTGAAATAGACTACATTTTCTTCTTATCATACTTCTTTAGACCTGTCTAAAACAATGGATTTATTGTGAAGGTGTAGGCTATATTACATGGATTTATTCAACATTTTAAAATGGCTTGTGGGCTGTGTGTGGAAACCAGTTGATGCCAAATGTGCTTATGTTAATTAACGGTCAATTACCGTGAGACTGACAGTTATTTGCTTTACAATCACTGGCTGACAAAATTTCATGACCACTACAGCCCTAGCCATGAGGTCGAAGGAATTATTCGTAGAGCTCTGAGATAGGATTGTGTCGAGGCACAGATCTGGGGAATGGTACCAAAAAATGTCTGCAGCATTGAAGGTCCCCAAGAACACAGTGGCCTCCATCATTCTTAAATGGAAGAAGTTTGGAACCACGGAAACTCTTCCTAGAGACGGCCGCCCGGCCAAACTGAGCAATTGGGGGAGAAGGGCCTTGGTCAGGGAGGTGACCAAGAACCCGATGGTCAGTGACAGAGATCCAGAATTCCTCTGTGGAGATGGGAGAACCTTCCAGAAGGACAACCATCTCTGCAGCACTCCATCAATCAGGCCGTTATGGTAGAGTGGCCAGACGGAAGCCACTCCTCAGTAAAAGGCACATGACAGCCTGCTTGGAGTTTGCCTAAAGGCACCTAAGGACTTTCAGACCATGAGAAACAAGATTCTCTGGTCTGATGAAACCAAGACTGAACTCTTTGGCCTGAATGCCAAGTGTCACGTCTGGAGGAAACCTGGCACCATCCCTACGGTGAAGCATGGTGGTGGCAGCATCATGCTGTGGGGATGTTTTTCAGTGGTAGGGACTGGGAGACTAGTCAGGATCGAGGGAAAGATGAACGGAGCAAAGTACAGAGAGATCCGCAATAAAAACCTGCTCGCTCAGAGCCTCAGACTGGGGGGCGAAGGTTCACCGTTGAACAGGACAATGACCCTAAGCACACAGCCAAGACAACGCAGGAGTGGCTTCGGGACAAGTCTCTGAATGTCCTTGAGTGGCCCAGCCAGAGCCCGGACTTGAACCCGATTGAACATCTCTGGACAGAGCTGAAAATAGCTGTGCAGCGACGCTCCCCATCCAACCTGACAGAGCTTGAGAGGCTCTGCAGAGAAGAATGGGAGAAATTCCTCAAATACAGGTGTGCCAAGCTTGTAGCATCACACCCAAGAATAATCAAGGCTGTAATCGCTGCCAAAGGTGCTTCAACAAAGTACTGAGTAAAGGGTCTGAATACTTGTGCAAATGTGATATTTCCGTTTTTAATTTTTTTATAAATTTTCAAAAATGTCGAAACCTAATTTTGCTTTGACGTAATCAGGTATTGTGTGTAGATTGATGGGGGGGGGGGGGGGGCAATTGAATACATTTTAGAAGAAGGCTGTAACGTAAAGGGGTCTGAATACTTTTCGAATGCACTGTAAATCATGCATTGTGATTTGGTAGCCCTGCCTGCAACTTAAAATCAGTGTCACCCTCAGCCCTAGTGGGAATTTCCTCTCGGTCTAATGGTTAAGACAGTTGGTTTCCGGAGCAAGGGACCGGGTTTGACATAAAATAAACCTCTGGGCTGTGTTCAGGAGTGTGCAACATTCCGAACGTTGCAGATAGAAATGCTATGTATAGAACTGACATGATTCCTTTCTCCAGTACCTGACAAAAGCATGTCTGTACTACATATAGAAATATATTATATGAAATATCTGTACAGTTGTTCTATACTGAAAATGATTCCCGTTGAATGGGAAGGCTCCTTTAAAGTATGCATATTAGGAACATTCAGGTTTACAGTTTGTTTTTGAAAAACCATTATGTGGTGTAATAAGAGTTGGAAAAATGTATTTGAAAGAAAATACATAATCATTTAAACACTGCACACAATAACACTAAACCCGTTTGTACTTTTATTTCAGTAGGAGAAAGGAAAAATAACTTGATTTCTTAACCTCATTATTTTTTTCCTGTTTAATCTCAATCTGGGCCCATATTCATAAAGCGTCTCTAAGTAGGGGTGCTGATCTAGGATCATGTCCCCTGCTGTCATATGTAATCTTATTAATTTTGATCTAAAAGACAACTGTTCCTAGGTCAGCACTTCGTCTCTGAGATGCTTTATGAAAACGGCAGTGAAGTGTAAATAAGCAATATCAGTGTTTTACCCATAGAGATAATATAATTATTTTGTTACATCGTAATTCTGTACAATAGTAATTATTTTTCATATGGTTTCACCACGTGCATCAATAGATTTGCTTGGCATTGGATTAGTGAAAGAGAAATTATGGGTTCTGAATTCGAATCTCTTACCAGTTGTCATCGTCAGTATATTATGGGTGCAGAACATAAATTGCACAAACATGTTCATAAATAGTAAAAAAGCAAAAACAAATGAATGAAAAGGTTGTTCTCCTAATGGTGATTAAAATGTTTTATGGAAAAATTAAATGTTTTATGTATCAGAACGTAATATTTTTGGTTTGAATTTTGGTTTATATCCCTAAAAGGTAAAAGAAAATAAAAAAAATAGCAAAAAATCCAATTAACTAATCTATTAAAGATTATGATTTTATCAGCATGATAAATAACTATTTGCAAGAGCCTACCATGCACATCTCAATCCAGCAGTAAGAAGAAGATGTTTTAAATGTTTGTGCAATAAAACGTTTGTTTCCAGCGTGACGTGTTCAGGAATTTCGAATTCTGGAGGTGGCGGGAAAATATACAGTAGTGGGGGTGGAGGGAAAATATACAGTAGTGGGGGGCGCATGGTCGCTTGCACAATCCGACTGGAGGTGGGTATTCAGATGTAGTTCTGGAGGCGCTGTCGAGTAATGTAAAACAATAAAATGATACACTGTAACAATCTAACAATATACATGAAATGCCCCAAATTGAAAACCCCATCAAACGATTTAATACACTGATATTATTTTTTTTATACATCGAATAAAGATAGAAATCCAGGCGGTCCAGAGGAAAACAGAAGCAAACCAAGATTGCGTGTGTGTCATATAAACTAGTGCACCGTTATATAATAAACATGTCGCATTATTTTATCCAAATAATGTGCTTGCCAGATATAGGCTGAGTATTGGAATTGACCTATCTGACACGTAAAGTGCTCGACAGACTGCAAGAAGAGGGAGGGAGAGAGAAGGAGGAGAAAACGGAGAAGGTGGGGGGTATCAATTATAATCGAGTCGTTTATGCGTGGCACCAGTGTGGATAACAAACAGCTAGATGTTATGCAATTATTCATCTCAAGAAAAATTATGAATTTCACATTTTTACTCGAAATATCTTTTTTGTAACAAAACGCGTATTTAATGTAAACATTTGTTGGCGATTTTTTTTAATTGAGCAACATAGCCATAGAGGCACATCTTGGGAAGAATTGAACGTAACAATCGTCCATACATCGAGGAGGAAGGAAGAGTGTCTTTTGATAGAGAGGTTTTGAGGCGTGGAAAGTGCGTGAAACAGCAAACACTCATCCGGCCTGTGCTACTCTGAGAAGCCAGGAGCTGAAGTTTGAAGGTGCAGAAGACTCGCTATGGCGGTAAACTTGGACAAGGAAGCGTACTACCGCCGAATCAAGCGCTTATATGGCAATTGGAAGGTAAACGGCACGTTTGAAACGATCATTTTTTTTGTATAGGTGTGGGTAAAACTCGTAAAATCATGCTCTAGCTTAGATACTGATACTCGCCGATAGCCGCGTTTTTGAAGTGCGTGGTTGACTTTGTTTTCGGCATGAGTGAGTGCCATGGTGGTGTTGCACAGAAGCGCAAAAAGCACCCAACAATGAGCGGAAGGCCTCACTTTGATTATATAGGTAGACTTACATGCATGAAACACTATTGTGGATTTAATACATTCAGGAGATCTTACACATCCTAAAAATTATAACTACAACATTGCCACTTATTCTGCATTGTTATATTATTCACCATGTCAGGCAGTTATCTATTCATTAGCGTAGCTAGCTAAGCCAGCCAGTCAGTTACCAGTATCTGGCACTGTGTGTGGAACAACCACTTTAGCTCGTTGCCAGCGTTAGCTAGCTAGCAAATTATGGATTACTATTCTGCGTTGCACATCTAAAATTGGCACCAAAAGACAATGTCAAAGTACCATGGGATTTTTTGACAATGGTTATCTTCACTAACTAGTTGCTTCTTGTTCACATGGCTAACTAGCATCAGTAAACATGCTAGCTAGCCAGCCAGCAACTATCCAGGGCGGGCCTTAGGGGGCATGGCCCGCCCTACCGTAGCTCCTTGCCCATCCAAATAAAATATTCCAATATTGATAATTTCTTTGACTGAGACACTCCCTGAAAGAAAGACACATCAATCCCAGATAAAGCATCTGAGAAGGCAGGGCAAACCCGTGTTGGAGATGTCTGGTATATAAAAAAATTATACATCTCATTCAGCAGCTGTTACCTGATTTTAATTTATTTTAATTTTATTACAATACCCCATTGGAAATTTATGTTGAAAGCCCCATTTATATTCCTAATACCAAATATGCAGAAACAGTTTGATATATTAAAAACTTGAATAAAAACTTTGTTTGGGGTCACTTAATAATGTCCTTGTTTTTGAAAGAAAAACTTTTTTTTTTGTCCGTCAAAATAACATAAAATTGATCAGAAATACAGTGTAGACATTGTTAATGTGGTAAATGACTATTGAAGCTGGAAATGGCTGATTTTTAATGGAATATCTACATAGGCGTACAGATGCCCATTATCAGCAACCATCACCCCTGTGTTCCAATGGTACGTTGTGTTATCTAATCCAAGTTTATTATTTTAAAAGGCTAATTGATCATTAGAAAGACCTTTTGCAATTGTTAGCACAGCTGAAAACTGTTCTGATTAAAGAAGCAATAAACCTTGCCTTCAAATAGACTAGTTCAGTATCTGGAGCATCAGCATTTGTGGGTTCGATTACAGGCTCAAAATGGCCAGAAACAAATAACTTTTCTTCTGAAATTCATCAGTCTATTCTTGTTCTGAGAAATTAAGGCTATTCCATTCCATGTGAGAAATTGCCAAGAAACTGAAGATCTCGTACAACGCCGTATACTACGCCCTTCACAGAACAGCGCAAACTGGCTCTAACCAGAATAGAAAGAGTGGGAGGCCCCGGTGCACCACTGAGCAAGAGGACGAGTACAGTAGAGTGTCTAGTTTGAGAAACAGACGCCTCACAAGTCCTCGACTGGCAGCTTCATTAAATAGTACCCGCAAAACACCAGTCTCAACGTCAACAGTGAAGAGGCGACTCTGGGATGCTGGCCTTCTAGGCAAAGTTGCAAAGAAAAAGCCATATCTCAGATTGGCCAATTAAAAATAAAATATTAAAATGGGCAAAAGAACAGACACTGGACAGAGGAACTCTCGATATCACGCTGAAATAGAACAAGGTGTTGGCTTATATCTATATTTTGTAATGGCGGATGTTGATTTTAGGAGGCTGGCATCACAGAAAAGGGAACAAACCACTTTTTCTGTTAACTTCAACAAATCACGACCCGCCATAGGATATCAACAGTGACAACAGTTGGCTTCTATTTAAGTGATAGTTTGACTGGTGTGTGGCCAGCAGTGGAGGCTGCTGAGAGGAGAATGGCTCATAATAATGGCATCAGAGCCATGTGTTTTGATGTATTTGATACCATTCCACCTATTCCGCTTGAGCCAATACCATGAGCCCGTCCTCCCCAATTAAGGTGCCGCCAACCTCCTGTGGTGGCCAGCGACTTTTTAGAGAGACCGCCCCGACTGATCAGTGCCATTTGAGAAATAAAATTATAGTTAAGTTCTGTGTCCTGCGACCCCCCCCCCCCCCCCCCCAGCGAGTATGACAAAACCAACAATATTTATTTGTTTTAAGCAATTGATCTTGTATAATTGTGTTGACTTAACATTTTATACTAACATCACCAATCTGAGGTAATCAATAATGTGTAATTACCCCCCCAAACGTCATATTGTGTAATGTAGTAACACGTGCTGTCGACATGGAAAGTAGCATAATATTGTAATGAAACTGCAGGCAGGGAGCAGGTCTCGAACCCTCGACCTTCTAGCCCGAAGTCCAGCGCGCTATCGACTGTGCCGCAAAAGCATGCTCGAGCGGCAGAGTCGATTTCCGCGCTTATAAACCCAGGGTCGTTACAATATACATGCATTACACATGGCAAAAAACTATTATTTTCTTTTTATTTATTAATAATAAATGTACCCCTTTTTCTCCCCAATTTCGTGATAGCCAATTGGTAGTTAGTCTTGTCGCCGGTACGGACTCAGGAGAGGCGAAGGTCAAGAGCCGTGCGTCCTCCGAAATGACCCCGCCAAGCTGCACTGCTTCTTGACACAATGCTCGCTTAACCCGGAAGCCAGCCGCACCAATGTGTCGGAAGAAACACCGTACACCTGGCGACTGTGTCAGCGTGCATTGTGCCTGGCCCGCCACAGGATTCGCTAGAGCGCGATGGGACAAGGACAACCCGGACGACGCTGGGCCAATTGTGCGCCACCTCATGGTTCTCCCGGTCGGCTGCAACACGGTCTGTAGTGATGCAGTTCCTTAGACCACTGCGCTACTAGGGAGGCCCACGGCAAAATGATTATCTTAATTTTGGATGATAGTAAATAAAGCAAACTCTCAGATTTATTTCAATAATCACATTTCTCACTAGGTTAACCATTTTAGAGATGCTCTTATGCACAATTTTAACCAGGGGCTCTAGAAAGAGCTCCCATAGTGACTGTGCAGCAGCCCATTCATTCGATTTCCCTAATCTGAGCGAGCGAAACAGCGGCCCTCTGTTTCAATGTGTAGCCTGATGCTGTGTGGACAAAAAGAGTGGCATGTCGTACTCTTTTTGACCAGACAGCATCAGATACATGGGCTATTTATAGTAAAACAGAGGGGCGTGTTTCGCTCCCTTGGATGCTTTCTCTGGTGAGATAGTTTCAGCCACTCTTCGGAAGCTGTAATTATTTTTTACGAACGTGCAAAGGTAACCTGCTTTTTAAAGTGTTAGTTTGACAACCAGGTGAAAACATCACGACTAGTTGTGTTCATGCCACATTAAAACGTAATACATTTTTACAGTTAAATTATGTCTTTACTATAAAACCCATTTAAAAAAAGGTCAATGCCCATCCAACTGATTCGTTCTGGTGCCGGTCCTGCAACTATCGAACATCAGAAAGCTGGACATGTTCAAGCTAGCGCGATAGCTAGCTTTTTTTTAAAATCGCGCCAAGGCATTGATTTGTTACGTGCACAGTGCACTTTTATTATTTTTGGTTATTTATGATTAAGCTCATCCCCCTGCATTTGAATGCCAACCAAGCTAGCTAACTAGCAACCTTCTCTCTAGCTACATTGAGATACTACTGTCTATAGCAATAGATGGCTATCAACTTCAGTTTGTTCTTAACTGGTTAGCTAGCTAGGTTGTAGCTTACTAGCAATTTTTCCATACTAAACTGCACTCAAAAAGAACAACCAGCAACTTGTCAACTAAAACTCACAACTGTGGCTAGCTGTACCTTTTTGCTCATTGGTTGAGTAGTTAGAACTATGTAAAACATTCCTGTATTATTAATCAAGTATCTATTTTATTTTTCTCTATCAGAAAGGAGAAGATGAGTTTGGCAAAGTGGATGCCATGGTGGTCTCTGTTGGTGTGGACGAGGAGATTGTATATGCCAAATCCACTGCCCTGCAGGTAAAACTCATGAACCTTACCCCTATCTTGGAGTTATTCCTAACTGTGAGCTGATCAGGGAAAACTCTGGACCCCAATTGTAGGCTGTAGCTGGGGCCTAAGGTCATTTGGGTCCGGTCAGGAAAATATGGCTCCTTGACAACTTGTTGCACAGTCTGACTTCAAATCGTGTGTGTGTGTGTGAGCTCACGCACATTTACATGTGTGTTATGACTTGTCTAATGAAGAAACATAGCTAGTTTACACTCAAGCATAAGGCTGGGTGATTGATTGTGATTGAGATATATATATATATATATATATCTCAATCATTTGATTAATTCTACTTGAACTTTTTCTGCAATATTGTTGTTTTAATGAGCGTTTGACCTCGTCATCTTTTTGGTCTCGTCTCCTTCGCTCCTTGTGTGCTCTTTGCACATTCCCATTTACACCAGATATCTGTATATAACGATGAGATGCTCATGTCTCTGCCCTAACAATTGGAGTCGTCCCGACGGTGGCAAGGCAGGCAACAAGCTTAGATCCAGAATAAACCCATTAATGCATAGGGCTTATTTTTGACAGATTTTGGCAAGCGTGAAACCTCTCGCTTCGGCTCTTCCTTTCTGTTTACACACACACACACACACACACACACACACACACACACCAAGCCCCTCCGCCTGCCACTTACAACAACAAAGATGGCGAGATCACTTCTTCCTCTCTGACAAGCGGTTTCAACTCACTATTTACATTTGAGATTTAGTCCAACAGAAGGGGTCATATGGACACCGAAAGACATTGAGACATTATTTCACTGTAATAGAGAAGTTAACCTTTCTAATGATACCCTTTGTCTCAACTCCTCAAATTGAGCGCAGAGCCCGACACCACTAAAATGGGAGTATCAATGAACATTGATTCTGGAAAATGTATGCTCAGTTTGTGGCATTGCGGTACCACATACGGCTAGCAGCATTTTAGCCAAAGACTGTTATACTAGCTGTCGAGTCAGTGTTTTTATATATGTGCAATAAGTATTAAAAACAACTTATATAAGGAAAAAATAAGGCAGGCCATTTGATATCAACATCTGAATGAGGCTTGGGCGGAATCCAGATTCTCATACCGACTTTGTGCCATACAGGGATGTACTGTAATAACGGCACTGAACACAATGGGCATTTTTTTTACATTTTTTTTTTCTCTCTCCAACCCCTGCTGAGCCTTTATAATCCAAAGGGTAGCAATGCTTACATGTAAAATCCCATAGAGAATGCTAACTAAATGCTAACAATTTGAACATGCGCCGAATACAACAAGTGTAGACTACCGTGAAATGCTTACTTACAAGTAATTAACCAACAGTGCAGTTCAAGAAGAAGAACATATTTACCAAGTAGACTAAAATAAAAAGCAATAATAAAAGTAACACAATAACATTAACAAGGCTATATACAGGGGTCACCAGTACCGAGTCAGTGTACAGGCTAGTTGAGGTAATCTGTACATGTAGGTGGGGGCGAAGTGACAATGCATAGGTAACAAACAAACGCGAGTGTACAAAAGGGGGTGGTGGTCAATGTAAATTGTCCGGTGGCGATTTTATGAATTATTGAGCAGTCTTATGGCTTGGGGGTAGAAGCTGTTGAGGAGCCTTTTTGTCCCAGACTTGGCACTCCAGTACCACTTGCTGTGCGGTAGCAGAGAAAACAGTCTATAACTTGGGTGACTGGAGTCTCTGACAATTTTATGGGCTTTCCTCTGACACCACCTATTATATAGGTCCTGGATGGCAGGAAGCTTGGCCCAAGTGATGTATTGGGCCGTTCGCACTACCCTCTGTAGCGCCTTACGGTCAGATGCCGAGCAGTTCCCATACCAGGCGATGATGCAACCAATCAGGATGCTCTCAATGGTGCAGCTGTAGAACCTTTTGAGGATCTGGGGACCCATGCCAAATCTTTTCAGTCTCCTGAGGAGAAATAGGTTTTGTCGTGCCCTCTTCATGACTGTCTTGGTGTGTTTGGACCATGATAGTTCGTTGATGTGGACACCAAGGAACTTGAAACTCTCGACCCGCTCCACTACAGCCCCGTCGATGTTAATGGGGGCCTGTTCGGCCCGCCTTTTCCTGTAGTCCACGATCAGCTCCTTTGTCTTGCTCACGTTGAGGGAGAGGTTGTTGCATTTCACCTGTCTCTGACCTAAAGTATTTGCAGGACAGACATCCCAGCTCAAAGTTATACAAGTAAATAAAAAAGCACAGTTTGCTGCACACACAAAACAAATATTAGACAGCAAGACTCTTGATCCAGTAGGGGATTCTCTGCTGTTACCAAACAAAGCTTGATTTTGGAAGAAGCTAAGCACTTAGTTAGATAATTCAAGTTGGCCATCAATCCAAATGCACAAATGCGGAGCATTTCGCACATTTTAGACATTTAACTTAATAGTTCTAGGGTATCTAGCTGGCAAACATTTATTTGTGAATTTCATACTGTAACTAGATCATCTGGCGTGTGCTACACAATATCGGGGATTCGAACCAGCAACCTTTCGGTTACTGGCCCAACGGTCTTAACCACTAGGCTACCTGTTTGAGAGCTGTGTTCATTGTCTAAAATGCCTGCTACAAGAACTTAAGTCATTATTAGTGAATGTCCATTATGCATGGTTCTGGTAAATGTTTACAAAAAGTGGGTCTTATGGTTGTGGAAGGCTTATATTTAGCCTAGGTAGAATTTTCGCAAGCCCTGAATTCATTAGGTTGTTCCTGACTGTTTGAAATGCAGTGTATTTGACCTTTAATTGTACGACAAAGCTTATTTCGAGAGAACATTAAACGACAAGTTTGAAAAAAGAAATCTATATGATTTTTAGGCCGTATCGCCCAGCCCTACTCTAGCATCAGCAACCGTTTCAGAGAATAACATGTATGCTCTCCTCCTCCTCTCTTCCCTTCCTCTTTTCTGAAGACATGGCTGTTTGGCTATGAGCTAACCGACACCATCATGGTGTTCTGTGAGTCTAAGATCATCTTCCTGGCCAGCAAGAAGAAGGTGGAGTTCCTTAAACAGGTTGCTGTCACCAAGGGCAACGAGAACGCCAATGGGGTTCCACCAATCACGCTGCTCGTCAGGGAAAAGGTAAGCACTGCTTGGTAGACTCGGGATGGTCTATCACTGATTGTCAGTGTTGACGCGTCTTTTCCCCGACATGCCTGTCCTTTGTAATGTGTGACACATCGGGTCCGCGCGGTTGTTCAAGTCTCATAGCCATTTGTAGTTGCAAAGTTGTGTGAGAGCGAGGCCTTGCCAGCTCATGTTTGTGAGCGCTTGTGTTTTTGTGTGAGGGGAAAGCCTGTGTGAGTATGCTCACTCGCTCACATGAATGTGTTCAAGCTTGTCGGTATAACACTCAAAACCTCTCTCTCTCCCGCCCCTCAGAACGAAAGCAACAAGGCTAACTTTGAGAAGATGATGGAGGCGATCAGGGCCAGTAAGGAGGGCAAGACTGTAGGTGTGTTCAGCAAGGACAAGTTCCCCGGAGAGTACATGAAGAGCTGGAATGACATGATCACTGCTGAGGGCCTGGAGAAGGTGAGAGAAAGGAGGGATGGCGGGATGATGGGGTGTGTGTTAGCAGGCCGAAAATCCGACCCAGGGATATGTCTGTGACGTGCTTGTACGCATGTAATGTACAAGTAGCTACTCATTGGTTTGTGGATCCTCATATAGTTTAACCCCTTCCGCCCCGTCTTTTTTCCCAGGTGGACATCAGTGCGGTAGTGGCCTACACCATGGCTGTGAAGGAGGATGGGGAGCTGGCTTTGATGAAGAAAGCTGCAGCCGTCACCAGCGAGGTCTACTCTAAGTTCTTCAAGGAGAGGGTCATGGAGATCGTAGACGCAGATGAGGTAAGGAAGGACACGAGAGAAGATCTAGGTCCTGTTTGAGTACTTTTAAAATCCTTCCTTTCTTTTTTCCTTTCTCCCTACCTTCCTTTCTCCCATGGAGTAATCACTGAGCCAACACCAGCTTTCACCAATCGAGTCATGTCAGATCAGTGCTATCTTTCAAATTAGGAAGAAAGGATGCATTTTCAAAGTATTGGAACCGGGCTAGACTGGCCTGAAAGAACATCATACAGCAAACATAGATGTAAGCTTCACAGTTTACGTCCAAATTGTTTTGAATCCATTCCATTCCTTTCCTTTCTTAACAGTCTGTCCCCATCTGTCTGCCCTAACAGAAGGTGCGCCACAGTAAGCTGGCTGAGTCTGTGGAGAAGGCCATCGAGGAGAAGAAGTACCTCGGGGGAGTGGACCCCTCGACAGTGGAGATGTGTTACCCCCCTATTATACAGAGCGGGGGCAACTACAGCCTCAAGTTCAGCGTCGTCAGGTAATGGCCGTTTCCATGGCGATGTCTAGAGTGAATGACCGTTTCCATGGGGTTGCCTTTTTTTACTACGATCAATCGTCAGTTTACCGCTTAACTGACCTGTGACTGCAAAGTCGTCAATCTTTCATTTCATCCCCTTTTTCTTGACCAGAAAGACCCAAGAAACTGTATCAAATTGTACATAACCTGTCATAGCAGACTCCTTTTTCTAAAACATTATAACCTCTATTAACCCATTATACCCCAATTATAATTATTGTATACATCTGTTATAACTCCCTATGACAGTGACAAGAATCACATGCACTTCGGGGCCATCACGTGTGCCATGGGCATCCGCTACAAGTCCTACTGCTCCAACCTGGTCCGGACCCTAATGGTGGACCCCCCACAGGAGATGCAGGACAACTACAGCTTCCTGCTACAGGTGGAGGAGGAGCTGCTCAAAGAGCTCAAACATGGTGGGTGAAGGATGGAGGGAGTGTGTGTGTGTGTGTGTGTGTGTGTGATGGGGGAGATGCAGGACATAAGCTTGGCGCTGCTCAAACACCTCGAGGGGAGAGAGGGCTGTAGATGAGAGGGAGTGTGTTTGCGGGATAGGGTACACGTGGTTGCCGTAAACCTAACCTTTTCTTTATTCTTTTATAGGTGTGAAAATCTGCGACGCGTACAATGCCGTGCTGAACTACGTTAAGAAGGAGAAACCAGACCTGGCGGCCAAACTCACCAAGAACCTAGGGTAGGCCGCGACACGTACCCGTTTGCTCTCGCGCGCGCACACACACTCTCTCACTCTTTTTCTCTTTCTCTCTCACACACGTGCACACAACCACACATTCTTAACTTCTGACACAGGCTCCCCATTTGTTTATTGTGCGGCCCCTCTCTCTCCCTGTTGTAGGTTTGCCATGGGGATAGAGTTCAGAGAGGGCTCCCTGGTCCTGAACAGCAAGAACCAGTACAAACTGAAGAAAGGTGAGAAAAGTCAAGTCACTGTACTGTCTTACTGAGTAGGAGTAGGTTACTTTGTAGGCATGGTATTGTGTCAGTGTGTCTCAGACGGGGGCAATTTTACATGGTGTGTGTGTGTGTGTGTGTGTGTGTGTGTGTGTGTGTGTGTGTGTGGGGAGCGGACGCTTTCATAACTGTGTGCTTTACGTATGTATGTTTTTAGGTATGGTACTGAGCATCAGCCTGGGTTTCGCTGACCTGGTGAATAAGGAGGGGAAGAAGGAGGAGCAGAAGAAATACGCCCTGTTCATAGGAGACTCTGTACAGATCAATGAGGTAGGAGAGAGAGAGGGAGGGATGGATGGGGGGGTAGAAGAAATACGCCCTGTTCATAGGAGACTCTGTACAGATCAATGAGGTAGGAGAGAGAGAGGGAGGGATGGATGGGGGGGGTAGAAGAAATACGCCCTGTTCATAGGAGACTGTGAAGATCAACAAGGTAGGAGAGAGGGATAAGGGAGATGAAAGGAGCAGAAATATGCCCTGTTCATAGGACTCTGTACAACTCAACAAAGTAGCGGTCACACGCGTTTGTAAGACTATTTGTGGACCAACAATTGATTCCCATTCAAAATCCTATTTTCCTTAACTCCTAACCCCAATTCTAACCCGAACCTCTAATCTTAAAATGGCCGTTGTTTTTGTGAGGACCCTCAACATATCCTCACTTGTTATAATTTTCCTTGCTTTACTGTTCTTGTGAGGACCTCTGGTACTCAGAAGTATAGTAAAACCGGTACACACACACACACTTTTGTTTAATTTTTACAGAGTCAAACATATAGTTCTGTTAATATAATTTTTTATATCTGATATAAGCACATTGACAGTAGTAAAAAAACACCTAACATTCAGTGTGTGTGCATTTTAAATGTCTGCGTATCTTGTAGGATGATCCCGCCACAGTTCTCACACCGGTCAAGAAGAAGTTAAAGAACGTTGGAATTTTCCTAAAGGTATGAAAGATGACCACCGTCTCTCTTGGATTCTTGTTTCACTCTGTCCCTCTCCAATCCTGAAAGATACACATCTATTTCATATATTAAAATGTTTATTTTAGGGCTCTATGCCCTCTTAAACTTTTGCGATGTTATGTTACTCATTGTTTGATAAAGGAAAATAAAAATGTATCTAAAAAAAAAACTGTTTGTTCTCTTCAGAATGATGAGGAAGAGGATGAGGAGGAAGATGCAGATGATGCAGAGGAGCTACTGGGGAAGGGAGCACGTGGACAAGCTTTACTTCAGGACAGGACTAGGGTATGTGTTTGTCTGTGTTGAGAGAAATTCACTGTACTCTGTGTGTATGAGAAAGGCTGCTGTTGATTGGGCAGACTGAGGAACACTGTTATTTGATTGGTCAGAACGAAATGACGGCAGAGGAGAAGAGGCGGGCTCACCAGAAGGAGCTGGCAAATCAGGTGAACGAGGAGGCCAAGCGACGTCTGACGGAACAGAAAGGAGAGCAACAGGTCCAGAAGTGAGTGAACAAGGGAAAAGAGGAGTGGCGGTGATGGAATGATGTTTGGAAGGAGGGAGATGGGAGGATACTGGTTAGAGTTAATAAAGGAGTGGAATGGAGGGGTGAGGAGAGATGGTATATTGTGTATAATTGGGGAGAGATGGAAAAATGAGGATGGGAATTACAGTGGGGGGGAAAAAGTATTTGATCCCCTGCTGATTTTGTACGTTTGCCCACTTACAAAGAAATGATCAGTCTATAATTTTAATAGTAGGTTTATTTGAACAGTGAGAGACAGAATAACAACAAAAAAATCCAGAAAAACGCATGTCAAAAATGTTATAAAATGATTTGCATTTTAATGAGGGAAATAAGTATTTGACCCCTCTGCAAAACATGACTTAGTACTTGGTGGCAAAACCCGTGATGGCAATCACAGAGGTCAGACGTTTCTTGTAGTTGGCCACTAGGTTTGCACACATCTCAGGAGGGATTTTGTCCCACTCCTCTTTGCAGATCTTCTCCAAGTCATTAAGGTTTCGAGGCTGACATTTGGCAACTCGAACCTTCAGCTCCCTCCACAGATTTTCTATGGGATTAAGGTCTGGAGACTGGCTAGGCCACTCCAGGACCTTAATGTGCTTCTTCTTGAGCCACTCCTTTGTTGCCTTGGCCGTGTGTTTTGGGTCATTGTCATGCTGGAATACCCATCCACGACCCATTTTCAATGCCCTGGCTGAGGGAAGGAGGTTCTCACCCAAGATTTGACGGTACAATGCCCCGTCCTTTGATGCGGTGAAGTTGTCCTGTCCCCTTAGCAGAAAAACACCCCCAAAGCATAATGTTTCCACCTCCATGTTTGACGGTGGAGATGGTGTTCTTGGGGTCATAGGCAGCATTCCTCGTCCTCCAAACACGGCAAGTTGAGTTGATGTCAAAGAGCTCCATTTTGGTCTCATCTGACCACAACACTTTCACCAGTTGTCCTCTGAATCATTCAGATGTTCATTGGCAAACTTCAGACGGGCATGTATATGTATTCTTGAGCAGGGGGACCTTGCGGGCGCTGCAGGATTTCAGTCCTTCACGGCGTAAAGTGTTACCAATTGTTTTCTTGGTGACTATGGTCCCAGCTGCCTTGAGATCATTGACAAGATCCTCCCGTGTAGTACTGGGCTGATTCCTCACCGTTCTCATGATCATTGCAACTCCACGAGGTGAGATCTTGCATGGAGCCCCAGGCCGAGGGAGATTGACAGTTCTTTTGTGTTTCTTCCATTTGCGAATAATCGCACCAACTGTTGTCACCTTCTCACCAAGCTGCTTGGCGATGGTCTTGTAGCTCATTCCAGCCTTGTGTAGGTCTACAATCTTGTCCCTGACATCCTTGGAGAGCTCTTTGGTTTTGGCCATGGTGGAGAGTTTGGAATCTGATTGATTGCTTCTGTGGACAGGTGTCTTTTTTACAGGTAACAAGCTGTGGTTAGGAGCACTCCCTTTAAGAGTGTGCTCCTAATCTCAGCTCATTACCTGTATAAAAGACACCTGGGAGCCAGAAATCTTTCTGATTGAGAGGGGTCAAATACTTATTTCCCTCATTAAAATGCAAATCAATTTATAACATTTTTGACATGCGTTTTTCTGGATTTTTTTGTTATTCTGTCTCACTGTTCAAATAAACCTAACATTAAAATTATAGACTGATCATTTCTTTGTCAGTGGGCAAACGTACAAAATCAGCAGGGGATCAAATACTTTTTTCCCCCACTGTATGTTATGGGGATTTATATGGTGTTATGTTTGTCTAAATGGCCTATGGTAGAACATTTTGTATTTGAGTTTTCTGAACATAGTCTGAAGCACACACTGTCTAAAAGCATTTTTAATGAATGGTTTATATTATTAATGATTTCACTTTCTCCCTGTTTTTATGTAAATGCACTTTCCAAAAATGTGTGGTGGTACCAAATGAATTGAATGATTAAATTAAGCATTTCCCTGTGTCTTTATCCTCTAGGTCCAGAAAGTCCAATGTCTCCTACAAGAACGGCTCTCAGATGCCTCGAGAGAAAGACATTCGAGATATGAAGATCTTCATCGATAAGAAATACGAGACTGTCGTCATGCCGGTCTTCGGCATCGCCACCCCTTTCCATATCGCTACCATCAAGGTACCTGACACACACTCTAATATCGTGCACTCACTCACAAAATGCATATTTGGATTTCTGTGACCTCTTTTCACACACAATACACCTATCTGAGGAAAAACTTGCCATTTGTGTCCATCTCTCCACGTTTGTGTCTCTGTCTGTCCGTGTGTGTGTGTGTGTGTGTGTGTAGAACATCAGTTCGTCGGTGGAAGGAGACTGGACCTACCTGAGGATAAACTTCTACGTTCCTGGCAGCTCTCTGGGACGCAACGAGGGCAACATTTTCCCCAACCCTGACGCCACCTTCGTCAAAGAAATGTAAGAAGACATTAAACATATGTGCGCACCCATTTACTGCAGTAGGTTTCACTGCTATCAAATATAATGCAGGTGGTTTGGTAGACCCTGTGTGTACGCACGTGTGTTTGATGTATTCATCTTTGTGTCCAACTGCTGCTATGTCTAACCATTGTCCCCCCCCCCGCAGTACGTACCGGGCGTCGAACCTCAAGGCGCCAGGCGACCCAACGGTCCCGTCCACCAACCTCCAGAACGCCTTCCGCATCATCAAGGAGGTGCAGAAGCGCTACAAGACCCGGGAGGCTGAGGAGAAGGAGAAAGAGGGCATCGTCAAGCAGGACTCGCTGGTCATCAACCTGAACCGCTCCAACCCCAAACTCAAAGACCTCTACATCAGGCCCAACATCGCCCAGAAGAGGATGCAGGGGTCGCTGGAGGCCCATACCAATGGTGAGGAAAGGGGCGGATGGAGCAGAGTTCAAATTACAATGTAATTGTGAGTCCCTTCAAGAGTTCATGTATAATTGGAACTCTAGGCTCGAGGGAGTGGACGAGACTAGTAGGGGAAAGTTTTTTTCTTTGTCTCCAGATCAGATTGTTGCTGTAAAGATTACAAGAATGTATTATCAATCAACGAACCTGGTTAATAACGTGTGTATGTCTGGCCAGGTTTCCGCTTCACGTCCGTCCGCGGGGACAAAGTGGACATCCTCTACAACAACATCAAACACTCCCTCTTCCAGCCCTGTGACGGAGAGATGATCATCGTGTTGCACTTCCACCTCAAGGTACTTACCTGTGTTTGTGTGTTGCGATAAACTTAGGCTTAGTTCATGTCTGATCTCGTATGCGTTTGTAGTCAAGCTGTGGGTATTTGGGTCTATGCTTTTGCCGGTGGCACTTGGAGGGGTCTTGATTTTGGTGTGTGTGTGTGTGTATATTTGTGTGTCCGTTTTGACTTATCCTCCTCGTCCACCTTCAGAACGCCATCATGTTTGGTAAGAAGCGTCACACGGATGTACAGTTCTACACAGAGGTGGGTGAGATCACCACAGACCTGGGCAAGCACCAGCACATGCACGACCGCGACGACCTGTACGCCGAGCAGATGGAGAGGGAGATGAGACACAAGCTCAAGTCTGCCTTCAAGAACTTCATCGAGAAGGTGGAGACCCTCACCAAGGAGGAGCTGGAGTTCGAAGTGCCCTTCCGAGACCTCGGGTAAGAGCATAGAGAGAGATGACATCGCTACTTGGAAATAACTTTTTGCATGGACTAATTGCCATTTGAGGACTTCCACCATTTTTAAAGTCGTGAACTGGGTGCGACTTCCTATTGGGGTCAGCCACTTAATTATATTTGTGAGCAAACATTCCATAAACTGCAGGAGGCAGTAAATCACCAACCTTGGCTTTATACCTTTAAAAAACACTCCAGGTGGCAGTATGCACCCTTTCAGTTTGTTTACCAGCGCATATAGGAGTAGAAGAAGAAAATGACTACTTCAAAATGGATATAGCCTCGATGGCACTGCCCATGTCCTCAGACGCCATAATGGGACAGATACAAAGATCTGCCGTCTAAGTGTATGGGTAAGAGAGGGATGGAGTAAAATGTACTTCAAATGTATGCAAGCATGACTATAAGTCACTTTGGATAAAAGTGACTGCTACATGGCATTTATTATTATCATTATGGAGGGGGGATGGGAGGGAGAGTTGAGGGATATTGGCAGGGTGGGGCACTTTGAATAGGGGTGTGTGTGTGTGTGCTACATCCATATAACTTGTATATGTCCCATCAGAACCTAAAATATAAGCTTGTTTTACTCCAGTGTTTGTAAACGTGCTGTATAGCCTCAAAACATGTTTAAAACTATCATTTTGATATCTTGGATGGTCAGTCCTTGCATCTTTAGCTCTGTTTATGAATTTGAGAGTGGTTACTCTACATGTCTGCTTGCCTGGGCAAGAACCAATGAAAACAGGCAGCTGTAGGCGCAATGGATTCTGGTCATTGTCGTTAATTACCACGTTTTCTGCACTTAACTATGTTTAGTAGTAGTATTCACATGTGCTGTAGTAGTAATAATATTCATATGTGCTGTAGTAGTAGTATTCATATGTCCTGTAGAGAAATGGCGCGTTGAGCTCAGAAAACAACCAAACTAAATGGAAGTAAGTACTTGTACTTGAAGTACTTGAACTAGTTATTTCAAATGTTGGTTGGCTCAGCTCTGGTGTTTACATTTCTCCAGGCCCATCCCTCAGCTTTTTACTAAAACAGAGGAGGATGCCCGCTTTGTAATTGTTTAAATTGAGGATTCTAGCTTTAGGGGTGGGAAGCACGGAGTTGGGTGTTCAAGTAATAAACTGTATAAAACAGTGTTAAAGTTTTGAAGAATATCAGACTTGTTGAGGACATTTGCTGAATGGTTTTGTGTGTTCAGGTTCCAGGGTGCCCCCTACAGGAGTACCTGCCTGCTGCAGCCCACATCCAGCTCCCTGTGTAACACCACTGAGTGGGTGAGTGCCTTCTACTACAGCACACATGAATACTACTACTAATACTACAGCACATATGAATACTAATACTTCACCTTCACTGATATTGTTAGCAGTACTGCTTGCATTCTCCACCATGCGTTTTAAACAGAGCTGGGCCTTAAGGCAGATATTTTACTACAGATCGAATCAAATCCTCAGTAGGTTAAAAGGGACATTCAGCAGTATACATATTCTTCTCTTTTCCTCCCGTTTTCTTCCTTTCCATCTCCAGCCTCCGTTCGTGGTGACTCTGGATGAGGTGGAGCTGGTTCATTTTGAGCGTGTTCAGTTCCACCTGAAGAACTTTGACGTGGTCATCGTCTACAAGGACTACAGCAAGAAGGTCACCATGATCAACGCCGTGCCCGTCAACTCACTGGACCCCATCAAGGAGTGGCTCAAGTAAGTCAACTGGTTCTGTGTGGCTGTCGGTAGTGTGCCACTCGCAATGCTCAAGCCGTGGGTTTGATTCCCACTTGGGTTACCAATACGAAAATGTAAGCGCGTCGGTAAAACGCTCTGGATTAAAGTGTCCGCTAAATGTCATATACCAATACGTCTCTTTATGAACATATTTTAATGGTTTAGTCTTGTCCCTTTTAACTGTGAATGAATTTTTCTGAGTTTCTCGGGAAAGGAATTCGATTTTCAATTGATGTGTTTTACCAAGTGTTACGCCTAAAAAGAATAACTACTTTAAAAACCTGTCTCTCTCTGCCCCCCCCCCCCCCCCCCCCCCCCCTTCGTGCTGTCTTCCCTCCAGTTCCTGTGATATCAAGTACACAGAGGGGGTCCAGTCTCTGAACTGGACTAAGATCATGAAGACTATAGTGGATGATCCAGAGGGCTTCTTTGAACAGGGGGGCTGGTCCTTTTTAGACCCGGAGAGTGAGGTGAGGGGGGAATGTGTGTGAGCGAGCCAGCCAATGTTAATTTTGGCAGCTATTTTAGATTTAGTCTCAAAATAGTCACTTCAGCCCTACCTACATTTACAAATTACCTCAACTAACCTGAACCTCCGCACACTGACTCGGTAACGTTACCCCCTGTATATAGCCTCGTTTTTGTTACTTTTTATACTTTTTACTTTATTTGATTGGGTAAATATTTTCTTAGCTCTTCTTGAACTGCGCTGTTGGTTAAGGGCTTGTAAGTAAGCATTTCACGGTAAGATCTACACTTGTATTCGGCGCATGTGACAGAATTTGATTTGGGGGAAGAAAAAAAAAAAGATATATATATTGGTCTTAATAGTCACATTTTAGTAATTTCTTCCTTCATTAGTTTTAGTGATCAGGTGACACACTGGACAATTGTGGTCTAGTTTTGGTCACATTTTATTCAGTGCATCTTTTCCATTAAATAATTAATATTGACCTCTTACTTGCATCATGTGTACTTTCAAATAGCCTTGTCCAACTAGGACTACCATTGCCTCATATACCTTAGCTGGAAAAATTGTAACCAATGCCAGCCATAATTAACCATATAGGACATAAAGCCTACAGGTTAAACAATTTAGCTCTGATTTTCTCCCCATCATAACTGTCGGAGGGGGGAGAATATGAGCTTTCCAACACTGCCAGAAGTAATACTGTACTTTATTCAGCAAAAAAGCATTTTTTTCCAATCGGGGGAAAAAAGCAACCACAACACACATTAATAACAACAGAGCACATGGTAGAGTGATGTTATCAGAGCAAAAATGGCTTATATGAAAGCAATGATTTTTAAAGACATGTTTTCTAATTGAGCACCAGTTCAAAAGAGTCCGAGAGTGATTTGAAGTGACCGGGAGCTGTAAGTGTGGGAGAGCCAGGTCAACTCTCAATCAGCCCGCTCAGAAAGACGTTATCAGCCAATGAGAGGATTGCATTATATATTCTGCAAAGGGATGCATGCTTATGATTGGACAAAACGGATGAAAAGGAGCTTCATGTCAAATTGAATGTCCATTAGTCTCACATTGAACTCTCGTGACATTTGTCAACTAAAATGAAAAGTAATTTGTTTTTTAAATTTTTGTCTAGGGCATCTCATCTTGTTATCGTCATTAGTTTTCATCAGGAAAAATAGGTTGTTGACAAGTATTTTCGTTAATGTTGAAGAAATGAACACTGGTGTGAGTGGAGCGTGTGTGTGATTTGAGCTATTATTACAAGACAGAAAACATGAAGTGTTGTGTTAAAATGAAGATGTTTGACATCTGTCTCTTTCAGGGGGAGGGAGCGGAGGATGACTCGGAGTCAGGGGAAGATGAGACATTCAACCCCTCGGCAGACGAGAGCGAGGCAGAGGAGGAAGACAGTGATGAAGACTATGACTCAGAGAGCGAGGACTCTGGTAATGGTAACGCATCATGTTGAGTTACGCACACATTTACTGACACATGCGCACACACACATCACTTGCGTTGACTCACTGTCTGACACGCATACAAACACATACAGAGACTTAGTACTGTGTGTGTGTGTGTGTATATTTCAGACTACAGTGCATCGCTGGGCAGTGAAGAGGAGAGCGGTAAAGACTGGGACGAGTTGGAAGAGGAGGCCAGGAAAGGTGAGTCTACTTTACTACATGCCCATTTTAATGTAAGGGGTCCCCCCCAAGGAGAGAATCATAGCTTACCGTTCCTGATGCAAGAGGTACTATTGCTTGCTGGTCCCTGGTATAGAAAAGCCTGAGAAATACTGGAAAATAATACTTTGTTATCCGATGTGAATTGGAAATTCTTCATTCAACGACCCATGACACTTTCGACTTTAAAAAAAAAAATGTTTGTTGACACACTTCACATAATGAAAAGGGGCTATGAAATCGGTTGCAAATTGTTTGGTATTGACACGTCTCCCTCTACCCCCCCTCCCTCAGCGGACAAAGAGTCTCACTATGAGGACGCGGAGGAGACCTCGTCGGCCAATAGGAAGAGAAAGGGCCGCTCGTCAGGCCCGCCCCCCAGCAGCAAGAAGAAACGGCGCCACTGAATGATAACACCACCAGACACGTACACACACACACACTGCCAAAACATTGTCAATTCGATCACCCTCTCCTCCCATTCATCTTCGCTCTGTCACTCCTCTTCATCTTTCTTTCAAACAAAAATACACTCACACACACACTATACAATACAATGTGTATATAGAGGTAGCACCCCCATGCGTTTGTATTAGGCATTGAGTGTCTTGATTAAAATGGGCATATCGTACCTGGCAACCGACAAACTCCATCCATCTTTTTTTTATTTTGTTCTATTCCTTCCTTCCTCCATTCCTTCCTTCCTTTCCTTTGGCAACTCTTAACTCCCCTGTTTTCAGGGGCCAGGTATATATGTGTGTGTGTGTTGAAAGGGGTTTTTATTGCAAACTATTGGTTTTCTGGTAAATTGTTTCTAAACTAATAGATCTAGTAAGCAGTGACGATGATTAACATGGTATACAGTATCTTCTGCCAAGCGTTTTTATAAGACTTTGTGAAAACTAAGAATACTCCCTTTCCTCCTTCCCCATCGCTCTGTCACAATCCATCTATTCCCTTGCTCTTTATCTTCTTGGATGTAGTTGATTTGTTGAAAGATTTATGTTCATTTTTGGAGGGCAGATATCAATATTCAGTTTTCCAATTCCTTTTTTTAATGGGGGTTTGTACAGACAGACACACACAGACACACTCACAAACCCCACACTGTCGCTTTCCCTCCCTCTCTCCTTTCCTACCCCCTATCTCTCTTTTTGTTCATCCTGGATAGGTAGACAGTTGTATTGTTAATTAAAAAATCCAGATTTTCTTTGTTTGGGTAATAAAATTAAAAAGGAACTATTTTTGTCCATTTCGTTAATTAAAATGGCACTATCAATGCTACCTATTAATTACTATGAAATTGATAAACCATTTCTTATGCTACATGGTTCACTTCCAAGTTGGCTGGCTGTATTCTCTGCCACCCAACCAAACAAGTTAGTACTACAACAATTACAACTGACAGGTGACATGAGGAAAACAAATAATGTGACCAAAAAAGTGTAATCTAAAGTGTGTAAAAGAAAGGCAACTTCCTTCATCTTTAGTTAACCTGTCCTTAGTAAACCTGCAGTTAGTTAATTGTCGTCGTACCCTTTGGGACATCAGGCCACAATCAGCTTCTCAGGCAAGGGAGAGGGGTAGATAACCAGTTAGGTGTAACTGGGGTACTTATTTGCGGATTTTCACCTGTCCTTGACCTCACTGGGGATGAGCATTTACAGTTACGTCATTTAGCTGATGCTCTTATCCAGCGCGACTTAGTTAGTGCATTCATCTTAAGATGGTTAGGGGAGACGACCACATTTCTTTGTCCTAGTAAGTACATTTGTCAAAGTAGTTATCGGCAAAGTCTGCTAGTAGAAAAAGTTAAGTGCGAGTGTTGGTGGGATAAATTTTTTTTAGCACTCATTGTAACACACTATATATACAAAAGTATGTGGAAACACCTTCAAATTATGGAATTTGGCTATTTCAGTCACACCGGTTGCTGACAGGTGTATAAAATCGAGCACACAGGCATGCAATCTCCATAGACAAACATTGGCAGTAGAATGGCCTTAGTGAACTGCTCAGTGACTTTCAACGTGGCACCGTCATAGGATGCCTACCTTTCCAACAAGTCAGTAGACCAAATTTCTGCCCTGCTAGAGCTGCCCCGGGAAACTAAGTGCTGTTATTGTGAAGTGGAAACGTCTAGGAGCGACAACTGCTCAGCCACGAAGTGGTAGGCCACACAAGCTCACAGAACGGGACTGCTGAAGCATGTAGCAATGTCCTGTCCTCTGTTGCAACACTCACTACAGAGTTCCAAACCACCTCTGGAAGCAACAAGAACAGTTCGTTGGGAGCTTCATGAAATGGGTTTCTATGGTTGAGCAGCCGCGCACACAAGCCTAAGATCATCATTCGCAATGCCAAGCATCGGTGTAAAGCTCACAGCCATTGGACTTTGGAGCAGTGGAAACGTGTTCTCTGGAGTGATGAATCGTGCTTCACCATCTGGCAGTCCGACGGACAAATCCGAATTTGGCGGATGCCAGGAGAACTCCACCTGCCCCAATGCATAGTGCCAACTGTAAAGTTTGGTGGAGGAGGAATAATGTCCTGGGGCTGTTTTTCTTGGTTCGGGCTAGGCCCCTTAGTTCCAGTGAAGGGAAATCTTAATGCTACAGGATACAATGACATTGTAGACGATTCTGCTTTTTCAACTTTGTGGCAACAATTTGGGGAAGGCCCTTTCCTGTTTCAGCATGACAATTCCCCGTGCACAAAGCGAGGTCCATACAGAAATGGTTTGTCAAGATTGGTGTGGAAGAACCTGCACAGAGCCCTGACCTCAACCCTATCGAACACCTTTGGGATGAATTGGAACGCAGACTGCGAGCCAGGCCTAATCACCCAACATCAGTGCCCGACCTAACTAATGCTCTTGTGGCTGAATGGAGGCAAGTCCCCGCAGCAATGTTCCAACATCTAGTGGAAAGCCTTCCCAGAAGAGTGGAGGCTGTTATAGCAGCAAAGGGAGGACCAACTCCATATTAATGCCCATGATTTTGGAACGAGATGTTCGACAAGCATGTGTGCACATACATTTGGTCATGTAGTGTAGTAAAGAGAGCGAAGGGAGACAACCTTCAAGGTACAGTGCATTCGGAAAGTATTCAGACCCCTTGACTATAAAAAAAAAAAGATCACATTTACATAAGTATTCAGGCCCTTTGTTGAAGCACCTTTGGCAGCGATTACAGCCTTGAGTCTACTTGGGTGTGATGCTACAAGCTTGGCACACCTGTATTTGTGAAGTTTCTCCCATTCACCTCTGCAGATCCTCTCAAGCGCTGTCAGGTTGGATGGGGAGTGTCGCTGCACAGCTATTTTCAGGTCTCTCCAGAGATGTTCGATCAGGTTCAAGTCTGGGCTCTGGTTGGGTCACTGAAGAACATTGAGACTTGTCCTGAAACCACTCCTGCGTTGTCTTGGCTGTGTGCTTATGGTCGTTGTCCTGTTGGAAGTTGAACGTTCGCTCCAGTCAGGTCCTGAGTGCTCCGAAGCAGGTTTTCATCAAGGACCTCTCTGTACCGGATCGCTCATCTTTCCTTCGATCCTGACTAGTTTCCCAGTCCCTGCTGCTGAAAAACATCCCCACAGGATGATGCTACCACCACCATGCTTCACCGTAGGGATCGTGCCAGGTTTCCTCCAGAGGTGACGCATGGCATTCAGGCCAAAGAGTTCAATCTTGGTTTCATCAGACCCAGAGAATCTTGTTTTTCATGGTGTGAGTCCTTTTAAGTGCCTTTTCTGGAAAACTCCAAGCAGGCTGTCATGTGGCTTCTGTCTGGCCACTCTACCATAAAGGCCTGATTGAGTGCTGCAGAGATGTTTGTCCTTCTGGTTCTCCCATCTCCACAGAGGAATTCTGGAGCTCTGCCAGAGTGACCATTGGGTTCTTGGTCACCTCCCTGACCAAGGCCCTTCTCCCCAGATTGCTCAGTTTGACAAAGGCCAGCTCTAGGAAGAGTTTCTGTGGTTCCATACTTTTTACATTTAGGAATGATGGTCACTGTGTTCTTGGGGACCTTCAATGCTGCAGAAACGTTTTGGTACCCTTTCCCAGATCTGTATCTCGACACAATCCTGTCTCGAAGCTCTACGGACAATTCCTTGGTTTTTGCTCTGTCAACTGTGGGACCTTTTTATATAGACAGGTGTGTGCATTTCCAAATCATGTCTAATCAATTGAATTTACCACAGGTGGACTCCAATCAAGTTCTAGAAACATCTCAAGGATGGTCAATGGAAACAGGATGCATTTGAAGAATCTCAAATATAAATTATATTTTTTGCTTACTACATGATTCCAAATGTTATTTCATAGTTTTGATGTCTCCACTATTATTATACAATGTAAAAAATAGTAAACATAAAGAAAAACCCTGGAATGAGTAGGTGTCCAAACTTTTGACTCATACAGTAATTCATTGTTTTTATTTTAGTTCGTTTTGGAGTCAAAGACAAAAGTGTTACCCTTGCTATTCAGTGCATATAAGTATGCACCCAATGCAATCCGTTTTGGGTTTTTTTGTTTGGGGGGGGGGGGGGTCGTCAAATTAACAAGCCTACTTATTGTCTTTAGTTTATTTTATATAACATTTCAACCTTGCTTGAATTGTCTATTCCAAATATGGCATTATTCCACTATTTGTATCCGTTTGCAGCAGTTTTAATGGGGTACTTTTATTTTGAAGGTGAACCGCTAATCGCTATTTTGGCTAGCTTCACATAGATGAAGTTTGGACAACTACAGTTTGGGGGTCACTGGGTGTGCTCGAGCACAATCGAAGCCTACTGTCGATGGAAGTAGGGGGAGGTGCATCTGCGACAGCCATAAAGTCGGAGCCTTGTAGCCTAGTGGTTGTTTAAAGTTAAGCGATATCGTTCACACAAAGTAATGACACTAGGGGAATAAGTACGCCTCCATTTTATAATGGCCTTCATTCTAGCACAGCATCCAGCCTAGCTGACGCAATGCTGTTCAATTAAATTTTTTCTCTCCTTTTTTTTTTGTTGCCATCCTACAAAGGTAAAAACTCCAATAATTTTTGAACGGATTATGACAGAGACATGAGGCTTGAACACTGGTCAAAATACTATTCTCATCCCGTTTCTGCTGGCTTTCGCAGATTCTGCGATTACTCTCCTGAAGTTGCCGGTAATTGGCTACACGAGGAGTCGGCAATCTTTCATGTTGAATGCCAATTTATCTTACAATTTCTACCGACCTGTGTGCCAGTTATGGTTTTCATATGCACATTTTCGTGAAACAGTTTCATTTAATTTATAACGTCTTCATATCTCAAAATCATTGTCGTGTGGTTAATCAAAATTATATCCAAATATAAATGAAAATGATACTTTTAAGTTTAACTTATATTGCCATTGCAAACTAGGTAAAAAATAGCCTACATAAAGACAACAAATCAAAAAATTCAGCCTGCAGATAGAAAATATTCTGATAAAAATAAATATTCAATAAATCACATTGGCTACACATGGCTTGTCCGCAACGAACTTGAAACATTGTATCAACTATTAAATTGCGTCCATTGTGGGAAAGGGAGGGCGATTTTTCAGGTAGCCTGTAGGCCTACTTCTATGCGTGCGCGGCTTAAATAAACCAAAACGTGTTTCTCACAAGTGTAGCACAGGTTGTACACTCTGCAAACAATGTGTCCACTCAGACAATGAGAATGGGAAGACTGGAATAATAATATTGAATGCATTAAAAATAATTACCGTAACCAGAGTAACAAACATTGTATATTTAGAAATTATAGGTATTAACAGTAAATGTACTATTAGTGATACATGTAATGGAGAATTGATATACACTGACAAACGCAAACAATTCACACAATGACGTTTTTGAAACAATGAATGTGCACAAATTGGCGGGAGAGCGCATTCTGGAGCGATAAATTCATTGTGCATCTGGGCGCATGGTCAATCCGACGTCTGCATTGGCCATGCAGCATTTACGGTGATATGGCCTCAGCAGAAGTCAGGGCATTCATACTTCCTGCACTTCATTGAGCAGTGCAAAGCTGTTGTCAAGGCAGTGAGTTTGTGTTTATACAGGATGTACCGCCCCCAACTACCGTCAACCAATCATGTCATTGCGGAGCTATACAGAGCCCTCCGCATTGATACAACATTTGGGAGGCGCATGGCGATGCAGTTACAGAGCTCGATTATGGCATCTGCATGCCTCTGGAGGCGCCGCAATTGCTGTTTGGATGTTCAATGACGAGACCGTCATTGATGCGAGTATTCAGTCTTGTTCAGCACATTACAATCCATCCGGGTATATCAAGCACACCAGTAAAAATACTGTTGTTCCAGTAATTAACATTTACCAACAGATGGCATCAACGCGTCATCTTCCAACCATAAAAATTGCGTCACACCATCCATATTGAGCCTCCGACCACATTTTCGGATCAAGCATAAATTGGCTTTTAGACTCGGCCTCCACAATGAATTACTTCACTGGGATGGGCGCAAATATATATATTTTTTTGTTACTGCTCAACTAAAACAGCCTAACGACCAAACAATCGACCAGTCGACTAATTGGGGTCAGCCCTAATATAAACCCACCATAGTTGAATTTATTAATGAGGTCCTGGCGGAGGATTCTCGGTTGAACATGGATACACATCAGAAACTCCTCGTTGCACTTTGAAAACCACGCCCACGTGACATTAGCATGAAAAGAGTGGTAAGGCTAAAGCAGCCGACTTGGGATAGCCACCGGGCTTCTCCATGCATCACGTGGACAGAGATTAACACCTCTCTGGGAGAGGAAAGGCGGGGGTGTACAGTCATGGCCAAAAGTTTTGAGAATGACACAAATATCAATTTTCACAGTCTGCTGCCTCAGTTTGTATGACGGCAATTTGCATATACTCCAGAATGTTATGAAGAGTGATCAGATGAATTGTAATTAATTGCAAAGTCCCTCTTTGCCGTGCAAATGAACTGAATCCCCCCAAAACATTTCCACTGCATTTCAGCCCTGCCACAAAAGGACCAGCTGACATCATGTCAGTGATTCTCTCGTTAACACAGGTGTGAGTGTTGACGAGGACAAGGCTGGAGATCACTCTGTCATGCTGATTGAGTTCAAATAACAGACTGGAAGCTTCAAAAGGAGGGTGGTGCTTGGAATCATTGTTCTTCCTCTGTCAACCATGGTTACCTGCAAGGAAACACGTGCCGTCATCATTGCTTTGCACAAAAAGGGCTTCACAGGCATGGATATTGCTGCCAGTAAGATTGCACCTAAATCAACCATTTATCGGATCATCAAGAACTTCAAGGAGAGCGGTACTATTGTTGTGAAGAAGGCTTCAGGGTGCCCAAGAAAGTCCAGCAAGCGCCAGGACCGTCTCCTGAAGTTGATTCAGCTGCGGGATCAGGGCACCACCAGTACAGAGCTTGCTCAGGAATGGCAGCAGGCAGGTGTGAGTGCATCTGCACGCACATTGAGGCGAAGACTTTTGGAGGATGGCCTGGTGTCAAGAAGGGCAGCAAAGAAGCCATTTCTCTCCAGGAAAAACATCAGGGACAGACTGATATTCTGCAAAAGGTACAGGGATTGGACTGCTGAGGACTGAGGTAAAGTCATTTTCTCTGATGAATCCCCTTTCTGATTGTTTGGGGCATCCGGAAAAAAGCTTGTCTGGAGAAGACAACATGAGCGCTACCATCAGTCCTGTGTCATGCCAACAGTAAAGCATCCTGAGACCATTCATGTGTGGGGTTGCTTCTCAGCCAAGGGAGTGGGCTCACTCACAATTTTGTCTTAGAACACAGCCATGAATAAAGAATGGTACCAACACATCCTCCGAGAACAACTTCTCCCAACCATCCAGGAACAGTTTGGTGATGAACAATGCCTTTTCCAGCATGATGGAGCACCTTGCCATAAGGCAAAAGTGATAACTAAGTGGCTCGGGGAACAAAACATCGATATTTTGGGTCCATGGCCAGGAAACTCCCCAGACCTTAATCCCATTGAGAACTTGTGGTCAATCCTCAAGAGGTGGGTGGACAAACAAAAACCCACAAATTCTGACAAACTCCAAGCATTGATTATGCAAGAATGGGCTGCCATCATCAGGATGTGGCTCAGAAGTTAATTGACAGCATGCCAGGGCGGATTGCAGAGGTCTTGAAAAAGAAGGGTCAACACTGCAAATATTGACTCTTTGCATCAACTTCATGTAATTGTCAATAAAAGCCTTTGGCACTTATGAAATGCTTGTAATTATACTTCAGTATTCCATAGTAACACCTGACAAGAATATCTAAAGACACTGAAGCAGCAGACTTTGGAAATTAATATTTGTGTCATTCTCAAAACTTTTGGCCACGACTGTATACTTCATGATTAACAATGGTGTAATCATAACAACATACAGGAACTCAAGTCCTTCTGCTCACCTGACCTAGAATTCCTTACAATCAAATGCCAGTCATATTATCTCCCAAGAGAATTCTCGTCAGTTATTGTCACTGCTGTGTACATTCCCCCTCAAGCAGACATCACAATGGCCCTCAAGGAACTTCACTGGACTCCATGTAAACTGAAAACCAGATATCCTGAGGCTGCATTTATTGTAGCTGGGGATTTTAACAAAGCAAATTTGAGAACAAGGCTACCTAAATTCTATCAGCATATCGATTGTAGTACTCGCGGTGGTAATACACTCGATCACTGCTACTCTAACTTCCGCGATACATACAAAGTCCTCCCATGTGCTCCCTTCGGCAAATCCGACCACGACGCCATCTTGGTCCTACCGTCTTATAGGCAGAAACTCAAACAGGATGTACCAGTGACTAGAACCATTCAACACTGGTCTAATCAATCGGAATCCACGAGTCAAGATTGTTTTGATCACGCAGACTGGAATATGGTCCGGTCAGCCTCAGAGAACAACATCGATCTATACGCTGACTCGGTGAGTGAGTTTATAAGAGTGCATTGGAGATGTTGTACCCACTGTGACAATTAAAACCTACCTTAACCAGAAACCGTGGATGGATGGCGGCATTCGCGCAAAACTGAAAGTGCGAACCAACGCATTTAACCATGGAAAGAGGTTTGGGAATATGGCTGAATATAAACAGTCTAGTTATTCCCTCCGCAAGGCAATCAAACAAGCAAAATTCTGGTACAGGGACAAAGTGGAGTCGGCAATTCAATGGCTCAGACACGAGACGTATGTGGCAGGGTCTACAGGAAATAACTGACTACAAAAAGAAAAGTAGCCACGTCACGCTTCCAGACAAACAACACCTTTGCCTGCTTTGAGGATAATAGTGTCACCGTCGCGGCCCGCTAACAAGGACTGCACCCCTCTCCATCTCCGTGGCCGACGTGAGTAAAACATTTTAAACGTGTTAACCCTCGCAAGGCTGCTGGCTCAGACGGCATCCCTAGCTGTGTCCTCAGAGCATGCTCAGACCAGCTGGCTGGTGTGTTTACGGACATATTCAATCGCTCCCTATCCCAGTCTGCTCTCCCCACATGCTTCAAGATGGCCACCATTGTTCCTGTACCCAAGAAGGCAAAGATAATTGAACTAAATGACGGCCGCCACGCAGCACTCACTTCTGTCATCATGAAGTGCTTTGAGAGACTAGTCAAGGATCATATCACCTCCACCTTACCGGCCACCCTAGACTCACTTCAGTTTGCATACCAACAGGTCCACAGACGATGCAATCGCCATCACACTGCACACTGCCCTATCCCATCTGGACAAGAGGAATACCTATGTAAGAATGCTGTTCATTGACTACAACCCAGCATTCAACACCATAGCACCCAACAAGCTCATCATCAAGCTGGAGGCCCTGGGTCTCAACCTCGCCCTGTGCAATTGGGTCCTGTCCTGGACTTTCTGACGGGCTGCCCCCTAGTGGTGAAGGTAGGTAACATCTCCACTTCACTGATCCTCAACACTGGGGCCCAACGAGGGTGCGTGCTCAGCCCCCTCCTGTACTCCCTGTTCACCCATGACTGTGGGGCAATGCACGCCTACCAACTCAATCATCAAGTTTTCTACGACACAACAGTAGTGGGCTTGATTACCAACAACGACGAGACAGCGTACAGGGAGGAAGTAAGGGCACTCGGAGTGTGGTGTCAGGAAAACAACCTCACTCAACATCAACAAAACAAAGGAGATGATCGTGGACTTCAGGAAACAGCATCCCCCCATCCACATCGATGGGAAGGCCAAAAAGATCATCAAGGACAACAACCACCTGAGCCACTGCCTGTTCACACCACTACCATCCAGAAGGCGAGGTAAGTACAGGTGCATCAAAGCTGGGACCGAGAGACTGAAAAACAGCTATCTCAAGGCCATCTGACTGCTAAACAGCAATCACTAACTCAGAGAGGCTGCTGCCTACATTGAGACCCAATCACTGGCCACTTTAATAAATGGATCACCAGTCACTTTAATCAATGCCACTTTAACACTTTTGCATATCTTACATTACTCATATCATATATATATACTGTATATTATACCATCTATTGCACCTTGCCTATGCCGCTCGGCCATTGCTCGTCCATATATTTATATGTAGATAGTCTCATTCACCGCTTTTAGATTTGTGTGTATTAGGTAGTTGTTGGGAAATTGATAGATTACTTGTTAGATATTACTGTACTGTCGGAACTAGAAGCACAAGCATTTCGCTACACTCCCATTAACATCTGCTAAACATGTGTATGTGACCAATACAATTAGATTCAAATTTTTTTGTAATTATCCATAATTGAAAAAAAATGTGGTTTTTTTGGGTGCCAGCACACATCTTTCTCATTTGTCAGCTATGTGCAAGGTTCTACGTGGTCTAAATAACTCAACTGGATAGTTTGCCTGTCTAAAGAGAACGGCGGGCTGTACGCTGATCTAGCTGCTCTGATTAGATGGAGTGAAGCTGTATTTCTCCGTCCACTTGCTTCATAATTTCACATGATCACTTTTCCTGCATGTTTTTGGTCTGATCATTTAGATTACTGCTGCCTGTTACTATGATAAAACACATGGCAAGGTTTTTACTATCAATGTGCATAATATAACATTTGTCTGCCTGCTACAAATTGAGGATAAACGCATACATACACACCACAGGAGGTTGGTGGCACCTTAATTGGGGAGGACTGGCACGTTGTAATGGCTGGAGTAGAATAGTTGGAAAGGTATCAACAACATCAAACTACATGGTTTCCATGTGTTTGATGCAATTCAATTTGCTCCATTCCAGCCATTATTATGAGCCGTCCTCCCCTCAGCAGCCACCACACACGCCCCTCTGCGCGCTGCTCCTAATCTGCATTTTTTTTCAGCGCAAACATGCAAGGAGGTATTTTGCCTAAATATATTTATGCATATTAAAAAACATTTTTTTTCTGATCACGAGTATCATCCGATCTGACTATCAACTGTCAATTTACGGATACGATTACGAATACGGCCATGTCAGCACACCCCTAGTATCTATCTCTGAGTCAACTGCAGTCAAAACTTCAGGACCGACATGATTTTTGTAAAATTCATGCAGTTGACATGTTGGCGCAAATTGTACAATGTTAATCTCCATAAAGTTTATTTGTCACGTGCACCGAATACAACAGGTGTGTTGTAGTGAAATGCTTACTTACAGGCTCTAACCAATAGTGCAAAAAAGGTATTAGGTGAACAATAGGTAAGTAAAGAAATAAAACAACAGTAAAAAGACAGGCTATATACAGTAGCGAGGCTATAAAAGTAGCGAGGCTACATACAGACACCGGTTAGTCAGGCTGATTGAGGTAGTATGTACATGTAGATATGGTTAAAGTGACTATGCATATATGATGAACAGAGTAGCAGTAGCGTAAAAGAGGGGTTGGCGGGTGGCGGAACACAATGCAGATTGCCCGGTTGGCCAATGTGCGGGAGCACTGGTTGGTCGGCCCAATTGAGGTAGTATGTACATGAATGTATAGTTAAAGTGACTATGCATATATGATGAACAGAGTAGCAGCAGCGTAAAAGAGGGGTGGGGGGGCACACAATGCAAATAGTCCGGGTAGCCATTTGATTACCTGTTCAGGAGTCTTATGGCTTGGGGGTAAAAACTGTTGAGAAGCCTTTTTGTCCTAGACTTGGCACTCAGGTACCGCTTGCCACGCGGTAGTAGAGAGAACAGTCTATGACTGGGATCTTTGACAGTTTTTAGGGCCTTCCTCGGACACCGCCTAGTGTAGAGGTCCTGGATGGCAGGTAGCTTAGCCCAAGTGCTGTACTGGGCCGTACGCACTACCCTCTATAGTGCCTTGCGGTCAGAAGGCCGAGCAATTGCCGTACCAGGCAGTGATGCAATTTATTTTCATACAATCTGATTTTAAACTTAACCACAATGCTAACCTTAGGAGTAACCCTAACCTGAAATGAAGACTAAAATGTTAACGATATAGCAAATTTATACTTTGTGGCTGGAAAAAGTTCCACGAGAGCTTTTTGGACTCCATCGTTTGACGTGTACTGACGCCTTGTTCGGCTCACTCCACACACATTTATGGTGACAAACAAAGTAAAGGTCTCCGTTAAGATTATCCATAGATTCTACCCGTGTAATAGCTTGATTTCTAAATTTATACCTGATGTTAACTAGTGAACTTGAAACGGAATCCATTGACCACGTATTTTGTAGTTTGCATAATGAGGTGTTCTGGACTGATTTGAAGCTATATCTTGGCAACAAAATGCATACAACCATTTAAATATGCAAGTTTGACATTCTATTCACGTGACACTGTCAGCTTGCCCGCAGCGTCACGAGGTCACGAGAGAGTTCACTTTCGGTTCCATGGAAAGAATGGTCGAAGAACAATTGTAAGTGCCTGAATCGTGTTCATTGGAGATTCCGGTATGGCAAGGAATGAGAGAGGCTAATTAAGAATTTGTGAAATACGGTGTTTTCTGTTATAGACGTAAGGTATGTGCGGCAATGTTTGTATTGTCAACGCCTAGCGCCACAAGGTGCGCTTGCGCTGCTATTATGCCACCTATAATAGCTAGCTAATTAATTAACTTTAGCTAGATAGCTAACGTTAGCGCTCTAAACTACAACATTCCATGTAGGTCAGCGTATTCTATTTATAATATAAATAGATTTGAACTCAACTGCTTTTGTTTTGAGCCATTGCACTTGCATACAATACGTAGCTAGATGTCTCCAGTATCGTTGACGTTGAAAGAGTTAGCTAGCTACGGTGCATCTAAAGAAAGGGAGATGTCATGTACAGTGTATTCAGAAAGTATTCATACCCCTTGACTTTCTCCACATTTTGTTACGTTACAGCCTTATTCTAAAATGCATTACATCGCCCCCCCCCCCCCCTCAATCTACAGACAATACCCAATAATGACAAAGCAAAAAAAGGTTGAGACATTTTAGCAAATGTATGAAAAATAAAACACTGAAATATTATTTACATAAGTATTCAGACCCTTTACTACTGAGTACTTTGTTGAAGCACCTTTGGCAGCGATTACAGCCTTGAGTCTTCTTGGGTGTGACACTACAAGCTTGGTACACCAGTATTTGGGGAGTTTCACCCATTCTTTTCAGATTCTCTTAAGCGCTGTCAGGTTGGATGGGGAGCTTCGCTACACAGCTATTTTCAGGTCTCTCCAGAGATGTTAGATCAGGGTCAAGTCCGGGCTCTGGCTGGGCCACTCAAGGACATTCAGAGACTTGTCCCAAATCCACTCCTGCGTTGTCTTGGCTGTGTGCTTAGGGTCATTGTCCTGTTGGAAGGTGAACCTGTCTGAGGTCCTGAGTGCTCTGGAGCAGGATTTAATCAAGGATCCCTCTGTACTTTGCTCCGTTCATCTTTTCCTCGATCCTGACTAGTCTCCCAGTCCATGCCAATGGATAAACATCCCCACAGCATGATGGTGCCACCACCATGCTTCACTGTTGGGAGGGTGCCAGGTTTCATCCAGACGTGACGCTTGACATTAAGGCCAAAGAGTTCAATCTTGGTTTCATCAGACCAGATAATCTTGTTTCTCATGGTCTGCAAGTCCTTTAGCTGCCTTTTGTCAAACTCCAAGCGGGTTGTTATGTGCCTTTTACTGAGGAGTGGTGTCCATCTGGCCACTCTACCATAAAGGCCTGATTGGTGGAGTGCTGCAGAGATGGTTGACCTTCTGAAAGGTTCTCCCGTCTCCACAAAGGAACTCTGGAGCTCTGTCAGAGTGACTATCAGGTTCTTGGTCACCTCCCTAACTAAGGCCCTTCTTCCCCGGATTGCTCAGTTTGGCCGCGATGCCAGCTCTAGGAAGAGTCTTGGTGTTTACAAACTTCTTCCATTTAAGAATGATGGAGGCAACTGTGTTCTTGGGGACCTTCAATTCAGTTTACCACAGGTGGACTCCAATCAAGTTGTAGAAACATCTCTAGGATGATCAATGGAAACAGGATGCACCTGAGCTCAATTTCAAGTCTCATAGCAAAGGGTCTAAATACTTATGTAAATAAGGTATTTACATTTTTTATAAATCAGCAAACATTTCAAAAAAACTGTTTTTGGCTTGGTCATTATGGGATATTGTGTGTCGATGGAGATGGGAGAAAACGATTTAATACATTTTAGAATAAGGCTGTAATGTAACATTGTGTGAAAGTCAAGGGTCTGAATACTTAACGAATGCACTGTATGTAGTGGTGAGTTATGAGGCTACTATCAGAATTGAAATTAGCCAATTTCTTTTGTCATGCAATATTTGAAAATACACATTTTCACTAGCCGGTGGGCTAGTTGTGCACAGTTTCTACTGTTCTAGTCCTGTCTGAAAAGTAGCCATGGCTAGGGGGCTAGCTTAATTTCTATCCCTGTTCGTTACGTCTTGCAACGAAACCGTTTACTTTTCATGACAAACAGACGCAAACTGAACGAAACCTGGAGGGACCAACATTCATTTGTCTAATAGTAACTGGTTTTCCAAGGGAAAATGTTTTCCCTTTGGAGTAAACGGTTTCAGTTGCAAAACGTTTTGCAACATTATCAACCTAATGAATACACCCCAGCAGATATTCAACTACGACCACAAATTACTTTTTGAACTTTAGGTTTTGTCAGCAAGTTCAGAGCTGGGTGACTCATCTCTTACACTTTTCTTACAACATCAACAGCGTTTATTGGAAATTAAAATTTAAAAGTTTAAATCTAGTTCTGCTTTAAATTGCCAAATGTGTTACTAATTATCTGATCACCTCGGAATACTCCAATAACCATGTTTTATATTAGAGGGATATGAACTATCAACGTTTAATTTTATGATATCTCTTAACATCTTACTAAATTATTTTGTTTCTACTACCCTACAGCTACTGTGACCAAACCACACATACCTCGGCTCTTCTCCCTCTCACATCAGCTCAGCTCCCATTCTTTCCCCCTTTTTCTTCCCATCTATCAGCTTCCCCCCCTCCCCTTTTCCCTTCCCATCATGGCTACCTCCATGGATCAGTCCACTGTTCTAGCAGACGAGCTCACCTGTCCCGTGTGCTTGGACCTGTTCCAGGACCCCCACCTGCTGCCTTGCGGCCACAACTTCTGCCTCCTCTGCGTCCGCCGCCTCAAACGCCAGGCAGAGAGAGGTCGCTTCCGTTGCCCAGAGTGTCGCGAGAGCCACCGCTGCTCCGCGGCCTTGCAGAAGAACTTCAAGCTGGCCAACATCGCCGACGACTACCGCCTCCGGGGACAGGTATGTGTAGTCTGGGGCCATATTCACAAAGCGTCTGGGTAGTAGTGCTGATCTAGGATCAGTTTTACCTTTTCAAGCCTGGATGAGCACACATACTCTGAGACGCTTGATACATATGGCGCTTGGTCACAGAAGTTGTGCTAAAAGCAGAAAAGTAAAGTAGATCAGTTTTATAGTAGGACTGTCAAAGTTAATGCGTGATGTTTATCGACGTAATTCTTTTTGACGTCGTTAATTGCGTCTCCATTTGTTCACCGCACGAAACCTTTTAAACGCACGTGTTTCCGCATTGGCCCTTTTAACCCATAAGAGTCTAAGCCGGGGGGGTTCTACTAAGCTATATGGAATTGTTTTAAGCTTGTCTTACCAAGGATCATTTTGCTTTTTGAATTTTAAGACCCCTTGAAATAAAATCGAATTACATCTAATTATTTGATGAAAAAATATTTTTGGCCTTACTGCTATTAGCTCATACAAACCTATTGAATAACAGCTTCACCACATGGAACCAGGGGCGCAACTTTTGTTTTAGAAGAGGGGGGGACATAACCTGGCAGGGTGTCTGAATTACTTTTGTTCCCCTAAAATGAGGGGACGATGTACAAAAAGTGCTGTAATTTTTAAACAGTTCACCCGATATGGATGAAAATACCCTCAAATTAAACCTCAAATTAAACCTGACAGTACGTACCTTGACTTCATAGTCATTGTTTGTTTTCAAATCCAAACTTGGTGTATTGAGCTGAAAAATAAATGACTTACCAATAATTACGGAGGGCACTGTAATTCAGATCACAGGCCTAATAGTACTGTAGTGCTCTTTTTACTTGCACACAATATAGCTGGATCACCCCGTCTTGCCCCTAGGGGTCCACCACCCTGCAGCACCCCAACACACCCACTCAGCTTTAGGATCTTAGTGAAACATTTATTATTGGTTTCAGGTGTGTTACTTCAAGGCCAGAGTGACAACCAACAGTATGGCAGACCCCCAGGGCCAGGACTGAGCCTCCCAGCAGCTAGGGATTGCCTAAATAGGTATCTCTCCTGACGTGGGCATGTTTTCAATAGACTCCTTTTGTCGTACAGTATTCCATATAAGGCATCCAGAACTTACGAAAGTTGCACAGTATACGCTTAATCTTGTAATAAATCAAATCTAGTGATGCATCACATTTCTTCCATCTATTGTGACATTGCGTGAGGATAACCAACCTTCCAATTACTGCAATTCTTAGCCGCTATAAATGCTAGTGTTGTGTCGTTGACAATCATTAAATGTGAAGACTGTATATTATCAAATCAATTCTCTGTGTAATTTAATTATGCGATTTAAACTAATCATGTAACTTTAACTAGGAAGTCGGGGCACCACGGGAAAATGTTTGGTCTTTTATTTCCCAAATTAACTCTTCCGATATCTTCATATCTTATCGACTACAGTCAATTTTCTCGTTTAGAAGGCTAACATCACATTACATCTTTTCACAAATAGTTTCGTATTTACTCATTCATTTTATACAACATTGAGGTAGACAACTAATAACTGAGGAATGTACACTTCCAGAGATACCGTTATCTTGTCCTACTGCCTTTCCTGATGTCACAAAATACAACAACTTCGACAGGATTGTTCTTTAAATACCCACTGACCATTCCCACATTATCAAAAATATAAATATTGTTTAGTCTCAACGTCAACAGTGAAGAGGCGACTCCGAACTGCTGGCCTTTTAGGCAGAGTTGCAAAGAAAAAGCCATATCTCCGTCCAGTGTCTGTGTTTTTTTGCCCATCTTAATCTTTTATTTTTATTGGCCAGTCTGAGATATGGCTTTTTCTTTGCAACTCTGCCTAGAAGGTGTTACGGGAATTAAGTTATCAATGTTCTTAAATCGAACTTCAATTTAACTACTCCTTTTGTATACCAGAAGGTGTAAGGTTCCAGTTGAAAGAAACAGACTGAGACCCAGCCTACAATGATCAGAACATGTATTTACGAGAGCTCTAAAATCCATACAATGCACACAGCCTTTTTTATTACACATTGTCATACAAATGCCCCTCTTCTCTAACACTGACGATGCAGTTTACAAACTTTTCTACAACACATACATTTTTTTATCATATCTTGCACCTGGGACCTAATCTACTGTAGCCTCAAAGTTTCTCCCCTCCCCGGGACACGGAGACCTTCTTCCTGTTATCAGTTCCTCCGTGGTCACAAGTTGTCTGCTGTCTGTTAATAGTTCCCCTTCTCCTTGAACGTCTCACTTACATTGCTACATATTAATGTCTCAGCTTGTCCCATGCACACACATTAGTACATTAACCTTATAATCACTCGGTTATACATTTTCAGGGTGAAATCATTTAGTTAAACCTTTAATCATATAATTTCCATTACAGAAGGCCAGCATCCCGGAGTCGCCTATTCACTGTTGACGTTGAGACTGGTGTTTTGCGGGTACTATTTAATGAAGCTGCCAGTTGAGGACTTGTGAGGCGTCTGTTTCTCAAACTAGACACACTAATGTACTTGTTCTCTTGCTCAGTGGTGCACTGGGGCCTCCCACTCCTCTTTCTAGAGCCAGTTTGTGCTGTCCTGTGAAGGGAGTAGTACACATCGTTGTACAGTCTTCAGTTTCTTGGAAATTTCTCGCATGGAATAGCCTTCATTTCTCAGAACAAGAATAGACTGACGAGTTTCAGAAGAAAGTTCTTTGTTTCTGGCCATTTTGAGCATGTAATCGAACCCAGAAATGCTGATGCTCCAGACACTCAACTAGTCTAAAGAAGGCCAGGTATATTGCTTCTTTAATCAGAACAACAGTTTTTAGCTGTTTTAACATCATTTCAAAAGAGTTTTCTAATGATCAATTAGCCTTTTAAAATTATTAACTTGGATTAGCTAACACAACGTGCCTGCTGTTTCCAGCTACAAAAGTAATTTTCAACATTTAACCTCTATGGGCTAGGTGGGACGCTAGCGTGCCACCCGTGGTGCACTCCATCAACAGCAGGTGCATTTCAAGAGTGGCAAATTTGAATCCAAATAAATGTCAAAATTCTAATTTTTCAAAAATACAACTATTTTACACCATTTGAAAGATAAACATCTCCTTAATCTAACCACGTTTTACGATTTCAAAAAGGTTTTACGGCGAAAGCATAAATTTAGAGTATGTTAGGACAGTACATTTACAAGAGTTGTGTGTAATGTTTTGTCAAGTCAAAGACAGGGTCACCAAAACCATAAAACCAGCTAAAATGATGCACTAACCTTTTACAATCTCCATCAGATGACACTCCTAGGACATTATGTTAGACAATGCATGCATTTTTAGTTCTATCAAGTTCATATTTATATCCAAAAACAGCGTTTTACTATGGCATTGATGTTGAGGAAATCGTTTCCCTCCAATAACCGGCAGTCAAGTCAGCGTCACAAATTAAATAATTAAAATTAGAAAACATTGGTAAAATATTATATTGTCATTTAAAGAATTATAGATTTACATCTCTTGAACGCAATCAACTTGCCAGATTTAAAAATAACCTTACTGGGAAATCACACTTTGCAATAATCTGAGCACTGCGCCCAGAAAAATACGCGTTGCGATACAGACTAGACGTCATGTTGGGGAGATCTAAAATCGAAAATACTATGTAAATAATCCATTACCTTTGATTCTCTTCATCAGATGTCACTTCCAGGTATCACAGGTCCATAACGAATGTAGTTTTGTTCAAAAAAGCTCATCATTTATGTCCAAAAATCTCCGTCTTGTTAGCACATGATCTAAGCCAGCCGGACTTCTCGTCATGAACGAGGGGAAAAAATATATTTCCGTTCGTTCAAACATGTCAAACGTTGTATAGCATAAATCATTAGGGCCTTTTTTAACCAGAACATGAATAATATTCAAGGTGGACGAATGCATACTCTTTTATAACGTATTGGAACGAGGGTACCCAACATGAACTCGCGCGCCAGGTGTCTAATGGGACATCATCGTTCCATGGCTCTTGTTCGGTCAGATCTCCCTCCAGAAGACTCAAAACACTTTGTAAAGGCTGGTGACATCTAGTGGAAGCAATAGGAAGTGCCAAAATATTCCTCAGCCCCTGTGTTTTTCAATGGGATAGGTTTAAAGTCAATACAACACATCAGGTATCCACTTCCTGTCAGAAAATGTCTCAGGGTTTTGCCTGCCAAATGAGTTCTGTTATACTCACAGACACCATTCAAACAGTTTTAGAAACTTTAGAGTGTTTTCTATCCATATATAATAAGTATATGCATATTCTAGTTACTGGGTAGGATTAGTAACCAGATTAAATCGGGTACATTTTTTTTATCCAGACGTGCAAATGCTGCCCCCTAGCCCTAACAGGTTAATGTCTACACTGTATTTCTGATCAATTTGAAATTTTAATAGACCAAAAACGTGCTTTTCTTTCAAAAACAAAGACATTTCTAAGTGACCCCATACTTTTTAATATAGCTGCCTCTGTTCGCACACTCTGTGATGTCCGCGCAGTCCTAAATCCAGCCGGCTGAAACTGCCAAAGAGTCTACCCGACCGCTCTGATGTGTCCGCATGGTCCTAAAGCATACCAATGCCACTTTTTGCATCACAGTGCAATGATAAAACTGGGGGGGACAAATGCAATTTGAGAATGTGGGGTGGTCATGCCCCCGTCCCCCGTCCCCAGTGAAAGTTGCACCCCTGCGTGGAACAATTGATTGTCTCCCCCCCCCCAAAAATAACAAATAAAAATCTAAAGGAAGTTTGTTCTGAAGTGTCTGTCCTATATATGTCATTTTTTTCTACATGTATTTAACCCCTTCTTTTTGTCACAGTCTCCATATATACTTCCATGTATTTCTTTCAACTGGTCCTGGGGAACTTCCGACTAGTCTTGTGAGGCCTGTGGGTGTCCTAGAGCAAAACAACCGACATATAAACGTGTTTGTGAAAGACTCGCCTTTCCACAGAGGGTTAGTGTGTAGCCCAAACTGTTCAGACGCTAAAGACAAAAGTTGGCAGATCGTCTGTACTTACTTCAGACAAGTCCCAAGATGCTTGTGGGGGTCGTAAAGCAAAACGGAGAACACAAACGTGTCCGTGAGAGTCTCATCTTTCCACAGAGGGGTCATAAACTGTTCGGATGCTACAGACGATCGGGATGACAAACACTGCTCTAGCTCCGTCACCTTTCACTGCATTGAACCTAGGGGGTTAAGCGTAGAACAAAACGCAGCTACAGTCAATGCTTGCGCCTTCAGCTACATCGCTGAAGACTGTGCCTCTAGGCAAAATCGTAAAAGTTTTGGCTAATATTACTGGAGCTATGTTTTCCTTCTGCTGCGGATTCGTGCTCATGTCGCGGGCCGTTATAAATGACCTTGAAGTTGCTAAACAAGCAACATTGTTTAGCTAGTAATGTTACTTTGCTAGCCAACCAGATAACTTGACCTTCCTGTGCACATTTGGATGGCACAGGAAGGACTGAAATGGAATAGGCTACTCAAAGAGATGCTTCAAAGGTAGGCTGCATATGCAACAGTGTATGATTGTGTGTGTGTGTGTGTGTGTGTGTGTGTGTGTGTGTGTGTGTGTGTGTGTGTGTGTGTGTGTGTATCTGATAGGATGTGTGTGAGTGGATTATTTGAACAGTGCAGATAGTTAGTGTTTTCATAACATTGTTGGACAAGTTTAAAAGCTCTTTGTATCCATAGAGCCAGTTCTTTTTTCCAATAGTCACACTCATTTAGAAGGCCTGAAGCTTTAACAGTACTTGAAGGTGTGGGTGTGTGAGAGAGAGTGTGTGATGTGCTGTGCGCGAATTAAACTTCAATGACATTAATGAGAGGGAGTAGGCCTACTTAAACACTGGGACCATTAATAAGCTGTATGTTAGTGACTTTGTCTGTGGTGAAAAATGCTATTAAAACATTCTGATGTAGATCATTTAGTGTTTCCGTCCCTTACAATCAAAGCATAATATGCCTGTAATTCAATGCACTGTGTTTGAAATGGAAAAATATTTATTTAGGGCCAAATATGAGCAAATTCAAAAATGTTGATTAATCGTGATTACCTAATGCCATTAATTTGATATATTTTTGCTATTTTATAGGCCTGTCACTGTGATGAGGACCTTAGTTTTAGGAGAATTAATCTCTACAATAGCCTACTCTACTGATTCATAGCCTATAGGTCTCCCACAAAACACAGCGTACTCTATTCCTTGTCCTTTCTCTGTGCTGTCACTATGATGTCCAGGCAGCGTTGTCAAGATCACAACAACCAGATGGTGGCCGCCCGGCAACAGCCAAGACCCCTGTGTCCGTGCCCTGTGACTACTGCCGTCCAGTGGACATTAGCGAGGCGGGGAAAGGGGAACCTGGAGCTCCCGGGGCTGGAGGAGCGGTGGTTGCGGTGAAGACGTGTCTGAAATGCGAGGTGTCCATGTGTCAGGTAAAGATATAGGAGGCCCATACATGGAATATTGCTATTCAGCACCCATAATTCCAAATATGTTAATGTATGGCACCCTTGGCAAAGCACTGTGGAGCAGAAATATTCCAACATTATTCCGCTATCTAAGTCTACGTTTAGTATTCTCAACACATTGGGTGTGTTCGAGCACTAAGGCTAACTAAGCTGAATGTAGACGAAAGTCGGCGAGTGAAGTCTGTGGAGGTGCATCTGTGACAACCGAAAGTCGGACTAGTGGTTTTTCATCAGCAAGGCTCATATCAACAGAGCTGTGATTCATTGGTGATAAAGTATCCAATTGTCATACTTGAGTAAAAGAATAGATACCTTAATAGAAAGTTACTCAAGTAAAAGTGAGTCACCTAGTAAAATACTACTTGAGTAAAAGTCTAAAAGTATTTGTTTCTAAATATACTTAAGTATCAAAAGTAAAAGTATTAATAATTTCAAATTCCTTTATATAAAGCAAATCAGACAGCACCGTTGACTTGTTTTTATTTACCGATAGCCAGGGGCACACTCTAAAACTCTGACATAATTTACAAAATATGTATTTGTGTTTAGTGAATCCCCCAGATCAGAGGCAGTAGGGATGACCAGGGATGTTCTCTTGATAGGTGTGTGAATTTGACCATTTTCCTCTCCTGCTAAGCATGCAAAATGTAACGAGCACTTTTAGGCCTCAGGGAAAATATATGGAGTAAAATGTACATTATTTTCTTTAGAAATGTAGTGAAGTAAAAGTTGTCAAATATAAATAGTAAAGTACAGATACCAAAATATTACTTAAGTAGTACTTTAAAGTATTTTTTCTTAAGTACTTTACACTGCTGCGATTGTTAATACAAGTTTTTCTTTATAAATGTCAAAAACTTTTCTATACCCCCATATCACACACACAAACATTAAACATAGCCTGTGTACAATTTAATTGGTTAGAGGTCTCAAGTATCACTTTCATTTGTGACCTCTGTAAGCTTTAGAATTATGGACAAGTTGGTTCCTGTTTCAGTCATGTCTTTGGCCACGTTTGCGTTGGTCATACAAAACTCCCCTAATGATTGATTGACATAGTGCCTCACAAATATATATTTATTTTCAAACATTACTTTTTTTTCTTGTGTCAGGAGCATGTGAAGCCCCACCTGGAGCTACCTGCATTTAGGGAGCACCCCCTGACTGAGCCCCTGGGAGACCTGAGGAAGAGGAAGTGTCCCGAACATGATGAGATGTACCGCTACTACTGCATGGACGACAGGGTGTGTGTCTGTAATGCCTGTACCATAGAGGGGGGCCACGCCGGACACACCATCAAGACCCTGAAGAACACCATGAAGGGTCTGAAGGTAAAGGCTCTAGAGTTGGAACCTAAATTACAATGATTGTAGGAAGAGGGGTAGCGTTAAGAGGTCTCTGTTGGTTGGTCTACTAGTCAGGAGGGTGATGTACATGCCTAAATGTAGCACTCCAAAAACCAAAGAACATCATGAAAGATCTGAAGGTAAAAGCAGACCTGCCAAAATGCACTCATTTTGCGTACCAACTATGCAATTCTCTGTCCATGTATGCAGGTACGAGATCCGAGTTAAAAGTACGCAGAAATGAATAAGGCCTGATTTAAAAAAAAAAAATATATATATATATATATATATATATATTTTTTTTTTAAATCAGGCCTTATTCATTTCTGCGTACTTTTAACTCGGATCTCGTACCTGCATATAAAGTCCACTGAGTAAATCTAACATCCCGATTCTCGAGAGTACGGAGTTTGTGTCAACGGACATGGAGATTAATACATCATTATTCGACGTGTCTGCCCCTCCTCCTGTTTGTTGGGATGCTGAGTTTGCCGACTGTCAGCTGTACGTAAACACGTGGACAAATCCCTTTTTGACTCCGTGTGTTGTGGAAAGGTAAACACTAATTGTTTCAAGCTAACGTTAGCGAACATGAGATGGTCATTCAGTGGGCTCTAAAGTGCCAGCAGTTCACTCGCATTTGCTAGTGAAAGAAAGTGTGATATACATTTAATTCTGCGTCCCATTAGTTGTATTTTCCACGTAACGTTACGAGGATCATGCAACCTGATAGACTAACTGTAATTATGATCCACGTCACAAAAAGCATTACAAAAGTATAATCAAAAGTAAATATAAACATCTTGGCATTAAATGGAGTCGGGAGTTTAGAAGACTGAGCAATGAAGAATACATGAGTGTCCGGTATTAGCTATAGAGGCAAGGCTTCTAAAATGTCTTTGCACTAGATTTGAGATTTTCTCAATTTCGAAAATCTGAAATGATGTTAGTGCAGCAAAGAAATCCAATAGGCACCTTTTACATAGGCTGAAATACTGGACTATTCTAGCGACAGCATACAGATTCCCTTTGCGGTAACCTACTTAAACTCTGTGTAGCCAATTTGCGGTCTGTCGATGCATTCATTTATTTTTGTTTATGTTTTCAAAATGATTTTGCTTTTAGTGTTAATTAGGAACCGTGTCTAAAAAGCTAATACTTGTGAGCTGGCCCTAGTGATTGGACCTGTTTGAGAGGTGACAAGCGTTCCTCTACTATAGAGACTAAACCTGGGGGCCAAGGCAAGCTGGATCTGAAGACCTATGCAGATGTCAGAAACTTATTTTATTCTGCAGTAGACTACATGTTGCTGAAATTTGCATTTGGAGATGTGCTCCACTAGCATGCAGTGGTCGCTGATATTGCCAACAGGCAGTTCTCATCCCTAAACTTTTTCATGGCACGCTTTCCATGCATTATTCCTGAGGGAGCCTCTATTGATCAGGCGACAACCTTTTTAGCAGAGTCTGGTTAACATGCGCACGGATCAGGCCTGGAGAGAAATCGGCACAATGAAAAGGGGGGGGCCAGCCTTGTCTACTCCCACCTTTCGGATGTGATGCTGGGGATATTGGTTATATTCCACTGCGATGCAGACTGCGAACGAATATTCAGTCTCGTTTCCAAGAACAAAACCCGGTACAGAGCCTCCCTCAGTACAGACATGCTGAGTGCTCTCGTTACCAAGAAGGTTTCAATGATTGCCAGAGGAACTGTTTGCCACAGAGAAGTCTACCCTGATGCCCTGCTGTGTAAAGCTAAATCTGCTAGCTACCAGGCAAATCTGTTAAGGAAATTATTTCCTGAACATTTGAAGGTCTCCAGAAGATTTCTCACCCACTGTTTCCTATCATAGCTTTTTCGTTTTTATGTTTATTTGATACTGATGCTCTGCTTCAAACATTTGTTGTTCTTATCATTTCAGAGTTGAAAAAAAATTATTGTGGATAAAACGTTTGTACATTTGTACCTAAACAAATAACTTATTTGTTTAATAAAATAACTCCAAGAATAAAGACCCTTTGTGTTCTTTCTAATTCTCTTGCTAGTGACTTTTACCATATGTGTAAATGGAATGCTGTCAAGAAAGTATTCTAACCTTTTATAGACTTGATTTGGTACAATTCTGTAATTGCGATCATACACAAACAGCATAAGCGTGCGGGGGAAAGAGAACCCCAATTCGGCGCTTCTGGTACTCTAAAAAGTTGGACAGGGTTGGCAAGTCTGTAAAAGCTCTGCTAGAACACACTCACAAGCAAGAAGAATATACCCCCTATTACTTTCAATCAAACAAAAGGTAAACAAACACACTCAACAGTGAAACACAGAGATACAAAGACCACACCTCTGTGGCCTAGACTAGGCTGCAACAGAATGACTATTGAGTCTAGAACGCAGGTGAATATCATTGTATTGTTGTCACTAGTCTGACATGATTGAGCTAATGAGACAATTTGTGAGTCCCAAATGGCACTCTATTCCCTATAGTGGCAAGAAAGCTATCCCATAGGGCTCTGGTCAAAAGTAGTAAACTATAAAGTAGCGTGTAATTTAGGACTCATCAAAACTTGTGATCTCACTGTTTGAATGACTTGTTCAACCCATTTCCAGAAGTGACTTGTCTTAACCAATGAGAGAGAGGGAGACATTTCCAGTTCAGTTCACCATTTACCCTCACTATAGTCTTGTTGTCATAGTGAATGTAGGTAACACTGGTTCTCCCCCTAACTCTCTCTCGCTCCCCCCTAACACCCAATCTCCTCCTCTCTCTTCTCCCCCCAAACTCCTCCTCGGTTTCTCCCCCTCTCTCTCTCTGGTCCCTAAGGGCATTCTGGAGACCCAGCTACAGAAGGTTGGCAGGAAGTTGAGCAAAGCAGAAAAATCTCTCCAGGAGCAGAAAGAGGAGGAACAAATTAACAAGGTGAGAGTGCTGATCCAGGATATGTTTTGTCTTGTAGACTGAATGAATATGATTATATGGACGGGGAGGGGGGCCTAATCCTAGATCGGCACTCCTATTCTGAGACACTTTCTGAGTACCGACCCGGACTCTTATCATAATGTAAGATGTCATGTATTTGTTTGTTCAGAGTTGTACATTTTCATGCGTTTTACTTTAGTGGCAGATGAAGAGAAACTTTGGGCACTGATTAATTGGTTTTCTCTGGTTAAACACACTGTAACGGTTTTGACTTGAGGTTATCGTTTATAGGGGTGCCAGGTAGGTTGTGCCTACCAGACAAAATATTGGTTTCTCCTTTTGGTTTGGGAGGGAATGAGTCCCATATGGTCCGTCAAGTCTACACCAATACAAAGGACTCATGTAAAAGTCAGGATGGAAATACACTTTTCATAAACCCTTTAAACATTGGAAAGAACTTACAAAACAACTGTATTCTTTTGCGTGGTTGTATTACTAACATAAATGATCACACACACAACAATATAACAAATAATGAGCTCTAAACAGCTCTGGTTCCTCCAGAAATGTCCTGTACCTCGGGCCTAAAAAGAGTCCAGCCCGGTAAACAAGTTTAGGGAACTCAAGTGACCTTAGTCACGCAATGTTTGTCCGTTCATCCCAGTGTAGCGTAAACCCAGTGTCAATCATACAATCAAAATAACAAATATTTTCCCACACACACTTATAAAGCGTATCACATCTTAATAAGTCCTCAACTACAACTAACTACATAAATCATCACGGTATACATCACACCAAAACAAATGAAATACCGTATACAAAAAAGGTTGTAGTCAGTCGGTCAGTCAGACAAGCCAATCTGCCGACAGATCTCCAGCGGAGAAAGGCCACGAAGAACAATGGAGAGGTGTAGTCCACAGACGCAAAGAGTGGATCCAGTCCTGGTTAAAACTTGCTATTAGGCTACACAAAGCACACTTTTAAAGCAACACAACAAACGGAAGAGAGACGCTTCAGAACTGAGGGTTGACCACATCCTTATTCACGTTTCCATCACAACCCCACTTTTGCACAGCTGATGCTGGCTATTTAATTGAGAATTAAAGGAAAAGCGCTCTATTGGAAGGAGAAGCACTGAGACGGTTCAGAAAAATTCAGGGTCGTCACAACACGCACACCCATATCTCTCAACCCTCTCCCTGTGCAGAAGTTCCTGGAGGACTCGGACCAGCGGATCATGGCGGTGGGGGAGGAGTTACAGGTCCACCTAGAGGGCTTCCTCACAGCCTTAAGGGACTGTACCCGCTCCCAAGAGAGCGAGTGTGGCCCCAACATCCAGCGGAACATAGCCAAGGTGGCAAAGGACCACGCTCGTCTGCAGGATGTCCATAGCAGAATCCAGAACCTCGCCCAGGAGAACGACCCATTCCACTTCCTAGAGGTCAGTGTGTGGTTTTTCATTTGATCGTTTTAATTTAACAAAATGTTTTTAAATAATAATATATTCAGCCATACAATGGATATACAGTTGCGGCCAAATATATTGGCACCTTTACACTTTTCCTAAATAATTTTCTATTTCTTCTAAAATAAGTTTGAAATTCCAACAGTTTTGGTCGCCACACATTGTTGGATTTTCAACATTGCAGAACCAATTTTATTTTTGTAAACTTAAGTTTACAATTTTAATTTAGAAAATAAAGACAAAATTGTCACCCCGGAGCTAGTACTTTGGCCAAGATAACTGCAGATACATGCTTCTTGTAGCCATCAATAAGCTTACTGTACCTTCCTACTGGCAATTTACTGTACCATCCTACTGTACCATCCTACCATGAAAATCTCCTGCTGTCCCTAAATAGTTCTGTTTTCTGGAACTAATAAATGTTAATTTTTTTCTCTGATTTGCTGTTTAGGCATACAAATCATCAAGCAAAAAGTAAGTTATTGTTGTAGTTTACAGTGCCTTCAGAAAGTATTCCACCCCTTGACCTTTTCCATATTTTGTTGTTAAAGCCTGAATTTAAAATGTATTAACTTGAGATTTTGTCACTGGCCTACACACAATACCCCATAATGTTAAAGTGGAATTATGTTTAGACATTTTTACAAATTAATGAAAATCTTGAATGTCTTGTGTCCAATAGGAATTCAACCTCTGTTATGGCAAGCCTAAATAAGTTCAGGAGTAAACATTTGCTTAACAAATCACATAATAAAGTGCATACGGAAAGTATTCAGACCCCTTGACTTTTTCCACATTTTGTTACGTTACAGCCTTATTCTAAAATTGATTAAATAAATAAAAGAATCCTCATTAATCGACACACAATACCCCATAATAAAAAAACGGAAATATTACATTTACATAAGTATTCAGACCCTTTGCTATGAGACTCGAAATTGAGCTCAGGTGCATCCTGTTTCCACGGATCAACCTTGAGATGCTTATACAACTTGATTGGAGTCCACCTGTGGTTAATTCAATTGATTGGACATGATAAGGAAAGGCACACACCTGTCTATATAAGGTCCCACAGTTGACGATGCATGTCAGAGCAGAAACCAAGCCATGAGATCAATGCATTTGTCCGTAGAGCCCCGAGACAGGATTGTGTCGAGGGCACAGATCTGGGGAAGGGTACCAAAACATTTCTGCAGCATTGAAGGTACCCAAGAACACAGTGGCCTCCATCATTCTTAAATGGAAGAAGTTTGGAACAGCCAAGACTCTTCCTACAGCCCGACCAAACTGAGCAATCAGGGGAGAAGGGCCTTGGTGAGGGAGGTGACCTAGAACCCGATGGTCACTCTGACAGAGCACCAGAGTTCCTCTGTGGAGTTAGGAGAATCTTCCAGAAGGGCAACCATCTCTGCAGCACTCCACCAATCAGGCCTTTATGGTAGAGTGGCCAGACAGAAGCCACTCCTCAGTAAAAGGCACATGACAGCCTGCTTGGAGTTTGCCAAAAGTACAGAGAGCTCCTTGATGAAAACCTGCTCCAGAGCGCTCAGGACCTCAGACTGGGGCGAAGGTTTACCTTCCAACAGGACAACAACCCTAAACACACAGCCAAGACAACGCAGGGGTGGCTTCGGGACAAGTCTCTGAATGTAATTGAGTGGCCCAGCCAGAGCCCAGACTTGAACCCGATCAAACATCTCTGAAGAGACCTGAAAATAGCTGTGTAGTGACGCTCCCCATACAACCTGATGGAGCTCGAGTGGATCCGCAGAGAAGAATGGGAGAAACTCCCCAAATACAGGCGTGCCAAGTGTTACGCACGCCTCTAGGAAGAGGGAATGCAACACCCTGCTATAACTCAACTCTCCATGGTGTGAAAGCGGTATGGACTGTAGGAGTGAGTAAGGATGACAAAAGGCAGGGAATTTATTCCGTCGCACGGTAAGTTTGGGGAAAAGGGACTGGACGGAACCAAAGCAAAGAAAGTAAATATCAAAGCCCCCTCTCCTACCTTACCTGCCTACCCACTACTTACCTAACTAGCACCACCTGGTGCACTAACCAAAATACAGGTGATGGTCCGCCCAGATCTTTCCTAGTGTACATAGACAGTAAACTACTACGTGTTATGTATGCCCGCGGGCCTCTTGCCTAAGCACTCCCTAGGTGCCTTCCCCTTCCCCCTCGGGAACAAATGAAACAGAATAACTCAAACAATTTCAATAATCAAAACACTGCATCCTATTGACATACAACAGGCTTAACCAATCAGCTACTACACAATACTTAACACAACTCTGAACACCGAATTTACCAAATCTCTTAGCAAAAACCAACATGCTATAACCCTCAGCCATCAGCCTCCTCTCTCAGCAATCATCTGGTCCCTTCTGAGCAACTGAACACTGGCTTAGAAAGCTTCAGAAGGAGTTGGTAATTGGAGACAGCTGCGTCCTGACGAGGGGGCGGGGTCAGCTCTCCAATCATCAATGGGGCTGACCAATCAGCTGCTTGTAGAGAATTTCAGGAATCCATTTCCTGAAATACATACATGAAAATACACAAACCACCACACAGAAACTGGGGAACATAACACCAAGCTTGTAGCGTCATACCCAAGAAGATTAGAGGCTGAGATTTAGAATTGTACAGCTACATCGTCTGTTTTTATTTTACTGTGATAGGAGAACTGAGGATGGATCAAGGACATTGTACTTACTCTACAATACTAACCTAATTGACAGAGGGGAAAAAAGGAAGCTTGTACAGAATAAATATATTTCAAAACATGCATCCTGTTTGCAACAAGGCACTAAAGTAATACTGCAAAAAATGGGGCAAAGCAATTAACGTTTTAATTGCTTTGCCCCAATACCTGCTGCCAAAGGTGCTTCAACAAAGTACTGAGTAAAGGGTCTGAATACTTATGTAAATGTGAAATTTCAGTTTAGTTTTAAAGCATTTGCAAAAATACTAATAACCTGTTTTTGCTTAGTCATTATGGGCTATTGTGTGTCGATTGTGGGGGGGGGAAAAACAATTGAATCAATTTTAGAATAAGGCTGTAACATAACAAAGTGGAAAAAGTCAAGGCGTCTGAATACTTTCCAAATGCACTGTAAGTTGTATGAACTACTCTGTGCAATACTATTGTTTAACATTATTTTTGAATGACTACCTCATCTCTGTACCCCACACATACAATTACAGTGCCCTCCTTAATTTTTGGAACAGTGACACATTTTATGTTGTTTTGGCTCTGTTCTCCAGCACTTTGTATTTTAAATGATACAATGACTGAGGTTAAAGTGCAGACTGTCAGCTTTAATTTAAGGGTATTTTCATCCATATTGGGTGAACCGTTTAGAAATTACAGGTGGTAATATACAGTCCTGAATGTGAGAGTTACGGATGCACAAATGTCATACCCAATAAAAATGCTAACCTTCCCTGTTATTGTAATGGTGAGAGGTTAGCATGTCTTGGGGGTATGATATTTCTGCATCTTTTTATTTTCTAACTCATTATCCACGATTCATTCAGGACTGTCTATAATCATGGTAGCATCCCTATTAATGTAGAAGTGTTTAGAAACATATTCTATTCTTATTCACAATAAAATGGACTCCAAAATGACAACACATTTACTGCTAATTTCTATTGGGCACAAATAATCTGAAACACAGAGTCACAAGCTTTATGTTATCATTGGGTCCTAGAAATATGGGACCAAATACTAAACTTTTGACTACTTTAATTCACAAGTGAAGTTGTACATATACTTTTGGTCCCCCAAAATAGGGACTATGTACACGAAGTGCTGTAATTTCTAAACAGTTCACCTGAGATGGATTCTGCACTTTAACCTGAAAGTCATGTGCTGCAGTACAGAGCCAAAACAACAAGAATGTTGTCTCTGTCCCAATAATTACGGAGGGCACTGTATTCTTAAGGTCCCTCAGTCGATCAGTGAATTTCAAACACAGATTCAACCACAAAGACCAGGAAGGTTTTCCAATGCCTCACAAAGGGCACTTGTTGGTAGATGGTTAAAAAACAGACATTGAATATCCCTTTGAGCATGGTGAAGTTATTAATTAGACTTTGGTTGGTGTATCAATCCACACAGTCACTACAAAGATACAGGCGTCCTTCCTACATCAGTTGCCGGAGAAAAAGGAAACCGCTCAGGAATTTCACAATGAGGCCAATGGTGACTTTGAAACAGTTAGAATTTAATACTGTGATAGGAGAACTGAGGATGGATCAAGGACATTGTACTTACTCTACAATACTAACCTAATTGACAGAGGGAAAAAAGGAAGCTTGTACAGAATAAACATATTTCAAAACATGCTTCCTGTTTGCAACAAGGCACTAAAGTAATACTGCAAAAAATGGGGCAAAGCAATTAACATTTTGTCCAGAATACAAAGTGTTATGTTTGGGGCAAATCCAATACAACTCATTACTGAGTACCACTCTCAAGCATAGTGGTGGCTGCATCATGTTATGGGTATGGTTGTAATCGTTAAGGACAGGGGAGATTTTCAGGATTAAAAAGAAACGGAGTGAAGCTAAGCACAGGCAAAATCCTAGTGGAAAACCTGGTTCAGTCTGCTTTCCACCAGACACTGGGAGATTAATTCACCTTTCAGCAGGACAATAACCTAAAACTCAAAGCCAAATATACACTGGAGTTGCTTACCAAGAAGACAGTGAATGTTCTCGATAGGCCAAGTTAGCTTTGACTTAAATTTAATTGAAAATCTATGGCAAGACCTGAAAATGGTTGTCTAGCAATGATCAACAACCAATATGGCAGAGCTTGAAGAATTTTGAAAAGACTAATGGGAAAATGTTACACAATCCAGGTGTGGAAAGCTCTTAGACTTACCCATAAAGACTCACATCTGTAATCGCTGCCTAAGGTGCTTTACAAAGTATTGACTCAGGGGTGTTAATACTTATGTAAATTACATATTTCTGTATTTCATTTTCAATAAATGTGTACAATTTTCTAGAAACAGGGTTTCACTTTGACATTATTGGGTTTTGTGTATAGATGGGTGAGAAATGTGTTTAATCAACTTTATATTCAGGCTGTAACACAACTAAATATGGAATAAGTCGAGGGGTATAAATACTTTCTGAAGGCACTGTATACCTGAAATGTGTCTGTCTGTGTGAGGTGTAATATTTTATGTATTGTGTGTCTCCTGTCTATGGGTGAAATGCCATTTGCAGTGCTTCTCTCATCCTCTCTCCACCTGTCTATGGGTGACATGCAATTTGTAATGCGTGTCCCAGTTTCTGCAGGCAGTTGAAGAAGCCCCTTTTCTACCCAGAGTATGTTGGCGTGGACACTGAAGGCCTGGCCGAGGCCCTGGAGGTTAAGCAGGATGACTTCCTCACTAATGTACGCTCCTGCGTCTCACAATTCATCGACGATATCTGTGAGTATCAGACGTGTTTGCGTACGTGTGTGAGTGAGGGGAAAGAAAGAGGTGTGTGTGCGCACGCGTGAGATATAGGAACCAGGGTGTTGGAAGTTTGGAATAATTAGAATTTGTGGTCATGCACTAGTGTTGTCACGATACCAACATTTTACTAACGATATGATACCAGGCCAAGTATCATGATAGAGTAGTATCTCGATACCACAGGGGAACAATTCAGTGTCCTAGCATACTGTTCGCCCCGTCCCCCGGACACTTGTTCTTGTTTTCTGAACGTTATGTGCATGTGCTACACAAAAAACCTGTCACTGATATTCACACTTTCACTCAATGCAACACATATGGATTTGTTGTTATACTTTTTCCCCAATTTTGTTATGTCCAATTGGTAGTTAGACTTGTCCCATCGCTGCAACTCCTGTACGGACTCGGAAGAGGCAAAGGTCGAGAGCCATGCGTCCTCCAAAACATGACCTGCCGAACCGCACTGCTTCTTGACACACTGCTCGTTGCACCAATGTGTCGGAGGAAACACCGTACACCTGGCGACCATGTCAGTGTGCATGCGCCCGGCCCGCCACAGGAGTCGCTAGAGCGCGATGGGACTAGGATATCCCGCCGGCCAAACCCTCCCCTAACTCGGACGACGCTGAGCCAATTGTGCGCCGCCTCATTGGTCTCCCGATCACGGCCGGCTGCGACACAGCCAGGTATCGAACCCGGATCTGTAGTGAAGCCGCTAGCACAGCGATGCAATGCCTAAGACTGCTGCACCACTCGGGAGGCCTACACATTAATTCACACTGTTCACTGTATATAATAGAATACTGCATTGAATGGCTAATTTGCTCATATTTGCAAAGGCCTACCTGTGATTTGGCTGGAGGAATGGACACAGACGCACCTTCCCTCCCTCTCTCCCTCACACACTGTCTCCCTCTCTCATTAACACACACACACACACCACTCTCTCTCCCACAAACATACACACACTGCTCCCAATTTTAAAAATGTTAGGCACCAAACAGAATGTAAGGAACACCAGAAAGTGATAGATTTTTTTTATATAGTTAGGCCTATATGAATTCTACCTTTTTTGAAGACCCTTTTCCTTCCTGAGCCAATCAAATTTGCTTAGAACTGCTGTCAAGTTAACCTCTTAAATGTAATGGCAAAATGTGATTTCTGCCTAAATAGACATACCCAAAAGTAACTGCTATTCATGTGTAATTACATCATTCTGACATGTAAAAACTTGGTATATTTGGAAAGAAGACTTCTGGGAGATTGAGGAAATAGTTACATTTTGTGTGTGCTTGATCAGAATACACAAGATCAAGCACACAAAAAATAACCGATGAGCTGGAAACACATCAGATGGCTTCCACAACATGTGAACAATATCATAAAAAAGGATTGATAGACCTAACAACTAGGAATGGGCAGATGTTTTAGTAAGTGGTGTCAGGTGTGGTCACGGGACAATTCCAAGTTACCTAAACCTCTCCAAAGTGGCATATATCTAAATTAGATCACTCCAGTGCTGTTACATATTTCCAATCCTTAAATGCTATTTGTTCAGTATAAAAACACAATTTCTACCATATCAACCTCACTCAAACATTGTGGCGGTGTTATGGGGTATCCAGTGTACATTCAAGTGTCCTTTCAACCTCTCCACAGTTATTGTTCATTATAAAAACAACATTTCTACAACATCAACCTCTCTCAAACATTGTGGTGTTGTTGGGGGACATACAGGGGATATCCAAGTGTTTTTTCATCCTCTCCAAAGTGCCTGAATGTTTAGACTAGGCATATCCAATGTATTGATCCCACATACAAATGAACTGTTTATAAAAGCAACAGATATATAGTACAAGTCAAAAGTTTGGACACACCTACTCATTCAAGGGTGTTTCTTTATTTTCACTATTATTCTACAATGTAGAAAATAGTAAAGACATTAAAACTGAAATAACACATATGGAATTTTTAGTAACCAAAAAAGTGTTAAACAAATCAAAATATATTTTATATTCTTCAAAGTAGCAACCTTTTGCCTTGTTGACAGCTTTGCACACACTTGGCATTATCTCAACCAGCTTCACCTGGAATGCTTTTCCAACAGTCTTGAAGGAGTTCCCACACATATGCTGAGCACTTGTTGGCTGCTTTTCCTTCACTCTGCGGGCCAACTCATCTCGATTGGGGAGGCCAGGTCATCTAAACCTAAAATATATTTAGAATTGTTTAACACTTTTTTGCTTACATGATTCCATATATGTTATTTCATAGTTTTGATGTCTTCAATATTATTCAACAATGTAGAAAATAGTAAAAAATTAAGAAAACGTTGAATGACTAGGTGTCAACTTTTGACTGGTACTTTAGACATTTTTATATATATTTTTTTTTAATGTAATCAAACATACTTGGTTACACACGTGTCCTTCAAACAAATTTGCAATAATGGAAATAAGCTGAACAATTTACAAATGGCATTCGTGTTCGTTTTACATCCCAGGTGTAGATGATTAGATTTCACTTTCACCATAGCTTGTGCATGTCGTGATAGTCTTTGAAGCTGTCCCTCTGCCAGGAAACAAAGTGAACTGGCATTTCGGACAGAAGATCTGGCATTTCACCCCCCATGTTTTTTGTAATGTTTGCACTTTTGGCTTTTGGCGTGTGTTGAATAGTGGCACTCACCTTGCGTGGGGGGTCTTGTGATGGTTGAGGTTGCTTTGGGCCCCCAATTCAGCCATTTCCAACACCAGTTTCTCTCGGAAGGCCAACAGGGAGAGAGGGCTTTGACCTTTTACTTTGGCAATCTGCTTGTGGAGAATGAAGGAATTTGTCGCGATGTCCACAAAGTGGTTAAAAAAAAGTATTGTACCACTTCCCGGTCTTGTGGAGGACCTGGTAGTAGCCATCAGCTAGGTCGCCACCCCCCATGCTGGCATTATAGTCCTTCACAGAAACAGCAATGGGGACATTCTTCCTCACCCATGCCCCATTGGCATGTTTCACCCTCCTTGAGACATGGTCGTTATTGAATGCCTTATGCTGTGTGGTGAGCATGGTTACTTCCCTAGTGTCCCTCCATTTCACAAAAAGCAGCTTGTTAGTCCTGATCCAATGTATGGACCCCCTCTCCGCTTTGTTTATCATGTCGTTTACCTTAGAATCTGTTTCCCCGAGACCGTTAGGACGAATGCTACAAGCCCCTACTTGTTTTTTCAAGAGGTCTAGTATAAAAAATGTCCACAAAGAGCTTGTTACCCACTGCCAAGTAAGGAGAAGTCCATCAGCTGCATGACAGTCATAACTAAGGCCCTTTCTAGTGGGTGTGATTGCCTTGCCTTCATAGATTAAAAAGTTCCACGTGTAGGCAGAGGCTGAATCGGCTAGCACAAAGAGCTTGCTGGGGAGGGGTGGCTCTCAAACGTCATCATCCAAATCCTCTGCATCCATATCCTGATGAAAAAAATCTAGGGATATATTGTTGTAAGACACACAGAATTACAGTTGACTAAATTTACAAAATTACATTACTATCAAGTAAAAACACCAAGCCTAAACTATCTGTACAGTGACTTACATAGGTGTGAAGCACACACACAATGCAAACAGTAACACTTTGGAGGCAGAGGTGAGAACCACAAACATGCACCCCCTTTTTCTTTAACCTGTCTGGGCTAGGGGGCAGTATTTTCACGGCCGGATAAAAAACGTACCCGATTTAAACTGGTTACTACTAGATTTGGATAGAAAACACTCTAAAGTTTCTAAAACTGTTTGAATGGTGTCTGTGAGTATAACAGAACTCATATGGCAGGCAAAAACCTGAGAAGATTCCATGCAGGAAGTGGCCTGTCTGACAATTTGTAGTCCTTCTGTTGCATCTCTATCGAAATTACAGCATCTGTGCTGTTACGTGACACTTTAAGGCTTCCATTGGCTCTCTAAAGCGTTCAGAAAGCAGAATGACGCGTCTCCTCTCTCTGGGCAAAGTACAGCAGCAGAGTTTGTAAGTGGTCTGCCTGGGGACAGTGAGACTGGAGATGCACATTCATGAGACCTCACCATTTTTTTCTTTCACTCTTTGAATGAATACAACGTTGTCCGGTTGGAATATTATCGCTATTTTATGAGAAAAATAGCATAAAAATTGATTTTAAACAGCGTTTGACATGCTTCTAAGTACGGTAAAGAATATTTTGACATTTTTGGTCACGAAATGCGCTCGCACGTTACCCTTCGGATAGTGATCTGAACGCACGAACAAAACGGAGGTATTTGGATATAACTATGGATTATTTGGAACCAAAACAACATTTGTTGTTGAAGTAGAAGTCCTGGGAGTGCATTCTGACGAAGAACGGCAAAGGTAAACCAATTTTTCTAATAGTAATTCTGAGTTTAGGTTGCCCCAAACTTGGTGGGTGTCAAATTAGCTAGCCGTGATGGCTGAGCTATGTACTCAGAATATTGCAAAATGTGCTTTCGCCGAAAAGCTATTTTAAAATCTGACATAGCATTTGCATAAAGGAGTTCTGTATCTTGTCAACATTTATCATGAGTAATTTAGTAAATTCACCGGACGTTTTCGGTGGGTATGCTAGTTCTGAACATCACATGCTAATGTAAAAAGCTGTTTTTTGATATAAATATGAACTTGATTGAACAAAACATGCATGTATTGTATAACAATGTCCTAGGAGTGTCATCTGATGAAGATCATCAAAGGTTAGTGCTGCATTTAGCTGTGGTTTGGGTTTTTCTGACATATATGCTTGCTTTGAAAATGGCTGTGTGATTATTTTTGGCTGGGTACTCTTCTGACATAATCTAATGTTTTGCTTTCGCTGTAAAGCCTTTTTGAAATCGGACAACGTGGTTGGATTAACGAGAGTCTTATCTTTCAAATGGTGTAAAATAGTCATATGTTTGAGAAATTGAAGTTATAGCATTTTTAGGTATTTGTATTTCGCGCCACGCGATTCCACTGGCTGTTGAATAGAGTGGGACGCTAACGTCCCACCTAGCCCAGAGAGGTTAACGAGTCCGACGGGAAGGATATACTGCTTTCTCGGGAATGGGCACAAATCCCTGTCATTTGCGTGAAGAAAAGACTGAGAAAAAGAGGGCAGAGGTTGGGCTGCCTTCTGAGAATTCGTAGGCAAGTGAGTAAACTCCCACTGCCATCTGTTCTATTGGCCAACGTGCAATCATTGGAAAATAAAATGGATGACCTACGATCAAGATTATACTACCAACGGGACAGTAACTGTCATATCTTATGTTTCACCGAGTCATGGCTGAACGACGACACGGATAATATACAGCTGGCGGGATTTTACATGCACCAGCAGGACAGAGAAGCTACCTCTGGTAAGACGAGGGGCGGGGGTGTGTGTCTATTTGTCAATAACAGCTGGTGCGTGATGTCTAATATTGAAGAAGTCTAAAGGTATTTTTCGCCTGAGGTAGAGTACCTTATGATAAGCTGTAGACCACACTATCTACCGAGAGTTTATCTATTTTATTTGTAGCTGTCTATTTACCACCACAAACCGATGCTGGCACTAAGAGTGCACTCAACCATCTGTATAAGGCCAGAAGCAAATAAGAAAATGCTCACCCAGAAGCGGCGCTCCTAGTGGCGGGGGACTTTAACCTTTTTAGGTATAGGGGGCAGTATTTTCACTTTCGGATGAAAAGCGTGCCCAGAGTAAACTGCCTAATACTCGGGCCCAGAGTCAAATATTTGCGTATTATTAGTAGATTTGGATAGAAAACACTCTGAAGTTTCTAGAACTGTTTGAATGATGTCTGTGAGTATAACAGAACTCACATGGCAGGCAAAAACCTGAGAAAAATCCAACCAGGAAGTGGGAAATCTGATGCTTGTCTTCAAGTCATTGCCTATCTAACACAGTGACTTAGGGTTCATTTTGCACTTCCTAAGGCTTCCACTAGATGTCAACAGTCTTTAGAACCTTGTTTCAGGCTTTTGCAGTGAACAGAGAGCGAACAAGAAGGCCGGGAAGTTGGTGACTCAGAAAATGACATGAGTTCAGTGGCGCGCATTCACGTGATGAGGTAGCTGTGTTCCATAACATTTTAAGACATTGGCATCGTCCGGTTGGAATATTATTGAAGTTATGTTAAAAAGGCCCTAAAGATGATGCTATACATCGTTTGACATGTTTCTACGAACGTAAATATAACTTTTTTGGACTTTTCGTCATGAAATTTTCAGTGCGCTTCCTACATTTGGAGTAGCTTACTGAACTCGCAAACAACAAGGAGGTATTTGGACATAAATTATGGACTTTATCGAACAAAACAACATTTATTGTGGACCTGGGATTCCTGAGAGTGCATTCTGATGAAGATCATCAAAGGTAAGTGAATTTTTATAATGCTATTTATGATTTTAGATGACTCCAAAATGGAGGGTATCTGTATTGCCTAATGTTTTTTTCTGAGCGCCGTACTCAGATTATTGCAAAGTGTGCTTTCCCCGTGAAGCTTTTTTGAAATCTGTCACAGCGGTTGCATTAAGGAGATGTTTATCTATAATTCTTTGAATAACAGTTTAATATTTTATCAACGTTTATGATGAGTATTTTTGTAAATTGTTGTGCTCATTCACCGGAAGTTTTGGAGGCAAAATATTTTCTTAACATCACGCGCCAATGTAAAATGGGTTTTTTGGATATAAATATGAACTTTATCGAACAAAACATACATGTATTGTGTAACATTGAGTCCTAGGAGTGTCATCTGATGAAGATCGTCAAAGGTTAGAGCTTAATTTTAGCTGCATTTCTGTTTTTTGTGACGCCTCTCCTGCTTGGAAAATGGCTTCATGGTTTTTCTTGTTTAGGCTCTGTCCTAACAATCTAACTTTATGCTTTCGCCGTAAAGCCTTTTTGAAATAGGACAATGTGGTTGGATTAAGGAGAAGTGTATCTTTAAAATGGTGTAAAATAGTTCTATGTTTGAGAAATTTGAATTATGAGATTTTGTTGTTTTGAATTTGCCGCCCTGATATTTCACTGGCTGTTGATAGTGTGTACCGCGGGCGTCCCACGTAGCCCAGAGAAGTTAATGCAGAGAAACTTAAATCCGTTTTACCTAATTCCTACCTGCGTTTCGCATGCAACCAGAGGATAAAAAAAAAAACTCTAGACCACCTTTACTCCACACACAGAGATGCATGCAAGGCTTTACCGCCCTCCATTTGGAAAATCTGACCATAATTCTATCCTCCTGATTCCTGCTTACAAGCAAAAACTAAAGCAGGAAGTACCAGTGACTCGCTCAATACGGAAGTGGTCAGATGACGCGGATGCTACGCTACAGGACTGTTTTGCTAGCTCAGACTGGAATATGTTCCGGGATTCATCAAATGGCATTGAGGAGTATACCACCTCAGTCATTGGCTTCATCAATAAGTGCATCGACGACATCCCCACAGTGACCGTACATACATATCCCAACCAGAAGCCATGGATTACAGGCAAACATCTGCATCGAGCTAAAGGCTAGAGCTGCCGCTTTCAAGGAGAGGGACACTAATCCGGACGCTTAGAAGAGATCCCGCTATGCCCTCAGACAAACCATCAAACAAGCAAAGCATCAATACAGGATTAAGATTGAATCCTACTACATCGGCTCTGATGCTCGTTGGATGTCGCAGGGCTTGAAAACTATTACGGACTACAAAGGGAAACCTCAGCCGCGAACTGCCCAGTGACGCGGGCCTACCAGACAAGCAAAATGCCTTTTATGCTCGCTTCGAGGCAAGCAACACTGAAGCATGCATGAGAGCACCAGCTGTTCTGGACGACTTTGTGATAACGCTCTCGGTAGCCAATGTGAGCAAGACCTTTAAACAGGTCAACATTCACAAAGCTGCGGGGCCAGACGGATTACCAGGACGTATACTCAAGGCATGCGCCGACCAACTGGCAAGTTCATTGACATTTTCAACCTCTCCCTGACCGAGTCTGTAAAACCTACATGTTTCAAGCAGACCACCATAGTCCCTGTGCCCACGGAAGTGAAGGTAACCTGCCTAAATGATTACCGCCCTGTAGCACTCCCGTCGGTAGCTATGAAGTGCTTTGAAAGGCTGGTCATGGCTCACATCAACAGCATTCTCCCACATACCCTAGACCCACTCCAATTTGCATACCGGCCCAACAGATCCACAGATGACGCAATTGCACTTCATACTGCCCTTTCCCACCTGGACAAAAGGAACACCTATGTGAGATTTCTGTTCATTGACCACAGCTCTCCGTTCAACACTATAGTGCCCACAAAGCTCATCACTAAGGACCCTGGGACTAAACACCTCCCTCTGCAACTGGATCCTGGACTTCCTGATGGGCCGCCCCCAGGTGGTAAGGGTAGGCAACACATCTGCAACGCTGATCCTCAACATTGGGGCCCATCGGGTTTGTGCCTAGTCCCCTCCTGTACTCCCTATTCACCCACGACTGCGTGGCCAAACACGACTCCAACACCATCATTAAGTTTGCTGACGACACAACAGTGGTAGGCCTGATTACCGACAACGATGAGACAGCATATAGGGAGGAGGTCAGAGACAACAACCTCTCCCTCAATGTGAGCAAGACAAAGGAGCTGATCATGGACTACAAGAAAAGGCGGGCCGAACAGGCCCCCATTAACATCGACGGGGCTGTAGTGGAGCGGGTCGAGAGTTTCAAGTTCCTTGGTGTCCACATCACCAACGAACTATCATGGTCCAAACATACCAAGACAGTCGTGAAGAGGGCACGACAAAACCTTTTCCCCGTCAGGAGACTGAAAAGATTTGGCATGGGTCCCCAGATCCTCAAAAGGTTCTACAGCTGCACCATCGAGAGCATCCTGACCGGTTGCATCACTGTCTGGTAGTAACTGCTCACTGGGGCCAAGCTTTCTGCCATCCAGGATCTTTATACTAGGCGGTGTCAGAGGAAAGCCACTTAAAATTGTCAGTCTCCAGTCACCCAAGTTATAGACTGTTTTCTCTACTCCCGCACGGCATGCAGTACCGGAGTGCCAAGTCTAGGACAAAAAGGCTCCTTAACCTGTTGGGGGTAGGGGGCAGTATTGACACGGCCGGATAAAAAACGTACCCGATTTAATCTGGTTACTACTCCTGCCTAGTAACTAGAATATGCATATAATTATTGGTTTTGGATAGAAAACACCCTAAAGTTTCTAAAACTGTTTGAATGGTGACTGTGAGTATAACAGAACTCATATGGCAGGCAAAAACCTGAGAAGATTCCTTACAGGAAGTGCCCTCTCTGACAAGATCTTGTTCTTCTTGTCTCTGTTTATTGAAGACTGAGGATCTTTGCTGTAACGTGACACTTCCTACGGCTCCCATAGGCTCTCAGAGCCCGGGAAAAAGCTGAATGATATCGAGGCAGCCCCAGGCTGAAACACATTATCGCTTTTGGCAAGTGGCCGATCAGAGGACAATGGGCTTAGGCGCGTGCACGAGTCGACCCCATGCTTTATTTTCTTTCATCTTTTTACCTAAACGCAGATTCCCGGTCGGAATATTATCGCTTTTTTTACGAGAAAAATGCCATAAAAATGGATTTTAAACAGCGGTTGACATGCTTCAAAGTACGGTAATGGAATGTTTAGACATTTTTTGTCACGAAATGCGTCGTGCTCGTCACCCTTCTTTACCCTTTCGGATAGTGTCTTGAACGCACCAACAAAACGCCGCTGTTTGGATATAACTACGGATTATTTGGGACCAAACCAACATTTGTTATTGAAGTAGAAGTCCTGGGAGTGCATTCTGACGAAGAACACCAAAGGTAATAACATTTTTCTTATAGTAAATCTGACTTTGGTGAGTGCTAAACTTGCTGGGTGTCTAAATAGCTAGCCCTGTGATGCCGGGCTATCTACTTAGAATATTGCAAAATGTGCTTTCACCGAAAAGCTATTTTAAAATCGGACATATCGAGTGCATAGAGGAGTTCTGTATCTATAATTCTTAAAATAATTGTTATGCTTTATTTAGTAAATTTTTTGGAAATTCACCGGAAGTTTGCGGGGGGTATGCTAGTTCTGAACGTCACATGCTAATGTAAAAAGCTGGTTTTTGATATAAATATGAACTTGATTGAACAAAACATGCATGTATTGTATAACATAATGTCCTAGGTGTGTCATCTGATGAAGATCATCAAAGGTTAGTGCTGCATTTAGCTGTCTTCTGGGTTTTTGTGACATTATATGCTAGCTTGAAAAATGGGTGTCTGATTATTTCTGGCTGGGTACTCTGCTGACATAATCTAATGTTTTTCTTTCGTTGTAAAGCCTTTTTGAAATCGGACAGTGTGGTTAGATTAACGAGAGTCTTGTCTTTAAAATGGTGTAAAATAGTCATATGTTTGAGAAATTGAAGTAATAGCATTTCTAAGGTATTTGAATAACGCGCCACAGGATTCCACTGGCTGTTACGTAGGTGGGACGATTTCGTCCCGCCGACCCTAGAGAGGTTAACAGCTTCTACCCCCAAGCCATAAGACTGCTGAACAATTAATCAAATGGCCACCGGATTATTTACATTGACCCCCCTCCCCCATTTGTTTTTTACACTGCTTCTATTCGCTGTTTATTATCAGTGCATCATCACTTCACCCCTACCTACAAATGTACAAATTGCCTCGACTAACCTGTACATTGAGTCAGTACCGGTACCCCCTGTATATAGCCTCGTTATTGTTATTATTTTTTACTGTAGTTTTATTGGTTAATATTTTTTTTAACCAACAGTGCCGTTCAGGAAAGAGTTAAGGGCTTGTAAGTAAGCATTTCACGGTAAGGTCTACACATGATGTATTCGGCACATGTGACAAATAGTTTGTTTAGTGGACTCTCCAAAGTTACAAGGATGTAACTTAGAAAAGCAAACAGTGAACTAATATTAAACACAGACTAACTATTTTGGAATTATATAACTTTGAAATTTCTTGTTACATAGGCCTATATAAACTAAATCCAAAGCACAAAAAGCAGACAACTTATAAAAAACGAAATGCATATAGTACATTAGCTAAACTCAGCAAAAAAAGAAACGTCCCTTTTTCAGGACCTTGTCTTTCAAAGATAATTCGTAAAAATCCAAATAACTTCACAGATCTTCATTGTAAAGGGTTTAAACACTGTTTCCCATGCTTGTACAATGAGCCATAAACAATTAATGAACATGCACGTGTGGAACGGTCGTTAAGACACTAACAGCTTACAGACGGTAACCAATTAAGGTCACATTATGAAAACGTAACTTAGGACACTAAAGAGGTCTTTCTACTGACTCTGAAAAACACCAAAAGAAAGATGCCCAGGGTCCCTGCTCATCTGCATGAATGTGCCTTGGGAATGCTGCAAGGAGGCATAAGGACTGCAGATGTGGCCAGGGCAATAAATTGCAATGTCCGTACTATGAGACGCCTAAGACAGCGCTACAGGGAAACAGGACGGACAGCTGATCATCCTCCCAGTGGCAGACCATGTGTAACAACACCTGCACAGGATCGGTACATCTGAACATCACACCTGCAGGACAAGCACAGGATGGCAACAACAACTGCCCGAGTTACACCAGGAACGCACAATCCCTCCATCAGTGCTCAGACTGTCCACAATAGGCTGAGAGAGGCCTACAAGCCCTCATTCCAGCCTGTTCTAAGGCAGGTCCTCACCAGACATCACCGGCAACAACGTCGCCTATGGGCACAAACCCACCGTCGCTGGACCAGACAGGACTGGCAAAAAGTGCTCTTCACTGACGAGTCGCGGTTTTGTCTCACCAGGGGTGATGGTCGGATTTGTGTTTATTGTGGATCCGCGTTGATCGTCGAAGGAATGAGCGTTACACCGAGACCTGTAGTCTGGAGCGAGATCGATTTAGAGGTGGAGGGTCCGTCGTGGTCTGGGGCGGTGTGTCACAGCATCATTGGACTGAGCTTGTTGTCATTGCTTGCAATCTCAACACTGTGCGTTACAGGGAAGACATCCTCCTCCCTCATGTGGTACACTTCCTGCAGGCTCATCCTGACATCACCCTTCAGCATGACAATGCCACCAGCCATACTGCTCGTTCTATGTGTGATTTCCTGCAAGACAGGAATGTCAGTGTTCTGCCATGGCCAACGAAGAGCCCGGATCTCAATCCCATTGAGCACGTCTGGGACCTGTTGGATCGGTGGGTGAGGGCTAGGGCCATTCCCCCCCAGAAATGTTCGGGAACAGGCAGGTGCCTTGGTGGAAGAGTAGGGAAACATCTCACAGCAAGAACAGGCAAATCTGGTGCAGTCCATGAGGAAGAGATGCACTGCAGTAATTAATGCAGCTGGTGGCCACACCAGATACTGACTTACTTTTGATTTTGACCCCCCCCTTGTTCAGGGACACATTATTCCATTTCTGTTAGTCACATGTCTGTGGAACTTGTTCAGTTTGTCTCAGTTGTTGAATATTGTTATGTTCATGCAAATATTTACAAATGTTAAGTTTGCTTTAAATAAACGCAGTTGACAGTGAGAGGACATTTCTTTTTTTGCTGAGTTTATATAAAGTCATAAATAATTTACTTACAGATCTAAAAGTGGATCCAATCCTTCTAGAAAGCAATCATCGGCCGAGTCGAAATCCTCGATGTCCAAATCGCTCCCGTTTTATTCAGCTTCTATGTCGGTATACTTATTCATAGCTGCTGCCTTTTTAGGTTCGTGTTCGATATTCTTAGTTTCCCTTTTCTTTCTCCTTGAGAAGCCATCTTTTATGCTAAAGCGATGAAATCTGTTTACAATGTAATTTAGCGTGCTCAGTGCGTCTCGTCTTTGAACCAGGTAGCAATAGTTCGCATTACGCATAAAAGGTTCTAGGTCTTGCTTTGTCCCACCCAGGTAAACTGCATATCATTAGCTACAAGACTGTCAAGGTGCCATTGTAGCCAATCCCTTGTCTAATGGATGCCTACAGCGCGTAAGCAGGCAACATCATATTTTTGATGCGCAAAGATATCGTCACTCAGTGACATTCAATGTTGCTATTAAGTCATACATCAGATAACATTGGCAATAGGCTAGATACCCCCCATGTAGTTATAGCTCAAACACAAACCTTATTGAAGCTTACATTGTAAGATGTTTGGGGAAAACATTGTGTAAAATATATACATTTTGACTCTCGGGGCTGGTGATCAAAAACAGTAGGTCACAGGCAGACAAATAAGATATCCTCATGATCTGTGGAGTCCCGGCTTTCGGTGTGTATCAACGTATTCTGTGTTTATTTCGTTTATGCTTCACTAAGCTACCCGGAATGTAGATAGCAGCCATCTTGAAATGAGGTCATCAGCTGGGCCTGACCTTATAAATTAGTATGCCCATATATTGTAGTAAGTCGCATGAAAGATTTGAAGGCACCGATCAATAGCCAAGATACACAGCTTTCCGCAGACACCCGGCTTTTGCAGATAGGGCTACCGTTCTAATACCAGACTGCATTGAATAAAAAAATTGAATAGGTTCCCCAAATATGTTTTTAGTTAGCAAGGTAACATGACTGAACAACATTGTTTGTTATCAAACCAATAATTAACAGTCTGGGATTAGTATAAAATGGCCCATGACATGGTTTGGGAAATAATATAAAAATTGTGCAGGAAGAAGAAAAAGGCTCATTATTTTGCCGTTTGAGCTAGAGCAAGCAGTTTCCTTTGCTGTAAGCTGAAAGCCTGTCGCGAAGCTGTTTTTCCTCTGGCACTGCTGCATGACAGCGAACTTGCAAAGCCTATACTCAGACTGGCCTGTGCTCTTGGTTATACCAGGGATGAAATTATATACAATATCAACTTTGCATTGCTTTGCTCCAATATATCAAATGTACAAATGTAAGAACAGATCATGGTCTCCATCCCCGCCCGTCAAATATTTAACTAAACAGCGGACTTTATAAACATTTTTATAAAAGGCGCCAGCGGGTTCTTTAGATTGGTAGGGCTGAAAAAGTTGGTATTATCATATGAAACGGTACTACGGTATTTAAAAATGTTGGTATCATGACACTTTGGTACTGTGATACCGGTATACTGTGCAACACACACATTTGTTTCCCAGTGACGACAAATCGGCAAAGTATTGTTCTTCTCTTAAAGCTAGAATCTGTATTTGGTGAAACTGCCAAAGCCGTTTGGGATATTACAACAAAGAAGTTACTTGAAACAACAACAAAAAATGTTGCGATTGAACAGCAGAATATGTATTGCGAAATGTATTTAACGCTGCCGGACGCTGCTCTTCCGTTTCATCAACAAAATATAAACAAAAGGCATTGGGGGTGAACAGTGGCTCTGCTTCACCAAATGCAGATTCTAGTTTTAAAGGTTTTGTCTTCTACCAGGTCCTTCAGTCAGGGAAGAGCCGGACACTGGAGGAGAGGAGGAAGATGACGACGAGGAGGATGGCAGTGATGGAGATGAACAAGAGGACATGAGCGAGGAAGAGGAGGGTATACACGACCAGAACGAGTCAGCAGACGAACTCTACGGTGAGGAAGATGAAGAGGAGATTTATTCGGACTGATGAAATGACTATGGGGTGAATCGTCAAATCCATTCTTCCATTTAAGTCAAACTTTCTCTCATAGTCAAATATTGATGTCAGTGGCAGGCTATGTAAAAATTTTACTTTGAATTTAGGATTTTCCCAACCATTTTGGGAAACCTTTCAAATATTCTACATCTATACATCAATGTTTCGAAGGGGAGATGTTTATGGGTGCCTGGCACCATATATAGTGCACTACTTTTGACCAGGCTTTGGTCAAAAGTTGTACACTATTTAGGCCAGGGCTATTCAGCTATATTCTTACAGATGTAAAAAAGGTTAATTGCAGGGGGGGCGGACATTTTCCACGTGTGTTTATTCTAAGGAAGAACTGTTTAAAAAAACGAAAAGCACACACCAATAAAGTACTTGTTGCTAAAATGGATGTCGCTCAACCAATGTGATTAGAGGTGCAACCCAAAAATGTAATCATTGAAAAGGCACAATGTTCGCTCACCATTAAAAGCTTCTTAAAAGTAATTAGGTAATTTTTAAATCTGAAAACGAAGTATCTCAAAAAAGAACACAAAGATATGTCAAGTCAGGTAATGGCAAATTCCAGTCTGAAGGAAGTATGCTTTGAATTTATTTCCCTCAGTCATTTGGTGCATATTTTTGGTCACAATTCCTTCTAGCATGTACTCGTGGGCATCAGAGAGGGAAACAGAAGGCACGTACGTGTGCTTTGCTTTCAGAAATGGGGTCAAAAAGTATTTGTTCCCTTAAACCGTTCAAATGCTAGAGCCAAATTCATATAAAGAAAGAAGAATCCAAATGTCACATAGGTGCTAGAAACCATAGTGCTTGTCATTTTGGCACAGAATGTCGGATTTTCACAATTGATCAAAGGGGCCAGTCTAAATAAATAAACGGGCTGGATCTGGCTCGCAGGCCACCAGTTGAATAGCCCTGATTTAGGCAGTAGGGTGCCATTTGGGATGAAGACTATATTTTTGTAGTTCAAGATTATACTGTTATAGCTAAACACTGGGTTTCTAATTCTAACCTTAAACTGTTTTGTTTTTTGACCAAAGCACTTGTTCCTAACCTGACTGGTGTGCCAGATGGGTGGGGTTTGCAGTTTCAGATATACTCTATTGGTTCCATTAAATTAGGCAAACTCAATCAAGTACAGTATTTGAAATTATTTTAAAATGTTTTTTAGACCAAGGTCTGGATCCATAGTCATAAAACACCTCAGTGTAGGAGTTTTGCCTTTTTAGATCATAATTAATAAGTTAATATTGACAGGCGGAACCTGTTCTTAGATCTGAAATCCTACTCTGAGACGCTTTATGAATACAGGACCTGGTCTAGTATATAGTGCATTCGAGTAAGTATTCAGAGACCCCTCGACCTTTTCCATATTTTTGTTACGTTACAACCTTATTCTAAAATGTATTAAATTCGTTTTTTTCCCCCCTCATCAATTTACACAAAATACCCCATAATTATAAAGCAAAAACAAGTTTCTAGACATTTTAGGAAATGGATAAAAAAAACTGAAATCACATTTACTTAACTGAAATCACAGACCCTTAACTCGGTACTTTGTTGAAGCACCTATGGCAGCGATTACAGCCTCGAGTCTGCTTGGGTATTACGTTACAAGCTTGGCACACCTGTATTTGGGGAGTTTTTCCTAATTGTCTCTGCAAGGCCTCAAGCTCTGGCGTGTTGGATGGGGAGCGTCTCTATAGATGTTTGATCGGGTTCAAGTCAAGGCTCTGGCTGGGCCACTCAAGTACATTGAGACTTGTCCCGAAGCCACTCCTGCGTTGTCTTGGCTGTGTGCTTAGGGTCGTTGTCCTGTTGGAAGGTGAACTTTCGCCCCAGTCTGAGGTCCTGAGCGCTCTGGAGCAGGTTTTCATCAGGGATCTCTCTATACTTTGCTCTGTTCAGCTTTCCTTCGATCCTGACTAATCTCCCAGTCCCTGCCGATGGAAAAACATCCCCACAGCATGCCGCCACCACCACCATGCTTCACCGTAGGGAGGGTGCCAGGTTTCCTCCAGACGTGATGCTTGGCATTCAGGCCAAAGAATTCAATCTTTGGTTTCATAAGACCAGATAATATTTTTTCTCAGGGTCTGGGTGTCTTTTGGCAAACTCCAAGCGGACTGTCATGTGCGTTTTACTGAGGAGTGGCATCCGTCTGGCCACTCTACCATAAAGGCCAGATTGGTGGAGTGCTGCAGAGATTGTTGTCCTTCTGGAAGGTTCTCCCATCTCCACAGAGGAACGCTGGAGCTCTGTCAGAGTGACCATCGGGTTCTTGGTCACCTCCCTGACCAAGGCCCTTCTCCCCCGATTGCTCAGTTTGGCCGGTCAGCCAGCTCTTGGAAGGGTCTTGGTGGTTACAAACGTCTTCCATTTAAGAATGATGAAGGCCACTGTGTTCCAATTCCTTCGACCTAATGGTTTGGTTTTTGCTGACATGCACTTTTAACTGTGGCACCTTTATATTGACAGGTGTGTGGCTTTCCAAATCATGTCCAATCAATTGAATTTAGGTGGACTCCAATGAAGTTGTAGAAACATCAAGGATGATCAATGGAAACAGGATACACCTGAGCTCAATTTCGAGTCTAATAGCAAAGGGTCTGAATACTTATGTAAATAAGGTCGTCCTGTTTTTTATGTTTAATACAGTTGTATTAAAAATACATAATTTAACATTTTAGAATAAGGCTGTATAATGTAACAAAATGTGGAAAAAGTCAAGGGGTCTGAATACTTTCCAAATACTTTGAAAGCTACATTTTATTTTGTATTCTCTGGTTGAACGCATGATGCATTGTTATACTATGTTTATTATTTGAGTGCACTGGATAATTAATATTACATAATATAAATAATTAAAAGGTATTGCACTGACCTGCAGATATGAATTTCAAACCACAATGGTTTACAACTAATTTAGTGCATCTAGGTATCCTTGAGTCCAATATTTATAACCATAGGGGTTAGCAAGATGGCAAAAACAGATCTGGGACCAGGCTAGCATTTAGGTGTTGGTGTAACCAGACACGTGAGTGCATGTCTTGACTGAATTCTGACTTATGTGAATTTATACCAAAGATGGATTATAGAAAGAATCCAAAGGAGACTTGACAGACGGGTGGATGTGTAAAGCGTGGGTGTGTTCTTCAAAAGCTGTTCGCAATTTGTCAAATAAGTTGAGATAATATTTATCAATCTGTTTAATAATGCACAGTATAATGCAGTATATGTTTGTAATCATTTGCACACCCACGGTCCTATTCATTAGGCACCAAACAGAAGAAAACTGGGAAGCATGGACCAGAACTTGTCCAATAAGAAGCCCTCGTTCTCCTTTCCCGTTGCAAAAAGTTTTGAAATGGTGCGTACTAATGAATACGACCCATGTTTCATGACTTGCAGTTTGGAGAAACATTTGCAGGTCTACTTCTAATGACTGTAGCAATCGATAACTTGTGCTATTTCAGACATGTTTTGTATGGCTATCTATTTGCACAGTTCTGCAAATAACATGGTGGTACATCATGGCTTTTGTGTCTTGCATGGGATCTGTTTTTTCTTCACATTGTTACAAAAGTTGACAGTGAATGTTTGTAAATATCATTTGACAAAAATAGTATATTTTTCAGGGATTTTCATACGGGTGATTTTGAGCAAATTAATTGTCGTTCTATCCAGCCAATCAATTCCGCATGAATGTTATAAAGATAAATAAATGCATTGTGCTGTTATTACATTTCATTGGCTTCTTTCAGACCACCAATGGTGACAATCCCGCAGGTGAAAAAGCCAGATGTGGAGGTCCTGTGCTGGCGAGGTTACACATGGTCTGTGGTTATGGGGGCCATTTGTACATTGGAATTCCAAATTCTCTAAAATGATGTTGGAGAAGGCATATGGTAGAGAAATTAACATTCAATTCTCTGCCAACAGCTCTGGTGGACATTCCTGCAGTCAGCATGCCAATTGCACGCTCCCTCAAAACATCTGTTGCATTGTGTTGTGTGAGAAAACTGCACATTTTAGGTTCCTTTTATTGTCCCTAGCACAAGGTGCACCTGTGTAATGATCATGCTGTTTAATCAGCTTCTTTGTATGCCACAGCTGTCAGGTGGATGGGTTATCTTGGCAAAGGATAAATGCTCACTAACAAGGATGTAAACTTTAAAATAAGTTTTTTGTGCTTATGGAAAACTTTTATTTCAGCTCATGAAACATGGGACCAGCACTACATGTTTATTTTTGTACAGTATGACTATAGCCTATAGGTAAAACATTTTATGAGTTTGACTAATATATGCAGCTAGGTTACTTGCTACATGAAATTGTTTATCATGTAGCAGTTACAGTAACTTATACTTGGACGTTTGGGGAACGTCAACTGTAAAGCGCTTCTTGGTGAGAGTGTGCGCATAGACCTGACCAAAAGTATGTGGACACCTGCTCATCAAACATCTAATTCCAAAATCATGGGCATTAATATGGAGTTGGTCCATGATGTTGGAACATTGAATGGAAGCAAGTCCCAGCAACAGCCACAAGCATTAGTGAGGTCGGGCACTGATGTTGGGCGATTAGGCGTGGCTCTCAGTCGGCGTTCCAATTCATCCCAAAGGTATTTGATGGGGTTGAGGTCAGCCACAGACCATTATTCCTCCACCAAACTTTACAGTTGGCACTATGCATTGGGGCGGGTAGCGTTCTCCTGGCATCCGCCAAAGCCAGATTCAGTGGGGCGTTCTACAAGTCTCCAAATCCGGAGGTGAATATCACGTAGCGTGAAATTTCAGTCGCTGATTAACCTGTTAGGGCTAGGGGGCAGTATTGACACAGCCGGATAAAAAAACGTACCCGATTTAATCTGGTTACTACTCCTGCCCAGTAACTAGAATATGCATATAATTATTGGCTTTGGATAGAAAATACCCTAAAGTTTCTAAAACTGTTTGAATGGTGTCTGTGAGTATAACAGCACTCATATGGCAGGCCAAAACCTGAGAAGATTTCATGCAGGAAGTGGCCTGTCTGAGAAGTAGTGTTTCATCTTGGCTCTTTTTATTGAAGACTGAGGATCTGTGCAATAACGTGACACTTCCTACGGCTCCCATAGGCTCTCAGAGCCCGGGAAAAAGCTGAACGATATCGAGGCAGGCTCTGGCTGAAACACTTTATCGCTTTTGGCAAGTGGCCGCTCAGAGTACTATGGGCTTAGGCGCGTGCCCGAGTCGACCGAATGCTTTCTTTTCTTTTGTCTGTTTACCTGAACGCAGATTCCCAGTCGGAATATTATCGCTTTTTTATGAGAAAAATGGCATAAAAATTGATTTTAAACAGCGGTTGACATGCTTCGAAGTACGGTAATTGAATATTTAGAATTTTTTTGTCACGAATTGCGCCATGCTCGCCACCCTTATTTACCCTTTCGGATAGTGTCTTGAACGCACGAACAAAACGCCGCTGTTTGGATATAACGATGGATTATTTTGGACCAAACCAACATTTGTTATTGAAGTAGAAGTCCTGGGAGTGCATTCTGACGAAGACAGCAAAGGTAATAACATTTTTCTTATAGTAAATCTGACTTTGATGAGTGCTAAACTTGCTGGGTGTCTAAATAGCTAGCCCTGTGATGCCGGGCTATCTACTGAGAATATTGCAAAATGTGCTTTCACCGAAAAGCTATTTTAAAATCGGACATATCGAGTGCATAGAGGAGTTCTGTATCTATAATTCTTAAAATAATTGTTATGCTTTTTGTGAACGTTTATCGTGAGTAATTTAGTAAATTCACCGGCAGTGTTCGGTGGGAATGCTAGTCACATGCTAATGTAAAAAGCTGGTTTTTGATATAAATATGAACTTGATTGAACAAAACATGCATGTATTGTATAACATAATGTCCTAGGGTTGTCATCTGATGAAGATCAAAGGTTAGTGCTACATTTAGCTGTGGTTTGGGTTTATGTGACATTATATGCTGCTTGAAAAATGGGTGTCTGATTATTTCTGGCTGGGTACTCTGCTGACATAATCTAATGTTTTGCTTTCGTTGTAAAGCCTTTTTGAAATCGGACAGTGTGGTTAGATTAACGAGAGTCTTATCTTTAAAATGGTGTAAAATAGTCATATTTTTGAAAAATTGAAGGTTTTGCATTTCAAAGGTATTTGAATAACGCGCCACGGGATTACACTGGCTGTTGAGTAGGTGGGACGCAAGCGTCCCACCTAGCTCATAGAGGTTAATAACATTTGCCCTTGTACTTCAAGATTGAAAAATATAAAAACGTAATGTCATGGACCGAGCTAGCCATTAACGTCCCTTAACGCTCAAAGACATATTCAATAGCATAGCGTATTCGACTGAATGATTAACTAATAAATATTTGAAAAATTATGAATAATAAGCATGTGCTTTTACCTGAGACTACTAATGATAATATAACTTCAAATACCGAGCTAGTAACGTTAAGTAGTCTAGGTTAACTTAACTGACCTTCAATTGAGGGAATTTGGCTGAGTTCTCTGAGACATTTACAACTGAAACAATTGAAACTCAATACATGGGAAAATGTTACCAAACATGATAATAATAGGCCTGCATTACGGTAGGCAGCTAACTGTAAAATTACACTTTCCATCCTTACCTCGGAAGGTCACTGTCTCTTCGCTGATTGTCTGAGTGAGACAACGATAGCTAGCCAATTGGCGCGTAGTAGAACGCATGCTTTTGGCTTAACTGTGTTGGGAAAAAGACACGCCTTGCCTTACATGCTGACCACACTGCTCGCGTTGCAAAATAAATTTACACATACATGTTATTCAATCATTGTACCCACACTGCTCGCACGCGCCAACGAGCGTATGCGTTGCCAAGCGCTAAAATAGAAGTTGCTTTTATTTGTGACGCCGAACGCGATGCAAGTCCTGTCTCTCCCATCTCCTCATTGGCTTTTAGAAGCATATACCCACGTGCCATCTCCTCATTGGTTATACCCACGTGGGTGATTGAAAGATGAACTGAGGACGGTTGGTCGGTTGTGGTAAAACACCTTATTATGAAAGTTAGATGCCAATCGCCATATAAAGTCCAAAGAACAAAAAGCCTGGAAGGAGGAGAGATTACTAGAAACTATTTGGTTGCCCGTTTTATGTGTGGATTGTCGGAGTAGAGGACCTTGTGCATTTCAGGTAAAATAACTTAACGTTTATATCCCAGGACAAATTAGCTAGCTAAATTGCCATGCATGTTTAATTAAAAAAATTATAATAATTTTTCACTTTTATTTAACCAGGTAGGCTAGTTGAGAACAAGTTCTCATTTACAACTGCGACCTGGCCAAGATAAAGCAAAGCAGTGCGACACAAACAACACAGAGTTACACATGGAATAAACAAGCTTACAGTCAATAACACAATAGAAGAAAAAAAGAGTCTATATACAGTGTGTGCAAATGGTGTGAGATGGTAAGGCAATAAATAGGCCGTAGTAGCGAAGTAATTACAATTTAGCAAATTAACACTGGAGTGATAGATGTGCAAGTAGAAATACTGGTGTGCAAAAGAGCAGAAAAGTAAATAAAAACAACATGGGGATGAGGTAGGTAGATTGGATGGGCTATTTACAGATGGGTTATGTACAGCTGCAGCGATCGGTTAGCTGCTCAGATAGCTGATGTTTAAAGTTAGCGAGGGAAATAAGTCTCCAGCTTCAGCGATTTTTGCAATTCGTTCCAGTCATTGGCAGCAGAGAACTGGAAGGAAAGGCGGCCAAAGGAGGTGTTGGCTTTGAGGATGACCAGTGAGATATACCTGCTGGAGCGCGTGCTACGGGTGGGTGTTGTTATCGTGAACAGTGAGCGGAGATAAGACGGAGCTTTACCTAGCAAAGCCTTTTGTAGATGACCTGGAGCCAGTGGGCCTGGCGACGAGAGCATACAGGTCGCAGTGGTGGGTGGTATATGGGGCTTTGGTGACAAAACGGATGGCACTGTGATAGACTGCATCCAGTTTGCTGAGTAGAGTGTTGGAGGCTATTTTGTAAATGACATCGTCGAGGATCGGTAGGATAGTCAGTTTTACGAGGGTATGTTTGGCGGCGTGAGTGAAGGAGGCTTTGTTGCGGAATAGGAAGCCGATTCTAGATGTAATTTTGGATTGGAGATGTTTAATATGACTCTGGAAGGAGAGTTTACAGTCTAGCCAGACACCTAGGTATTTGTAGTTGTCCACATATTCTAAGTCAGAACCGTCCAGAGTAGTGATGCTTAATGCTTTTCGACCTGTCCCCAAATTAATATAATTGGTTCTGAGTTTGTTTTGATATTTCAACCTGCGTGTCGTGATCGCGTTTGGTGTGGGGGGACAAAATCAATTTGCCGATCCCTGTCCTATTAACGACAGCTTATCCAAAAGTATTGCATGGTCTACAGTGTCAAAAGCTTTAGACAAATCTATGAACAAGGCGGCACAGTATTTTCTATTATCTAGGGCATTAGTAATACAATGCTGCAACCTGCGCTGGCGCCAGTTCTACATTGTGACTTTTTCTCAGCAACAACCTCCAGGGCTTTTTTTTTGCCAATCGACTCATTCACAGGACGCCCGCTATATTCCGTGCTCCTGCCTTTCTGGTGGCCGTTTTCCTCACAGCCCTCCCGACCGGCGACACTAAAGCTGCCAGTCGAAAGCAAGACGCTTTTTCGTAGCTGTTAAGTAATAGATTCCCAAATGCCTAATAAAAACAAGTCATTTCGAAATTGTGTAGTAATGCAAATAGGAAATGTCTATTCACCAGAAGACATGTCCCAAAACTCTGCTCATCCAGTGGCGGTTCTAGCTTGAATGGCTCCCTGGGCGAACCCCCCCTTCAGCTCCCCCCACCACCACATTTTTTTTATTTAAAAAGCACCATTCTGCACTAACTAATTTTTATTCAGACAATTGGAACACAAATAAAAAATAACATTTAAAACTATATAAATTTTAAAACATACAAAAACTAATGTGTTGATTTAGCACTCGAGCTTCAATACATTACCCATCCCCCAACACTGTCAACCAAGAGTCAAGACTAAACCAATTCACCTTGGTGGTGTGCAGACTGGTTTAATATTATTCTTAACGATTTCGCACAAACCAGAAAAAAAATGCAACAATCTGTCTGAACTATATATCCACAGTATTATGAATGAATTGTGGTTTATTTGGTAGTGTGGCTGATTTTACTAATTGCATTAGTACTGTACAAAGTTAGATGTGCGCTGTTTGATAGATTCCCCCGCTCCCCCTACATCGGGCTTCCATTGGAGAGACCTGAGGTCAACCTACCACCACCCCATCTCGTACTTTTGAGTGGGAGACCTTCCCAGTCTTCCCAGCTCAAACTAGAATCAGGGCGCCCACTCCGACAAGGTTAATTGACCCACAGTCCCACACAGTGACATATCTTTGACGTGATGTGCAAATGAGTGATAGAAAACCGATTGCGCAAATGTCACCATTCCACATTTTTTTGTGCGGGCGCCCCATGCGACTGACTGTCCATGTCGCCTATACCTAAATCCGCCACTACTCAAATTACAAAATCATCAGTACTGACTTACCACTCATGTAAATTAGTGAAACAATGTATTGAGTAGAACATGTAAGGTAGTGATGAATAAGCATTTCACTACACCCGCAATAACATCTGCTAAAGTTTGTGACCAATAAAATGAGATTTTAATAGTATTTATTTCATGAGGTTGTGGCGATATACTGCCATCTGGTGGCGACTAGAAACAATTCCATAATATTAATTATTACATCGTTTTTTTAAAATGTAACCTTTATTTAACTAGGCAAGTCGGTTAAAAACAAATTCTTATTTACAATGACGGCCTAGGAACAGTGGGTTAACTGCCTTGTTAAGGGGCAGAACAACCTTGTCAGCTCGGGGATTTGATCTAGAATCCTTTTTGTTACTGGCCCAACGCTCTAACTACTAGACTTTCTGCCGCCCCATGATGGTCTGAAAATAAATATTAGTGCTTGAAAAAGTACTTAAGTACTGCCACTCTCTGTATGCACGTTTAAATCAAACAATTACTATGAACTTAAAGTACAGACTGTCGGCTTTAATTTTAGGGTATTTTCATCCATATTGGGTGAATTGTTTAGAAATTACAGCATTTCTTTGTACATAGTGCCCCATTTTAGGGGAGCAAAAGTATTGGGACAAATTCACAAGGTAAGTATTTGGTCCAACATTCATAGCACACAATGAGTACATCAAGCTGGTGACTCTACAAATTTGTTGGATGCATTTGCTGTCTGTTTTGGTTGTTTCTTAGATTATTTTGTGCCCAGTACAAATGAATGGTAAATAATGTAGTGTCATTTAAGTCACTTTTATTGTAAATAAGAATAGAATGTTTCTAAACACTTCTAGATTAATGTGGATGCTCCATGATTGCGGATAAATTTGAATAATAATGAGTGAGAAAGTTACGACACACAAATATCGTACCCCCAAGACAAGGCTAACCTCTCACCATTACAACAACAGGGGAGGTTAGCATTTTTGGGAGGGTATGATATTTGTGCGTTTTGACTTCCTCACACATTAATGATTCATTCAGGATTATTATTAGAAGTGTTTAAATACAACTAGAATGTATCTACAATAACAGTAACCCCAAAAGGGTAATATTACATTGTGTAGAAATGCAGGAAATGAGCTTTAGATGCCCCAAAAAATTCTGAGGGAGGACACCCCCCCCAGGTTATGTACCCCCCCCACTTCTAAAACCAAAGTTGTGCCCCTGTATATTTACAGTTGAAGTCAGAAGTTTACATACACCTTAGCCAAATACAATTCCTGACATTTAATCCGAGTAAAAATTCCCTGTTTTAGGTCAATTAGGATCACCACTTTATTGTCAGAATAGTAGAGTGATTTATTTCAGCTTTTATTTATTTCATCACATTCCCAGTGGGTCAAAAGTTTACATACACTCAATTAGTATTTGGTAGCATTGCCTTTAAATTGTTTAACTTGGGTCAAACGTTTCGGGTAGCCTTCCACAAGCTTCCCACAATAAGTTGGGTGAATTTTGGTCCATTCCTCCTGACAGAGCTGCTGTAACTGAGTCATGTTTGTTGGCCTCCTTGCTCGCACACGCTTTTTCAGGTCTGCCCACAAATGTTCAATAGGATTGAGGTCAGGGTGTTGTGATGGCCACTCCAATACCTTGACTTTGCCACAACTTTGGAAGTATGCTTGAGGTCATTGTCCATTTGCGACCAAGCTTTAACTTCTTGACTGATGTCTTGAGATGTTTCTTCAATATATCCACATCATTTTTCTGCCTCATGATGGCATCTATTTTGTGAAGTGCACCAGTCCCTCCTGCAGCAAAGCACCCCCACAACATGATGCTGCCACCCCTGTGCTTCACGGTTGGGATGGTGTTCTTCGGCTTGCAAGCCTCCCCGTTTTTCCTCCAAACTTAACAATGGTCATTATGGCCAAACAGTTCTATTTTTGTTTCATCAGACCAGAGGACATTTCTCCAAAAAGTACAATCTTTGTTCTTATGTGCAGTTGCAAACCGTAGTCTGGCTTTTTTATGGCAGTTTTGGAGCAGTGGCTTCTTCCTTGCTGAGCGGCCTTTCAGGTTGTGATATAGGACTTGTTTTACTGTGGATATAGATACTTTCGTACCGGTTTCCTCCAGCATCTATACAAGGTCCTTTGCTGTTGTTCTGGGATTGATTTGCACTTTTCGCACCAAAGTACGTTAATTTCAAGGAGACAGAACGCATCTCCTTCCTGAGCAGTATGACGGCTGCGTGGTCCCATGGTGTTTATACTTGCATACTATTTTTTGTACAGATGAACGTGGTACCTTCAGGCGCTTGGAAATATATCCCAAGGACGAACCAGACTTGTGGTCTACAATTTTTTTTTTCTGAAGTCTTGGCTGATTTCTTTTGATTTTCCAATGATGTCAAGCAAAGAGGCACTGAGTTTGAAGGTAGGCCTTGAAATACATCCACATGTACACCTCAATTGACTCAAATGATGTCAATTAGCCTATCAGAAGCTTCGAAAGCCATGACATCATTTTCTGGAATTTTCCAAGCTGTTTAAAGGCACAGTCAACTTAGTGTATGTAAACTTCTGACCCACTGGAATTGTGATACAGTGAATTATAAGTGAAATAATCTGTCTGTAAACAATTATTGGAAAAATGACTTGTGTCATGCACAAAGTAGATGTTCTAACCGACTTTCCAAAACTATAGTTTGTTAACAAGAAATTTGGAGTGGTTGAAAAACCGAGTTTTAATGACTCCAACCTAAGTCTATGTAAACTTCTGACTTCAACTGTACATGTGGAAATAAAAGGAATGATAAAAAACGATACTATGCTCCTTTTATAAAGAAATCAAACAAAGCGTAACTGACATCATTCATGCCCTTTCCCCTAAAATAAACTTCAAATGCTCCCCTTTCACCAACCTAGCTCATCATTCCCGCTTCAGGTGATTGATTAGGTATGGCTCCAGCTCTGTCAGGATCTCTAAGAACCGATCTTTGCCTTCGGGTCCACATCCTTTTAAGGGCCCATCAAAGAGCTCCCTCATCTTCTTCTGGTTATTTCTTTCAGCTATCACGTCACTGTAGTCATCAGCAGTGATGACTCCACTTTTCAGGAGTCTGTCCAAGATGGGATCAACCTGGCTCACTCTGTCAATCAGGGCTGTCTGGTGGAGGTCCACAAAGTGCTGGTCTGCGGCCAAGATGGGAGCCCTGTATTCAGCTATAAAGGAAACTGATACAATTAGTTTGCCTTTACTTATGACCCTTAAACACATTTCTAGGACAGGATTCAATCAAAGGCGCAGTATTGGCAAGTGCATTACAGTTGACTTCTAAATGTAGTTTACGATTGAGCCGATATCAGCAGTGTTTACCATGAATGTAAAGGAATATGCCTTTTAAAAGGTGCATTGTCTGTAGTGCAGCGTGCAACTCGCCCGAGGAATCCCAGCTTTAAACTATATTTGACATTTATGGTTACTAAGCCAATGGATCTTTTCTGACCTTCTCGTATTTCGTGGTTCCATATGGTTTGTTTACGACTTTTACAGCTTAGGTTCAGACTGAAGTCAAAATCTGCGTCTCTTATAAACACCTCAAAGAAGTTTGGTGGGTCAACATGTGCGAGCTCCAATCTCTGAGACAATAGATAGATAGTGTTAGACTAACAGACATGGAACATAGTTTCTTGAAATTAGTAATTCTTCTTGGGGGGGTTTTCTGGGAATGTGCAATGTTTTGGATTTCATTAATGTTCTATACAAGTTCAAACCGTACACGAGGGTTAACATCAGAAGGACAGGATGTTGTGAGGTAGAAATCACTAGTCAACCACTGGGACTTCTCTGGTCTTGGTTTTAGGATCCTTGTGGATCCATTACACTTCTCCTGTTTCTCCACTGCCTGTAGAATAAGCAAACATATCCATCACTGTGTATTGCACTGTATACTTCCAATTACCATTTGTTCTCAACATTGTTTGACAAGAAAAAGGAAAAACTATAACATGGGTGCTAAGTGTCATAAAAAATCCAAGTCCAGGCACATGTGTGGGTTTGAAAGTTGATAAACCTTTAAATGTGTGGGCTAAGTCATTAAAATACACCAACACATCTTGGCTAACACATTGATCAGGGTGCCTGATTGTTTTACGTTTGTCTGGAGTGTTTTGATTTTTTTTTTTTTTAAGTCAATGGAAATTGTTGCTGAGGACCATCCTGGTTGAATAAATACCGTATATGGAAGTAACAATGAGGAAGAGGAACAGAGTTAGCCTTTATAACCTGTGTTAGTGCAGGATCACATGGCATCAGATAAGCATGTAGCGTGAGGTGTGCTGTCCTGGCTCGGTAGATCTGCAAGTCACAGTGCACGGAACACCCTAATGTCTGCAGGACAACACCTCTCAAAGAGAAAGATGGATGGAGAATCTTGACGTGGAAGCGGGTGACCTTATCTACTTGTTCTATGGACACACCACTGTCTTCTACATGAAGAACTCTCACTTTCTGCTTTACAGAGGGATCATAATCTCCAACCCCTAAAATGGACAGAAACCAGAACGTTTACATTATCAGTTTGATTAAAACATTTATTTTACAATGTATTGAGAATTCCCAGGTAAATAAAACAATGTCTTGTTCAGTATAGCTGATATCCATACATGTACCAAAACAGGCAAAATGTGGCAGATGCACTTCTTTCAGTTTTCCTTCAATGATTTTGATGTCCAGTAGGGGGCCTCCTTGCCTGTACCCCATGCTTTGTAGCACTGCCCTGTGAGGATCCCAAGAGCTGAAGTGGTACAGAAGTGTGACTTTGCTCTCACATACCCAGCGCAGCCCTGATATTCTGCACTCATAGCGTCCTGCGATAGATTCAAGTCTGGAAGAAGGGAATGCAAATTACGTAACCAAAATATTAAATAAACTGAATCCTCCGTTGATCAGGATTTGTTTGTGACAGGTGCTAATTATTGAGGTAGAGGGGAAAGTAAGTCCAAGGTGTTTACCTGTAGATTGAAATATCATTTTCTGTAGACACTAACGGCTCAAGTGCAATCCAAATTTCTGCGGTCTGTTCAGGATTGAGCCAACCAAAAATGGTAAAATCTTCAGATTAATTTTTCAAAAATATTTTGCAATTATTGTAAATTATGAGCCTTGTGTAGAATAAGTAGATTCTTCATAATAATATCAACATTTTGTCCTCTCACCTTAAGATGGCTGCAATTCAAGCATTCCATCAGAGTATCTGAAGTCAAGTCACATAATAAATAATAAGTAAAGGAATTAAATAACCAGATAATGCATGTATCTATCAAGTAAGAGAGCGATTCTAGGAATGAACCCCACCATGAATAATGAATAACCCCCCCCCCCCCAAAAAAAATAAATAAATAAAATCGACCATCCAGATACTTTAAGTACATTATCATTTGATTAGCTTTATTTTCATCAAGGACCTCAGCCACCCGAGCCACGGCCTGTTCTCGCCTTCTGGATGGTAGCGGGGTGGTCAGTACAGGTGCATCAAAGTTGAAACGGGGGGACTGCCATCTTAAGCTGATAAAACAACTTCCATCTCAAAGCCATCAGACTTTCAAATAGCCACCACTAGCCGGCCTCCACCCAGTACAGCACCCTGCCTTGAACTTTAGTCACTGTCACTAGCCAGCTACCACCCCGTTACTCAACCTTGCACCTTAGAGGCCGTTGCCCTATATACAGTGCATTTGGAAAGTACTCAGACCCCTTGACTTTTTCCACATTTTGTTACGTTACAGCCTTATTCTAATTAATCTACACACGATACCCCGTAATGACAAAGCGAAAACAGGTTTTTAAAATGTTAGTAAATTTATACAAAATAAAACAGAAATACCTTATTTACATACATATTCAGACCCTTTGCTGTGAGACTCGAAATTGAGCTCAGGTGCATCCAGTTTCCATTGATCATCCTTGAGATGTTTCTACAACTTGATTGGAGTCCACCTGTGGTAAATTCAAATGATTTGACATGATTTGGAAAGGCACATACCTGTCTATATAAAAGGTCCCACATCTGTGATAGGATTGTATCGAGACACAGATCTGGGGGGGGAAGTGTACCAAAACGTTTCTGCAGCCTTGAAGGTACCCAAGAACACAGTGGCATCCATCATTCTTAAATGGAAGAAGTTTGGAAACACCAAGACTCTTAGAGCTGGCCGCACAGCCAAACTGAGAAATCAGGAGAGAAGGGCCTTGGTCAGGGAGGTGACCAAGAACCTTCCAAAAGGATAACCATCTTTGTAGCACTCCATCAATCAGGCCTTTATGGTAGAATGGCCAGACGGAAGCTACTCTTCAGTAAAAGGCACATGACAGCCCGCCTGGAGTCTGCCAAAAGGCACCTAAAGGACTCTGACCAGATGAACCCAAGATTGAACTCTTTGGTCTGAACGCCAAACGTCACATCTGGAGAAAACCTGGCACCATTCCTACAGTGAAGCATGGTGGTGGCAGCATCATGCTGTGGGGATGTTTTTCAGTGGCAGGGACTGGGAGACTAGTCAGAATCGAGGGAAAGATGAACAGAGCAAAGTACGGAGAGATCCTTGATGGAAAACCTGTTCCAGAGCGCTCAGGACCTAAGACTGGGGCAAAGGTTCACCTTCCAACAGGACAACGACCCTAAGCACACAGCCAAGACAATACATGAGGACTCTGAAAGTCCTTGAGTAGCCCAGCCGGAGCCTGGACTTGAACCTGATCTAACATCTCTGGAGAAACCTGGAAATAGCATTGCAGCGACGCTCCCCATCCAACCTGACAGAGCTTGAGAGGATCTGCAGACAAGAATAGGAGAAACTCCCCAAATACAGGTGTGCCAAGTTGGTAGTGATATACCCAAGAAGATTTGAGGCTGTAATCGCTGCCAAAGGTGCTTCAACAAAGTACTGAGTAAAGGGTCTGAATACTTATGTAAATGTGATATCAGTTTGTGTGTAGATTGATGAGGGGGGGGGGGGGGGGGGGAAACAAGTTAATCCATTTTAGAATAAGCATGTAACGTAACAGATTGTGGAAAATATCATGGGGTCTGAATACTTTCACAATGCACTGTACACAGTCATGTAACACTGGTCATTTTAATAATGTTTACATACCTTTTAGCCCACTTTATATGTATATAATGTATTCTAGTCAAGGCCTATCCCGTTTTTAACTATTGCTGTACATATACCATTCTATCCTATGTATTACACTAAATACAGTACTAGTTAAAAGTTTGGACACCTAGTCATTCCAGGGTTTTTGTTTATTTTTACTATGTTCTACATCGTAGGATAATAGTGAAGACATCAAAACTATGAAATAACACATATGGAATCATGTAGTAAACAAAAAAAAGTATTAAACAAATTCTTCAAAGTAGCCAGTCTTTGCCTTTATGACAGCTTTGCACACTCTTGGCATTCTCTCAACCAGCTTCACCTGGAATGCTGTTCCAACAGTCTTGGAGTTCCCACATATGCTGATCCCTTGTTGGCTGCTTTTCCTTCACTCTTCGGTCCAACTCATCCCAAACCATCTCAATTGGGTTGAGGTCGGGTGATTGTGGAGGCCAGGTCATCTGATGCAGCACTCCATCCCTCTGCTTCTTGGTCAAATTACCCTTACACAGCCTGGAGGTGTGTTGGGTCATTTGTTGAAAAACAAATGATATCCCACTAAGTGCAAACCAGACGGGATGGCGTATCTCTGCAGAATGCTGTGGTAGCCATGCTTGTTAAGTGTGCCTTGAATTCTAAATAAATCACAGACAGTGTCATCAGCAAAGCAAGCCCACACCATCACAGCTCCTCTTCCATGCTTCACGGTGGGAACCACACATGCAGAGATAATCCGTTCACCTACTCTGCGTCTCACAAAGATACAGAACCAAAAATCTCAAAGGACAGATTTCCACCAGTCTAATGTCCATTGCTTATGTTTCTTTTCCCAAGCAAGTCTCTTCTTCTTAGTAGTGGTTTCTTTGCAGTAATTTGACCATGAAGGCCTGATTCACACAATCTTCTCTGAACAGTTGATGTTGAGATGTGTCTGGTACATGAACTCTGAAGCATTTATTTGGGCCACAATTTCTGAGGCTGGTAACTAATGAACGTATCCTCTGCAGCTGAGGTAACTCTGGGTCTTCCTTTCCTGTGGCGGGCCTCATGAGAGTCAGTTTCATCATAGCGTTTGATGGTTTTTGTGACTGCACTTGAATAAACGTTAAAAGTTCTTGAAATTTTCCAGGTTGACTGACCTTCGTGTCTTAAAGTAATGGACTGTCGTTTCTCTTTCCTTATTTTTATTTCACCTTTATTTAACCAGGTAGGCAAGTTGAGAACAGATTCTCATTTACAACTGCGACCTGGCCAAGATAAAGCAAAAGCAGTTCGACAACACAGAGTTACACATGGAGTAAAACAAACATACAGTCAATAATACAGTAGAAAAATAAGTCTATATACAATGTGAGCAAATGAGGTGAGATAAGGGAGGTAAAGGCAAAAAGGCCATGGTGGCAAAGTAAATACAATATAGCAAGTAAAACACTGGAATGGTAGATTTGTAGTAGAAGAAAGTGCAAAGTAGAAATAATGGGGTGCAAAGGAGCTAAATAAATACAGTAGGGGAAGAGGTAGTTGTTTAGGCACAATTATAGATGGGCTATGTACAGGTGCAGTGATCTGTGAGCTGCTCTGGAAACACTTATCTCCCTCACTAGCTTTAAGCACCAGCTGTGGTGCTTAAAGCTAGTGAGGGAGATAAGTGTTTCCAGTTTCAGAGATTTTTGTAGTTCATTGGCAGCAGAGAACTGGAAGGAGAGACGGCCAAAGGAGGAATTGGCTTTGGGGGTGACCAGAGAGATATACCTGCTGGAGCGCGTGCTACAGGTGGGTGCTGCTACGGTGACCAGTGAGCGGAGATAAGGGGGGACTTTACCTAGCAGGGTCTTGTAGATGACCTGGAGCCAGTGGGTTTGGCGACGAGTATGAAGCGAGGGCCTGCCAACGAGAGCGTACAGGTCGCAGTGGTGGGTAGTATATGGGGCTTTGGTGACAAAACGGATGGCACTGTGATAGACTGCATCCAGTTTGTTGAGTAGGGTATTGGAGGCTATTTTGTAAATGACATCATCGTTTGAGCTGGCAATAACATGGACTTGGTCTTTTACCAAATAGGGCCATCTTCTGTATATAACTACCTTGTCACTACACAACTGAAATTCCACAAATTAACAAGTCACACCTGTTAATTGAAATGCATTCCAGGGGACTACCTCATGAAGTTGGTTGAGAGAATGCTAAGAATATGCAAAGCTGTCATCAAGGCAAAGGGTGGCTACTTTGAAGAATCTCAAATATAAAATATATTGATTTAACACTTTTTTGCTTACTACATGATTCCATGTGTGTTATTTCATAGTTTTGATGTCTTCACTCGTATTCTACAATGTAGAGAATAGTAAAAATGAAGAAAAACCCTGGAATGAGTAGGTGTGTCCAAACTTTTGTTTGGTATTGTATATACGAACGTATGTGGACACCCCTGCAAATTAGTCGATTTGGCTATTTCAGCCACACCCGTTGCTGACAGGTGTATACAATCAAGCACCATGCAATCTCGATAGACAAACATTGGCAGTAGAATGGCCTTACCGAAGAGCTCAGTGACTTTCAATGTGGCACCGCCATAGGATGTCGCCTTTCCAACAAGTCAGTTTGTCAAATTTCTGCCCTGCTAGAGATGCGGTCAACTGTAAGTGCTGTTATTGTGAAGTGGAAATGTCTAGGAGCAACAACGACTCAGCCGCAAAGTGGTAGGCCACACAAGCTCACAGAACGGGACCGGCAAGTGCTGAAGTGTATAGCACGCAAAAATCGTCTTTCCTCGGTTGCAACACTTCCTACCGAGTTCCAAACTGCCTCTGGAAGCAACGTTAGCACAATAACTGTTCGTTGGGAGCTTCATGAAATGGGTTTACATGGCCGAGCAGCCGCAGAAGCCTAAGATCACCATGCGCAATGCCAAGCGTCGGCTAGAGTGGTGTAAAGCTCGCTGCCATTTGACTCTGGAGCAGTGGAAACACGTTCTCTGGAGTGATGAATCACGCTTCACCATCTGGCAGTCCGACAAACGAATCTGGGTTTGGTGGATGCCAGGAGAACGCTACCTGCCCCAATGCATAGTGCCAACTGTAAAGTTCGGTAGAGGAGGAATAATGGTCTGTGGGTTGTTTTTCATGGCTCGGGCTAGGCCTCTTAATTCCAATGAAGGGAAATCTTAACGCTACAGCATTCAATGACATTCTAGACGATTCTGTGCTTCCAACTTTGTGGCAACAGTTTGGTGAAGGTCCTTTCCTGTTTCAATATGACAATGCACAAAGAGGTCCATACAGAAATGGTTTGTCGAGATCGGTGTGGAAGAACTATACTGCACAGAGCCCTGACCTCAACTCCATCGAACACCTTTGGGATGAATTGGAATGTCGAGCCACGCCTAATCGCCCAACATTAGTGCCTGACCTCACTAATGTTCGTGGCTGAATGGAAGCAAGTCCCCGCAGCAATGTTCCAACATCTAGTGGAAAGCCTTCCCAAAACAGTGGAGGCTGTTATAGCAACAAAGGGGGGACCAACTCCATATTAATGCCCATGGTTTTGGATAGAGATGTTCGATGAGCAGGATACACTACATTACTCCTGCTCGTCAACCATCTCATTCCAAACTCACGGGCATTCATATTGAGTTGGTCCCCACCTTTATGGGTGCTTCTGAGCGTTTCAGCACTCGGCGGTCCCGTTCTGTGAGCTTGTGTGGCCTACCACTTCGTGGCTGAGCCGTTGTTGCTCCTATCATGTAGTTTTATTGAAGAAGCCAACAGTGCCTTAGCCAGCGTGTATATCTATATCCCATGCGTTGTACAATTGACATCCGGTCTATATAACCTATATAACAGTTTAGCACCATACCAGCAGGTGGCATCCAAGCCTTACACATAATATCTCCTTTCCTTTCAATGTTTAAATTTTGAACCACAACAGATAACAAATGGACCCAACATCCTCGCCTTCAATGCTGAACAGAAAATATATTTTTTCTTTCTTTTACACAATGCAATAAAACTTGATACTTCAACAATAGTAAAACTGTGTGTGTGGCTTTAGGTCAGTGAAATCTGTCACTTATAGATTGAGTCTTTTGGATGGTCGTGACAGAAGGCCACCACACAGAAGCACAGCGGCTATTTCAGTGTCTAGTTGTGGTGCTGATGCCTGTGTGTTATATGGCTCACCCATATGCTCCTCCCCACAGTCCTTCAGCTTCTCAGCCTCATTCCCAGACTTTTTAGTTCCCACTGCCCTGTCTGGGTCTGGCTGACCACGCTCCAATTTCTCATGCTGTGGCATTGAATGAGTTTCATCTCTGTGCCTCAGAGTGGCAGAACAGGCTGCACAAAGGTCCACTCTGTTGCGTCTGTAGAGTGTTCCGTCGACGTCCACAACCGGGGAGCAACCCTCTTTAGACAGGGACTGAGCCGCCACCGTCCTATGCGGTCACCTGGTAATGGTCGCATTCTGATCTCCAATGTTCAAGTCAGGCAGGTCTCTGGTGGCCACGTCATAGTGTGATTTAGCAATCCTCCTTTTCTGTCTTAGTTTCTCAGCGACACCCACAACCACATAGGGCTGCAGCAGGCTGGGTGCCGCCAGCAGCGATGACTTGAGTCTGCGTGACATGAGACGCTGTATGGGGCTACTGTTCATGCCCTCAAGTGGGTGTGTTGCTCCATTGCACTATAGCTGAGCATACGTCCGTAACGTCTAGCTAGCTTTTCCCTTTTTCATAAGCCTTTCACTAACTTGACTGCTAACTCTGCCTTTCCATTGGCTTGTGGATGGTGAGGGGACGAGGTGATATGAGTGAATCCCCACAAATGGTATGAATCTAGCCGAATCATAGCACCCCCCATTGTCTGTGATTACACAATCTGGTTTCCCATGAATGGCGGGCAAACTGGACTTTGCAGCATGTGACGACCGTGTCAGCTGATACGTCTGGCAGTGGCTCCACCTCCCAGTAATCTGAGTAATGATCAACCATGATCAGGAAGTCTTTCCCTGCATAGGAAAAAAGGTCAATGCTCACTGTTTGCCATGGGCGCTCTGGGATGTCATGTGACATCATTGATTCCTTTTGCTGTGCTCGTGCATATTAATTTCAGTTTGAGCAGTTGGTAATAATAATGGCTCCGGAGGAGATGTCTGCTGTTTTACGGGCTCCTAAACAGTTGTGCGTGTTTTTCGCATTATTTGTAACTTATTTTGTCCATACCGTTTCTGCTACCGTCTCTTATGATCGAAAAGAGCTTCTGGATATCAGGACAGCGATTACTCACCTCGTACTGGACAAAGCAAACAGGAAAACGCTCATCCAGAGGCGGCGCTCCTAGTGGCCGGGGACTTTAATGCAGGGAAACTTAAATCCCTTTTACCTAATTTCTACCAACATGTTAAGTATGTAACCAGAGGAGGAAAAAATAATAATAACTCTAGACCACCTTTACTCCACACACAGAGACAGACGCATACAAAGCTCTCCCTCGCCCTCCATTTGGCAAATCTGACCATAATTATATCCTCCTGACTCCTGCTTACAAGCAAAAACTAAAGCAGGAAGCACCAGTGACTCGCACAATACGGAAGTGGTCAGATGACATAGATGCTAAGCTACAGGACTGTTTTGCTAGCACAGACTGGAATACGTTACGGGATTCTTCCGATGCCATTGAGGAGTACAACACATTAGTCACTGGCTTCATCAATAAGTGCATCGATGACGTCATCCCCACAGTGACTGTACTTACATACCCCAACCAGAAGCCATGGATTACTGGCAACATCCGCACTGAGCTAAAGGGTAGAGCTTCCGCTTTCAAGGAGTGGGACTCTAACCCAGACGCTTATAAGAAATCCCACTATGCCCTCCGACAAACCATCAAACAAGCAAAGCATCAATACAGGTCTAAGATTGAATCGTACTACACTGGCTCCAACACTCGTCAGATGTGGCAGGGCTTGCAAACTATTACAGACTACAAAGAGAAGCACAGTCGCGAGCTGCCTAGTGGTGACACAAGCCTACCAGACGAGCTAAATTACTTCTATGCTCGTTTCGAGGCAAGCAACACTGAAGCATGCATGGGAGCGTCAGCTGTTCAGGACGACTGTGTGATCATGCTCTCCGTAGCCGATGTGAGTAAGACATTTAAACAGGTCAACATTCACAAGGCTGCAGGGCCAGACAGATTACCAGGAGGTGTACTCCGAGCATGCGCTGACCAACTGGCAACTGTCTTCACTGACATTTTCAACCCGTCCCTGATTGAGTCTGTAATACCAACATGTTTCAAGCAGACCACCATAGTCCCTGTGCCCAAGAACACTAAGGTAACCTGCCTAAATTACTTCCGACCCGTTGCACTCACATCTGTAGCTAGTGCTGGGCGATATGGCCGAAATCTCATATTCTGATATAGGTCATTTCATATCCCGACAACGATACATATCACGATATACACATTCTGTAAATTCAATGAATAAAAAGTTATATAAAATGACCACATGTAAAGGCCCATTTCTTATTACATTTTGAATTATACTCAACAAATAAAAGGTATTTGCATTTGGTACCTTGGGTCGAGTGTTAGCACCAACTCACAAAACCCACGTTTCTCGACCGTGTAGATTTGGGCCATGTCTTTGCAGATGTAAGTTGTAACGGAACCTGTTATCTCCTTTCATCTTCATGATTCTTTGCCATATGGTGTGCCGTGGGAAAAAAAACTTTTGCAATGCCTGAGTCGGGGGTTTGTTTTGAGCACTCGACTGTACTTTTTTGGGTCTCATCCGTAGACTCTCTCCGTACTGTTTCACATGATTCTTGTGTAGGTGGTAAAAGAGGTTAGTGGTGTTTGAGCCCGTTGTCGGGACCAGCCTGTGGCATATTTTGCAGAGGACGGTTTTCTTCTCTGTGTCAGACTTTTCATACCAGAACCATGTCCATGCGACCGAAGTAGCCCATCTTTTAGGTACGGTCTCCATGCTCTGTGTCGCGTTCATTCTCCTCCGTGTTTGTTTGTGTTTCAAATTTCCTTTCACACGGCACGTTGCCATAAAGAGTGTGATTTGCGACACAACGAAATAAACGATAGAGCATAATATGAAACAAGACGTTTTTCTATCGTCACACAATATATATTGTCATATCACCCAGCCCTATCTGTAGCCATAAAGTTCTTTGAAAGGCTGGTCATGGCTCACATCAAAACCATTATCCCAGAAACCCTAGACCCACTCCAATTTGCATACCGCCCCAACAGATCCACAGATGATGCAATCTCTATTGCACTCCACACTGCCCTATCCCACCTGGACAAAAGGAACACCTACAAGAACGCTATTCATCGACTACAGCTCAGCGTTCAACACCATAGTGCCCTCAAAGCTCATCTCTAAGCTAAGGACCCTGGGACTAAACACCTCCCTCTGCAACTGGATCCTGGACTTCCTGACGGCCTCCCCCAGGTGGTAAGTGTAGGTAACAACATCTGCCACGCTGATCCTCAACATGGGGGCCCCTCAGGGGTGCGTACTCAATCCCCTCCTGTACTCCCTGTTCACCTATGACTGCATGGCTAGGAACGACTCCAACACCATCATTAAGTTTGCCGACAACACAACAGTGGTAGGCCTGATCACCGAAAACGATGAGACAGCCTACAGGGAGGAGGTCAGACCTGGAAGTGTGGTGCCAGGATAACAAGCTCTCCCTCAACGTAATCAAAGACAAAGGAGATGATTGTGGACTACAGGAAAAGGAGGACCAAGCACGCCTCCATTCTCATCGACAGGGCTGAAGTGGATTAGGTTGAGAGCTTCAGGTTCCTTGGCGTCTACATCACCAACAAACTATCATGGTCCAAACACACCAAGACAGTCGTGAAGAGGGCACGACAAAACCTATTCCCCCCTCAGGAGACTGAAAAGATTTGGCATGGGTCCTTAGATCCTCAAAAAGTTCTACAGCTGCACCATTGAGAGCATCCTGACGGGTTGCATCACTGCCTGGTATGGCAACTGTTCGGCCTCCAACTGCAAGGCACTACAAAGGGTAGTGCGTATGGCCCAGTACATCACTGGGGTCAAGCTTCCTGCCATCCAGGGCCTCTATACCAGGCGGTGTCAGAAGAAGGCCCTAATAATTGTCAAAGACTCCAGCCACCCTAATCAGACTGTTCTCTCTGCTACCACATGGCAAGCGGTACCGGAGCGCCAAGTCTCGGTCCAATAGGCTTCTTAACAACTTCTACCCGCAAGCCATAAGACTCCTGAACAGCTAATCAAATGGCTACCCGGACTCTTTGCATTGCCCCCCCTCCCTTTTACGCTGCTGCTACTCTGTTTATAATCTATGCATAGTCACTTTAACTCTATCTACATGTACATATTACCGCAATTACCTCGACTGACCGGTGCCCCCGCACATTAACTCTGTAATGGTACCCCCTGTATATAGCCTCGCTGCTGTAATTTTACTGCTATTCTTTAATTATTTGTTATTTTTCTTTTTTTTTTTTTACTTATTCATTTTTTTACTTAACTTTTTAGTGACAGGGGGCAGGATTCGGAAATTCAGATGAATGACGTGCCCAAATTAAACTGCCTGCTACTCGGGCCCAGAAGGTAGGATATGCATATTAGTAGAGTTGGATAGAAAACACTCTGAAGTTTCTAAAACTGCTTGAATGATGTCTGTGAGTATAACAAAACTCATATGGCAGGCAAAAACCTGAGAAAAATCCAACCAGGAAGTGGGAAATCTGAAGTTTGTAGTTTTTCAAGTGATTCCCTATCCAGTATACAGTGACTTACGGTTAATTTTGCACTTCCTAAGGCTTCCACTAGATGTCAACAGTCTTTAGAACGTTGTTTCATGCTTCTACTGTGAATGGGGTGAGAATAAGAGCTCCTGGAAGTAGATGAGTGAGAAAATGACATGAGCTCAGTGGCGCGCGCTCCCGTGAGAGTTAGCTGTGTTTCTTTTCTTTTTTGAAGACAAAGGAATCGTCCGGTTGGAATATTATGGAAGATTTATGATAAAACATCCTAAAGATTGATTCTATACATCGTTTGACATTCTATACATCGTCTGTAATATAACTTTTTTGACTTTGTCTGAACTTAACTGTGCGAGCACAGTGCATTTGGAGTACTCTACCGAACGCGTGAACAAAAAGGAGGTATTTGGACATATATATGGACTTTATCGAAACAAATGAACATTTATTGGGGAACTGGGAATCCTGGGAGTGCATTCCGACGAAGATCATCAAAGGTAAGTGAATATTTAAAATGTTATTTCTGAGTTTTGTTGACTCCACAAAATGGCGGGTTTGGTTTGGTCTCTGAGCGCTGTACTCAGATTATTGCAAAGTGTGCTTTCGCTGTAAAGTTTTTTTGAAGTCTGACACAGCGGTTGCATTAAGGAGAAGTGTATCTATAATTCTCTGAATAACAGTTTAATATTTTATCAACGTTAATGAAATCTGACACAGTTTAATATTTTATCAACGTTAATGAAATCTGACACAGTGGCTGGATTAACAAGAAGTTAACCTGTTAGGGCTAGGGGGCAGTATTTACACGGCCGGATAAAAAACGTACCCAATTTAATCTGGTTATTACTCCTGCCCAGAAACTAGAATATGCATATAATTGTTTGATTTGGATAGAAAACACCCTAAAGTTTCTAAAACTGTTTGAATGGTGTCTGTGAGTATAACAGAACTCATATGGCAGGCCAAAACCTGAGAAGATTGCATACAGGAAGTGCCCTCTCTTGACCATTTTTTGGCCTTCTATAGCCTCTTTATCGAATACAGAGGATCTTTGCTGTAACGTGACATTTTCTAAGACTCCCATAGGCTCTCAGAAGGCACCAGAATGGGGAATGATGACTCTGCAGTCCCTGGCTGAAAAACAGTAGCGCATTTGGATAGTGGTCGATCTGAGAACAATGAAACGGGCGCGCGCGTGCACGTGAAGAGTCCATTTTACATTTTCAGTCTTTGAACGAAAACGACGTCTCCTGGTCGGAATATTATCGCTATTTTACGAGAAAAATCACATAAAAATTGATTTTAAACAGCATTTCACATGCTTCGAAGTACGGTAATGGAATATTTTGAATTTTTTTGTGACGATACGCGCCGGCGCGTCACCCTTCGGATAGTGTCTTGAACGCACGAACAAAACGCCTCTATTTGGATATAACTATGGATTATTTGGAACAAAAACAACATTGGTGTGGAAGTAGAAGTCCTGGGAGTGCATTCTGACGAAGAACAGCAAAGGTAATCCAATTTTTCTTATAGTAAATCTGAGTTTGGTGAGTGCCAAACTTGGTGGGTGTGAAAATAGCTAGCCTGTGATGGACAGGCTATCTACTCAGAATATTGCAAAATATGCTTTCACCGAAAAGCTATTTTAAAAATCGGACACCGCGATTGCATAAAGGAGTTCTGTATCTATAATTCTTAAAATAATTGTTATGTTTTTTGTGAACGTTTATCGTGAGTAATTTAGTAAATTCACCGGAAGTGTTCGGTGGGTATGCTAGTTCTGAACGTCACATGCTAATGTAAAAAGCTGGTTTTTGATATAAATATGAACTTGATTGAACAAAACATGCATGTATTGTATAACATAATGTCCTAGGAGTGTCATCTGATGAAGATCATCAAAGGTTAGTGCTGCATTTAGCTGTGGTTTTGGTTTTTGTGACATTATATGCTAGCTTGAAAAATGGGTGTGTGATTATTTCTGGCTGGGTACTCTCCTGACTCTCCTGTTTGTTTTCGTTGTAAAGTCTTTTTGAAATCGGACAATGTGGTTAGATAAAGGAGAGTCTTGTCTTTAAAATGGTGTAAAATAGTCATATGTTTGAAAAATGGAACTTTTTGGATTTTTGAGGAATTTGTAATTCGCGCCACGCCCTATCATTGGATATTGGAGCGGTAGCGGAACATCTAGATGTAAGAGGAAGAAGTCAACAGTGCAGTCGCCAGCGTGTATCAACTTCCATATCTCGCGCGTAGAACAATGGTATCCGGTCTATAACCGGACAGTTAAGCACCATACCAGCAGGTGGCATCCAAGCCTTACACATAACAGTTTCTACTTCACAGTAACAGCACTTACAGTTGACCGGGGCAGCTCTAGCAGGGCAGAAATTTGACAAACTGACTTGTTGGAAAGGTGGCATTCTATGACAGTGCAAAGTTGAAAGTCACTGAGCCCTTCAGCAAAGCCATTCTACTGCCAATGTTTGTCTATGGAGATTGCATTGCTGTGTGCTTGATTTTATACACCTGTCAGCAACAGGTGTGGCTGAAATAGCCGAATCCACTCATTTCAAGGGGTGTTCACTTACTTATATATATATCACACACACACACTCCGGACTCCTGACATTGCTCATCTAAATATTTCTTTCTTTCTTAATTCAAACATGTATATGTGACCAATAAAATGTGATTTCATTTATCTTCACATTAGCTTTAGATACACTTACTTCTGGGAAGTCAATCACCTTTGTGGAAATTAATGTTTGTACTCAGTTCTTTACTTGCTTTAATAGTACATCAAATGTACTTTATAAAAGCCATTTTTACATCAGCTGTTGGCATAAAGTTATTTTCAAATTGGGTAGCCTATCTAAAACTCCAAAGAGCAAGCAATGCTGGTGAAGAAGTACTTGGCTACGAAAAACTCCCTTCAAGGCAGGAACAAGGAAGAAAGTAAGGCTCTTCTTATGCGCACACTTTTTATAGCACATACAGTCGCCCTACAATGAAATAGCAAGAGTAGGCCTACCTCACAGAAGGGTATCGGCATAACACTCACCTTGTTGTTTTAACGTGGCCATTTTCGGGCAGATACAGTTTAAATGGATAAGACGTCAGCTGCCTGCTTCTGTCTGGTTCAACTGTAATTCACAACAGGACGTCGAGTGCTAGTTTACTTTCTCCAAATGCAGCCTTATTTTGACCTATCTCAACCTGTGTTATTTTCTCCCTGTAACATCCACTAAATGCATATATAATAACAAATAACCCTCTCAGAAAAATAAGATAATGAAAAATAGAAGACTCTTTCCTGGATGTGAGAAAGTACGTACCTAGTGAGAAGGCTGGAACGCCCTACCGATGTGAACTGAGCCACAATAGCGATTAACCAGTGGAATCAACGGTTGGCCTTCAAGATAAAAGTTCCGCATTGAAACTAATGCAAACCAATACAAATAGCGGAATCACGTCATTTGGAGTAGATAATGCTACATATGGTTGGAATGTTGTTATATCAATTCAACAAAAGACAATAATGATCTAATTTGACCAAAAGAAAGCTACATTGCACTGTGGATGTTTTAAGACTTCAGAATTGCATTGGGGGCATACTTATATGCACCCGACAGTCTTACCTATGAATTGTGCACACATGATATGGGGTATCAGCCTACTCAGTGACACCCACAGAACACAATTCTGAAGAGTTTATACAAATATTAGCATCATAGCTCTTATTGCGAGACTTGACTGTGAGAAATCACCTCCCCAGTCAGCCTATTATCCGTATTGACATTCTTATTGCACTGTAGCCCTACAACCTCACCTATGAATTGTGCACCCATGAAATGGTGTATCACCCTACACAGTGACACCCACACAGAGGCATCCTGCCCATAGGGGGCATGCCTCTGGTGCAGCTTGTATTTGCCTCTGGTGCAGCTTGTATTTGCCTCTGGTGCAGCTTGTATTTGCCTCTGGTGCAGCTTGCATTCAGAGGTCCCATTTAGAGCTCCCTCATCTGGTGTTGTCTGGGGCTTTCGGCCAGCACTGTAGCCCTCGTCAGTGACAGCTCTCTTCGCCAGAAGTTTCTCCAAGATGGGCTTGGCACACTCTCTGGATCAGGGCCACAAAGTGCCAGTCTGAAGTAAAAGTGGGACAGTGCACAAGCCTAACTACTTTTTCATGTGACAATTAAATAATTTTATTGACTAAACATATATACACTCCCGGACAGTTTATTAGGTACAGCACCCCATTCTCAAAAATGGATCGCTCCTACAAGACAGTGAGTCACGTGGCCATGACTTGCTATATAAAGCAGGGCGACAAGCATCGATGCATTCGGTTACTGTTCGATTGAACGTTAGAGTCGGCAAAACGAGTGACCTACACGACTATGAGCGTGGTATGATCGTCGGTGCCAGGTGCGCCAGATCCAATATGAAACGGCTGCCCTCCTGGGCTTTACACACAAGGCAGTGTCTATGGTTTACTGAGAATGGTGTGACACAAAAAACATCCAGTCAGTGGCAGTCCTGTGGGCGAAAACAACTCGTTGATGAGAGAGGTCGAAGGAGAATGGCAAGAATCGTGCAAGCTAACAGGCTGGCCACAAACAGACAAATAATGGCGCAGTACAACAGTGGTGTGCAGAACGGCATCTCAGAACGCACAACTTGCCGATCCTTGTCACGGATGGGCTATTGCAGCAGACAACCCCACCGTGTTCCACTCCTATCGGCTAAAAACAAGAAGAAGCTGCTCCAGTGGGCACGCGATCATCGACACTGAACAATTGAGAAGTGGAAAAAAAATTGCCTGGAACATGACAGCAAGTTCAGTTTACTTGAGTGGGCTCTGCAGTCCCCAGACCTCAATCCAATAGATAATTTTTGGGATGAGATGGAACGAGCTGTTCACAGCATGAATATTCCACCGTTCCAATCTGCAGCAACTGCGTGATGCCATACCATCATGGACCAACACCTCTGTGGAACGTTTCTGACACCTTGTAGAAAGCCCTGAAGAATTCAGGCTGTTCTGGAGGTAAACAGGGGGTCCAACCCGGTACTAGATGGTTGCACCTAATTGTGCTGCTAAAGTTTGGATGCAGGATAACTATAACAACAATATGAACTAGGCTAATGTATATTATTCTAAGCTCAACATAACCCCACATGATTTCACATGTAACATTTCCACATGTTTTGCATATGTGAAATCATGTGAAACCATGTGTTTATGGAACACTTCACATGTGATGTGGACTTTCAAATGTGAAATCATGTGTTTTTGGAACTCTTCACATGATGATATTTCACATGAAGTTTCACAAGTGGATTTTCACAAGTGAAGTCATGTAAAACCATGTGTTTTTAGAACACTTTACATGTGATGATAGTGCTGAAGGCCCTATTTTGCTAAGTGCAGAGATGTATTCTAGGTAATAAATGTTTAGGTGAATGCTACAAATTTGGTGGCGCAGCAGAAAGATCAGCGTACCTCAAATCCAGAGGTTGTGCAGTTCAAATCCCAGGTGGGGGTCATATTTTAGCTGAACAGCAATAACACATGGAATTGCATATTTGAAAACATGTAATCACATGTGAAATATTTCAAAAACACATTTTCACATGTGAAATGTCACATATGAAGTGTTCCAAAAACACGTGGGAAATCATGTGATCTTGTGAGATGGTGCACTAGTGATGAGGAAGGGAATATTCTCCTGATGAATGGACTCCACAGTAAGTGTGAGTGGTGTGGTGATGGTTCCAGATCCTAGTGGTTGATCAAGGGCTTGGACCGGAAATGGAGAGGAGAGTGGGTATGAGGTTATATTAAGAGGAGGCAAGGGTCTGGTCAATAAAGTTCCCCGCGGCACCGGAATCCACTAACGCTGTAGGAACAGTACCTGAGGGACAGCCAGCTAGTGTGATCGACACTAAAAAGGGTCTGGCAGAAAATGATGAAGATAGGATACTCACACCTGCCCCAGTGGATGATCGAAGATACCTCTGAACAGAGCCATGAACCCCTCATACGAATCCAGCTCCTCTTCTCGTTGACAGCCGTAGCCCACTCCAATGCCGCCCAGTCAGCAGAGAAATAACCGTGGCAACCTTGGACTTCTCAGTGGTGGGAGCTCCCATTTGGTGTGCAGAATAGAGGGAGCACTGGTGTAGGAAGCCATGGCATTTAGATGGGGTTCCATCATATTTATTCGGGAGGGACAGATTGTCACAGTTATTTCTCTGCTGACTGGGCGGGCATTGGAGTGGGCTACGGCTGTCTGGAAGAGAGGAGAAGAGGAGCTGGATTCGTATGAGGGGTTTATGGCTCTGTTCAGAGGTATCTTCGATCATCCACTGGAGGGCAGAGAGGGGGATGAGCGCTTATTCCGACTATGTCAGGATGACCAGCATCACTGACCTGAGTGGACTGGTGTGCTGGGTCACTGGATTGACTGGTGGCAGAGTATCCTCCACTAGATGAAGACAATTCCTCTCGGGCATGTTCGAGATGTTGAAGACTGCGAAGAACCTCTCCCACAGCCCTCCCCAGTTGCGCCAGCTGGTCGTGGTGTTGACGAAGTAGCTATCCCTGTTCATCAACCATCTGGGAGATGTCCTGATTACCTGCTGCTTCCATTTGTTGAGGCAGTATTCTGTAACGTATACGCTGGGTGTCAGTGTTCTGTAACGTATACGCTGGGAGTCAGTGTTCTGTAACGTATACGCTGGGAGTCAGTGTTCTGTAACGTATACGCTGGGAGTCAGTGTTCTGTAACGTATACGCTGGGAGTCAGTGTTCTGTAACGTATACGCTGGGAGTCAGTGTTCTGTAACGTATACGCTGGGAGTCAGTGTTCTGTAACGTATACGCTGGGAGTCAGTGTTCTGTAACGTATACGCTGGGAGTCAGTGTTCTGTAACGTATACGCTGGGAGTCAGTGTTCTGTAACGTATACGCTGGGAATCAGTGTTCTGTAACGTATACGCTGGGAGTCAGTGTTCTGTAACGTATACGCTGGGAGTCAGTGTTCTGTAACGTATACGCTGGGAGTCAGTGTTCTGTAATGTATACGCTGGGAGTCAGAAAGCAAGTGCAGGTGGTGAGTTTAATACTAAACGGACCATAGACCAATACAAGACCTACAAGTAGCGTATAGGCATGAAGCACATAGTCAATACTGCCTGGGGAATGGAACAAAGGAAGTGACAGATATAGGGGAGAAAATCAGTGAAATTATGGAGTCCAGGTGTGTGGTGCGCGTAATGATGGGTGCCAGGTGAGTTTAACGATGGTTGCCAGGGCCAGCGGTAAGTAAACCGTTGACGTCGGGGAGGAGCGGGAATAGACGTGACAGTGGCAGGCTGGTTAACACTGGGATAAACTGATTAAAGTTAATGGTAGAACCAACACAATAACATGCTTATGAAAGCACTTATCTAAGCGAGAGGTATATTATATGTTTCTACATAAGCTATTTACGCTACCTTTTATATTCTTGATCCTAGTGATATAGGCCTAGGTGTAAAACAACTTAGGTGATTGAGTAACCACCCTGGAATAAAAACAAAATGTGTGTGGGTGGAGACAGGGTTGGTTTTACAGGTTTACTCTCTCTGGATTGTCAGTACTGCATGCGTTCTTGGCTATCGTGCCATGGCTGTGTCAGAGTCTATTGTAAGTTAAACTTAGGTATTCCTTTATGGGTAGTGTGATGCCTAAGACACATTTTTTACTGGCAGTCATTTGTGGCCGTTAAAATCTATGTTCCTTTTTCCTTCTTCCTTTTTTGTCGGAATAAAAGAGGATATTATGAGGACTACATGAAATATGTCTTAAATGTAATGGACATAAAGATCTAGTCTTGCGAGATTATATATATATATATATATATATATATATATACACTGCTCAAAAAAATAAAGGGAACACTTAAACAACTGAATGTAACTCCAAGTCAATCACACTTCTGTGAAATCAAACTGTCCACTTAGGAAGCAACACTGATTGACAATACATTTCACATGCTGTTGTGCAAATGGAATAGACAACAGGTGGAAATTATAGGCAATTAGCAAGACACCCCCAATAAAGGAGTGGTTCGGCAGGTGGTGACCACAGACCACTTCTCAGTTCTTATGCTTCCTGGCTGATGTTTTGGTCACTTTTGAATGCTGGCGGTGCTTTCACTCTAGTGGTAGCATGAGACGGCGTCTACAACCCACACAAGTGGCTCAGGTAGTGCAGCTCATCCAGGATGGCACATCAATGCGAGCTGTGGCAAGAAGGTTTGCTGTGTCTGTCAGCGTAGTGTCGAGAGCATGGAGGCGCTACCAGGAGACATGCCAGTACATCAGGAGACGTGGAGGAGTCCGTAGGAGGGCAACAATCCAGCAGCAGGACCGCTACCTCCGCCTTTGTGCAAGGAGGAGCAGGAGGAGCACTGCCAGAGCCCTGCAAAATGACCTCCAGCAGGCCACAAATGTGCATGTGTCTGCTCAAACGGTCAGAAACAGACTCCATGAGGGTGGTATGAGGGCCCGACGTCCACAGGTGGGGGTTGTGCTTACAGCCCAACACCGTGCAGGACGTTTGGCATTTGCCAGAGAACACCAAGATTGGCAAATTCACCACTGGCGCCCTGTGCTCTTCACAGATGAAGCAGGTTCACACTGAGCACATGTGACAGACGTGACAGAGTCTGGAGACGCCGTGGAGAACGTTCTGCTGCCTGCAACATCCTCCAGCATGACCGGTTTGGCGGTGGGTCAGTCATGGTGTGGGGTGGAATTTCTTTGGGGGGCCGCACAGCCCTCCATGTGCTCGCCAGAGGTAGCCTGACTGCCATTAGGTACCGAGATGAGATCCTCAGACCCCTTGTGAGACCATATGCTGGTGCGGTTGGCCCTGGGTTCCTCCTAATGCAAGACAATGCTAGACCTCATGTGGCTGGAGTGTGTCAGCAGTTCCTGCAAGAGGAAGGCATTGATGCTATGGACTGGCCCGCCCGTTCCCCAGACCTGAATCCAATTGAGCACATCTGGGACATCATGTCTCGCTCCATCCACCAACGCCACGTTGCACCACAGACTGTCCAGGAGTTGGCGGATGCTTTAGTCCAGGTCTGGGAGGAGATCCCTCAGGACACCATCCGCCACCTCATCAGGAGCATGCCTAGGCGTTGTAGGGAGGTCATACAGGCACGTGGAGGCCACACACACTACTGAGCCTCATTTTGACTTGTTTTAAGGACATTACATCAAAGTTGGATCAGCCTGTAGTGTGGTTTCCCACTTTAATTTTGAGTGTGACTCCAAATCCAGACCTCCATGGGTTGATAAATTGGATTTCCATTGATTTATTTTTGTGTGATTTTGTTGTCAGCACATTCAACTATGTAAAGAAAAAAGTATTTAATAAGATTATTTCATTCACTCAGATCTAGGATGTGTTGTTTAAGTGTTCCCTTTATTTTTTTGAGCAGGATATATATATATGTAGTTTTCTCTTCATTTTTAAAACATTTTTCAAAATATTGGATCCAATGAACTGAGCAGGTTGGGCTGATATGCTCATAGCCTTGCTAGGACTTTCTAAATATGAGCATGCATTTATAAGATTGTGCTGTTATTATTTCTATTAATATGATCTATTATTGTTATTTTTTTCCTCTGTTTTCCATGTTATTTGGTTAGTTCTCTTAAAAAGCACCCTCAAAGATATGCAATAGACCTACGGGGCTTTGAATGTGGCAGATGACAGTATTGAATTGTGTAATCATGGGACTGCCCATATTTCCAGTCCATTTAAAAAACAGGAGGCCTCTTACACGTCAATGTTGTGATGCAAAAATCCTGGCAAAATGCATAGCACATAGAACCAAAAAGGTTTTACCAGATATTATTCATCCTGATCAGACAGGTTTTCTACATGGATTGTATATTGGAGATAATATACGACAATTACTTGAAACAATTGAACATTATGAAACATAAAAGATACCAGGCCTGGTGTTCATAGCAGATTTTGAAAAGGCGTTTGATAAAGTACGACTAGAATTTATCTATAAATGCCTGGATTACTTTAATTTCGGTGAATCTCTTATAAAGTGGGTTAAAGTTATGTACAGCAACCCCAGATGTAAAATAGTAAATAATGGTTACTTCTCAGAAAGTATTACGCTTTTAATAGGAGTTAAACAAGGCTGTCCGTTGTCTCCATTTCTATTTATTATGGCCATTGAAATGCTAGATATTAAAATTAAATCCAACAAAAACATCAACGGGTTAGAAATCCATGGGATAAAAACAAGTGTCAATGTATGCCGATGACTCAAGTTTTTTTCTTAAGTCTGCAATCTGGATCCCTGCACAATCTCATTGAAGATCTTGATCACTTTTCTAGCCTCTCTGGACTAAAACCTAATTATGACAAGTGTACCATGTTACGTATCAGATCGTTAAAAGACACAGTGTTTGTACTACATTGTAGTTGACCAATAAAATGGGTAAAGTACACATACTTGGTATTCACATTTCAAAAAATATTAATTAACTTATCACAATCAATTTCAATGGAAAGTTTTCAAAAATACTGTAGATATGATTCTACTACCATGGAGATGTAAATACTTGTCTATTTATAGGAAAAGCACATTAATTAACTCTTTGGTCCTATCACAGTTTACTTACTAATGGCATTACCTACTCCAGACAACTATTTTTTTTAATCACATGAGCAAAAAAGATTTCATTTTATTTGGAATGCTAAGCCAGACAAAATTAAATGTGTCTATTTATATAATGAATATGAGTTTGGGGGGCTTAAATTATTATATATTAAAGCTTTAAACCTCTCACTAAAAGCTTCTCTCATACATAAGTTATACTTAAACCCAAAATGGTTCCCCAGTAGATTATTAAAAAAGCCTTTGTTCAAAATGGCCTTTTTGCCTTTATATAGATACTTTATAAAATTGCCTTTTTGCCTTTATTACGTCTCATTTCCGACTAATTGAAAATGTTATTTTTTTTTAAGCATCACCCTTTCTTAAACAAGCCATAGTTACAATTTCAGATTTATCCTCCAGAAAAGATAGAACAAATATTACAACAAATGTTATGGTTAAAACTCAAATATGCTGATTAATTAAAAAAACATTCTTTATGGAAAAAATGTACTTTTTAAATTATATTTATTAATGATATTATGAATAGAAACTGAGGAGTTATGTCACATATGCACCTATTGAAAATATATGGGAATGTCTGCTCAATCCAAACTTACAACCAACTGATTGCAGCATTACCACAGAAATGGAGGAGGCAAGTAGAAAAGGGTGAAGGTAGGGAACTTGTTTGCTTGACATATATTAAAGATACAAATTGGCTGAAAGGATTTGGCATAAATAGAAAAATCTACCAATTTCATTTGAGGACAAAAATGTTAACAAGCTGCTGAAATATATAAATATATTTTTCATGTTTAAAAAAGACAAACTGTTTTAGTGGGGAAAACAACCAGGTTCTATTTTGTACAGGTTGCAAAATAAATGGGAAGAGATTTTTGATGTACTGAATCCATGGCACATGGTTTATGACTGGAACAAAAAACAACACTTGATTCAACACTTTGAGTTTTTCAATTTAAATTCTTATACAAAATTCTTGCCACCAACAGAATGCTATATATATGGGGCATACAACAAGCTCAGCTCTGTAGATTTTGCTGCGAAGAGACACAATCCCTCGATCATTTATTCTGGTATTGCTTGTAGCTTGTTTCTGGTCACAAGTTCAGGAATGGTTAAAAAAATCACAACATTCACTTAAAATGTACCTTACAAATAGCAGTGTTGGGCAATTTGGAAAGTCATAGTCAGTCAATAAATAATATAATAATACTCGTAGGAAAGGTTTTAATCTTTAGCTCACAATCTGAGGACCACCCTCGTTTGGTTTGCATGCGCCATATATGATTAGAAAGTTTCAAAATGTAAAACATCACAGCACAATTGAAAAATATATGGCACATGCAAACCAAACGAGGGTGGTCCATGGTGATAGGTGGGATGGGCTGAGAGTGGCTGAGGGGTGGGATTAAAGAGTTTATGTTTGGTAATGTATTATTGTTATGTAACTGCTTTATATAAAAGTACCATGTATGCTAAATGTGTATGTAAAATGTATTGTGGCAGACCAGGGGGTTTGGTCAAGACGTTTACACAGATCAGACACGGACAGAGTATGATTAGCTCGGTTTCAAGGGTGTTTATTAAATAATAAATCAAAAGGAAAGGATAGGTCTCCCCCATGAGACCCTCTCCGGGATACCGTATTCTGGGCTCCGAGTCTTGCTGTATCCTGTCGGGCACACAAACTCAAACTCCCTCGTCTTAGCTCGGGCACCGTCTCCAACTACACGGAAGTCACCTTACTTCCCCCAGTCCTCTCCTGTGTTCTGGCAGCATTATGGGGCTTGTACAGCTGGTGAGCAATCAGCCCTTGATTACTCATCAACTCCCCAATCAGCCCCAATTAGTCCTGGGCGTAGAGCCCATCGAGACCTGCCACGTCCAGCAGATGGAGCCATCACCTCGTGATGTATACTCCGTCTGTCACCAGGCCTCGATGAGTCTCCCCCTGGTGGCTGACCTGCTGTACGCCCGCCCCCCCTCTGTCGGGGAGGGGACTGTCGTTAGTGCGACGTATGTCTCCCTTCTCGATAGGGCATCCGCGTTTCCATGCATCGCCCCTGACCTGTGCACAACTGAAAAAGAGAAGCGTTGAAGGGACAAAAACCACCTGGTAACCCGATCGTTTGTGTCCTTTCCCCTGGCCATCCAGACCAGGGGAGCATGGTCCATGACCAGGGTGGAGTGGGTACCTAACAGGTAATACTTGAGAGTGTTTAGCGCCCACTTCACCGCTAGACACTCTTTCTCAACAATAGAGTACTTTTTTTCTCAAGGAACCAGCTTTCTGCTGATGTACATGATGGGGTGCTCCTCCCCATCGTGTATCTGGGACAGAACGGCGCCTAGTCCCGTATCACACGCATCCGTCTGGACAACCATCGGCACCTGGAAATCAGACGTTACGAGAATCGGATGGGAGCACAGCGCTTCCATCAAACGGCTGAACGCCGCTTCTGTCTCGTTCGTCCATTTCACTGTTTTTGGGAGGTGGGCCCTGGTTAGATCGGTGAGGGGGGAAGCTATAGCCGCAAAGTTGGGGATAAATCGGCTATAGTATCCTGCCAGTCCCAGGAAGGACTTGACCTGTGTCTTGGTGCGTGAAACGGCCAGTCACGTACCGCGTGAACCTTCCTCTCCTGGGGCTTGACGTTCCCCTGTCTGATCAAATACCCCAGGTACTCCACCTCCTCGAAACCTAGTTTGCACTTCTTGGGGTTTGCAGTCAACCAGGCTTGTCTGAGTGCGTCCAGCACCGCCTGGAGGCGCGTCAAGTGCTCTTCCCAACCTTGGCTGTGGCTGACGATGTCCTGCTCGATGACCTTCCGCAGCATCTGTTTGAGCGTTTTATTAAAGCGCTCGACGTGCCCATCTGTCTGCGGGTGAAAAACGGAGGTCCAGATCTGCTTGATCTGCAGGAGGGCACACAACTCTTTCATGAGGTGGGACATAAACTCCGTACCTTGATCTGTCAAGATCTCGTTTGGGATGCCCACCCGGCTAAAGAGGTGGAACAGCTCCCGGGCGATTCATTTGGATACCGCCGCCCGTAGGGGAATGGCCTTGGTATACCGGGTGGCATAATCTACTATCACCAGGATGTACCGGTGTCCTCGTGCTGTTTTTACCAGGGGTCCCACTATGTCCATGGCGATGCGTTCCAAGGGCACCCCGATGATCGGTAGGGGGACCAATGGGTTTCGGAAGTGGGCTTTCGGGGCCGTGAGTTGCCACTCTGGGCAGCTGCGACAGTAGTCTTCCACGGCCCTCCTCATGCCGGGCCAGTGGAACCGGGTGGCGATCCGTTCCTGGGTCTTCTCCATTCCCAGGTGCTCTCCCAACAGGTGGGTGTGGGCCAGCTGAAGAATGGTTCCCACGTACCATCGGGGCAGCAACAATATCTCTCGAAGTTCCCTCTGTTGGCGTGACACCTGATACAAAAGGTTATTCTTGATTTGGAAATGGGGGTATCACCAGTCACTCACCCCTGGAAGTAGCTGTCCATCCACCGCTATCACTTGGGCTGCGGCGGCTTTCAAGTTCAGATCCTCCCACTGGGCCATCCCAAATTGTCCCCTCCAGTTGGCCCCCAGTGGGGGTCTCGACTGGCCCCTCAAAATCGAGGAAGGGGAGGCTGGGCTCCTCTTCCAGGGGTTCCCCAGGGGGTTCGGGTTCCGGCACCCCCTCCGACTCCGGAGCCGTAGACACATGATGGTTAACCGGTTGCTTCCGGGCCACACAGGCTATTGGTCGTCCTCGCTCTCTTCTTCGGCCGGCTCGTACCTTCTTCCTCAACTCGTGCTCCCACTCAGCAGGGCCTGCGTGTTATGATGCGTCGCCACTGCTTCCAGGAGGCCCTCCAAGGTCTGGGGCGCACATAGACTCGCTGCCCTCTTCATGTCGTGGGGTAGTGCCTGTAAGAAGCGATCCAGGACCACTTTGTATAATATATAATAAATAAAACACACAAATGACTAGAGGGAGTGCGACCGCAGTTGATTTGATTGTGCTGGGCCTGGCTCAGACTTGCTGTGCTGTGTAAAAAAAAACAGCGAGTGACTGTGTGACCAGCACCCATCTCTCTCTCCTCCCTGCTGCAGCGACCACCACAGAACATCAAGTGTGTATTGCGCTGTCCGTGTTGCTGAAGCTGCAACATAATTACAGCCATTTCTGGATGAAAAGTTATATTACTGAAATCCCTCATTTGTTTAGGAAAAACATTCCCTATTCCCACAACCCTTCCTCTCTTTACATGACACGTATGCATTGCATGCACTTGACCAATAGGGCCTGACCTATAGCATATCATAATCACAACAATAAATTGGTTATAACAAACTCTGGACACCGTTACATGTGGCAGCAAAATGGATGCAGAGGACGTGACAAATAAACTCGAAACTGGGGAATGTTTACCGGTTGTTCAGGAGGTAAAGGGGAAGTCAGGTGACAGAATACATTTGACTAGTTGTGGAAAATACTGGAGATCAAGAAAAATAAGGTGAGGTGCAAGCGCTGAATGTATATTATGTGTGCCAAAAAGTTGCTGTTAGATTACAATATACGTTCTCTGATCGTTTGGTGTCACGTCCTGACCAGTATAAGGGGTTATTGGTTATTGTAGTTTGGTCAGGACGTGGCAGGGGGTATTTGTTTTATGTGGTTTGGGGTTTAATGGGATATGTATTTATGTAAGAGTGGTGTTTGATTTATGTGTTCCGGGGTTTTTGGGTAATGTTCTTGTTTTGTATTTCTATGGTTTTCTATGTTGTGTATTTCTTTGTGTTGGCCTGGTATGGCTCTCAGTCAGGAACAGCTGTACATCGTTGTTGCTGATTGAGAGTCATACTTAGGTAGCCCTGTTTCCTGTCCCTTTGTGGGAAGTTGTTGTTTGCATAGCTGTGTGTGTAGCCTGCAATCCTGTTCGTTCGATCGTTTTCTTGTTTTGTTTAATTTTGTGTTCAATAAAAGTCACTATGAGCACTCAACCCGCTGCGCCTTGGTCCACTACGTACGACAACCGTTACAGTTTGGAACAATATAAACAACACTAAATCAATTATAAGCGTACCAGAGAGTCTGTTGTAATGCTTTTTTGTAACGCCTTTATTACAGCAAAGACTAAAAACAGTCGCATTCATTCATTGTCACGCCCTGACCATAGAGAGCCATTGTTTCTCTATGGTGAAGTAGGTCAGGGCGTGACTGGGGGGTATTCTAGTTTATTATTTCTATGTGGGGCACGAATCAGACGTCTTGTACATCATGATTTTTATTTAGTGTCTACTAGTTATGTGGGTTATTGTAAAATTCACCAACTTAATGTTGCTGACCCATTACACTCACTGACCTGATGGTCTGGTAGGAAAGTGTATCGCTTTTTGGCATCATATGCACTTTTGTCAGCATTTAACAAGGCTGCAGAACTGACAGTTCAGTTTACTCAGCATCGTTGGCAGCAATTACAGCCTGAGTCTTCTTGGGTATGACGCTACAAGCAAGGCAAACCTGTATTTGGGGAGTTTCTCCAAATCTTCTCTGCATATCCTCTCAAGGTCTGTCAGGTTGGATGGGGAGCGTTGCTGCACCGCTACTTTCAGGTTTCTCCAGAGATGTTTGATCGGGTTCAAGTCCATTTTCTGGCACTCAAGGAGACTTGAGTCCCGAAAGCCTCTCCTGCATTGTCTTGGCTGTGTGCTTAGGGTTGTTATCGTGTTGGAAGATGAACCTTTGCCCCAGTTTTAGGTAGTGAGAGCTCTGGAGCAGGTTTGAGCTCTGGAGCTCCGTTCATCTTTGCCTCGATCCTGACTAGTCTCCCAGTCTCTGCCGCTGAAAAACATCCCCACAGCATGATGGCTGGCACCACCATGCTTCACTGTAGGGATGGTGCCAGGTTTCCTCCAGACGTGACGCTTGGCATTCAGGCCAAAGAGTTAAATCTTGGTTTTATCAGACCAGAGAATCTTCTTTCTCATGGTCTAAGAGTCTTTAGGTGCCTTTTGGCAAACTCCAAGTGGGCTGTCATGTGCCTTTTACTGAGAAGTGGCTTCCGTCTGGCCATGCTACCATAAAGGCCTGATTGGTAGAGTGCTGCTGAGATGGTTGTCCTTATGGAAGGTTCTCCAATCTCCACAGAGGAAATCTAGAGCTCTGTCAGAGTGACCATCGGGTTCTTGGTCACCTCCCTGACCAAGGCCCTTCTCCCCCGATGACTCAGTTTGGCTGGGGGTCAGCTCTAGGAAGAGTCTTGGTGCATCAGTTTAAGAATGATGGAGGCAACTGTGTTCATGGGGACCTTAAATGCTGCAGAAATGTTTTGTTACCCTTCCCCAGATCTGTGCTTCAACACAATCCTGTCTTGGAGCTATACGGACAATTCCTTCGACCTCAAGGCTTTGTTTTTGCTCTGACGTGTCAACTGTGGGACCTTATGTAGACAGGTGTGTATCCTTTCCAAATCATGTCCAATCAATTGAATTCACCACAAATGGACTCCAATCAAGTTGTAGAAACATCTCAAGGGTGATCAATGGAAACAGGATGAACTTCAGCTCAATTTCGAGTCTCATAGCAAAGGGTCTGAATACTTATGTAAATAAGGTAGTCCTGTTTTTTATGTTTAATACAGTTGTAAAAATTTCTAAAAACGCGTTTTTGCTTCGTCATTATGGGGTATTGTGTGTAGATTGCTGAGTATTTTTATTTATTTTATCCATTTTAAAATAAGGCTGTCATGTCACAAAATGTGGAATAAGTCAAGGGGTCTGAATACTTTCCGAAGGCACTGTAAAGGCCAATTATTTAATTGTAAGACCGCATTCTGTCCTCTATCAACACTTTTTAAAACTTTTGGTGCCAGCGAGAATAACATAAGAAAGTTGTCAAGACAACTAGCTTGATTGAGCCTTATAATCTTTGGATGGAGTATCAGTACACCCAGTCACTACAAAGACACATGTGTCCTTCCTAATTCAGTTGCCGGAGAGGAAGGAAACTGCTCAGGAATTTCACAGTTAGAGTTTAATGGCTGTGATAGGAGAACACTTAGGATAGATCAACAACATTGTAGTTACTCCACAATAATAACCTAAATGACAGAGTGAAAAGAAGGAAGCCTGTACAGAATAAAAATATTCCAAAACATCCATCATGTTTGCAATAAGGTGCTAAAGTAAAACTGCAAAAAATGTGGCAAAGAAATTAACTTCATGTCCTGAATACAAACGGTTGTGTTTTGGGCAAAACCAACACATCACTGAGTACCACTCTTCATATTTTCTGCAGCTGTGTATCTGTGTATGCTGTAATTAATAACAGGAAGTCAAATGCAAGTCTTCATTCTCTTTCTCCAAATGGATATTTCTATAAATAATGGGGCCAATGTGTGACATTGGGATACAAATAAAAAAAACATTTGAAAGAAAAATGTATTTTTTTTAATGCAGTTCCACATGTGTACTTAGAGGAATATATGCAAGTTGGCCCAACTGTACTTACAACAATATAGGCCTAGTACTATACATCCTTTAAGCACAGTTGATACAGGAAGACATTGGCAAGTCAAATTCAAGGCCTTTCAGGGACTTTTTCAAGCACTACCTCAATTTTATACATTTGTGCAGCAGGTAGCCAGGCGATTAAGAGAATTGTTTGAATCCCCGAGTCGACTAGGTGAAAGATCTGTCTGTGCCCTTGAGCAAGGCACTTAACCCTAATTGCTCCTGTAAATTGCTCTGGATAAGAGCGTCTGCTAAATGACTAAATGTAATAATTTATATTTATGTAGTGCATACAGGGCTAAATATAGAACCCCCCCAAAAAACAGCATGCAAAAAGTGTCAAAAACGTTACCACTTACCACTTCAATAATAATTATACTTTTTGGGGGCCTTGCAAATGCACTGATTTTCGAATTATTATTATATTATAGAATATGTGAGAATAATCTGACTAAATAAATTGGATGCATTCATGCCAATTTTTATGTAGTGTCATGACGTTGCCCTCTCTCTGGGTACAGAGAACACAGTTGAACCCCTCCCTCTGCACCAGGCCTTTTCTATGCACCATCCCCCAACCTCTATACTTCTGACACTGCTGTGGTGAGAGGGGTCGTAAAATTCCAAAGGAGAATGTCCTGCCTCATGGCCCAGTTTTGAGACAGAGAGGGGTTTCATAGAGAGACAAAGGAATTCTTCCAACTCACAGAATTGGGGAACCGAACGACATTTATGTTCTGGAGAAGGTATAAAAGATCGGTGAAGAATCCAGCTACGAACTGGTCCGCTTGGTACAATTTTGTGATACTCATTAGAGACAATATTGCCATATTACCATAATAATGTTTATATAATAGCCTCAGCTATGAGACTTACATATAAATGGCTGTATACAATGATTTAATAAGGTTAAAGCTATTTGGAATATGTTGAGAGGCTATGTACTGATGTTAACGTGATAGAATTGTATTTCTGTATAAAGCTTAACCTCCCTGGGCAAGGGAGGTTGAGGCTTGCGTCCCACCTAGTCAACAGCCAGTGGAATCACGTGGCGCGAAATACAAATACCTCATAAATGCTATAACTTCAATTTCTCAAACATATGACTATTTCACACCATTTTAAAGACAAGACTCTCCTTAATCTAACCACACTGTCCAATTTCAAAAAGGCTTTACAGCGAAAGCAAAACATTAGATTATTTCAGGAGAGTACCCTGCCAAAAATAATCACACAGCCATTTTCAAAGCAAGCATATATGTCACAAAAACCAAAACCACAGCTAAATGCAGCACTAACCTTTGATGATCTTCATCAGATGACACTCCTAGGACATTATGTTATACAATACATGCATGTTTTGTTCAATCAAGTTCATATTTATATAAAAAACCAGCTTGTGATGTTCAGAACTAGCATACCCACCGCAAACTTCCGGTGGGTATGCAATCGCGGTGTCAGATTTTAAAATAGCTTTTCGGTGAAAGCACATTTTGCAATATTCTGAGTAGAATGCCCGGCCATCACGGCTAGCTAATTTGACACCCACCAAGTTTGGCCCTCACCAAACTCAGATTTACTATAAGAAAAATTGGATTACCTTTGCTGTTCTTCATCAGAATGCACTCCCAGGACTTCTACTTTAACAACAAATGTTGTTTTGGTTCGAAAGAATCCATAGTTATATCCAAATACCTCCGTTTTGTTTGTGCGTTCAGGTCAGTATCCGAAGGGTGACGCATTTTGTGACAAAAAAATTCCAAATATTCCATTACCGTACTTCGGAGCATGTCAAACACTGTTTAAAATCAATTTTTATGCGATTTTTCTCGTAAAATAGCGATAATATTCCAACCGGGCGAATTCACATGAACGCACATCTCCAGTGTCACTGTTCTCAGCCTGACCACTCACAAAATCTCCTGCTGTTTTTCGCCCAGAGACTGGAGAGACGTCATTCCACTTTCTGGCGCCTTCTGAGAGCCAGCAGAGATGCTGTATTTTCGATAGAGATGCCGCAGAAGGAGAACAAATTGTCAGACAGGGCACTTCCGGTATGGAATCTTCTCAGGTTTTGGCCTGCCATATGAGTTCTGTTATACTCACAGACACCATTCAAACAGTTTTAGAAACTTTAGAGTGTTTTCTATCCAAATCTACTAATTATATGCATATTCTAGTTTCTGGGCAAGAGTAGTAACCAGTTTAAATCGGGTACGTTTTTTATCCGGCCGTGCAAATACTGCCCCCTAGCCCCAACAGGTTAACTCAGTCATCGGCACGCCCCCAGGGACACAGACAGGACAAGGCGTCATGAGACAGCCTTTTTCTGTCATTCCGAATAAAACCCCCACCCAGGGTTTCTTTCACCAGACCAGCTTACCTCAGAAGAGAGAGCCAAGGTTTGACCATGCATTCCTCTACTGAAGTTTAACCATACCACGTGGTTAAACTTTTAGACTATCGATACCGACAGAATAATAACAAGTCTTTGATATTAATTAATAGTCTGCAGTTAGAAATTAGATATCATCGAACGCGAAGACCGACGAAACATCCATTCTATAACGACATTAATGGATGTCGCTTTGAAAGATCCATTCTAACTGAGAGAGAGAGAGAGAACGCGGACAAAAACTCTCCAACAGGACAAAAACTCTCCAACAAGGATCCCGACGACACACTGAGCGTAAATATACATTGATTGCAGTTGTTCCCGAATGAGTGAGCGTTCATGTGCAAAGGATTAGCATATCAATTGTTAATATTTATCAACTCTGTGTGCCTTCTCCGCTGCCCCCAACCACTTGTTTGTTTAACAGGCCGCCATGCCGGTTTAGCCCACTAGGGCACATTACTCTACCAATTCTTTGTGACGATAACTACTGTTTGTATGCTTTCTGTGAATTACTTTGTTTAGTAAATAAATTATTTTAAGACAGTTGATGTATGGATGACTTATACAACAATTTACGACGTTTGGAATGAGACTGGACGAGGTAAAGAATACACTATTTAAACCAGAAGATAATCGGTCAGATACTATAATATAATATATAATGTTATAATATAGGAAAGTTATATTAGGAAAATTATAACTTTGTAATCTGAATATTTTCCTTGGTGCCCCGATCTCCTAGTTAATTACAGTTAAACGATTAATCAGTTTAATCGCGTAATAATAATTACAGGGAGTTATTTGATAAATTTGTCTTCAGTTTAATGGTGCCCAAAGACACGACAGTAGCCTATGTGTCCAACGCAGGCACACACAATAAAGACATGAAAAGCGGTAGCATTAACCACACCATCTCTGTTTTTATAACAAGAAAGCGACCAAAACCAGGTGGCTTTTGTAATGAAGGATTTGTATGGAAAGCCAAGTTGAAGCCAGCATTAGATGTTGTCTTCCTCATAATAACCGCACATGGTTTTACTGCAACAGATTAGCCAACAACACCAGTCAATTGAAGTGGCGGGAAACAAACGAGAAAGTGGCGACATCTCTCACAAAAATCACGGAAAATTGCTGGTTGATAATATCTGGTTGAAAGTTACTGAGGTATTAATCTGTATTGAATGCTTGAAAATCTAGCCAATTGACCCGGAAAGAAAAGATCACTCAAGACAAATCAGTAGGTTAGCAAATATATTTTAATATATAATATAATATTTATAATAATTTTAGCACAATGACAAAATGGCATCATTTCAGTTTAGTCTCATGTAAATCAGGACAAAAGCCACATCTGTTGGTCGGTATTTATTTTAATACATGTTGTAATACCTTATATTTTAATGATTTATTTATTTGTTGCTGTCATTGCAAAATAAATCCTTTTTTTTTTTTCAAGGTCCTGTAAAATAAGAATTCTAATAAAATCTAACAGCATATAGCCTATGGCATCCAGTGGGAGATATGATAACAATGCAAGGTGTTGATGTAGTTGTAATAGGTTGCTTTCCAGGCCGAGTACATTGCAGGCATTGAATTGTATCAACCAATGGTTCTGTGCTACGTCATCAAGTACGCAGTAGGGTATTAAATTGCTATCATATGATGTGGTTAGTTAATTGTTAAACACCTATCCAGTCGTGAGATCTGGAAGGTGTCTGCTATCCAGTCAGCTTGGAATGCGGCCATCCTCTTTACCACATGGTGAGAACAGAGCTTCAAGACAAGCCACTCCTTCAGACTGATGCAACATCCTGTCATTTTGGTAAGATTGAGACCATTTCATTGGCTAATCAGAGGAAACCTGACCTTTGACCTGCATTTATCAAACGTTTTGTTACCACGGAGATGTTGTGGTTCCGTTATGCTTATGAGTACAACAGTATGCAAGGTACCGCAGGTTGACTAATACCTTTTAACTTACTCACTAAGAACATAGGGGCCTATTGTGTTGTGGCTCAGTGAAGTCAGTCTCAGTCTGTGATGTCATATTTAAACAGGATCATAAATGCAACACTTTCCAACACCCAAATATAATATGCAGTGATCCATTAAGAAATACCTTCTCTTACTTGTCTTCACCTCTGAGGGTCAAAATGTTGAATAGGGGGAAATGATCATGATCATATATTTGGATAGGCTACTTCTTGCCTGCTTTACACAGCTGGTGGAATTCCGCTGGAAATCCCAAAGTTCCTTCATGTTAAAATCAAACGGTTAGATGCCTATATCTAGGCTACATCCTAATTACCTATCCTTCCACCCAAAGTGTGCACTTGTACACTTCCCTTTGCTTATTTGAAAGGAAATAGCTGTTATACGAAATATGGTGGAAACTCCCTCTAGCTAGCCCATACCTAGCTACATGCAATGACCAGTGTACACTTCAGAAGAAAGGAGATATTATTAGGACATAGACCCTAGTCTATCCTAACCAAGCACAGGAATGTCATGACTCATGACCTTACGATGATGACCTCTACTCACGTTGACGGGACCACACCACTGCAGTTACGATGATTAACACTGTCCAGTGCCATATATTTAAGAGTTCAGCCAACCGTTAGAACGCATAGTGCTTTCAAGTATTCCATTTATCCATTCATGATGAGTGTTTGGATTGTAATTGTAATTCTAGATGTTCAGTTAGATATAGCATTGTTTAAAATGTCAGAAATTCAATGAACTCAATATTGCAAATGTAATAATGGGGAGCTAACATGGCTGCCATATGGAAGTGCATTATAGAAACACAATGTCCAAACTCTCTAAATATATGGCCCCGACACCGACCTGAGGGGAGTTCAACAATGTTAGAATACCTAGTAATAATCTCAGTTGAACAATAAACATTCAAAACTGTTAGTGAAGCCGCAAATAGCAATTTTTTCAAGTTTAGACCCAAAACAGACTCTTATGTTTCCTGCACACTACCTTTTTAGACTGTTAGCTAGCTAATGTTAGCAAACGTTTGCAGCTAACACAAACCAAATGGACCGTGTTAGCTTCTGTTAGCAAACATTCGCATACGGTTCGCCTTGTTGAACTCACCTCTCGCAGAGCACCTCAAAACACGGCACAACAAATGTTGCTAGCTAGTCTCTACTGCAAAAACACACACTTTTAAAATGGCTTCTTACAGCCGCCAAAAACGGCCTTCAACTTCCGTCTAAAAGAAAAGAGGCTCTGTCCCGATATCCACACTAGCATACATACTACTGCATTCTAAATAGTACGCCAGTGTGGATTTCGGAACGTAGCCTCTGAGAGATTGTTCAGTACACATACTGTACAATTTGTTTTATTCTGTTAACAGCACATACAAGCATCAGGATTTGTCAAGTCTCCCATCTGCCTCCCTAGCAGTTTTGCAACTAAACTATAAAGTTGGCACTTTTACTATATGGTGTGAAAGCTTGCTTCTTGTGCATATTAATGTAAATGTTTATTTGAAAATTGTCACGTCACATTTTGCTATTTAGTCCTAGAAGGTTGAATAGTCATGCTTTAAAAATGCATGGGCACAATTTAAATTGATTTTTGCTCTTTCACTCTTTTCCCCACGCAATGAACAGTGACAGATGCAAAATCTATGTTTGTCAATGTTGTTCTGCTGTACAAATATCTTCCAAATTCAGACATTCAACATCCCCAACCTCACTAACTTCTTGCCAAGCACACAAAACTCCACATAGAAATACTCAACACAACCTCTCTAGCCTACTGTACAGCATCATGTATGAGTCCTGAAACAATCAACACCTTAAAGGAGAAGTTTGTCATTTTACTACTTAATGTTGGATGGTTCCTTACCCTGAACGTAGTCTATGAGCCAGGATCAATTCTAATGGATAAGGAACCATCAAACATTAAGTTGTAAAATAATTAACTTATTCTTTAAGACCTTTGTAATTTATAGTTCACCAGCCACTTCAAATCCAACTCAGGCCCCAAATTCAATCTACCTTAGATAAAGGAAATCACAATGCAGGTTCACATACTATGTTAACACTGTTGGAATTGTGACCGGCTAACCAGTTGAAACCTGTTAAAACCGATAAACCTAGCAAGTTGTTAGTCTCAGGGAAATTATTTGATTTGCAACTGGTTTAATTTGGGCCTGGGTTTTCATCTACTGCTACACTGCACTGACTCCAAATTCACCCCTCCTCTACCTCTCTATCCATGGGGTCACAACCGCAAATCAACACTTTCTTCTACAGCTAGAAAAAAATGAAAAGAAAAAGAACAGAAATGGAACAAACTCTTCTGAGTGAGACTTTTCTACCCAGCGGCCTGCCTTCAGATAGTTACATTTCACGGCACAACAAACAAAAGCATCTCTATCAAAAACAATGACAATAATCCAATAAAAACAACCACAATGAAAAACAACAACAATGACGTGAAGAGATAATCACAATGGATATCCTGTTGCAATTTAGCAACTGTCTGGATAATAGTTTGTGTATTTTGCGTGTGTATTGTAAAATACATCCGATGATAAGAAGACAAATGAAATACAATAATAGAATACAATCTGTTTTTTTTTAAGGAAGGATGGTTATATCTCCTAACTTAATAAAAACAACGTAACCCCTAACTCCATATTTAAAGATAAAAACGTGGATAGAGATACAGAGATTAAAATCTAAATTGAAGTGTGGTCTCTGTAATATCAACCCTTACTTAATATCAGATAAGTGACACGTTTTTACCCCATTTAGTGAACATATCAGGATACTTAAAAAATACAAAAACAAACAATATATTGGCATAAAATAAATTAATCCATTACGAAACCAACATATTGATATAAATTCATCATATATATGTACAACCTAATCAAAACAATTTCGAAAAGTAAACATAGGAAAATGAACTACTGTAAAATCCCTTCAATCATAACTTAAGTGTATTGAATGTAAACGAAGGGATAAAGGGAAAAGTCAAACTCCTGTAGTTTGAATAGTATGAATTTGAATTGTAGTTTGGTGAGCTCTCTGTAACGGTTAGCTTTGTCGTACGTCTTAAAATGATCATTATAATTTTATGTCTATGTATGTCTTGGTTATATTGTTATATATATTTGTCATATAGGCTATATTTATTTTTATTTATATTTTATTATTTTTTAATACACATTTTTTGCAGCATTCTTTTGTAACTTGATATGTAATTGGTACACGGAATTCCAAATTGACATCATTTGTGAGTGATATGTTGTTATTATTTATGCCAATGGCCGCATAAAAAGCAAAGCGATGACATACACGTGATTTCTAACCAATAAGAAAGATATAAAATCCACACCGAGCGCCATGGGTTGGACCCTATTGTGAGATTTTACCATAGATATAGAACACTTGATAGATAGACTGATTCATGGGGGGGGGGGGGGGGTCCTGAGGAAGACAAAGGGTAAAAGAGGGGGAAGAGAGAAAAAGGGAATGGTGAAATGAAAAGGGATCTTCACTCCACCTATTCACAGGAATGAAAAGGGGTTTGCATTCTTAGTAACGAATATGGTAACTTCCTCATCGCTTGAATTCTTTTTCTGGGTGTGAGCTGAAATATAGAAATATGTATATACAGTAGCTACAACCAAACAAACATGGATAACCAAATACATATGCATTTAGATATGAGAAGAATTTGAATGTTGTAAAGTGAAGGTTGATCCTTATTGGTATCGGGCCATTGATTTGTATTATTATTTAGTTAATCGGTGCATTATGAGTGTTTGTGTGTGTATGTGTCTAAGGTTTATCCATTTCTCTACTGATATCCTACCACACAATTGCTAACATGACACAGTCCATGACCTATAATGGAATTCTGACATGAAAAAATGGTCACTTGTTCACAAACACCGAGATTCACAATTCCCTACATACTGTAAGCATGAAAAAACATGCAAAACAAAAACAAGACAAAAACAAACAAGAAAACACCTCCCTTGCGATCCTCATAAGAATCTACACCAAAGAATTGATAAAAAAAAAACATTCCCCCCCCCCCCCCCAAAAGTTTTACAGTAAGGACAATTCCTATGTTTATCTCCAGAACTCTGTAAGTGGTCAGTGCGATAGTAGGCCTAAGAGGATCTACAATGGTCGTCTGACACAAACTCCCCAGCAAGACGAGCACCTACCTACCTACCTACCTACCTACCTACCTACCCTGTCGACCAGCACCCACAGATCATAGCGGTTAAGTACAACTGAGTGCCGTTGCCTGCAATACTGTACTCCTTCTCCCTAGCAACAGATCCAGGATCAGGTTAACCTAACCCTGATTATAACCATACTTTAATGCTGCCCCTAGCAACATATCTCGGATCAAATAACACATTTCAGCACAGGCTTTGTTAGCAGCAGCCACCGCTTCACTATAAAGGGGTGCTGGCTTTGAAAGGGTGACTTGCTTGGCTGTCCACCTTAATAGAAATGGTCTGAACATATTTACAATACTCTTTTTGACTTAGTTCGGTATGCATAAAGAGTCTTTGACTTGGAGTGCTGATCTAGGATCAGTTTTACCTTTTAGATCATAATGAATACAATTATATAGACGGGGGGGGGGGGGGCCTGATCTTAGATCAGGGCTCCTTTTCTGAGACGCTTTGTGAATACAGACCCTGGTCTACATAATGAGGATAATACATGTGGAGGTGTATATAACAAATAAAGTTAGATACAAATCAGTTCCAACACTCTACGATAAACAGCGAGCAATACAAAAACAGATCACAAAATCTGCGATCGAAATAAAAGGCTTGGTCATTGGCACTGGGGGTAGGGAAAGAGGGGATGGGGTAGGGGTTATAGGAGAGAAAAGGTTGTTTCTTTTTCAGAGAAAGTGGTGTGCATTGTGGTGTGACTATACAATTATAGAAAGGTCTATGTGTAAGTCTTTCTGAGCTCTTAGGACATCAGAAAAGGTTTCACTAGACCCTTTAGTTTAGCAGACATCTATACGGACCACTCGCGAAGCGCTCAGCAAACTTACAATATAGTCCCCTTCTTTACGAGCGAGACTGAACTTGATGTGTGCGGCAGTGGCGGTTGCTGAGGGGAGGATGGCTCATAATAATATCTGGAATGGAGTATAATGGAGTCAACGTGTTTGATGCCATTCCATTTACTCCAATCTGGCCATTATTATGAGTCGTCCTCCCCTCAGCAGTCTCCACTGGTGTGCGGGTGCAACCACATGGGCACACATACATTTTCACATTTGACACATTAGTTGTCACATACACAAATTCTGCTAAGGCTTCTTCATAGGGATGAAACACAGTGTAATATACGTACATGAGTAATTATTTCATTTGAATCAACAGTCTTGTTTTTTTATTGATGTATAGTGGCTGAGACAGCTCAAAATGTGTTAGGGATTAGGGATGAGATTAGTTGACTCTTGTGTGTTTATTGATGACTCATGCAGTACTTGGGCGTTTCACAAACGAGATTATGAACAATTGACGTATATCATTGATTTATATATTGTACTTTGTTTTCATGATATTGAGCCTGTTTTTTTTCTTTCTACCATTTTGTTCTTTCCTTACATTTCCTTTCAGAAGCAGTAGTCCCGCCCCCTTCCCTGCTCTATGATTGGTCAGTTGTTTTACGTACTGAAAAACTATTCGGCTGGAATTCGAGTGGCGTTGTCTGAGCAGAAAGACAAACGTTTATATATTTTGAAGATGGGACGGTAAACCGAAAATTACCCACATCGACTCTGCCTTCCTCTTACCGAAGCATTTTACTTACGTCGGTAATTTTCCTACACAACATTCATGTAGATTGTTCTAAAACTATTATTGTGTCATCTGTAATAGCCTATACATTGTTGATTCCTACTTATGAAAGTATTTGCCTGTCCCTGTTTCGTTGTCGGCTGCTGACTCACTCCATCTCCCACTGTTTTGCGCACAGAGGAAGAAATGCATTCTGAGAAGCCCAAGCATATGACTGTTGCTCAAAAGGCTATTGCGAGAAAAACAACCAACTACTGTTATTTTCGTTACAGAGGGGAGAGTCACAGCTTTCTGTCAGTATATCATGTACCTCTTAATATTGAGTTCACGGCCCTACCTTACAACCGCAGTAGGCTGTAGTTAGTATCGTTTTGATGCACCCGCTTAGCGGAGCCGAGCGCGCCATTTGCAGTGAATAGCCCAACATCAAGTAGCCTAGTCTAGGGCTGGAAAGTTTTTGTAGAACATTAGCCTGCATTTACTGATAGATTAATCAATTAGCCTCCATGGCTAAGTGTTTTGACTTCCCACTTCCTCAGATGGTGAATAATAGCTTATGCGCCAAGATGTCGGCAAATTCTCCGAAGAGCCAATAATCTATCTGATAATTCTGGATCCTATTTTGACAGGTTGCACATCAAAATAGCCATCCTGCATTTCCTTGATATGTTAGATGAAATATCTTACGTTTTTAATCATAGGCTACCATCTCAGGTGTCTTACTTGGCACTGGCGAAAATTGTCTAGAGCCCTGCCACTAAAGTAAAGTAACTGTCCATTAAACATTTTTGTTGCTGTTGTTATCGAGTAAAATAGTTAAGTTTATAGGTACACCTTATTGTAAAAGCGTATGATAAAACATATACAAAAATATTATATTGATCAACACCACATGAAGCACTATATTAACTATGTAAAAAAAACATTCAAATATATTTTATAAATATATAAAATATATTGTCGACTTTTTTTTCATATCATATAGTTCATATACTGCTTCATATAGTTTTTAAGTTGATCAATATAATAATTTTGTATACGTTTTTATAATACGCTTTCACAATAAGGTGTTTTTTTATAATAAGATTTCATAGTAAAGGAGCATTGAATCTCTGTGTAAAATCACAATGAGGGTAAATAAGTGTGACTATTTAAGCAATATTCGGTTGAATTACCGAATAAATAAACTTAATATCATAACATTTTCTTCTTCGATAATTCCGTGCTATGGCTGGTCTAAAGGCAAATATTGGCTTTTTCTACGACTATCTAACAAAATACTTTTTAAAATCCAATGATCTGATGATGTCATCCGAGTTTTGAATAAAGGGAATATGACACCTGTATTATAGGTGTCTTCTTGCTCAACTGATAAAGCAATGCATAATGCTAAGTTAAGTGGAATTCTAACTTCCACTTAAGTCACATTTTCACTTAGTATCCCAATGCATGACTAAGTGAACATTGGACTGAAGTTAGGATTTGCCCCTTAGTGATATATTGACTGAATAATATGGTTGCACATCTACAGTATGTAACTAATGACAACAGGTTCATCCTAATGACCTAACACAGGAGATGTAACTACTGGATCTGATATAATGGTGCTTTTCCTGCAACATCTAGGTTGAACTGGAACGCCCCCCCACACACACACAAGTTTTCTCAAAACAGTGTTACAGGTACACAAACTAACCCACACATCTTTTAACAAAGAGGGATTGGATTTTAGCTTTGGCTCTGTCTTTCTTTCTTTCTCTTTTTTGTTCTCTCCATCTTTCTCTCATCTTGAGCTCTTCCTCTCTTCCTCCTTTAGTCAGGGAAGAGGCGATCGCGGCAGACGTGGCAGCGAAGCATCGTGGCGATCTGATTGGTTAATTGGAGAAGGGCTGCTAGTCTCTATGTCATGTGGTGAATGTTAGTGGAACGGGGCTGAGGCGGGGCGAAGGGGGGGGGGGGTCGAGATGGTTGGAGTGCCAGGGGTCAAAGTGCAAAGGTCAGGGGTGATGACCTCACACTTTTTTAGGGGGAGGAGCCAACTTTATGATCTCGTCTTCAGAGGGTTGGCGAATGATATCTGAGGAGAGAGAAAGAGAAAGAAAAAAGAGTAAAGTCTCAGTAAAAGTTGAATGTTTTTTTTGGCAGAGGGAATGCGTGTGAGCTTGGTGTCACACACACACACACACACACCTTTGTATTTCTTGGCAGAGGGGATGCGTGTGAGCTTGGTGTCGATCTCGTCGTCCTCAGAGATCTTGAGTACGGTGGTGCGATACTCAATGACCCGGGTCAGCAGGTCTGGTCGTCGTGAGATCTCAAAGATGTGCTCGATGTATGACAGGTTATCTATAAGAAGGGCAACATAGCGTGACATTTTTGAGGTGCAAAACAGCAAAGATCTGTGCAAGAATACTAATTATAATATGAAAGTGATTTAATTTGAAACGTTTCTTAAACGTGCGTTACAAGATATTCGCTCGTTTGCGCCATGAAACAACCCTCCATCCCTCCCTCTCCTCCGTCCCCTTCCTCCTCTCTCTCCTCTCTCCACTCCTAGAGCCCTATAAAATCTGTGTTGCGGAGAACATTGACGGAATACCATTTAAACGGAATTCAACAATGTTCTAAAATGTATTGACCTTAATAGGAAATTAACTACATGTATTGAACTTTTTGAAAATGTGAAAATGTATGAATTTACCCAAGTAAATCATAAGACATGAACAAAATGCATCAGTGGTTCGTACGTTCCTGCAACTTCCTGAAACGGCACAGGAACGCCGAAGACTGTGTTTATGTGTGCGGTGCACGCAAAAACGTTGTGTAGCCGTTAGCGATGATGATGCTAATGATAACATCTTCTGGTAGAGATGAAAAGGTTCGCCAAAAACCTTCTCAATTAAACTACAATTTAGCCTATGCCTATCTGGCAGAATGATATCATGATATCATGATTATTTGCATCAATCCTGTGGCCATTTTGTTTTGCAAACTCTGCAATCATGTGAACTCTACAGAAACATCACTAACAAAACAACGGTCTCTGGCTGGTGTGCACATGAATTAAAGGGTAGCTACACCCCAAAATCGGAATTCCTTCGATTTTTACCAGACCTCAAAAGTGGTCTCCTGATGTGGTTTAAGCATTGTTGTGGAGTTAGGGAAAATTTGGGAAAAAAACGAAATGGAATCAAGCAAAAAATACAACAGATTTTATAGGGCCCTATACTCCCCTCCATCTCTCCCTCCCTACCTCCCTTCCTCCTCCTCCCTTCCCTTCCCAAATGTTGATCTGGGAAACCTGGAAAATTCTCCCTCTCTCACCCAGTGCCAGCTTTTCGTTTTTCTCCAGGTAGTTGAACCACTCCTTGGAGGAGGTGATTGTGTTGCTCTGGTCCTCTGTGATGTCCTCCTTGCAGGCTGACTTGAGTTGGTCCAAGTCCTCGTTGGTGATGTTCTCAGACAGGTCACTGAGCAAAGAACTGTACTCCGACATGGTCTGAGGGAGGGAGGAGAAGGGAGGGCAGGAAGGGAAAGAGAGAAGAGAGAGAGCTGTTAGCTAATTTTGAAACAGTGACCCTTAAACACATACTTTGCATCAAAGTACGAGCGTGTGGCCACATTTCTTTAGTGTGTCAGTTTTCTCTTCTCTAGACATTACCCCTAACCACTGTCCTACAGTCAGTTGTATTTCCAACTCCCTAATGGTTAAGGTTTGGGTTGTGTAATCTGACCCTATATCTGTGGTTAGGGGAAACATCTCTCTAGAGAGGAAGAGAGAAAAAGAGAGAGCGGCGAGAGAGAGAGAAAGAGAGCGAGATAGATAGAGAGCGAGATAGATAAATAGAGAGAGAGAGAGAGAGAGAGAAGTAGAAAGATGAGAGAGAATGGGAGATAGAGAATAGAAGAGTAAGATAGAATGGGGAGCACAGAAGCAGTCCTTCTATTCTATTGGATCTCTCCGGTAAAGTCAGGCAACTCTGCAGATGGGAGGCTGGAACGTGGCTATACTTACTACTGCCAGTAAGCCACACAAACATCAATACACTGTATGCGTCCGTGACTGTTAATATGACAATATTTAGCTGTTGAGTGACACTGTGGTGCCGATGTGACAATGCACCTGATAAGATTAGCTTCTGTGAAAGAGTGTATTTGATGTAGGTGATTGAGTTTTGAGTAACTGTGACAGTAACTGAGTGTTTTTCAAGTGTTGTGTGTGTGTGTGTGTGTGTGTGTGTGTGTGTGTGTGTGTGTGTGTGTGTGTGTGTGCTCTTGGGAAATGGCATCTACCTAAAATAAAAGATGAACGCACACGGCACACACATACAGCTGTCTTGCCTTGAAAAGGAGAAGAAGAATTCTTGGTGGATCTCTCCGAATGCGACTTGTGTGTGTGTATATATATATGTATATATAATATATATATATATATATATATATATATATATGTATATGTGTGTGTGTATCAGAGGAGGCTGGTGTGAGGAGCTATAGGAGGACGGGCTCATTGTAATGGCTGGACTGGAATAAATGGAACGGTATCAAACACATCAAACATATGGAAACCAGATGTTTGACTCCGTTTCATCAATTCCATTCCAGCCATTACAATGAGCCCTTCCTCCTATAGCTCCTCCCACCAGCTCCACTGATGTGTATGTATGATTGACAGGGCTCAGGGATGACCTAAATACAAGAAGTGTCATACTCTCTTCTACCAGGAGAGGGCAGTGATCCATATACAGACCCAATGGTACACCTAAACGTACGCCCAATGGTGTCTGTGTGTGTGTGTGTGTGTGTGTGTGTGAGTCAATGGACGTGTCTTCTCCCTCCCCCTGTCATCTTTCTCATGACAGACACTGTTATACGGTCAGTTTGTGTCATTTTCCCTTAAATGGTGAAGGTTATGATAGGGTGTGGGTAAAATGAACCTAGATCTGTGACTCAGGGAGAGCAATATAATAACAGTGTGTTTTACTGGCCCTGCCGCCCCCCACCCCTCCAGCCACACATGGTCATTACCTTAAATGTTACATTCATCTCCTCTCAATTCAAAGCAGTTTTTAGTCAATAAAGAGAGAGTGTTACGTGGGAGAATACACTCCTAGCCCCGGGTGAATGGAAAATGGAATGCAGTGCAGGTGTGTGTCTATTTGTTTAGATGAGTGTGAGTGCGTGCGTCAATGTGTCTGTCTGTCTGTCTGTCTGTCTGTGTGCCCCCTTTCCCTGTAACCCTAAAGGGTCTCTCTATTGATCTATTCTATTACTTTCTAGTCTTTTTCTCTCCCCCTTATCTCTCTCTTTTTCTCCCCATCTCACTCGCTCTCTCTGGTCTACATCTCTCTCTCTCTCTTCATGCCTCCTACCTCCCTCTCCCTCTTTCTTAACCCCCCGTTCTCTAGGACGAGGCTGACACTGCTTCCACACATAGTAGGGCCACTGTCTCCATCACATTCTCATGAACACAAACATGCTTTTGTCTGCTGCTCTCCTCTGTCTCTCTCCCTCTCCCTCCACCCCTCCCTCCCTCTATCCTAGTGTGTGGAGGGTGAAGGGGGGAGAGAACGTCTGCTGGTCTCTTCTGTCTCTCTACCTCTCTCTCTCTCTCTCTCTCTCTCACTCCCTCCACCCCTCCATCCCAGTGTAAGGAGGGTGGAGAGGGGGGACAAGGACGCCAGCCTAGCCCAGGCAGCCCCTCTCCCCCGTGAGTAAACTCCTAAATCTACCCCCTGGCAGCCATCTGGCCTAGCCCCAAGCAAAACAGGTTCCAACAGTATTCAAAGTAATTTCAAACACTTTATCTGTGCTTCATTGAGCTTAACTGGCTTCATGGACCAAGAGAATAGTTTCAAATCTGTAATCCCCGCCCATCTGACACTAGACAGTCTAGAGCAAAGTTATTGGAGTTTTGGAAAAGATTCTACATAGTATTTTAACTCAGTTCTGGCTGTTCTAGAGCCTAGCACACCATATAGACTGTTCCTTTGACTAGAGAGCAATGCCACTGTGCTATTATCCACCTCGCAAACAAGACCTACTGTTCTCACTCATACAGTTGAAGTCAGAAGTTTACATACACCTTAGCCAAATACATTTAAACTCAGTTTTTCACAATTCCTGACATTTAATCCTAGTAACAATTCCCTGTCTTTGGTCAGTTAGGATCACCACTTTATTTTAAGAATGTGAAATGTCAGAATAATAGTAGAGAGGATGATTTATTTCAGCTTTTATTTATTTCATCACATTCCCAGTGGGTCAGAAGTTTAAATACACTCAATTAGTATTTGGTAGCATTGCCTTTAAATTGTTTAACTTGGGTCAAATGTTTTGGGTAGCCTTCCACAAGCTTCCCACATTAAGTTGGGTGAATTCAGGGCCATTTCTCCTGACAGAGCTGGTGTAACTGTGTAAGGTTTGTCGGCATCCTTGCTCGCACACGCTTTTTCAGTTCTGACCACAAGTTTTCTATAGGATTGAGGTCAGGGCTTTGTGATGGCCACTCTAATACCTTGACTTTGTTGTCCTTAAGCCATTTTGCCACAATTTTGGAAGTATGTTGGGGTGTTGTCCATTTGGAAGACCCATTTGCGACCAAGCTTTAACTTCCTGACTGATTCCTTGAGATGTTGCTTCAATATATCCACATAATTTTCCTGCCTCATGATGGCATCTATTTTGTGAAGTGCACCAGTGTAACGGCCGTCGTTGAAGAGAGTAGACCAAGGCGCAGCGTGGATAGTGCTCATCTTGAATTTATTACAGATAGAACACTTTAACCAAAAAAAACAAGAAACCGACAGCAAACCAGTTCTGTCAGGTGCAAACCACTAAACAGAAATTAACTACCCACAAACCCCAAAGGAAAACAGGCTGCCTAAGTATGACTCCCAATCAGCGACAACGATGTACAGCTGTCCCTGATTGAGAGCCATACCAGGCCAAAACAAAGAAATACAAAGCATAGAAAAACGGACATAGAATGCCCACCCAAATCACACCCTGACCAAACCTAAATAGAGACATAAAAAAGGCTCTCTCAGGTCAGGGCGTGACAACCAGTCCCTTCTGCAGCAAAGCACCCCCACAACATGATGCTGCCACCCCCGTGCTTCACGGTTGGGATGGTGTTCTTCGGCTTGCAAGCCTCCCCCTTTTCCTCCAAACATAACAATGGTCATTATGGCCAAACAGTTCTATTTTTGTTTCATCAGACCAGAGGACATTTCTACAAAAAGTACGATCTTTGTCCCCATGTGCAGTTGCAAACCGTAGTCTGGCTTTTTTATGGCGGTTTTGGAGCAGTGGCTTCTTCCTTGCTGAGCGGCCTTTCAGGTTATGTCGATATAGGACTCGTTTTACTGTGGATATAGATACGTTTGTACCGGTTTCCTCCAGAATCTTCACAAGGTCCTTTGCTGTTGTTTTGGGATTGATTTGCACATTTCACACCAAAGTGCGTTCATCTCTAGGAGACAGAACGCGTCTCCTTCTTGAGCGGTTTGATGGCTGCGTGGTCTCATGGTGTTTATACTTGTGTACTATTGTTTGTACAGCTGAACGTGGTACCTTCAGGCGTTTGGAAATTGCTCCCAAGGATGAACCAGACTTGTGGAGGTCTACATTTCTTTTTCTGAGGTCTTGGCTGATTTTCTTTAATTTTCCCATCATGTCAAGCAAAGCGGCACTGAGTTTGAAGGTAGGCCTTGAAATACATCCACAGGCACACCTCCAATTGACTCAAATGATTAGCCTATCAGAAGCTTCTAAAGCCATGACATCATTTTCTGGAATTTTCCAAGCTGTTTAAAGGCACAATCAACTTAGTGTATGTAAACTTCTGACCCACTGGAATTGTGAAATAATCTGTCTGTAAACAATTGTTGGAAAAATTACTTGTGTCATGCACAAAGTAGATGTCCTAACCGACTTGCCAAAACTAAAGTTTGTTAACAAGAAATTTGTGGTGGTTGAAAAATGAGTTTTAATGACTCCAACCTAAGTGTATGTAAACTTCTGACTTCAACTGTACATGTGTACACGCACACAGGCAGGCATGCAGACACACGCTGTCAAGCACGCATGCACATACACACACACATACAATTGTCATTGAGCTAAAGGAAACAGCGGGCAAACTATGAGGGTAAAAACATGCCTCACACACCTGTTGAGCCATATTTCTCACTGTAAGCCATGCAAGAGGGGGCAAAGTGAGAGCGATTGAGTATTCTCCTCTCTCTCCCTCTCTCTCTCGCGGTCCCCCTTTCTCTTTCTATCTGACTCCCCCTCCCTCTCTCGCACTCTCTTTCCCTTTCTTTCGCTCTCTCTCTCTCTCTCTCTCTCTAGCGCCATCACTCTATTGCAATAGCTACTCGACCTTTGGATGCCTATTCTCTATTGCTGGGTGAGTGAGGGGTGTGCTCGTCAAATAGAGCTAAGGGAACTGTATGGTCCATTTGTGTGTGTGAGTTTGTGTGTGAGTCTGAGTGGGGGGCCCGTCACTGTCTGGCTAAACAGGCGGCACCATACACACCGACACAGACACTACACTGTTGTAAGAATAATCACCAACCTCCCCTTTACTGCCCCCCCCCCCCCCACATACACACACACACACACCACTACTACTACCACCACTACCCAAACTCCATTCACTCTTCACACTGCTGAAGTTGCCATGGAGACCAGGCCCTGCTTTGTCTTTCAGCCCGGAGACTGTTACCTAGCGACCAGGGAAAGTTCCACTCTACCCCAGAAGCTCCTGGTGCGAGAGAGAGAGAGAGAAGGAAAGAGAGAGTGAGAAAGGGATAGCGGGATAGTGAGACAGAAGGAGAGGGAGAGAAAGAGTAGAGAGTAGAGTGTTGAGCTTTTGAATGTGACAACATGGTGCCAATGTGACTATGGTGACAACGTCTGACTAATGTCAACACAGACACACAGACACACACTAACACACAGGCTCACTGTTCAACAGGTCCATGACGAATATATTTTTAAGTTAGACCCCTCCATTAAACTATCTCTGCTTTAACCATGGTGTGTGTGTGTGTGTGTGTGTGTGTGTGTGTGTGTGTGTGTGTGTGTGTGTGTGTGTGTGTGTGGGGGGGGGGGGGGGGGCTTTTGAACCATGTGCCTCAAAGCTTGACCAGGCTAAAATGGCAAAAACGCGATCTTTACATGTAACCATGACAACCACGTTACTGTGAGCTGCAAAAATCACTCTGACCGGGATTTAGGAAGGGAATAAAATACCTCAATTTCTCTCTCTCGCTCTCTCTATCGCTATCCCTCCCTCTCAGTCGACCTGTGTTATCTCCTTTTCTCTAATCTGCCTCTCTCTCTCACGCTCTCTTTACCCCTACTTCCTCTGTTATGTGTTGCTCTCTCCCTGCCTATCTCTCTCCCCCTCTCACTATTTTGCCCCTGTTTTGTTTCACAGGGCATGATGACATGGCTCCCTCCCTCCCTCCTCCCCTCTCACTTTCAGTATCTCTATGCCTGCTTTGTTGTCTCTCTATCAGTCGTTCTCTCGAATCTCTCACTCACTATTACAAACCTCACTTCTCCGATATCTTTTCTAAACTCAATCCCTCCATTCCAGCCCCACTTTTCCTCTCGACTACAGTATTACAGTCACCTCGTAAAAATGATTGGCACCCTTGATAAAGATGAGTAAAAAAAATACTGTCTCAAATAGATAATATAAATTCTGAGCTATATTGTATGGTCAAAAAACCAGGACAGTTATATTATTTTATACTAATAAAATTGTTTAGAGAAAGAGATTTTATTGAACAAGTAATCCTTTTTATCTCAAAATGATAGGTTGGCACCCCTGTTTTCAATACTTTGTGCAACCTCCCTTTGCGAGGATAATGACACTTAGCCTTTTTACAGTATATAATGTTTTTGAGATTGGAGAACACATTGGGAGGAATCTTAGACCATTCCGCCATACAGAATATTTCCAGATCCTTGATATCCTTAAGTCTGCGCATACGGACTGCCCTCTTCAATTCAAACCACATGTTTTCAATGGGGTTCAAATCCGGAGACTGGTATGGCCATTTTCAAAATGTTGATTTTGTTGTCAAATAACCATTTCTTTGTGGATTTTGATGTGTACTTGGGGTCATTGTCTTGCTGGAAGATCCACTTGAGGCCAAGAATCAGCCTCCAAGCAGAAGCAACCAGGTTTTCGGCTAAAATATCCTGGTAATGGGTAAAGTTCATGATGCCATTGACCTTAACAAGTTAACAAGTGCCCCAGGACCAATGCAAGCAAAACAGCCCCATAACATCAATGATTCATCACCATATCTTATAGTAGTTATGAGGTCCTTTTCTGCATATGCATCGTTCTTTTAATGCCAAACCCACCGCTGGTTTGCGTAGCCATAGAGCCCTATTTTTGTCTCATCTGACCATAGCACCGGTTCCAATCCAAGTGCCAATGGCGTTTAGCAAACTCCAGGTGTTTACATATGTTGTTGCGCTTAAAGGCTTTTTTCCCTAGCAACTCTTCCAAAGAGCCTATTGGCATGGGGGTGGCGTCTAACTGTAGTTTTGGAATCTTGGTGACCCCAAGATGCCACCAAGTTCTGTTATTCTCCAACTGTGGCCCGAACCATCTTCCTCAGTATATGTGGGACAAGATACAAATGCGTCCTTTACCAGGCAAGTTTACCACTGATCCAGTGGTTTTAAACATCTTAATTACTGCCCTAATAGCGGTATCTTTTTTGTTGTTGCTGTTTAAACATTTTTTTTACCCATTGCCTGATTTATGAAAATCCACAACCATATGTCTCTTTTCATTTGTGAATTCCTTGCCTTTCACAATGGTGACGGATGACAAATGGATTTCACATGCGTATTACCTCTTTTATATCCCAATGAAACAGGAAGCCATGGAAGGCCACAATACAGTTCCTTAAAGCGGCAATCAGCAGTAGAAACAATAATTAAGCATTGTTTCAGTAAAAAGCTGAGAAATGGGGCTGGAGAAATGTAACCACTCTCAAATATATTTTACAGAGCTATGGGTGCAAGGACTGACCATCCATTATATTACAATTATAGGTTTAACCATGTTTTGAGGCTATATATATATATATATATATATATATATATATATATATATTACACTTACTTTGTTTACAAACATTTGAGTAAAACAAGCTTATACAGTGCATTTGGAAAGTATTCAGACCACTTTAATTTTTCCACATTTTGTTACGTTACAGACTTATTCTAAAATTGATTAAATAGTTTTTTTCTCCTCAATCTACACACAATACCCCAGAATGACAAAGCAAAAATAGTTGACATTTTGGCACATTTATTAAATATAAAAAACAGAAATACTTTATTTACAGACCCTTTGCTATGAGACTCAAAATTGAGCTGAGGTGCATCCTGTTTCTATTGATCATCCTTGAGATGTTTCTACAATTTTTTTTGCAAATGTATAATAAAATTTAAATGGAAATATCACATTTACATAAGTATTCAGATCCTTTACTCAGTCTTCTTGGATATGACGCTACAAGCATGGCATACCAAGCTCTGTAGATCCTCTGCCAGGTTAGATCGGGATCGTCGCTGCACAGCTATTTTTAGGTCTCTCCTGAGATGTTCAAGTACGGGCTCTGGCTGGGCCACTCAAGGTCATTCAGAGACTTGTCCCGAAGCCACTCCTGCGTTGTCTTGGATGTGTGCTTAGGGTCGTTGTCCTGTTGGAAGGTCAAGCACTCTGGAGCAGGTTTTCATCAAGAATCCCTCTGTACTTTGCTCCGTTCATCTTTACCTTCATCCTGACTACTCTCTCATCCCCAAAGCATGATGCTGCCACCACCATGCTTCACCGTAGGTATGGTATTAGCCAAGTGATGAGCGGCGCCTGGTTTCCTCCAGACGTGATGCTTGGCATTCAGGCCAAAGAGTTCAATCTTGGTTTCATCAGACCAGAAAATCTTGTGGTCTGAGAATCCTTTAGGTGCCTTTAGGTGCCTTTTGGCAAACTCCAAGCGGGCTGCCAAGCGGACTGTTAGGTGCCTTTTACTGAGGAGTGGCTTCCGTCAGGCCACTCTACCATAAAGGCCTGATTGGTGGAGTGCTGCAGAGATGGTTGTCTTCTGGAAGGTTCTACCACCTCCACAGAGAAACACTTGAGCTCTGTCAGAGTGATCATCAGGTTCTTGGTCGCCTCCCTGACCAAGGCCCTTCTCCCCCGATTGCTCAGTTTGGCTGTGCGGCCAGCTCTAGGAAGAGTCTTGGTGGTTCCAAATGTCTTCCATTTAAGAATGATGGAGGCCACTGTGTTCTTGGGGACCTTCAATGCTGCAGAAATGTTTTGGTACCCTTCCCCAGATCTGTGCCTAGACACAATCCTATCTCGGAGCTCTACGGACAATTCCTTCAACCTCATGGCTTGGTTTTTGCTCTGACATGCACTGCCAACTGGGGGACCTTATATAGACAGGTGTGTGCCTTTCCAAATCATGTCCAATCAATTGAATTTACCACAGGTGGACTCCAATCAAGTTGTAGAAACATCTCAAGGATGATCAATGGGAACAGGATGCACCTGAGTTCAATTTCGAGTCTACTAAAATCCTGTTTTCATTTTGTCATTATTCAGGTATTGTGTATAGATTGATGAGGAAAAACATGTATTTCATCAATTTTAGAATAAGGCTGTAAGGTATCAAAATGTGGAAAAATGAAGGGCTGAATACTTTCCGAATGCGCTGTATTTTGGGTTCTGATGGGGTACGGCAGTTGAACTAAGCTCATGAGGCATTTATAAGTTGTGTTCTTCAAGAATCAATGGGTGCATATCATCAATTTATACGTCCAAAAATCGATGTAGCAACTGCTGATTGCCCCTTTAAGATGAGATTAAAAACTTAAACCTTTATGCAGATTGAATTTTGTTTGATTTTATCGATAAGAATCTTTAGAGGTGCCAATCATTTTGACACCTATCTTTTTTAGATACAAAATGATTACTTGTTAAACAAAATCTCTTTCTCTGGCCAATTACATTTGTATAAAATTATATAATTTTCTATATTTTCTGAGCATACAATATAGCTCAGTATTGTATTATTTATTTTATACAGTCTTGTTTGCTGATCTTTATCAAGGGTGTCAATCATTTTGGAGGTGACTGTAAACTGTCCCATCTTGTGACGCTACCCAAAACAAACATAAACAAACACCCACCTCAAAACAATGACAGGACACAGGAAACGACAGGGGACATCAGCCTCTCTGCATGGTGTCACAGCACAACTCTGTTCTCTGTTGATACACCCTGGTGATCCCTGCTGGGCTAACGTCTAAACACAGACCTACTCCGTCCAAACTGCTGTGCACAGGACTGGTGGTCAGCTTAAATGAAAATAAGACTATTATTTGGTTATACTACTGTATATTTACATTATTATGACATGGTGTTGTCTGTAAAATCTGATGAATGATTCTTGATTTATGAGTAATTCCTAATTTAGGCTCTGTTCTAATTCAAATTCATCAGCAGTTTGAGTTGACTTGGGAATCAATGTTCAGGGATTCATCGGATAACATTGAGGAGTTTACCACATCAGTCACCGGCTTCATTAATAAGTGCATCGATGATGTTGTCCCCACAGTGACCGTACGTACATATCCCAACCAGAAGCCATGGATTGCAACATCTGAGCTAAAGGGTAGAACTGCCGCTTTCAAGGAGTGGGACACTAATCTGGACGCTTATAAGAAATCCCACTACGCCCTCCGATGAGCCATCCAACAGTCAAAACGTCAATACAGGACTAAGATTGAATCGTACTACGCTGCCGCTGATGCTGGTTGGATGTGGCAGGGCTTGCAAACTATAACGGATTACAAAGAGAAACCCAGCTGCGAGCTGCCCAGTGACTTGAGCCTACAGTGGTTCCTTCTTTAAAAGTCGTGTCATACTGCGGCACACCTTGCGTGCTGCCGCAGCATTCTGTGGCACGTCATTTAATTATCAGCCATGTTTTTCTGTTACTGCAAGTTATTGCTAGTTTGACCACCAGAGGACATCTTTGAGAAGCATTTGATAGTATTCCGTATTGGCATTACCAGAGAATTTAAAACCTTTTTTGTAATAACATAGTATATGGGAGTGATTTTAAGACATTTGGCTTAATTAATTTGATTAATATTATGGTGTTTCTATTCAGAGAAAAACGAAACCCTCTGGGTTTCTATTAGGATGGAATGGAAAATATGTCGCTGTACAACTTGACGGTCGGGAGTAGGCTACAGGATTGGAGGATTCTAAATTGTTTGCTTCATTAGACAACTTTGTTCCAATATTTCTGTAAATCAGTGATATGTATTCCTATAGTAATTCGTTATGGATCCATAACTATAATCAACATCTGCATTTTTAGTATTTTTTATCATTATTTTATTAATGAAATGTGTTTATTTGTTTATTAGGCTACTGTGCAGTCTACAGTACATACTGTAGAAAAAAATGGGAAAGTGCCTAATTCCTTACATTAGGGAGAGCAGGCAATGTCTGTACTACAGAATGCAGGGCATGCGGGAGACCAGTGTTATTTCATAGTTGTGATGTCTTCACTATTATTCTACAATGTAGAAAATAGTAAAAATAAATAAAAATCCTAGAATGAGTAGGTGTGTCCAAACTTTTGACTGGTACTTGCTTAATTAATTAGATTAATATTGTGTTTTTTTCTATTCCAAGAAAAACGAAAACCCTGGGTTTCCATTAAGATGGAACGGAAAATTTGACGCTGTACGTGACGGTCGGCAGTACAGTACTGGGCTATTTAGCTCAAGAATCCCCGCAGGGCACGAGGAAGGAGTAGGCTGTCCTTGTAAATAAGAATTTGTTCTTAACTGACTTGCCTAGTTAAATACAGGTTACACTAAGAGCGTAACATTTCTGCACCCTAATTTTCTAATTCTTGTCGAACCAATACCCAAATGGAGATTAAGTGAAAATAAAAATCTTATTGATTTGTCAAGACTAGTCCCCATGCTTGCCTCAGAGTAGTGTAAAACAGTGCTAAAATAGTTGTAGGCTTTTGCTTCTAACTTTTATATGCTCTTTAAATAAATAAGACCTACACCATTTTTAACAGCACATTACTCAACACTAGTGAGACTCATTTTGCCTGTGGTAGGCCTACAGCATATCGAAAAATATATTTTTCAATGATGTGACTCTCCGCCAATAATTACATTTTGAGGACTAAATTAATATCTAAGGGGCATTTTCCGTTAGATATTCTCAGATATTCTCACAGAGCCTAAGGGGATTTTATATAATTCTAAATGAATTCATTAATAATAATAATCTCTTTGTTTAAAAGTAGCGATATTTTGGAGATTCGTTTTCATTTAACCTAGAGTGAGCGAGAAAAAGGCCATTCTTGGACATAGGGTAAGACATTCTAACTAATTTGTAAATAAAGCCAGTTTGTTATTTAGAATTATTTATTTCTGGAGAAATCTAACTTGATTATTTAGCAGACATCACTTGCTTATATTCAGTCAACACATATCTTAAGAATATGATGGAATATTTGAACAAGTAATTTGTTATGGATCCATAACTAAATAAACATCAGCATTTTGAAAGAGTATTTTTATCATTATTTTATTAACGATAGCATAAAGATGCTGATGAAGAAATACAGTATTGTACACTATAATGTTATACATTTGGATAATAAAGCATTGAAAGCATTTTGAAGATATAAGCCACCTGCATTTGTTTTTTAGGCTACTGTGCCTAAAAGGCTACTGTGTCTGGCAAGTAAACATAGCATACAGTACATCATGTTTGTAACATGGGAAAGTGCCTAATTCCTTACATATGGGAGAGCAGGCCATGTCCAGACTTTCTCTGTGACCTCAAGTACTCATTAACTCTATCTTTAATGCTTTTTCGGGTTACATCAGTCATGGACGGAAACTTCTGAGACACAGTATTAATGATGAACACCCGGAGGTTCACTGGAAAGCCACCTTTGCCTCGGGATCCATCTCAGTTTGTATTCTATGCCCACTCGTTGTATCTCTCTTCGGTTACACATCCTTAGAATAGCAGAACAGCATAATGGTCTGGGCGGCCCTCGCTGTGCCTGGTGAGCAGTTGGTCAAGTTCTGTTGTCAGAAGAGGAATGGAAATGTCAGGGTGAACCGACGACCTGACGAATCCGCCACGTATGTTGACTCTGCCTGTCAGAGGTGGAGTTCCAGAGCTCACAGGTGTGCCTGGCATGGATTGTGACTCTATCTCGTTCCTCGCCCTATTCAATGCGTCATTCTCCACCTGAATCTCCGCCAATGCCGCCTGACTCTCCGCTAATGAGGAGTGACTCTCCGCCAAAACCGCCTGGCTCTGGACCAATGCATCAGCTGTCGCCCGTATCTCTGCCCTCAGATAATGTTTCTCTTTCTGCTGGTCTGTCTTCAATGACTTGATCTCGGTCTTCAAAGTTTGAATCTCACCCATGAGCACCTTCATTAGATGAGCAGAATGTTACCGCCCTGAGCCCTCTTCGATTACAGTGGCCTATGATAGAAACGGTAGATCAATTAAGAATGAAAAGTGACCCCAACACACAAATGCTGTGTACACATTTTAAGAATTTAGCTTAACTAACCGCTTTCTTGGCAACCATCCGTTTTTTTCAGTGCGGCCCGTTGTCCAGCCCTTTGTCCACTGATCTCCACAGATGGTTGTCGGCATGGTCGTAAGCTCTGCAAAAACACGTTCACGTTTTTAGTACACAATTATGTATTTTATTACACAGTATGCCTATACATTGATAGGCTACATACCTTATTTTTTTTAATATAAAATGCTCTGAAACCAAAATACCTTTAGTTTTGGTGATCCTCTCAGCTCCGGCTCATTTTCAAGTCCTCTGGTGGTTACAGTCCTAACCCTGGAACGTGTAGCACCATAGAAAGAAGCTGGCTTGATGAAAACGATGTCCATTTCGTCTCTTTGGTCGCAATGTAATTTTTTTTAGAATAACAGCTTGTTTTTGAATGGTAACTGTTCTGGGTGGAGTTTTGGGCGGGGTGATGAAAGGAGGAAACATCACTCTAATTACAGTCAGAAGACACTTGAAGAAACTTGCGTGGACTTATGGAAAGGCTCAGTAAGAAATGTTTTATATATATGTATATCATTTTTTTTAAATGATCAGAACATTAACCATGTGTATTCGCTTGTTTTGTACTGTTCTGTAGTTTCGACCCAATGATTTGTCTGACAAACAAAGAACTTTGCGTCCTGCAAGCCAGGGCATGGATCAAAGCTGGCAAGACATTCAATAATGTCATCTTCACAGACTAATCAACCGTGGCCCTTGAGCAATTTGCTCAAAATTGCTACAGAAAAAAAGGAAGAAGATCAAGCAAGCCGAGTCCCAAGCATCTCCTCAACTCAATGTGTGGGTGGTAATTTCTTGCCAGGGACCAGGCCCATATTTGATTTTTGTTGGTAAGTTTGGCTATTTACAAAGCAAAAGGTACATAAAATATTGTAGCCTACACCTCACGGACTGTTATGTGTTCCACAATAATTCACTCTTGCCTCCTTTTTCAGGTATCATGGCTTGAGATTTCTTTGAACTCAACAAGAGATATGCTGGGCCCTATGTCAGAGAGGTGTTTCTGGGTACACATCGGTAGGATTTGAGCAATATTTTGTTAGGTTTAGGCCTATTTACATGTATATTTCTATTACTTTACCTAATTTTGGCTGTTAGGCTAAATGTATTTTTTTCGTCTCCAATTGCAGACAATGACCCAAAACACAATGCCGCCTGGGTTTGCATTGCAAATGAGGGCATAAACTGGGTCAAGACGCCAGCAGAGTAAGTAGACCTTTATGTAGTAAAATTAAATAAAATAAAATAAATAAAAGACCTACAACACCTACGGTAGACCTACAGTATATCTAAACATGTTTTTCTAATCTCTACATGTAGGTCTCCTGATTTAAATCAGATTGAACTTGTTTGGCATCAACTGAAAACATTCATCCGTATCTCTGCCAAGCCGACAAGCAAAGATTAACTGGTCAAGGCCATCAAGATGTTTTGGCTAGAGAAATTGACGATACAACAAATACATTGATCATCTCAGCAAGGTTTTACCTGTGATCGTGGATCTGGGTGGAAGTGTGACTAAAATGTAGTTTATATAAACATCCGCATTTGAATGTCTTTTTTCTATTTATTTTATTTTATTAACGAAAGCATAAAGATGTTGATGAAGAAATACTGTAGTGCTGTTTTGAGTTATAAATGTAACACTTTAGAGTACTAAAGCATCGAATACATTTCAAGTTGAAGGATTTTCACAACAGTAGCCGGGTTATAAAAAGTCTATTGTCCTGGAAACATTTGCATGATGGGCTACACCTGCTACAGTTGTGAAAAACAAGTGTTTGAAAACCTGTTTTCAAAATGCCTCCAGTTGTCCATCACTACTGTAAATAAAGATATCTTGTTTACGTCTTGTTTACATTCTTTATTGTGTCACACATCATTTGTATCTACCTTTCCAATTACTTTTAGAGTTTGGGATTTACAAATGTGCACTTTTAAATATTAGTTACATTGTTTTATTTAGAACGTGCAGACTTTTTTTTCTTTAAATGATCGTTTTATGTAGGATGCTACATTTTTGACCAGTTGCAATTGTAAGTAGGCCTAATAAAAAATCCTACTTCTATTAGGCTGTTAAGCCTCATAGCCAACCTCAGCCAGTTAAGTTATTTTATATAGGTCTAGGCTCCAAAGAAATAGACTCCAATTAAGCCCTCTTGCTGTTTGTAAAGTCAAATTAAAATGAAGATTTTTGTTGAAATGAATTGCTCGACTGGTGTAGGTTTTCTCCATCTGTTGGTGTGCAACACTTGCATAACAAGTTAGCTATATTTTCAGCACCAGCCACTGTTCATCTCCTATTGATTGCGCTGCGGTAGCCGGCAGTTATTTTTTAACTTGAATCTTTACTTAACTAGGCAAGTCAGGTAAGAACAAATTCTTATTTACAATGACGGCCTACCCCGCCCAAACCCGGATGACGCTGGGCCAATTGAGCGCCGCCCTATGGCACTCCCAATCACAGTCGGATGTGATACAGCCTGAATTCGAACCAGGGACTGTAGTAAAGCCTCTTGCACCGAGATGCAGTGCCTTAGACTGCTGCGGCACTCTATATATACAGTGTATATTTTTTTCTGAACGTTTACCGTGTGTAGGTATAGACGTTGTAGGTAGATGTGGAAAGATAGTTACAAATGATTTGTTGCAAGCTGGAGAGGCGGGGGTGGGTTCACACCTAGCTAAAGTTGGGGAGGGGGTTCACACCTAACTCGTTTATTAGACAATTCTTTAGTAAAGGTAGAATAGTCTATTGTTCAGCTAATAGCCCACTTTTCCCCCTTTCCACATGTTAAAGATTCCAATTGATAAAGAGTTTTTAGCCACAATCGGCCCCAACCCCAAATAACACATTTGGGCACAGTCGATAGTGTGCTGGACTTCAGGCTAGACATTTTGAGGGTTCGAAACCTGCTCTCTGCTTGTTTCATTACATTATTATGCCTGGTCTCAAAGGAAATAGCCTGGATTGTTACTCCCATCTCGTTCCTCGCTCTCTTCCACGCGTCATTCAGCACGCTTGTGGGCGTGCTGGCAGAATGTACTGTTTTTTATTCTGTATATATGAATAACAAATCAGCCTTTACTTAACCTCTATGGGCTAGCGTCCCACCTACTCAACAGCCAGTTGAATCCTGTGGCGCGTTATTCAAATACCTTAGATATGATATTACTTCAATTTTTCAAAAATATGACTATTTTACACCATTTTAAAGATAAGACTCTCGTTAATCTAACCACACTGTCCGATTTCAAAAAGGCTTTACAACGAAAGCCAAACATTCGATTATGTCAGCAGAGTACCGAGCCAGAAATAATCAGACACCCATTTTTCAAGCTAGCATATAATGTCACATAAACCCAAACCACAGCTAAATGTAGCACTAACCTTTGATGATCTTCATCAGATGACAACCCTAGGACATTATGTTATACAATACATGCATGTTTTGTTCAATCAAGTTCATATTTATATCAAAAACCAGCTTTTTACATTAGCATGTGACTAGCATGTGACTAGCATTCCCACCGAACACTGCCAGTGAATTTACTAAATTACTCACGATAAACGTTCACAAAAATTATTTTAAGAATTATAGATACAGAACTCCTCTATGCACTCGATATGTCCGATTTTAAAATAGCTTTTCGGTGAAAGCACATTTTGCAATATTCTCAGTAGATAGCCCGGCATCACAGGGCTAGCTATTTAGACACCCAGCAGGTTTAGCACTCATCAAAGTCAGATTTACTATAAGAAAAATGTTATTACCTTTGTTGTCTTCGTCAGAATGCACTCCCAGGACTTCTACTTCAATAACAAATGTTGGTTTGGTCCAAAATAATCCATCGTTATATCCAAACAGCGGCGTTTTGTTCGTGCGTTCTAGACACTATCCTAAAGGCTAAATAAGGGTGACGAGCATGGCGCAATTCGTGACAAAAGAATTCTAAATATTCCATTACCGTACTTCGGAGCATGTCAACCGCTGTTTAAAATCAATTTTTATGCCATTTTTCTCATAAAAAAGCGATAATATTCCGACCGGGAATCTGCGTTTAGATAAACAGACAAAGGAAAAGAAACCATTCGGTCGAAGCGGGCACGCGCCTAAGCCCATAGTACTCTGAGTGGCCACTTGCCAAAAGCGATAAAGTGTTTCAGCCAGAGCCTGCCTCGATATCGTTCAACGTTTTCCCGGGCTCTGAGACCCTATGGAAGACGTAGGAAGTGTCACGTTATTGCACAGATCCTGAGTCTTCAATAAAAAGAGCCAAGATGAAACACTACTTCTCAGACAGGCCACTTCCTGCTTGAAATCTTCTCAGGTTTTGGCCTGCCATAGGAGTTCTGTTATACTCACAGACACCATTCAAACAGTTTTAGAAACTTTAGGGTGTTTTCTATCCAAAGCCAATAATTATATGCATATTCTCGTTACTGGGCAGGAGTAGTAACCAGATTAAATCGGGTACGTTTTTTATCCAGCCGTGTCAATACTGCCCCCTAGCCCTAACAGGTTAAATCATGTTTCTAGTCTATTGCATAGTTACAAGGTGTAATCATTGATGTCCCCGGAGCAGGAGTGGTAAACACTGTTGAAGTGTATCATTGTAATGCATACATGCAGACACAGCATCATTCAAAGAATGGAGTTTGATACACCTGGTATTGGATATGACTGGAAAAAAACTTGCTAAATAGCGATTTTCGTAAATTAACTTTATGACAAAAAATATGCACAATCCTTTATCTCTACATTAACTAACATATTCCTCTCAATTGTAAATGTTTTGCTTGACTAGTTATGACGCTATAACTACTTACATTGGCTTCCCCCGTAATGTTTTGTCAGCCATCTTTGCGGAAGAACGTCACCAGGGACAGGTGGCTCGCGTCAAATTCGTCATTGGAACCACTCGATATGATTGGTCATATCAAAACCTTGGGACCCAAATGCATAGTGAATGCTCTAACTCCCCCTTGTGGTGGTCTGGAGCAATGAAGCCGTGATGCTGGGTACATCTAAGTCCCGCGGTTTAAGCTCACAACTTTTAAAGGAGGAACCACTGTACCAGACAAGCTAAATTCCTTCTATACTGGCTTTGAGGCAAGCAACACTGAAACATGCATGAGAGGACCAGCTGTTCTGGACGACTGTGTGATCTCGCTCTCCATAACCGATGTGAGTGAGACCTTTAAACAGGTTAACATTCACAAGGCCGCGGGGCCAGACGGATTACCAGGACGTGTACTCAGAGCAAGCGCTGACCAGCTGGCAAGTGTCTTCACTGACATTTTCAACCTCTCCCTGACCCAGTCTGTAATACATACACGTTTCAAGCAGAACATCATAGTCCCTGTGTCCAAGAACGCCAAGGTATCATGTCTAAATGACTATCTGTAGCCTTGAAATGCTTTGAAAGGCAGGTCATGGCTCACACCAACACCATCAACACATCAACACCCAGACACTCCAATTCACATACTACTCCAACAGATCCACAGATGATGCAATCTCTATTGCACTTCACACTGCCCTCTACCACCTGGGCAAGAGAACTATAGCTTAGCGTTCAACACCATAGTTCCCTCCAAGCTCATCACTAAGCTCACGACCATGGGACTGAACACCTCCCTCTACAGCTGGATCCTGGACATCCTGACAGGCCACACCCAGGTGGTGAGGGTAGGCAACAACACATCTGCCATGCTGACCCTCAACACGGGGGTCCCTCAGGGGTGTGTGCTTAGTCCCCTCCTGTACTCCCTGTTAACCAACGACTTCGTGGCCTCGCACAACGCCAACATCATCATTAAGTTTGCTGACGACATGATGTGCTTGGCCTGATCACAGATGACGATGAGAGTTAAATAAAGGTTAAATAAAAAATAATTTAAAAAAAGATTTGGCATGGGCCCTCAGATCCTCAAAAAGTTCTACAGCTGCACCATTGAGAGAATCTGGCTTCATCACCGCTTAGTATGGCAACTGCTTGGCATCCAACTTCAAGGCCCTAAAGAGGGTTGTACGTACGGCCCAGTACATCTCTGGGGCCGAGCTCCCTGTCATTCAGGACCTCTTTAGCAGGCAGTGTCAGAGGAAGGCCCTAAAAATTGTCAAAGACTACAGCCACCCAAGTCATAGACTGTTTTCTCTGCTACCGCACGGCAAGCGGTACCGATGGACCAAGTCTGGAACCAACAGGACGCTGAACACCCCTAAATAGTTAGTCCGGTAGCTATTGGTTAACTATTTAACTATCTTCATTGACCATTTTTGCACTAACTATTTTGACTCATCTCATACACTGCTGCTTCTGTTTATTATCTATCTTGTTGACTATTCACATTGTACTTACATATCTACCTCAATTACTTCGTACCCTTGCACATCGACTTGGTACTGGTACCCCGTGTATATAGCTAAGTTATTGTTACTCACTGTGTATTTATTCCCTGTGTTATTATTTGTTATATAATTTCTCTTTTCTTTTCTCTATATTGTTTGGAAGGGCCCGTAAGTAAGCATTTCACTGTAAGTCTACACCTGTTGTTTACGAAGCATGTGACAAATAGAATTTGATTTGAATTAAGCATAGTATTGTCATATGAATGCATGCATGCGCCCACCCGCACACCAAATTAAGATGCGATCTCACCACAGGTGACACACCACCCTTCAGGGCACGCCATCCCCCTCTCCTCTCCTCCTTTCCTCTCTTTCTCCACACTTCTTTTTTAAATCTCTCCCACATCTATAGCCTCTGACACTCTCTACCTCCCTCACATTCTCCCTGCCTTCCAACCGCCTCTACTCTACTCCTCTCCTCCTTTCCTCCACTCCTACTCTGATCATCTCTCCCTCCCTCCCTCCCTCCCTCCCTCCCATCCATCCCTGCCTTTCAACTGCCTTCCTGCTCAGCGACAGGATTTAAAGCTCCATCCAACAAGCCTTTAAAACCAATATGTTCCCCTTCCCTCCAAACCCATTTCCCCTACAGTGGGACTGTGTTCGGGGAATAAAGAAGGCGATAGGGAGAGAGAGAGAGAGAGAGAGCATTTGGCCATGCCAACTGCTGTGTAACCACTGAGCCAGTGTGTGTGCTGTCAGCTAGCATGAGTGTAAAAAGATGGTCGGCTGTAGGATGGGCATGCGTGGAGAAAAGAGAGGGATGAGAGAGAAAGAGGCAAAGAGAGAGAGAGGGGGAGGAGTGAGAAAGACACACAGAGAGATAGAAAGAGAGCGAGAGGGGAGAGAGGAGAAAAGGAAAAGGGAGAAGAGACAGATAAAGAAAAGAGAGAGACTGGTCCCCCTGAGTGTAAATACCGGCCAGCACATAGGCATGGGTAGAAGAGAGGAAGAGGGAGTTGAGGAGAAAGGGAGAGGCTGAAAGGAGAGAGAGTGAACACTAATCTGGAGAGAGACAAAGCACAGCAAAGTGCCCGGGAATGTAGGCCACTGGCCCATTTCCTCATTCAAGGGAAAGAATTGGCTATGTATGTATATTTGTATGTGTGTGTGTGTGTGTGTGTGTATAAATAGTTGTCTTATTTTTAATATGTACAGTACATCGTTATTGTAACTATGATGGAGAAATTACAAGATTATGTTATAATGCGGTTATTGCATCAAATGGTTGTTTTATTCAATAGAATAAAGGGTTGTTAGAATGCTCATCTATGTGTGTTCTACTAAGGATGGGCCTTTGGAAGATTGACGATGTCTTTGGGTGATACCGCATTCCAGAGCATGAGTTAATGTTTCTGTTCTATAAGGTACCAGGGAGAGATGAACCCAGGGCCAGACCTTGGTCTCTACATAAAGAGAATGTTTTTACAGCAGATACTGTCTGCTTTATCTTTCATACAATTCTTAACCTTGGGACCCATTCCATACATCTGTTGTTTGTCATGTAGCCTGAAGGGGGTGTATGTTGGCTATAAAAGACCTTTGTACTTTTGTCTCGGGGCTCTCAACGAATCATCTGAGTGTGATTCGTTGACCAGCCATCATTAACTTAGAGCACTCAATCAATTCACTTTATATGTGTGTGTTGTATTGACCTGCTCCCTTATTAACCTGTTGGGGCTAGGGGGCAGTATTTTCACGGCTGGATAAAAAAACGTACCCGATTTAATCTGGTTACTAATCCTACCCTGTAACTAGAATATGCATATACTTATTATATATGGATAGAAAACACCCTAAAGTTTCTAAAACTGTTTGAATGGTGTCTGTGAGTATAACAGAACTCATTTGGCAGGCAAAACCCTGAGACATATTCTGACTGGAAGTGGATACCTGATGTGTTGAATTACCTTTAAGCCTATGCCATTGAAACACACAGGGGCTGATTAATGTTTTGGCACTTCCTATTGCTTCCACTAGATGTCACCAGCCTTTACAAAGTGTTTTGAGTCTTCTACTGTGAGATCTGACCGAACAAGAGCCTTGGAACGGTGATGGCCGATTAGACTCTGGCGCGCGAGGTCATGTTGGGTACCCTCGTTCCAATACGTTTTAAAAGAGAATGCATTCGTCCACCTTGAATGTTATTCATGTTCTGGTTAAAAAAGGCACTAATGATTTATGCTATACAACGTTTGACATGTTTGAACGAACGTAAATATATTTTTTCCCCTCGTTCATGAAGTGAAGTCCGGCGGGCTTAGATCATGTGCTAACAACACGGAGCTTTTTGGACATAAATGATGAGCTTTTTTGAACAAAACTACATTCGTTATGGACCTGGGATTCCTGGAAGTGACATCTGATGAAGAGAATCAAAGGTAATGGATTATTTTAAATTGTATTTTCGATTTTAGATCTCTCCAACATGGCGCCTAGTCTGTATCGCAAAGCGTATTTTTCTGGGCGCAGTGCTCAGATTATTGCAAAGTGTGATTTCCCAGTAAGGTTATTTTTAAATCTGGCAAGTCGATTGCGTTCAAGAGATGTAAATCTATAATTCTTTAAATGACAATATAATATTTTACCAATGTTTTCTAATTTTAATTATTTAATTTGTGGTGCTGACTTGACTGCCGGTTATTGAAGGGAAACGATTTCCTGAACATCAACGCCATAGTAAAACGCTGTTTTTGGATATAAATATGAACTTGATAGAACTAAAAATGCATGCATTGTCTAACATAATGTCCTAGGAGTGTCATCTGATGGAGATTGTCAAAGGTTAGTGCATCATTTTAGCTGGTTTTATGGTTTTGGTGACGCCTGTCTTTGAATTGACAAAACATTACACACAGCTATTGTCAATGTACTCTCCTAACATAATCTAACTTTATGCTTTCACCGTAAAACCTTTTTGAAATCGGACAACGTGGTTAGATTAAGGAGATGTTTATCTTTCAAAGGGTGTAAGATAGTTGTATGTTTGAAAAATTTGAATTTTGACATTTATTTGGTTTCAAATTTGCCGCTCTTGAAATGCACCTGCTGTTGATAGGGTGCACCACGGGTGGCACGCTAGCGTCCCACATAGCCCCAAGAGGTTAACCTGTTAGGGCTAGGGGGCAGTATTGACACGGCTGGATAAAAAACGTACCCGATTAAATCTGGTTACTACTCCTGCCCAGTAACTAGAATATGCATATAATTATTGGCTTTGGATAGAAAACACCCTAAAGTTTCTAAAACTGTTTGAATGGTGTCTGTGAGTATAACAGAACTCATATGGCAGGCAAAAACCTGAGAAGATTTCATGCAGGAAGTGGCCTGTCTGACAAGGTGTCGTTCTTCTTGTCTCTGTTTATTGAAGAGTGAGGATCTTAGCTGTCCTGTGACACTTCCTACGGCTGCCATAGGTTCTCAGAAGGCGGCAAAACGCCGAATCGTGGCTTTGCAGGCTCTGGCTGAAACAAAGTAGCGCGTTTGGGTAGTGGCTGGTTACAGTACTGTGAGACTCAGGCTCGTGCCCGCGTCGACCGAAAGCTTTGTTTTCTTTCCTCTGTTTAGCTAAATAGACATTCCCGATCGGAATATTATCGCTTTTTTACAAGAAAAATGGCATAAAAATGGATTTTAAACAGCGGTTGACATGCTTCGAAGTACGGTAATGGAATATTTAGATTTTTTTTGTCACGAATTGCGCCATGCGCACGACCCTGATTTACCATTTCGGATAGTGTCTGGGACGCACGAACAAAACGCCGCTATTCGGATATAACGATGGATTATTTTGGACCAAACCAACATTTGTTATTGAAGTAGCAGTCCTGGGAGTGCATTCTGACGAAGACAACAAAAGGTAATCAAACTTTTATAATAGTAAATCTGATATTGGTGAGTGCTAAACTTGCCGGGTGTCTAAATAGCTAGCCCGTGATGGCTGGGCTATGTACTTAGAATATTGCAAAATGTGCTTTCACCAAAAAGCTATTTTAAAATCGGACATATCGAGTGCATAGAGGAGTTCTGTATCTATAATTCTTAAAATAATTGTTATGCTTTTTGTGAACGTTTATCGTGAGTAATTTAGTAAATTGTTAGTGAATTCGCCGGAAGTTTGCGGGGGGTATGCTTGTTCTGAACGTCACATGCTAATGTAAAAAGCTGGTTTTTGATATAAATATGAACTTGATTGAACAAAACAGGCATGTATTGTATAACATAATGTCCTAGGGTTGTCATCTGATGAAGATCATCAAAGGTTAGTGCTGCATTTAGCTGTCTTCTGGGTTTTTGTGACATTATATGCTAGCTTGAAAAATGGGTGTCTGATTATTTCTGGCTTGGTACTCTGCTGACATAATCTAATGTTTTGCTTTCGTTGTAAAGCCTTTTTGAAATCGGACAGTGTGGTTAGATTAACGAGAGTCTTGTCTTTAAATAGCTGTAAAATAGTCATATGTATGAGAAATTGAAGTAATAGCATTTCAAAGGTTTTGAAAATCGCGCCACAGGATTCAACTGGCTGTTACGTAGGTGGGACGAATTCGTCCCGCCTGCCCCAGAGAGGTTAATAAGTGAATAAATATTTAGTTTAAGTATAACTCTGACTTGTGTGATAAGTTTGTCTCTCCTCATTTGATAGTAAAGAAATTAACCACCACATAATGATTATGTTTTTCTCTCTCTACCTCCTACTGTTTCTCTCTTTTTCTCTCTCTACCCCCTTCTGTCTAGGTATCTCTTCTCTCTCTCTAACTTTCCTTTTCTCTCCCCCCTCTCGCTGTCTCTGTCCTCTTCACCATTTCCTTTCCTTGACCCTTTCTTCTTTCTTTCTGTTCCTTCTTCCTTCCTCTCCCCTTCATAGCATTGTCTGGTAATGTGATCTTTGTATCATACACACAACAAAAGGAAACACATAGGATGCGTCCCAAATGGCACCCTATTCCCTTTATAGACCAGAATCAAAAGTAGTGCCCTATGTAGGGAATGGGGTGCCACTTGAGACGCAGTCAAAGACAGCTGGCTTTCTGATAATCTAACCTCCCATAGGGCCTTGACAATGTCTAAATGTGCCTTTCCTCTCTGAACAGAATGAGAGTGAGGCTACACGCATGCACACACGCAGACACTTTGCAACAAAGTTATACGATTAAAAGTAATCAACCGCTTCTCTCTCCCCTGTGAGTTATACCATTCTTCCAAAGGAGAAGAGAAAACGTGTGTGTGTGTGTGTGTGTGTGTGTGTGTGTGTGTGTGTGTGTGTGTGTGTGTGTGTGTGTGTGTGTGTGTGTGTGTGTATGCAGTGCTCCATTTGTGTATCTGTGTGTGTGTGTTACATAAATTGGGAGGCCTCCACTGCTGCTCTTTGAAGAGTGAGTTTCTGGAGAACGCCCCATCTGGTATTAGCTACTGCTGCTGCATTCCACACCAGTGTCTCAGTGGAGAAACACACACACACACCAGTAAAGGCTGCTGAAGGGAGGATGACTTATAATAATGGCTGGAACGGACCAAATGGAATGGCAACAAACACATGGAAACCACATGTTTGATGTACAGTTGTGGCCAAATGTTTTGAGAATGACACAAATATTAATTTTCACAAAGTCTGCTGCCTCAGTTTGTATGATGGCAATTTGGATATACTCCAGAATGTTATGAAGAGTGATCAGATGAATTGCAATTAATTGCAAAGTCCCTCTTTGCCATGCAAATGAACTGAATCCCGTCCTGACCAGTAAAGGGGTTATTTGTTATTATAGTTTGGTCAGGACGTGGCAGGGGGTATTTGTTTTATATGGTTTTGAGTGTGTGTTTATGTAGAGGGGCGTTTGATTTATGTATTCCGGGGTTTTTGGTTTTGTTCTATGTTGTATAGTTCTATGTCTGTTCTAGGGTATTTAGATCTATGTTTAGGTAATTGGGATTGGGGCCTTCAATTGGAGGCAGCTGGTTATCGTTGCCTCTGATTGAAGGTCCTATATTTAGGAGTATGTTTTGTTATGGGAATTATGGGAGGTTGTTTTTAGCACTGCTGTATTTAGCCTGCAAGACTGTTAGTTCGTTCGTTACTTGTTTTGTTTAATAAGTGTTCACAAATAAAGTTAAGATGAGCACTCGACCCGCTGCGCCTTGGTCCATTCACTACGACGAACGTGACAAATCCCCCCAAAACATTTCCACTGCATTTCAGCCCTGCCACAAAAGGACCAGCTGACATCATGTCAGTGATTCTCTTGTTAACTCAGGTGTGAGTGTTGACGAGGACAAGGCTGGAGATCACTCTGTCATGCTGATTGAGTTCGAATAACAGACTGGAAGCTTCAAAAGGAGGGTGGTGCTTGGAATCATTGTTCTTCCTCTGTCAACTATGGTTACCTGCAAGAAAACACGTGCCGTCATCATTGCTTTGCACAAAAGGGCTTCACAGGCAAGGATATTGCTGCCAATAAGATTGCACCTAAATCAACCATTTATCGGATCATCAAGAACTTCAAGGAGAGCGGTTAAATTGTTGAGAAGAAGGCTTCAGGGCGCCCAAGAAAGTCCAGCAAGCACCAGGATTGTCTCCTAAAGTTGATTCAGCTGCGAGATCGGGGAACCACCAGTACAGAGCTTGCTCAGGAATGGCAGCAGGCAGGTGTGAGTGCATCTGCACGCACAGTGAGGCAAAGACTTTTGGAGGATGGCCTGGTGTCAAGAAGGGCAGCAAAGAAGCCACTTCTCTCCAGGAAAAACATCAGGGACAGACTGATATTCTGCAAAAGGTACAGGGATTGGACTGCTAAGGACAGGGGTAAAGTAATTTTCTCTGATGAATCCCCTTTCCGATTGTTTGGGGAATCCGGAAAAAAGCTTGTCTGGAGAAGACAACATGAGCGCTACCATCAGTCCTGTGTCATGCCAACAGTAAAGCATCCTGAGACCATTCATGTGTGGGGTTGCTTCTCAGCCAAGGAAGTGGGCTCACTCACAATTTTGCCTAAGAACACAGCCATGAATAAAGAATGGTACCAAACATCCTCCGAGAGCAACTTCTCCCAACCATCCAGGAACAGTTTGGTGACGAACAATGCATTTTCCAGCATGATGGAGCACCTTGCCATAAGGCCAAAGTTATAACTAAGTGGCTCGGGGAACAAAACATTGATATTTTGGGTCCATGGCCAGGAAACTCCCCAGACCTTAATCCCATTGAGAACTTGTGGTCAATCCTCAAGAGGCGGGAGGACAAACAAAAACCTACAAATTCTGACAAACTCCAAGCATTGATTATGCAAGAATGGGCTGCCTTCAGTCAGGATGTGGCCCAGAAGTTAATTGACAGCATGCCAGGGCGGATTGCAGAGGTCTTGAAAAAGAAGGGTCAACACTGCAAATATTGACTCTTTGCATCAACTTCATGAAATTGTCAATAAAAGCCTTTGACACTTATGAAATGCTTGTAATTATACTTCAGTATTCCATAGTAACATCTGACAAAAATATCTAGACACTGAAGCAGTAAACTTTGTGGAAATTAATATTTGTGTCATTCTCAAAACTTTTGGAAACGACTGTATTTGATACTATTCCACCCATTCCACTCCAGCCGTTACCATGAGTCCATCCTCCCCAATTAAGGTGCCACCAACCTTCTGTGACACACACACACACACACACACACACACACACACACACACACACACACACACACACACACACACACACACACACACACACACACACACACACACACACACACATTATCAACCTCATTACTAACAGACAATTCAACCCAGTAGTCAGCACAGTATCTCTGAATCGTCAATCTCAATTCATGGTCTATCTACAGCACCAGTCAAAAGTTTGGACACACCTACTCATTCAAGGGTTTTTCCTTATTTTTAATATTTTCTACATTGTAGAATAATAGTGAATACATAATAACACATATGTAATCATGTAGTAACCAAAAAAGTGATAAACAAATCAAAACGTATTTTATATTTGAGATTCTTCAAAGTAGCCACCCTTTGCCATGAGGACAGCTTTGCACACTCTTGGCATTCTCTCAACCAGCTTCATGAGGTAGTCACCTGGAATGCATTTCAATTAACAGGTGTGCCTTGTTAAAATGTAATTTGTGGAATTTCTTTCCTTCTTAATGCGTTTGAGCCAATCAGTTGTGTTGTGACAAGTAGGGGTGGTATACAGAAGATAGCCCTATTTCATAAAAGTCCATATTATGGCAAGAACAGCTCAAATTAGCAAAGAGAAATGACAGTCCATCATTACTTTAAGACATGAAGGTCAGTCAGTCCGGAAAATCTCAAGAACTTTGAAACTTCAAGTGCAGTCACAAAAACCATCAAGCACTATGATGAAACTGGCTCTCATGAGGAACGCCACAGGAAAAGAAGACCCAGAGTTACCAGCCTCAGAAATCGGCAATTAGCTGCACCTCAGATTGTAGCCCAAATAAGTAACAGACACATCTCAAAATCAACTGCTCAGAGGAGACTGAGTGAATCAGGCCTTCATGATCGAAATGCTGCAAAGAAACCACCACTAAAGGACACCAATTATAAGAAGAGACTTGCTTGGACCAAAAAATACGAGCAATGGACATTAGACCGGTGGAAATGTGAGATTTCTGGTTCCAACCGCGGTGTCTTTGTGAGACGCAGAGTAGGTGAACGGATGATCTCCGCATGTGTGGTTCCCACTGTGAAGCATGGAGGAGGAGGTGTGATGTGTGGGGATGCTTTGCTGGTGACACTGTCGGTGATATATTTAGAATTCAAGGCACACTTAACCAGCATGGCTACCACAGCATTCTGCAGCGATATGCCATCCCATCTGGTTTGCGCTTAGTGGGACTGTCATTTGTTTTTCAACAAGACAATGACCCAACACACCTCCAGGCTGTGTAAGGGCTATTTGACCAAGAAGGAGAGTGATGGAGTGCTGCATCAGATGACCTGCCCTCAGCAATCACCAGACCTCAACCCAATTGAGATGGCTTGGGATGAGTTGGACCGCAGAGTGAAGGAAAAGCAGCCAACAAGTGCTCAGCATATGTGGGAACTCCTTCAAACCTGTTGGAAAAGCATTCCAGGTGACTACCTCCTAAAGCTGGTTGAGAGAATGCAAAGAGTGTGCAAAGCTGTCATCAAGGCAAAGGGTGGCTACTTCAAAGAAGTAGCCACCCTTTAACACTTTTTTGGTTACTACATGATTCCATATGTGTTATTTCATAGTTTTGATGTCTTCACTATTATTCTACAATGTAGAAAATAGTAAAAATAAAGAAAAACCCTTGAATGAGTAGGTGTGTCCAAACGTTTGACTGGTACTGTATATTTCTGAATCCATACAGGCTATCCACAGCAGAATGTGTAAGACTGTGAGCAAAGTGTCTGTATATGTGTGTGTGTGTGTGTCTGTGGGTGGGTGGGTGGGTGTGTGTGTGTGTGTCGGGCATACTGATGCCCACGGCCGGCTGGCAGAGCAGAGCGGTAGCTGTTGTATAAGACAAGGGATCAAAGGTCAAACAGAAACCATGGGAGAAATCCAACAAACTAGCGTTCTCCTCACACACGCACACACAGAGATGGGAGGGAGTAAGAGGGAGAATGAGAGAGAGGAAGGGAGAGGCAGAGGATGAGAGAACAATTTAAATCAGAGAAGGCTGGTGAGAGGAGCTATAGGAGGACAGGCTCATTGTAATGGCTGCAATCATTATTTGGAACGGAGTCAAACGTGGTTTCCAGATGTGTGATGTGTTTGATACCATTCCATTCATCCCATTCCAGTCTTTACAATGAGCCCGTCCTCCAATAGCTCCTCCCACCAGCCTCCTCTGATGTACTTAGTATGCAGTAGTACACCAACACACAGTGCTGTGTTTCCTTCCTTTTGCAGATAACTACCCTTCTGAGTACAACAATGAGAGCCTTGTCATCCCTCTCTTTCCTTCCTCATTTCCTTCCTTTAGCCCGCCTGTCCCCTCCCCCTCCCTCCTTCCTTTCCTTACTCCTATAACCTCTTTATAACTCCCACCACCTTTCTCTTCTTCCTCCGCCCTCTCTCCTCTCCCTCTCTTTCTCTCTCACCCTCTCTCCATTTCTCTCTCTCTCTCTCTCTCCACCTTCCCTTCCTCATGTTTACTACCTTTCCAAAGGTTTCATTGGGCTTACGGCGTCAAGCCTGGTTGTCATGGTAACCCAGCTGTGAGTGACCAACACTTCCTGGCCGGTCGTCGGGAGCAGCGTTTGGAAAAAAACAGCAGCTGGATTCACCATCGGTATTAAGAAGCAACTAATCTTTTCAGTTCACCAGTCTCTGTCTCTCTCTCTCCCTCTCTCTGTCTACATGCCTCCCTCGCTCTCCCTTTCTCTCTTTCTCGCCCTCTCTCCTCTACCCCTCCTCTCGCCAAACCTCTTTCTATCTCTTTCTCCCTCTCTCTCCCTTTCTCTCTTTAACTCCCTCTCTCCTCTATCCCCCCTCTCTCTCCATACCTCTCTCTATTTCTTTCTCCCTCTCTCTCACCTATCTCCTCACCTCTCTCATGGGCATGTGTGTCTTTTGTATGTGTTGAATATGAATAAACTGTATTTACATGTATTCACGTATATGCATATGCACAGTGCATATGCAAATACGTGCCAAGCTTGCAGCCTCATACCCACGAAGGCTGTAATCGCTGCCAAAGGTGCTTCAACAAAGTACTGAGTAAAGGGTCTGAATACTTATGTAAATGTGATATTTCCATTTTTTTTATTTGTAATAAATTTGCTAAAAATCTTAAAAAACGGTTTTTACTTTGTCATTATGGGGTATTGTGTGTAGATTGATGAGGAAAAACAGCAATTTTATCAATTTTAGAACAAGGCTGTAACTTAACAAAATGTGGAAAAAGTCAAGTGGTCTGAATACTTTCCGAATGCAATGTATATGCATATGTTAAAGTATGAATATGTATAATGTTTTACTGATATGTGTACGTGTGCCTGAATGTATCCAATAATCTACTGGTTCTGTGTGTATTCATCAGTGAGCTTGTCTGTGAATGTGTACTGTTGTCATGTCCTGACCAGTAAAAAGGGTCATTTGCCGTTGTAGTATGGCCAGGGCATGGCAGGGGGTGTTGTTTTTGTGTGTTTTGGGGTTTCTTTGTTTCATAGGGGTTTGTTCTAGTTGTCATTTTCTATGTTTCATTTTTCCATGTGTGGCCGAGTATGGTTTCCAATCAGAGGCAGGTGTACTTAGGCAGCCTGTTTTTTCCTGTGGGTTTGTGGGTGGTTGTTTTCCGTTTTAGTCTTAGTACCTGACGGGACTGTTGTTGGTCGTTTTCTTGTTTTACTCTTGTAGTGTTTTCATTAAAGAATTATGTATGAGCACTATCCACGCTGTATCTTGGTCTCCATTCCACGACCCCTGTGACAACTGTGTTGTATTTGTGTACTTCTCTTTTGCGGGCTCCGCCTGGTTTAATATAAATGGCAATCTCCTTACTGTAGCCTTAGGCTGTATTCCAAATTAGACCCTATTCCCTTCACAGTGTACTGTAAAGGAAATAGGGTGCTATTTGGGATACACTCTCAGTCTCCAGACCAGACCAGATGGTCAGATTTTAAACCAAACAGAGGGAGAGGGAGAGGGAGAGGGAGGGAGGGAGGGAGGGAGGGAGGGAGGGAGGGAGAGAGAGAGAGAGAGAGAGAGAGAGAGAGAGAGAGAGAGAGAGAGAGAGAGAGAGAGAGAGAGAGATAACGAGAGCGAGAAAGAGAAAGACAATGAGAGAGTGATAGACAGGGGGAAAGAAAGAGAGACAAAGAGGGGAGAGAGAGAGAGAGAAAACACTGCCAAATATCAATATCAGAGGGCAGAAGGGGAGCGTACATTTGAGACTAAAAGAGAGAGGGAGGGATAGAATGACAGGGGGATGGAGGGATGGGGTAAATAGGTTAGTGGAAAACGGCCAAGGGGTGAACAGTTCACTCTGACAATACAGGGGCCATTCCACCGAATCGGTGCCTTTTCCGTCTCCAGGAAATTACATGCATAAATATGCATGAAAAGTATCTGTATAATACATTATATTATCAAGCAAGGTGTCCTGCACTTTGTCCTAATTGCAATTTGAAGATACATCATGTATAACCTTAATAAAAACTACCTAGAGCACTGACAAAATAGGATTTTAACTTGTCCCCACTCTCACTACACTTCACCATGAAATATAATGATTAGAATCCTTCAGAAATCTTTTGTTGTTGTTTGTATTATTGTGTGACTCTATTTCCAATTTAGACATAAAATACATTTTCTCATCGGAAATTCATAATATGTTAGTTAAAACCTGTTGGGGCTAGGGGGCAGTATTTGCACGGCCGGATAAAGAACGTACCCGATTTAATCTGGTTACTACTCCTGCCCAGTAACTAGAATATGCATATCATTAGTAGATTTGGATAGAAAACACTCTAAAGTTTCTAAAACTGTTTGAATGGTGTCTGTGAGTATAACAGAACTCATATGGCAGGCAAACACCTGAGAAGATTCCATGCAGGAAGTGGAAATCTGATTTGTGGAATCACCTTCAACACTTTGCCTATGAAACACACAGTGAAACACACCGTTTGAGTCTTCTCCGGTAAAAACTGACCGAACGAGAGGCCTGGAAAGTTGGTCATAGGGGGAGGGCCATTACTACTATGACGCGGGCGCCCGTGGGTACCCTTTCGTTCCGAAACGTTTAGTAAGACAATGCAATCGTCTGCCTTGAATATTATTGAAGCTCTGATTGAAAAAGGCCCTAAAGATTTATGCTATACAACGTTTGACATGTTTGAACGAACGTAAATATATATTTTTTGCACATTCATGACGACAAGTCCCGCGCGACTCGTACATTATGAGTAGCCTTCGGAACGCGCTAACAAGAAAGAGCTATTGGGACATAAATTATTAACTTTTTCGAACAAAACTACATTTGTTGTGGACCTGGGATTCCTGGAAGTGCCTTCTGATGAAGATAATCAATGGTAAGGGAATATTTACAATAGTATATTTGATTTTAGATGGTTCCAAGATGGCGCTAACCTGTATCGCCTAGCCTATTTTTCTGAGCATAGCACCTCGTTTATTGCGAAGTGTGATTTCCCAGTAAATCTGGCAATGCGGGTTGCATTCTGGCAATGCGGTTGCAATTTTTAAATCTGGCAATGCGGTTGCATTCACGAGATGTTAATCTATAATTCTTTGAATAACAATATTACATTTTAACAATGTTTTCGAATAGTAATTTTGTAAATTGTAGCGCTGATCCACCGGAAGCATTTGAGGGAAAATATTTTCTTAACATCACGCGCCGATGTAAAATGCTGTTATTATATATAAATATGAACTTTATCGAACAAAAAATGCATGTATTGTGTAACATGATTCCTAGGAGTGTCATCTGATGAAGATTGTCAAAGGTTAGTGCTGCATTTAGCTGTGTTTTGGGTATTTGTGATGCATGCTAGTTGCTTTGAAAATGGCAGTGTGATTATTTTTGGCAGGGTACTCTCCTAACATAATCTAATGTTTTGCTTTTGCTGTAAAGCCTTTTTGAAATAGGACAACGTGGTTCGATTCAGGAGAGGTGTATCTATAAAATGGTGTAAAATAGTCATATGTTTGAGAAATTGAAGTTATAGCATTTATGAGGTATTTGTATTTCGCGCGACACGATTCCACTGGCTGTTGACTAGGGTGGGACGCAAACGTCCCAGGTTCCCAGACAGGTTAAAATACACATTTTAGTCATGTCCCCAGGTTTTCAATCAGTCCTGTTACCATGACACATTCCCCCCTCAACAAATGTGGGACATTCCACAAGTCACATGATCAACAGGAAGTAGCATCATTTGAGTCTCCTGAAGGCCATGGGAAGACCAAAAGTTAGTTCTCTCACTCTTTTTTCTATATTCTTTTTTATCATATTGTAAGTATGACTGAGAATGTCAATCTCAACATACAGTCCTGTTACCTAAATTATTTCTTAGATGTTATTATGTTTTTTTTTTAAAGATAGTTTTGGTAAACCACTTGAAGGTGCTAAGTGTTCTCATGCTATTAGCATTGATGCCATGTGGCTACATTTCATGTATTTGCTAATGCTATGCTGAAAACTCAGTCCTGTTACTTTCAGTCCTGTTACTCAGATGAACGGTAACAGGACTGAATACGAGTAACGGGAGTGAGAAGTTTGAATGAAATAGCCATTTTAAATATGCATCTGGTATATACATTGATTAATACTATTCTCTTGATTTTACGTTTTACAGTTGGAATTACTGAAGGTGTTTTCAGTTGTACAATGTGAACACATTGAACACATCGCGCTCGACGCGACGCTGACCCAGAAAGGAGAGAGAGAGATACTTAAAAAGGAACAGCAGAAACACAGGGAGGACATAGCATCAGGCAGGAAGAAAACAGTCAATAACATTAGTAAGAGGGAAAAGCGCAGATGTCGCAAAAAGTGGAGAGAGACTTACTACAGGACAAGTCCAGGAAAGTAGCCCTAAAGCACCTCACCACACCTCCAGATAGCCCCCAGCTTTCACCAGACAGAGCTGTTAATCCAGAGCCAAGCACTTCTAGGTCAGGATGAGAGTTAAGCGCTAGTGCCAAACTAGAGACTGTTTCTTAGAAAAGGCAAGTTTTTGTTCATAAATTTTTTGCAATTCTATATGAAATGCAATTGTATGTCGTGTTTGCAAGTGAATGTTGTGTTTTATATGCAGAAAATAGTATTTTCAAGTTAATATTAGGTACTGGTAGTCAATGTAGAGATGCTCAGCTTTTTGTATTTGTCTGTCTTGCCTTTTGAAGAGGAAGATGGAGAACCCATACTGTGCAGAGGCAGGAGCCAGACACACATGCTGCAGGGGGAGGAGCGATACTCACACCTTCTCTCTCTCTCTCTCTCTCTCTCTCTCTCTCTCTCTCTCTCTCCACCCACCCCGCAGACACACACACACTCACATACATGCACACACATTCATGCAAAAGCACGCACACACACTCATGCAAAAGCACGCACACACACTCATGCAAAAGCACGCACACACACTCATGCAAAAGCACGCACACACACTCATGCAAAAGCACGCACACATACTCATGCAAAAGCACGCACACACACTCATGCAAAAGCACGCACACACACTCATGCAAAAGCACGCACACACAATTGTTACTGCTTTTATGTTGCTATTTAGACTAAGATCTTTTTTTGCCAAATATAATGACCTCTGTTTTATCTTTGTTTAATTGAAGGAAACTCTTTGACATCCAGTTATTCTCACACACAAGCCCTCATTCCTGTTACTCAGTGCTCATTCCTGTTACTCAGTGCTCATTCCTGTTACTCAGTGCTCATTCCTGTTACTCAGTGCTCATTCCTGTTACTCAGTGCTCATTCCTGTGACCCAATGTTCATACCTGTTATTTAATTTTTGTATATATTTTTTTTTTAATAATAAAGATAAACCACTTATTTTTCAATGATGTTTGATAAATCACATGATAGATTTTTGATATAATTTAGGTTGGGGTCTCCCTTAAAAAAAAGGCTTTGTGTTTTAAAAATAAATATATTTCACCTGCATATGTTGTGACTTTTTAGCTACAGATATATATTTTTTGAACATGTAACCAATTATTTCTTTAAACTACCCACTTTATTGAGGGAAAAACAAGTAAACTAGTTGGCATGACTTTTAATTGATATTTAAACAGTTGTAAGAGTCTTGGTAACAGGACTGAGAAAAATGCAACCATCTTCCATTTAGAAACCTTGTAAAAAATAAATATAATTGCCTGAGATTGACCATTACACATTTTGAATAGTTAAACATGTGTGCTATTAGATACAGTGCTGAAAAAAAATAAAGAATGAAGTTTAATTTTGAAAAGTTACAACATGCAAATGGCACCGATTCGGCGGAATGGCCCACAGACACATAGTCTCTTTGTGTCCCAAATTTCATCCTATTCTCTATGTAGTGCACTACTTTTGACCAGGGCCCATAGTAGTACACTATATAGGGATTACAAACACACACACATTTTAAGGAGACGAATAGCCAGGTCTTCAGTAATTCTTTAATCCTCTAAATAATCCCATGTTCGGAGGGCTAAACAACAACATAAGTAGTCTTCCGCACCTGGTAAACACTCAAATTAGAAGTCATTAAGAACTGCTTACTAGCTAGCTGTAAGCCACTAATGTTTATGGTAGCATTAGCGGCTAACATGAGCAGATAGCATCAGGAGGATTAGGAATAGTTGAAAATTAGCAGCAAAAAGTGCAGGTTAGCATTAGCTAGCATCATAAATTACATGAATTCCTAGCATTTAGACTCTGATTGATGGCATAGCATATATACTGTACGGTGGAATTTGTTTGAACGATTGTGTTTTGTGTAGTGCATTCACAATAGCCTCCTTCTAACAAAGAATCATGCTGACATTCACTTGCATTGTGAGGGACTAGCATTGAGCTATAGCATCACTGCCAAATCAAAAGCACCTATTGAATGCACATAGGCTAATTATCTAGTAATTATCTTATTGTTTTCTCATGTTTTGGTTGGGTCTAATTGTGTTGCTGTCCTGCGGCTCTGTGGGGTCTCTCTCTCTTTCGCTCTCTCTCGCTCTCACTTTCTACCCCCTTGTCTCTCTCTCCCCCCATTGCCTCTGTCTCTCTCTCCCCCCCTCTTGTCTCTCTCTCTCTCCCTGTCTACCTCTCCCCCTCCCCTCCCCTCTCCCCCTCCCCCCCCACCCCCCACCCCCTCTCTGATTATCTGTCCTAGATGACAATGTATTGCATCAGGCAGAGACTGTCTGGAGGAAGAAAAAAAAAAATTATACACATCACTTCTATCCCAAAATTCACTGCAACAAATGTAACTTTTTTGTGACCAATTTTTTATTTATACTGAAGAAAAATATGGACGCAACATGCAACAATTTCAATTGCTTTTACTGAGTTACAGTTCATATGAGGAAATCAGTCAACTGAAATAAATAAATGAGGCCCTAATCTATGGATTTCACATGACTGGAAATACAGATATGCATCACAGTGGGCCTCAGGATCTCATCACGATATTTTTGTGCATTCAAATTGCCATTGATAAAATGCAATTGTGTTCGTTGTCCGTAGCTTATACCGGCCCATACCATAACCCTACCGCCACCATGGGGCACTCTGTTCACAATCTTGACATCAGCAAACCGCCCAGTCTGCGGTTGTGAGGCCGGTTGGACATACTGCCAAATTCTCTAAAACGACATTGGAGGCATGTTATGTTAGAGAAATTAACATTCAATTCTCTGGCAACAGCTCTGGTGGACATTCTTGCAGTCAGTATGCCAATTGCACGCTCCCTCAAAAATCTAAGACTTCTGTGGCATTGTGTTATGTGAGAAAACTGCACATTTCAGAGTGGCCTTTTATTGTCCACAGCACAAGGTGCACCTGTGTAATGATCATGCTGTTTAATCAGCTTCTTGATATGCCACACCTGTCAGGTGGATGGATTATCTTGGCAAAGGAGAAATGCTCAGTAACAGGGATGTAAACACATTTGTGCACAAAATTAAGAGAAACAAGCTTTTTGTGCGTATGGAACATTTCTGGGATCTTTTATTTCAGCTCATGAAACATTGGACCAACACTTTACATGATGCTTTTATATTTTTGTTCAGTGTAGTTTTGTCCTTTTTTTTCAGAGGGGGTACAGAACAAATTAAATAAATGCACACAAAGATAACCCGAAACCATTTCCCCCTCAACAAATTTCAGATAATATTACAGTAATAATGTGGCAGAATATGTGTGATGGAAGATTAGTATTTTTATCATTATAATCTTTATGTGAAGTATGTGTGTGTGTGTGTTTGTGACTGTGAATGTTGGTTGACATACATAGAATGCAGTACTATAGTGCTGTAGTATGAAATCTAATCAAAATGTATTTCAGTATTATAATGCCTTATTAGTGGCTCTGTGTTACGCTAGATAAAAATATCCTTCTGCCTCTGGGTGCAGGGAAAGGGAGAGAGACAAACAGAGAGAGAGGGAGGTGAAAGAGAACGAGAAAAAAAGAGAGGGAGAAGTGGAGAGAGAGAAACGGAACAGGAGAAATGCATTGGTAAAAGGAAGGGTGTGTCTCTCTCTCTCTCTCTCTCTCTCTCTCTCTCTCTCTCTCTCTCTGTGTGAGTGGGAGAGAGAGAAGTGTAAGCGTTTGCCCCACTTAATAATTTGTGAGTTTTCACTGCCGTGTGAGTGTGTGTGAATCATACGTTTATGACGTCATTCTCAAGACATCCTGTTGTGAACCAAATGTCAAAAATATATCTTTACTCCCGTCTTTCCTGCTATCGCTTCCTTTCCTCCTTTATTTTCTTCCTTCACCCTCTGTCTCCACTATGAGTCAACACATAACAGCAACGTTTCTTCTATCAACAGAGAATAAAATAAGTGACAACTACTGCACTAATTAGGGACAGACAGAGCTAGATCCAGAGCCACCCAAGTGACAATGTGACACCTTAGACTACTACTGCTAATGAGAGCTAAAACGGAATCATAGATTGATGGAGAGAGAAGACAGACACACACACACTGACAGACACACCGACACAGACATTTTGAGGACATCTTGCCCTTGAGCCTGCTCAGATAGACATTTTGATAGGTCTTTTATAATCAAGTAAACCAGACAAGTCTGGGGTTATGTCTGGTAGCTTCTAGGCTGCATACCAAATGGCACCCTATTCCCTTTATGGTGCACTACTTTTGACCAGAGTTCTAGTCAAAAGTAGTGCAATATGTAGGGAAAAGGGTGCCATTTGGGATGCTGCCTAATGGGGTGTGGGAGTGGGAGATGAACACACAGGAATCAAGGAGACAAGAGGAGAGATGCCGGAGGGTAAGAGAGATATACACTAACGTTCAAAAGTTTGGGGTCACTTAGAAATGTAATTGTTTTTGAAAGAAAATCAATTTTTTTGTCCATTAAAATAACATAAAATTGATCAGAAATACAGTGTAGACATTGTTAATGTTGTAAATGACTATTGTAGCTGGAAACGGCTGATTTTTAATGGAATATCTACAAATGCGTACAGAGGCCCATTTGCAACAATGTGTTAGCTAATCCACGTTTATCATTTTAAAAGGCTAATTGATCATTACAAAACCCTTTTGTAATTATGTTAGCACGGCTAAAAACTGTTGTCCTGATTAAAGAAGCAATAAAACTGGCCTTCTTTAGAATAGTTGAGTGTCTGGAGCATCAGCATTTGTGGGTTCGATTACAGGCTCAAAATGGCCAGAAACTAAGAACTTTCTTCTGAAACTCGTCAGTCCATTCTTGTTCTGAGAAATAAAGGCTATTCCACGCGAGAAATTGCCAAGAAACTGAAAATCTCATACAACGCTGTGTACTACTCTCGTCACAGAACAGTTCAAACTGGCTCTAACCAGAATAGAAAGAGGAGTGGGAGGCTCTGGTGCACAGCTGAGCAAGAGGACAAGTACATTAGAGTGTCTAGTTTGAGAAACAGACGCCTCACAAGTCCTCAACTGGCAGCTTCATTAAATAGTACCAACAAAACACCAGTCTCAACGCCAACAGTGAAGAGGCGACTCCGGGATGCTGGTCTTCTAGGCAGAGTTCCTCTGTTCAGTGTCTGTGTTATTTTGCTACATCTTAATCTTTTCTTTTTATTGGCCAGTCTGAGATATGGCTTTGTCTTTGCAACTCTGCCTAGAAGGCCAGCATCCCGGAGTCGCCTCTTCACTGTTGACGTTGAGACTGGTGTTTTGTTGGTACTATTTAATGAAACTGCCAGTTGAGGACTTGTGAGGCGTATGTTTCTCAAACTAGACACTCTAACGTACTTGTCCTCTTGCTCAGCTGTGCACCGGAGCCTCCCACTCCTCTTTCAAAAACAAGAACCTTTCAAGTGACCCCAAACTTTTGAACGGTAGTGTATATATATATTTTTATATATATATATATATATATATATATATATATATATATATATATATATAGAGAGAGAGAGAGAGAGAGAGAGAGAGAGAGAGAGAGAGAGAGAGAGAGAGAGAGAGAGAGAGAGAGAGAGAGAGAGAGAGAGAGAGCAAGATACAATGGAGAAAAGAGAAGCAGAGAATATTGGGTATTTAGCGTGTAGCCTAATGAAAGAGAGTAGTGAGCACTTGTCACATGATATACATGTTTTTAATCAGCTCTCAAATGTCGAGAGCCACTCATTTCCTGGAGCCACATTGAGATAAGGTTAAAAGGTCATCAAGTCAACAGAGTGGAGGTCAATGATCATCCAGCATCAACAAGAGTATTTCTTAGTATTCATCAGCATGTGCAGGTGTGCATGTGTATGTGTGTGTGGTGTGTGTGTCGGTTTGCGTAACTTGAGTTTATGAGTGAATGGATGTGAGCACAATGATTCAGCTTTGTCTGAAGTTATAGGAGACTTAAATCCAATTCTTCCTCGCTTTACTGAGGGCTGGGTCCACAGCCTAGTCTTAGACAGGACACACACACACACACACACTAGTCTTAGGTAAGACCCGCTACTTGGATGACGTCAAACCTCCGACAAGTGTTAAAGGAGAAACAGCTTGTTCTTTCATTCCTTTCATCACCTTCCCGCTCTTCCAACACCTCTTCTGTTTCCCTCTCCCTCTCCTCCCTCTCTTTCTCCCTCCACACCCTCTCAATTAAATTCAAAGGGACTTTATTGGCATTGGAAACAAACAGTGCATTCGGAAAGTATTCAGACCCTTTCAATTTTTCCACATTTTGTTTACGTTACAGCCTTATTCTAAAATTGATTAAATTGCTGTTATTTTTTTCTCATCAATCTACACACAATACCCCATAATAACAATGCACAACATTTGGAAGGGGAGGGTCGCTGCACAGCTATTTTCAGGTCTCTCCAGAGATGTTTGATCGGGTTCAAGTCCGGGCTCTGGCTGGGCCACTCAAGGACATTCAGAGACTTGTCCCGAAGCCCCTCTTGCATTGTCTTGGCTGTGTGCTTATGGTCGTTGTCCTGTTGGAAGGTGAACCTTCACCATTTGGGTGCCATTTAAGAATAAGGTTGTAACGTAACATAAAAGTCAAGGGGTCTGAATACTTTCAGAATGCACTGTATGCACAAAGTCTTTTTTGGCTGGCAAGCATGCAGAAGCCTTTATCCTCTTTATCCTTTCTCTCTACTAAGACTGTTATCGCTCTCTCAGATTCTGGTCCCTTGCCCCCTCCCACTCTTTTATTGCCCACCTCCAGATATCACAGTGGAAGAAGGAACTGAATAATATTAAGAAATGCTATAGATGGAAGGAAAGTCGTGTGGAAACCTACCAAAAAACTATTAGGCAAAAAACAAATTCAATCCCTTTTAGACAACTTCCTGGACAAAATGTTTCACTGTAATAGTGAAGGTGTAAATTTGACAGCAGAAAACCTAAACAGTATATTTCACCTCGCAGCTTCCCTATCAAATCTAAAAATGTCAAACAGAAAACCGAAGAAAATTAACAACAATGACAAATGGTTTGATGAAGAATGCAAAAACCTAAGATAGAAATTGAGAAACCTATCCAACCAAACACATAGAGACCCAGAAAACCTGAGTCTACGCCTTCACTATGGTGAATCACTAAAACAAAACAGAAATACACTACGGAAAAAGAAGGAACAGCTCATCAGAAATCAGCTGAATATAATTGAAGAATCCATTGACCCTAACCACTTCTGGGAAAATTGGAAAACACTAAACAAACAACAACACGAAGAGTTTTCTATCCAAAACGGAGATGTATGGAACAAACAGCAAAAACATATACATGATCAAATACAAATCTTAGAATCAACTATTAAAGACTACCAAAACCCACTAGATTCTCCACTTACTGTGAATGAACTACAGCTGGCCCTGGGGCTCTGTTCACAAACACAAACAGACCCCACAGAGCCCCAGGACAGCAACACAATTAGACCCAACCAAATCATGAAAAAACAAAAAGATAATTACTTGACATATTGGAAAGTATTAACAAAAAAACAGAGTAAACTAGAATGCTATTTTGCCCTAAACAGAGAGTACACAGTGGCAGAATACCTTACCACTGTGACTGACCCAAACTTAAGGAAAGCTTTGACTGTACAGACTCAGTGAGCATAGCCTTGCTATTGAGGAAGGCTGCCATAGGCAAACAGGCTATGTGTACAATGCCCACAAAATGAGGTGGAAACTGAGCTCCTGCCAAATGTATGACCATATTAGAGACACATATTTCCCTCAGATTACACAGACCCACAAAGAATTCGAAAACAATTCCATATCCGCAGCAAGATTTGTGACCTTTTGCCACAAGAAAAGGGAAACGAGTGAAGAACAAACACCATTGTAAATACAACCCATATTTATGTTTATTTATTTTCCCTTTTGTACTTTAACTATTTCAACATAATATGACATTTGAAATGTCTTTATTCTTTTGGAACTTTTGTGGGTGTAACGTTTACTTTCCCTCAACTATGCAAACCTGTATGTAGGACAATTTTAGGAAGCACTCCTTTACAAAACAGAGACACAACCCCTACTTTCTAAAATCCTCCTATGGAAGAGATACATAGATGATGTCTTTGTGCTCTGGGAAGGAAGTCAGCAGGAACTAAATGAATACCACTCTACTAAACGAGAGCTCTGAATAACTCAAACTCACCATGCAGACTGATGAGAGAAAAATAAACTACCTGGATTCATGGATGATCAAAGAGAATGATGCATTACACACAGATTTATACACAAAGCCCACAGACCGCAATACCTTGCTAAGTGTGGATAGTATGCATCCCCTTCCCCTCAACAATGGACTAACATACAGCCAGTTATGCAGGGTTAAACGAATCTGTGGCCACCAGACAGATTTTGACCGCAATGCTAAAAAAATGACAGATCAATTCAAAATGAGAGGCTACAAGGACAAAACTCTTGATGCTGCAATGATGTAAATATAAAAAAAATCAAGAGAGGAATTACTTAAAACTCAACCAAAGAAAAACAACGCAACCGTCTTTTACACTTAGACACTCTTGACACCCATTGGGTTAAATGCGGAAGAGACGTTTCAGTTGAATGCATTCAGTTGTACAATTGACTAGGTATCCCCCTTTCCCTTTCCCTTTCCAAATGGGAACTACAAATGTGGCTCATGCGCATAGCGCAATAGCACTATAAAAACATCCTACTTCAGACACCCACGTACAGGTCGAACAATCCCTGTTAGGGTATCATCTCATGCAAGACCAAGGGAGTAATCTCTCTCATCACCTGTTCATGTGGAAAAGCCTACGTAGGACAAACGAAAAGACAATTAAAACAACGCATAGCTAAACACCGCAACTCAATCAGGTGTAAGAACATTGACTATCCAGTAGCAGCTCACTTTGTTGAAGCTAACTATCCAATCTCCTCCCTCAAATACACAGGCATTGAGCATGTTGCTCTACCAAGGAGAGGAGGTAACATCGAGATCCTACTACTACAAAGGGAGGCTTACTGGATATCCGATCTAAAAACATTGACCCCCTAGTGGTCTGAATATTCACTTTGATCTCAGGCCCTTCTTATGTACAATTCTCTCTTTTATGAACTTTTTTAAGTCTTATAAATGTATATATTCTTTCTACAGCTTATTAGCGTACAGCTATTATGTTCACCCTATTGATGATGCTTATTATGCATTAGGGTTGAACTAAAAGATTACATGTCACAAATATGAAATAGGAAACAATTAAATAGGTGATATTGAATTAAACAATAATGTATGTTGACGCTAATATTATGTACAATATTAAATTACGTTTCCATTTGATAACAATAGCCTAGTATATTTAATATGCCATAAACTATTTTTTTTTTAACAGTTTCACTCAATTCATTCTAATTAACTTAATCATTATGACACACCCCTCACTATTGTCATTGGTTGCACTAATTGCACTGTGTGTCCACATAACCTGGTTCAAGTATTCATGACATTACCCTGAGGAAGGCACAGTGATGCCGAAACATTGGTGATTTACCCAATAAACGACTGGGAGTTGATATATGGAGTGTGTGACTCTCTTTATTTTCTATTGTTTATAGTTTATTCGCCGTTAGTCAGCACCTCCACACAAAATTATTTTTCTGGGTGTGCGCCAGCTCATGTTTTTTTTATTGTAATGTTTACTGTATTTGTAAACATTACAAACAATGTTTGTATTGTTTATTTCACTTTTGTTTATCATCTACTTCACTTGCTTTGGCAATGTTAATAATATTTCCCATGCCAATAAAGCCCTTAAATTGAATTGAGAGAGAGAGAGAGAGAGAGAGAGAGAGAGAGAGAGAGAGAGAGAGAGAGAGGGAGAAAGAGATAGAGAGAGGTTTGGCGAGAGGAGGGGTAGAGGAGAGAGGGCGAGAAAGAGAGAAAGGGAGAGCGAGGGAGGCATGTAGACAGAGAGGGGGAAATTGAATTGAGAGAGAGAGAGAGAGAGAGAGAGAGAGAGAGAGAGAGAGAGAGCGATAGAAAGGAAGAAAGAGTGCTATAGCTTGGCTGACAACCTCTCACAGGGTGAAAAACAACACCATAACATTCACACTGCTGTCAACAGCCTAACACACAACCAATATTGCAGCCTCCTACACATTCAAATACACACACTGCAATATGCAAACAGTTGCACAAATCCACTCACACAGTTAAGCACAAACGTTTAATGAAAAAAATGAAGAACACTTAGAGTAGAAAAATGCTGTGTGTGTGTGTTGACCCTGTCCAGGTCGAATGGTTGCGCTAGCTCTTGCATCATATGAGGTACCGTTTGTAACATGCTACAATTTTGTCCAAAAGATGTATCCCATGCCAAAACATATTAAAGGGATACTTTAGGATTTTGGTATTGAAGCCCTTTATCTACTTCCCCAGAGTCGGATGAACTCACGGATGCCATTTTTATGCATCTGCATCCAGTATGATGGAAGTTATAGGTAGTTTTGCAAGCCAATGCTTGCAGTTACCATAGACTTTGAGTCACTGCGCTAACGCTACTTAGCAATTGCGCTAATGCTAGTTAGCAACTTCCTTCAAACTGCATGCAGAGACAAACATTTTATCCACGAGTTCATCTGACTCTGGGGAAGTAGATAAAGTGATTCATTGCCAAAATCCTGAAGTATCCCTTTACTTCTCTCCATTGGTTGGTTTAGCGTGAGAGTGTACAACATGGCCATTACTGTTACATTCACACCCCATAGGGCGCTGTATCTTCGCTAGACCAAGTGCCCCTTAACCTCTCTTGGGTAGGGGGCAGTATTTTCATGGCCGGATGAAAAACGCACCCAAATTAAACTGCCTACTACTCGGGCCCAGAAACTAGAATATGCATATTATTAGTAGATTTGGATAGAAAACACTCTGAAGTTTCTAAAACTGTTTCAATGATGTCTGTGAGTATAACAAAACTCATATGGCAGGCAAAAACCTGAGAAAAATCCAACCAGGAAGTGGGAAATCTGATGCTTGTAGTCTTTTCAAGTCATTGCCTATCTAACACACAGTGACTCATTTTGCACTTCCTAAGGCTTCCACTAGATGTCAACAGTCTTTAGAACCTAGTTTCAGGCTTTTGCAGTGAACAGAGAGCGAACAAGAAGGCCGGGAAATTGGTGACTCAGAAAATGACATGAGTTTTGTAGCGCGCATTCACGTGATGAAGTAGCTGTGTTCCGTAACGTTTTTCAAGACATTGGAATCATCCGGTTGGAATATTATTGAAGTTTTATGTTAAAAAGGCCCTAAAGATTGATGCTATACAACGTTTGACATGTTTCAAGGAACGTAAATAGAACCTTTATTGACTTTTCGTCGTGAAATTTTGGGCGCGCTTCCTACATTTGGAGTAGCTTACTGAACGCGCTAACAACAAGGAAGTATTTGGACATAAATTATGGACTTTATCGAACAAAACAACATTTATTGTGGACCTGGAATTCCTGGAAGTGCCTTCTGATGAAGATCATCAAAGGTAAGTGAATATTTATAATGCTATTTATGATTTTAGATGACTCCAAAATGGCGGGTATCTGTATTGCCTGGTGTATTTTTCTGAGTGCCGTACTCAGATTATTGCAAAGTGTGCTTTCCCCGTGAAGCTTTTTTGAAATCTGTCACAGCGGTTGCATAAAGGAGATGTTTATCTATAATTCTTTGAATAACAGTTTAATATTTTATCAACGTTTATGATGAGTATTTTTGTAAATTGTTGTGCTGATTCACCGACAGTATTGGAGGCAAAATATTTTCTGAACATCATGCGCCAATGTAAAATGCTGTTTTTGGATATAAATATGAACTTTATCGAACAAAACATACATGTATTGTCTAACATTGAGTCCTAGGAGTGTCATCTGATGAAGATCGTCAAAGGTTAGTGCTTAATTTTAGCTGAATTTCTGTTTTTTGTGACCCCTCTCCTGCTTGGAAAATGGCTGTGTGGTTTTTCTTGTGTTGTCCCTGTCCTAACATAATCTTGTCACGTCCTGACCAGTATAAGGGGTTATTTGTTATTGTAGTTTGGTCAGGACGTGGCAGGGGTGTGTTTGTTTTGTGTTGTCTGGGTTTTTGGGTACTGTTCTATGTTTTGTATTTCTATGTACCCTATTACAGGGGCTGAGTCACTGGCTTACTGGTGTTCTTCCATGCCGTCCATGGGAGGGGTGCGTCACTTGAGTGGGTTGAGTCACTGACGTGGTCTTCCTGTCTGGGTTGGCCCCCCCCCCCCCCCCCCCTTGGGTTGTGCCATGGCAGAGATCTTTGTGGGCTATACTCGGCCTTGTCTTAGGACGGTAAGTTGGTGGTTGGAGACATCCCTCTAGTGGTGTGGGGGCTGTGCTTTGGCAAAGTGGGTGGGGTTATATCCTGCCTGTTTGGCCCTGTCCGGGGGTATCATCGGATGGGGCCACAGTGTCTTCTGATCCCTCCTGTCTCAGCCTCCAGTATTTATGCTGCAGTAGTTTATGTGTCGGGGGGCTAGGGTCAGTCTGTTACATCTGGAGTATTTCTCTTGTCTTATCCGGTGTCCTGTGTGAATTTAAATATGCTCTCTCTAATTCTCTCTTTCTCTCTTTCTTTCTTTCTCTTGGAGGACCTGAGTGAGCCCTAGGACCATGCCTCAGGACTACCTGGCATGATGACTCCTTGCTGTCCCCAGTCCACCTGGCCATGCTGCTGCTCCAGTTTCAACTGTTCTGCCTGCGGCTATGGAACCCTGACCTGTTCACCGGACGTGCTTGTTGCACCCTCGACAACTACTATGATTATTATTATTTGACCATGCTGGTCATTTATGAACATTTTAACATTTTGACCATGTTCTTTTATAATATCCACCTGGCACAGCCAGAAGAGGACTGGCCACCCCTCATAGCCTGGTTCCTCTCTAGGTTTTGGCCTTTCTAGGGAGTTTTTCCTAGGGAGTTTTTCCTAGCCACCGTGCTTCTTTCACATGCATTGCTTGCTGTTTGGGGTTTTAGGCTGGGTTTCTGTACAGCACTTTGAGATATCAGCTGATGTACGAAGGGCTATATAAATAAATTTGATTTGATTATTTTCTAGTTATTCTATTTCTATGTTTAGTTTATTGTTTTGACCTTCAATTGGAGGCAGCTGTTCCTCGTTGCCTCTAATTGAAGGTCCTATTTAGTGGGGGTGTTTTTCTATGGGTTTTGTGGGTAGTTGTTTCTTGTTTAGCTGTGTGCTTGACAGGACTGTTTTTGTCGTTCTTTTTGTTCAGTGTTCATTTATTTAATTTAGAAGAAAATGAGCATTCACATCCCCGCTTCATTTTGGTCAAATCACTACGACGCCCGTGACAAATCTAACTTTATGCTTTCGCGTAAAGCCTTTTTGAAATCGGACAATGTGGTTACATTAAGGAGAAGTGTATCTTTAAAATGGTGTAAAATAGTCGTGTGTTTGAGAACTTTGAATTATGACATTTTGTTGTTTTGAATTTGGCGCTCTGATTTTTCACTGGCTGTTGAATAGTGTGAGAGAGAGGTTAATAGGAAAATTGCCACTGGTAATGTCCTCTGGTAATGTCCTCCAATCTTGCTCCAGGAAGCCAGTTCACACACACACACAGGAAGATGAGGATTGGATGATTGACTGAGTTTAATTTTCTCTGAATCATATTGCTTCCTCCTCCTCCTCACTGCTGAAGATTCCGCTAATGGAAAATAGCGAAGTGTACACAGGCAAGCACACACACAAACACACACACACACAAACACACACACACACACACACACACACACACACACACACACACACACACACACACACACACACACACACACACACACACACACACACACACACACACACACACACACACACACACACACACTCCTGTGAATCATGCTGTAAAGTGTAGAATCACACAGTGATGCTGCTTGAGAGTGAAGTAATTCTCTATTTGATTGTTTATCTCTGCAACATACTGCTTATATACACACAGACTGAAACGCTAAGTGTGGGTTTGAGCTATTACAATATAGATGTAGATGAACTAGAAGGTCACGGGAGGGGTGGTCAGTGGCTCAAATACAGCTATTATAGTATAAATATATACCACAAAGAAGGGAAGATAAGGTGAGGTCACCTATCTTTCCCCACATTGACATCATCAGATCTGAGTGACACTATCCCCTTTAAGCCAATGGATAAGAGTGACTGCCATGACTTGAATGATAACTTCCTCCTCTCTAGGCTTGGGCAGTATCCAGATTGTCATATCGTCATACCGTAATTTCCCATATCCCAGGATTTACGGTATTACCGGCATAGCACACAAGGGGGCGATTAAACCGCAAGAAAAGCCCATTGGGCCTCTATTACCAGAACACAAACAAATTTAGCACAAACTAATAGCAAAATCACCATTACCTAAATTCTAACCAGCGAAAATAAACATAAACTAATTGCAAAGACAGGAAAATCCAGCTCGTAAAGTTATACAAGCATAGCTAGTAGCTAACGAATGTCATTGTTGGTGAGCGTGGACATTTACAAGCGAAAGTGAACGAGAGAAATTATGCAAATGAACAAAGATGTGATGCATGCTTTTCTGAAGGAAGAGCACCATGTGTACACGGAGCCGATGTGAGAAGAAGAAAAAACGCTAGTAGGAAGCAGAGGGAAAAAATGGCAGCTGTACAGACAACTCATCCAGAGCTCCATGACGTCTGGCAGAAAGCTATTATAAGATATCTGATGGCATTTAGTAGTGAATTGCATACAAGTGTTACTTCATCACCTAATGTGCGCCGCACAACAGAGACTTGCCGATAGATATAGAATGCTGTGGACTCACCAGCTCCCGCTTTCTCCCACTGTGCTACTTACAAACAATCATGTGACTGGCTCAACTGTTCTGGGGAACTACGGTAAGCTTCATAACGTAAAATAAACTGACAGGTGAAATGAAAAACGCAATCTGCTTTATATCCTAACGTATTACACAAGTTGACTGCAGGTAATAACTTAAAAAGTAGGGACAAATATTTGATTTTACTGAAAATCTTCAAAGAAATAGTTCCAACGGTATTGACGGTATTTTCCAAATACCCCGATATATGGTATGTACGGTATACCGCCCAAGCCTACTGCTCTCCTCTCCTTTGGTCTCTCCCTCTCTTTTCCGAGGATGTCTGTAACTGTAGATGACTCAGACACACTCCTCCTTTCCCTTCTTCCCTCCTTCCCCTCCTCTTCTGAAAAGATGCACTCCTTTCCCTCTCCCTCCCTCCTTCCCCTATCCCTCCTTTCTTCCCTCCTTCCCCTCTGCAAGAAAAGTAAAGCAAAGTAACACTCCTGGCTGTAGCTGCCGACTCGCCCCGTAACAAAAAGGAGAACAGCACACTCTAGGAGCTCAGACACAATCATTTTATAACCAACGTTTCAACAGCCAAACTGTCTTCATTAGGGTATAACGACAAACACTAGTCACTAGTTTATATAGCTTGAAAGGACACACACACACACACACACACACACACACACACACACACACACACACACACACACACACACACACACACACACACACACACACACACACACACACACACACACACACACACACACACACACACACACACACACACAGGTGTCTGCAATCCTGGCTTGACTTCATTGGTTGATTTACAGATATAAATAGAAGATATAAAAAAGCATGAATGGATAACGGATGTGCTACCTGTCCCAGACCTGCTGTTTTCAACTCTCTAGAGACAGCAGGAGCGGTAGAGATATTCTCAATGATCGGCTATGAAAAGCCAACTGACATTTACTGTTGAGGTGCTGACTTGTTGCACCCTCGACAACTACTGTGATTATTATTATGAACATTTGAACATCTTGGCCATGTTCTGTTATAATCTCCACCCGGCACAGTCAGAAGAGGACTGGCCACCCCTCATAGCCTGGTTCCTCTCTAGGTTTCTTCCTAGGTTTTGGCCTTTCTAGGGAGTTTTTCCTAGCCACCGTGCTTCTACACCTGCATTACTTGCTGTTTGGGGTTTTAGGCTGGGTTTCTGTACAGCACTCCTGCAGTGTCCTTCCCTCTCTTTTTCCAGTGTTTTCATCTCTACGGGACTTAAAGTAGGAGGCTTTTGTTATTCTTGTCAAAACAAACAGGAGATAATAGTATTACTTTTCAATGTCAAAGTCAAAGCCGGTGTCCTTTCCTGTCCTGTCCTCCCTCTGATTTATTTAATTAGCCAAATAAATCCCCAATACAAAACGTCGGCCATTTTCCTCCCATCCTGCCGCTGGGCTATTTTCAGACAGCAGAGCTGAACAGGGTGACTATAATCAGGAGTTTGGCCCACATTCAATGGGAAGTAGACTGTGTGTGTGTGTATGTCTCTCTCTCTGTGTGTGTGTGTATGTGTGTGTGCGCGCGTGTGTGTGTGTGTATTTCCAGTGTAACAGACAAACAGCAGCTGTTGATAAGCTGACAGGGACTGAGCTCGTGGTATATACACTAATCCTTCTGCACATGTGTTTTACTAACCAATATTATTAACTGGCTTTGCAGAATAAAAACACTTGTGCAAACACATGACATAACACACAGTCAACACAATGTAACGTGTCTGAGAAAGTGCCTCAGATGTAGGATCTTAATTTGATCACTCATTTGGTGCTGCAAATTTTCCTGCACAGCAAATGCAGTACCTATAGGATAAGGAAAGAGACGACACAACAGTGGTAGGCCTGATTACCAACAACGACGAGACAGCCTACAGGGATGAGATGAGGGCCCTGGTGGAGTGGTGCCAGGAAAATAACCTCTCCTTCAACATCAACAACACAAAAGGGCTGATCGTGGACTTCAGGAGACAGCTGAAGGATCACGGCCCCATCCACATCCACGGGGCCGCAGTGGAGAAGGTGAAAAGCTTCAAGTTCCTCGGCCTACACAGCACTGACAATCTGAAATGGTCCACCCACACAGACAGTGTGGTGAAGAAGGCGCAACAGCGCCTCTTCAACCTCAGGAGGCTGAAGAAATATGGCTTGGCCCATAAGACCCTCACAAACTTTTACAGATGCACCATTGAGAGCATCCTATCGGGCTGTATCACCGCCTGGTACGGCAACTGCACCGTCCACGACCGCAGGGCTCTCCAAAGGTTGGTGTTGGTCTGCCCAACACATCACCGGGGGCACGCTGCCTGCCCCCCAGGACATCTACAGCATCTGGTGTCACAGGAAGGCCAAGACAATCTTCAAGGACCTCACCCAGCCGAGCCATGGCCTGTTCACCCCGCTACCATCCAGAAGGCGAGGTCAGTAGAGGTGCATCAAAGCTGGGACCGAGGTGCATCAAAGCTGGGAACGGCCATCAGACCGTTAAATAGTCACCACTAGACGGCCCCCACCCAGTACCCTGCCCTGAACTTAAGTCACTGTCACAAGACAGCTACCACCCGGTTACTCTAGCATGCAACTTAGAGGCTGCTGCCCTATGTACATAGTCATGGAACACTGGTCACTTTAAATAATGTTTACATACTGTTTTACCCACTTCATATCTATATACTGTACTCTAGTCAAGCCCATGCTATTGAACTATTACTGTACATATCCTATTCTTCAGATATACTACATATTCTATCCATACTCTCCATATTGTCTATAAATCCCATCACATAATTTTATATATATGAATTTGAATTTGAAAATCTAATCAAACACTTCATGAGAGCCCATGAGCTCATGTTGCTCAACATTTCAATAGGCTATGCAACTGAGCGAGAAAACAGAGTTGTTGCCTCTATATTTATTCCTCAACTTTCCTAATATTAAGCACATTGCTTATATTTACAACAGGAGCATAGTCTACCTGGCTGGCATGAAAATAAACCACGGGAAAAAGCGTCCTCCATTCGCTATTTAAGTGCATAGATGACATGTATTTTTTCCCGCTGCCCCTGTTTTGATACAGGTGTATGATAATGGTCCATTCTAAATTAAAACAAATTTCACACATATATTATTTAGTGTATGTAAAGACAAGATTAAATCAAGAATAGTCTGATGGCTGGCAATATTAGCCTATCACTTGTGAATTATATATTACCACTTGTGAATGGCCTTTTTTTGCGCAACTTTTTTGAATCATATTCGCACACCTCATGTAGCCTAGCCCATAGGCCTCTATGTTTTAATAAGATTTGTATCGCAACTAAACTGGCAAATAACTTCTTAAAATTAAGCACGTAAATCCGCTTTACAAGGGGTGTAGAGCCTGAGTTTCAAGTTTGGGGAAGATCATTTTCACCATAAAAATGCACCTTTATAATAAAAGCATTACATGCATAATTGCATTTGCAGTCAGTTTTGATCATGGTGTTTTCCACTAATGGAACATTTGCGCTTATAGCCTACTATACCATGTGTGCATTGCTGCGCTTATAATGTAAAGAAATAACTTAATAGTTTATCAACATTTTAAGCAAAATGTTCTGATCTGTTGCGTCAGCCACATTGCGTAAAAACTGTTTTGATGCTAGTGGTTGAATTCATTTGGGATCTATCGCATTCCACAATTGTCTCAGACTATGTTTGGAATATTTAATTTCTTGCACAGAATAGAATAGGTCGACCTTTGTACTATGGGGGATAGTAGCTTGACATAGACTAGTGCTTTTGCTGTTCATTAGGGCTTCTCATCTTGTTGGCTGACGAAAAGTAAATGTGGACAGTTCTTCCAATATCTTGAAAATGTACCTTGGAATTGGATAAGGGCACTCGCAGGTGCGTCCCGGTGTGTCTGTCTTCACTTGTAGCCTGTGAGAAAGACCCGATCACGTGATGGAGTGTGCAGCACTCAGGGAGATGGGCACAACGGCCCCTGGCTGCAAAAGGCATGGATTTTTTTAGGGTGCATTACGGCCACACAAAGGGGATGTCGCCGTGAAATTCTAAGCATTATCAAGTGCTTGTCAAATTGTGAATGAGTGACTGATGTAGTGTGTACAGCCTGTGCAAAAAAACAAAGCAGAGCTCATGCCTTTTAAGCGAAGTTTTCAAATCATCATTAGAGTCGCATCATGCCGCCTTACAATGTATTTAAAATCTAAACATACAGCCCAACGTTTGTAGAACAACTAGAGTTACATTAATAGCTCTAGGAATACCTATTTCTTTGTTAACTTCTCAACACAGAATAGCCGCATGTGTGCACTCCCTCAAATCGTTTGGAGATTTTATTCAGCTTTGTTCAATTGTATTCTTCATACTATAAAATAATGCCACGCAATTCTAAGCAAATATTGTCTGCTAAATGAACTAGTGTAGCCCACAGCCATTTGGCATAGCCAGATCAGGACCTAACATAAGGACAACTTATGTTAGGTAAGCAATTCTGTTCTTCTGAAATAGACTACATTTTCTTCATATCACGCATCTTTTGACCTGTCTTTAATGAATTATGGATTTATTGTGAAGGTGTAGGCTATATTACATGGATTTATGAATCTTTTTTAAATGTAGATGTGCCAAAGGTCAGCATCAGTGTCTTGTAGGCTATGTGTGGATGCCAGGAGATGCTAAATGTGTTTATGTTAATCAACGGCCAATTACCGTGACTCTGACAGTTATTTGCTTGACAATCACCGGCTGATGAAATTTCGTGACCGCCACAGCCCTAGTTGTGTATTGTTAGATATTACTGCACTGTTGGAGCTAGGAACACAAGCGTTTCGCTACACCTGGAATAACATCTGCGAAATAGGTGTATGCGACCAATAACATTTGATTTGATTAGGTATCTTCATGTGGATTACATAAGCAACAGCACAGCACAAGGTCAAACCCGCATGCGTGCACACACTGACACACACACACGGACGTGCGTATGGACACACATGCATGCACGAACGCATGCGAGCACACACGCACCTACTGAGCGTGTCTCTGCCTGTCTTTTTATTGTGTTATAGTGTATGTCAAAGCCGGGGGAATCAAGTTAACATCGTTATCTGGCACTGAGCTTCACAACAAGCCACGAAGTAATGGAAGTCTTTCACCTTAGCTTGATAGAAGGGAAACTGATCAAATGTGAAGCTTGTGTGTCTGTGCAACCCTTAATGCCTGCCTGGCCAAGACCCAAATTGCTGGATGGATGGCTAGATTCATGTCTTACTGAGCAAAAAGAACGGTGAGAAAGACAAGGGCCAGAAAGGATTGAAAACAAAAGACTTTGGGATTTGTGCTCTTATGGGGAATACAAATCTCTTAACAGCACCCAGGTTTAGAGATATCCACAGTGCCATGGTAACATACACCCACTTCCATCCATCCATCCACCTCTCTTTCTTTCCATCTTTTTACACTGATGCTTGCTGACAGCACACACACTGGCTCCTTGGTTACACAGTGGTTGGCATGGGCAAACTCACGCTCTCTCTCGTTCTCTCTCTCTCTCGCTCTCGCTCACACTCACTCTATCTCTCCCTCTCTCTCTGTTTCTCTGTCGCACTGTCTCACTCCCTCTCTCTACCCTCTCTATTCCACTTGATCATCTCAACAGCAGATGAAGAGGCAGAGTACAGGCACAGACCAGACTCCCTGCCTAGAGATGCAGACTTTCTCTCTCTCTTTAAATTCAATTAAATTATATTTGCTTTATTGGCATGACGTAACAATGTACATATTGCCAAAGCTTACTTTGGAGATTTACAATATTAACAAAATTAAAATAATAATCAATATTGTCAATGGGACAACAGTAACAACAATAATCAAGGGTCAAAATAACCATTAATTTAACAATGGCATAACAATTAATTTAATTTAACAATGGCATAACAATGTCCCTCATTTTATGGCAGGCAGCAATGTCATGCGATGCCAACCCACAGCTCTCTGCGTCCTCCCCCAACAGGATGGGTAGTCTATTCTCATCAGAGAGTTCTTTGAAACTTTGAAAAAGGGTTTCAAATTTGGGGAAGTGACACTCTAATTGTTCTATATTTTTGACATTTTGTCAGGAAATGCAGCTCCGTCTCGGGTTCTGCTGTGGTGCAGTGGTTGCACAGCCTTTCCTCTACAGGGAGCCAGGTTTTTCCTGTGTCTACCCTTCTCAATGGTAAGGCTGTGCTCACTGTACCGTGTCAAGGTTTTGATTAGTAACCATGGTGAAATAATTTGCCACGGTGTACTGTCGATTTAGGGCCAGATAGCACTGCATTTTGCTTTATGCTTGTGCTTGTGTTTCCCAATAAGTAATGTAGTTTCATTTTGACTGTGTTGTAATTTGGTTTTTCTGATTGATTGGATGTTCTGGTCCTGAGGCTTTAGTGTGTTAGTCGAACAGGTTTGTGAAGTCATCCCCAGGACCAGCTGAGCTGGATGAGGGGACTATTTTCTTTGCTCAGCTCTTGACTTTGCAGGGCTTGATAGTGATATGAAAGGGGTTCACTATATTTTAGATGTTTCCAAAACTTATTTGCTCTTTTTTGAGTTGTTATTATTGGTGGATATTGGCCTAATTTTGCCCTGCATGCATTGTTTGTAGTTTTCCTCTGGACATGTGGGAGAATCTTACAGAACAGGGTTTCAATGGGGTGTTTGTCCCAGTGGGTGGGTGAAATCTTGTTTTGCAAGTGGGACCCCACACATCGCTGCCAGAAAGTGCAATTGGTTCAATGACACATTCAAATAGTTTTAGCCAATTTTTAATTGGTTTTGCAATTTGAATTTGTTTTTTAATGGCATAGAATGCCCTGCGTGCTTTCTCTCTCAGTTAATTCAGTGCCTCATTTAGGTGTCCAGTTGAGCTTATTTTTAAACCTAAGTAATTGTAGTGTGTGCAGTAATCTATATATTTTGTACCAATTGAGAACTTTAATCTAATTCCCTAAGATCTGGACCTTCTCTGGAAAATCATCGTTTTTGTCTTTTTGGGGTTTTACTGCCAGGGCCCAGGTCTGGTAGTACTACTCTAGCAGGCCATGTGCTATGGGCGACAGCAGGCACAGGTCATCTGCGAAGAGCAGGCATTTAACCTCTGAATTGTGGAGACTAACACCAGGGGCTGAGGATTTTTCTAGAATAGTGGCCTATTAGTTGATGTAATTATTGAAGAGTGCAGGGCTCAGGTTGCAACCCTGACGAAGGCCCCGCTCCTGGTTAAAGAATTCAGTAATTCAGCCAATTTTGATGCTGCACATATTGCCAGTTGATTTAATTATGTCATATGGTTTACACACTATACCACTTTCAATAACTTTGTAGAACAGTCCTGTATTCCAAATAGAATCAAATGCTTTTTGGAAGTCGATTAAGCAAGGGTACATTTTGGTATTCTTTTGGTGGACATGTTAATCTATCAGGGTGTCTAGGGTGTAAATATGATTGGTCATGCAATGTTTGGTATAAATCCAATTTGGCTTTTACTAAAGACATTGTGCTTATTAAGGAAGTTTAGAACTCTTACATTTATAATACTACAGAAAACTTTCCCCAGGTTACTGCTCACACAAATGCCTCTGTAGTTGGGGTAAAATCTCCATTCTTAAAGATCGGGGTTATGAGTCCTTGATTCCAGATGTCTGGGAAATAACCTACACTCAGGATCAAATTAAACAGTTTTAATATAGCCAATTGAAATTTTGCACATCTCATTTAGGATGCCATCAGGTCCGCATGCTTTTTTAAATTTGAGGGCCTGAAGTTTCTTATAGAGCTCCTGGTCAGTAATTGGGGAGTCCAAAGGATATTGATTGTCCTTTATAGCTTTTTCAAATCCATTCAACTTCTCATGAATTTTGCATTGTTCTGCGTTTCCATCAATTTGAACATTGTTGTAGAGTGTTTTAAAATGGGTAGTCCATATGTCACCATTTTGTATTGCTAATTCCTCTAGTTGAATTCTCTATTTCCCTTTCTGTCTCTATCTCTCTATCACACACACACACACACACACACACACACACACACACACACACACACACACACACACACACACACACACACACACACACACACACACCACACACACACACACACACACACACACACACACACACACACACACACAGACCAGACCCCCTGAAGATAAACTTTACAATGATGTGTGTGTGCGTGCGCATGCATGCGCGTATGTGTATGCATGAGCTCTGTGTGCGTAGTAAGATACAGAACAATTGACTGCTGGTACTGTATGACACACACAGGCCACCATATCCAAAACATACAGGCAGGAAGAGAGGCAGAGAAAACCAACACACACACAGCTGGACTGATCAGACTGAAGGTACAGATGTAGGATCTTAATTTGAGCCAGTATTCTACAGCAGGAAAATAATCCTGCAGCAACAGGAAATGTGAATTATTATGTGGATTATAATTAATGGAAAATGTTGTAGGGGTTGATACATTTTTTCGTTTGGCAAATCAAGTCTGACATTTTAAAGTGGAAATTACAAACTTTAAAAGCCTTTCTAACCTTTGAATACACTACAAGTTTGCATTTGCTGCTGTGCAGGAACATTCTCTGTAACAAAAGAGTGATCAAATGAAGATCTTACATCTGTATGAGGAATCCACCAAAAATGTGGTGGGTAGAAGGACAAATTGATAGGGAGGACAGACAGACAAACATGATAGAGATAGACAGAGATGGTGAGAGAGAGAGAGGGAGACAGGCAGACAGAAAGAGAGGCAGACAAACAGAGAGACAGGCAGACATATAGACATGCTAGCATCTACAGTAAAGAGTGAGACAGAGAAAGAGAAAGAGAGAAACAAAGATGAAGAGTTAGAGGTGCCCCTTTCTGTGGCACACAACGATATCACACACACACACACACCCACACACAATACCTCCATCTGTGCACTCAATCACCCTTCTCCAACCACAGCAGTCCAATCGAATCAACTCATATCAAATCAAATCACGGCTATTGAGACTTTTCATCTGGAAGCAGAGAGTGGATTATATATAGGAGGGGGGATGGGGGGGGCTGCTGTGTGTGTGTGTGTGTGTGTGTGTGTGTGTGTGTGTGTGTGTGTGTGTGTGTGTGTGCGCACACGATTCCAGGAAGATTCCATAATCCATAACAAACCAGGAATAGTGTAGCCTACATATGGGTTGTGTCCCAAATGGCACCCTATTTCCTATAATGTATAGTCCACTACTTTTTACCAGGGTGCTGACTGCATGGAAGCACTGCAGCATAGCAACTGTTGGGATGGGTTAATCAGGTTTTTGTGCCGACCCAGCTTAGAGCCGGGTGAGGCTTAAGCCCTTCTCTCCACCACACCATTGGACTGCCAGACAGTGGATGGTTGACCTTGTGAAAGAGAGAGCGAGAGAGAGAGAGAGAGAGAGAGGGGGGAGGATCTGTGTGTGTGTGTGTGTGTGTGTGTGTGTGTGTGTGTGTGTGTGTGTGTGTGTGTGTGCACGTTTGTGTGCATTCGTGTGTGACTGAATCAAAATTCCATATCTGTTCCAGAATTACATAATGTTCCAGAACCATGGTGGTTTGAAAGATTTTTGGGAGGAGTTCCAATTCCAAAATTCCAAAGTTATCTCCAGGGTTCAACTTCAACACAACACACCACCGACAGCTCAATGATGTAACACAGCACCCACCCTTGAAGACATAGTTTCCTCTACATCTGGAACTGAGTGAGAAGAACGTGTAAATATTCCGGAGATTTTCACAAGCACATCCCGACTCCCTTACTGTCGTTTCCAAAATATGTGCTGAGACTGCAGACCTCAATACAGAAACACTGCTTAAATGACATATCTTACATCGTAACATGACAAAGCATTTCATGTAATAGTTTCCTTTCCTTCAGGTACAGAGCGAGACATTCCTGATTCCACAATTGACTCAGTCAGAAAATGCTCAATGGTCACAGTAAAGAAACTTCTGCTCTGATAAGTGAGTCAAGAGAACAGCGGAGTGTGTGTCTTGGACGTGGTGGTAGAGGACATTGAGAGAGCTTGCTTTTTGGTTTAATGATCCTCTCTCTCTCTCTCTCTCTCTCTGCTGGGCCGGAATGGCTCTCCCATTTGATATATCGATTTTTTTTTTTTTGCTCGGCGGACAAAACTGTTCAGCACAGCAGAAATGTGCTTCCCCTTGGCTACGTCCTGTCTGTGTCTGTGGGAATGTATGCGGTCGAGTGTTTCGCCAGTCTCTGAGTCAACACAAAGGGGTTTTCGGGAAGACAAACTATTTAAAAACCGTCAGCACAAAAACAACTGGTCCTTTTCTAATAGCACAAAGCAGAGTAGCTTTCTTAGCGTGACAGTTGTAGTCGTTATATCTTCCTACAGAATGACTTGAAACAACATAAATATAGTCTGGTGCCGAATCTGTGTTTTTTTTAGCCAACTCCTCTGACTATTGTTGGACTAGTACACACTCAGTTTGTACAACAGATGTACAACGCATTTAATACATCGACTGACATACAACCAATATTTTGTTACGGGTTTGGTTGTTTAAAAAAGTTTACACAACCATTGTGTAGATCAGGAGACTTGTGGAAGTGGTCCTTGGTATATTTGGAATGTAACTTGTGAGAGAAAAGGCAGTGACAGGAAATGCATGCAATGGCAGCTGTCACCCTGTGCCTAACACTGTTTACACTGTTTAAAAGGCTAAACTGATTTTAGATCAGATCCTCCTCTGAGACGCTTGATACAGCTCCAGCTCTGTAGCCTAGTAGTGCAAGGTTTATTGTACACCAAATCACTGACATAAATGACAAGGAAATAGACTAAAAACAGTATTTTTGATGACAATATATTAGTAATGCATTAGTAATTAACCAACAATAATAGCAATATTAATTATTACCATTAGTATTATTATTTCATTATAGTACTGTCACTAATAACACCATTGTTGTCTCAATCATCAACCTTATTCATTACAGTATAGCCTAACAGTTGTCTTCAGCAAGCAGTCTATATGGTCGTTCGCATTCCCCCAATTGCTCATTCATGCACACATTCGTGCATGGTGATGCTGGGCTCGCGCAGCGGTCGGGATTAAGGATGATATGTGCTCAACATCTTCCTCATTTCCATTAATCACAGTCATGAGGAGGCACGACAAAACACCAACACATTAGCTAGGTCACAGGTTGTTTAACAGCATCGATTATTAAGATATTGTTGAACCACTCTCCGATATTGAACACCACAGAACGTTCCAGATAAAGTGGTTAGGGATGTCAATGTAAAAAAAAACGAACGGGATTAGCCTAGACTAGGCTACACAGCAATAGTGAGAAAGCAGAAGTGACAGTTTACACAATATCATCATAACGATTAATCAATACATCGAGTAAATGAAATGGTCCTTGAAGGATAAGACATTCGCCTATAATGCAAATTCATGGGTTAAGCAGTTCATTCAAACCGGGTTCTCTTCCTGGGCAACGTCCCATCATTCAAACAAAAAATAATTGCCGGGAGCGTTCACTTGTTGGGAAGTGGGTTATCATCCAAGACAATAGACAACCCAAACGAAAGTCATATCAAGTGTTTTGAAAAACAAAAGTATACATGTTATGGAAGTAGGGTTTATGGTTAATCATGTAACGGAATTCAATGATGATGGTTCCAAAATAATGATAAATCAAGTAGTAGCGCACAATCATTATTATATCATTGAATAACGACAAATCCAAAAAGCAAAAACAGAAAAACACACTCGCATACAATGACACACCAACATTATAACCTCCCATACAAATAGTGAGTGAAGCCAGAATATTTAAAAAATGTGTTGGCTTACCCCGGGCTTTGTGTAGGCTATGAGTCCGCGAAGAGAGATGCCCTGTTCTGTGGGTAAGATAGTGTTTGTTCACTTCTCTACCAGTTATCAAAATATGATTTGTATTCGATTGACGCACAATCTCGCTGCAAAATCGACTTCTTCAGTCAGCTCCTCTATCCAGAATGTAGCCTAGTTGGTTTAGGATGTTGTCAGCTCTGGGACGCCGTCTAGTGATGGATTTTATTTTATAAACATATAAAAGCGAGTACAAAAGCAATTGTTATGGCGAAATTCTATTGGCTAGTGTGGATAAGTGCTTTATTTTTGTTCCAGGCAAGTTCTATCCGTCCGTCCGGTTGTCTGGATACACAGTTTTGCCGGTTCGTTGATGGAAACGCCTTTTCTTTACTCTCTCTCTCTCTCTCTCTCTCTCTCTCTATCTCGGTTGTCTTTCCCGGTCACACGCGCTGTCTGATACCGTTGTTTTGCAGACACTCGCGCACACACATTTTTCCAAGATGATGTCACCGCGCTATCCGGTTTGCAAATCCTACCTCCTTTTCCATCCCTCCGTCCCTCCTGATTCCGATGCTATCCATCACTGCCACACCCCCTGACACGTTATTGTCCTCCAACTCTTTTTCTCTTGTTTCCTCCGATGTAACATCCAGTGTGGCATCGGAATCGCGAGCATCAGAGTCGTGGCACCTCGCCAGCCAGGAGCGCGAGGTAGATGACATTGAATTCTCTAAACTGAGGGAAAATGTTTCTTTGTCACAGTAAAAACAAGCCCAATTTGTATATCATTTTCTCTCCACTCTGATGCAGTTGTATATTCAATGATGGTAACTTGTGGGCCTACTATATTACATTTACATTTTGTGGTTGGATGGCAGTGGGTCGGAGAATTAGAGGAGAAAGAGAGATGGAGAGAAGGGATAGCAAATGTACCCCTCTATTTAAAACCTCTCTGGGGTTTGTGGGAGGTTAGCCCTCTACTGCTTATCCCGTGTCTCCTTGAACTGCCACCACTCCCCCAGTACTATCTCCCTCTCCCTCTCTCCCCATCTCTGTGTGTGTGTGTGATTGTGTGTGCGGAGACAGGTGTACTGGAGTCAGAGCAGATCCCTACCAGCTGTAACCTGTTCCTTAACCTCTCTGGGAAAAGTGGGACGCACACTATTCAACAGCCAGTGAAATAGCAGGGCGCCAAATTCATAACAACAAAAATCTCATAACTCAAATTTCTCAAATTTCTCAAAAAATACAACTATTATATCCCATTTTAAAGATACACTTCTCGTTATTCCAACCACATTGTCCGATTTCATAAAGGCCTTACGGCGAAAGCATAACATTAGATTATGTTAGTACAGCGCCGAGACAAGAAAAACCACACAGCCATTTTCCAAGCAAGGAGAGGCTTCACAAAAAAGAGAAATACAGCTAAAATGAATCACTAACCTTTGATGATCTTCATCAGATGGCACTCATAGGACTTAATGTTACACAATACATGTATGTTTTGCTCGATAAAGTTCATATTTATATCCAAAAACCCCATTTTACATGGCGTGTGATGTCCAGAAATGTTTTGCCTCCCAAAACTGCTGGTGAATGAGCACATCAATTTACAGAAATACTCATCATAAACATTGATAAAATATTCAACTCTTATTCAAATAATTATAGATACACTTCTCCTTAATGCAACCGCTGTGTCAGATTTCAAAAAAGCTTTACAGCGAAAGCACACTTTGAAATAATCTGAGTACGGCGCTCAGTCACAAAACCAAACCCGCCATTTTGTGGAGTCAACAAAACTCAGAAATTACATTATAAATATTCACTTACCTTTGATGATCTTCATCGGAATGCACTCCCAGGAATCCCAGTTCCACAATAAATGTTCATTTGTTTCGATAAAGTCCATCCTTTATGTCCAAATACCAGTTTTTTGTTTGCAAATCAGTCGAGTTATCCAAATCCACTGTGCTCGCGCAGTTAGTTCAGACGAATAGTCAAAAAAGTTATATTACAGTTCATAGAAACATGTCAAACGATGTATAGAATCAATCTTTAGGATGTTTTTATCATAAATCTTCCATAATATTCCAACCTGACGATTTTCTTCAAAAAAGAAAAGGAACACAGCTAACTCTCACGGGAGCGCGCGCCACTGAACTCATGTCATTTTCTCAGTCATCTGACTCCATATTCTCTTATTCTCTCCCCATTCACAGTAGAAGCATGAAACAATGTTCTAACTGTTGACATATAGTGGAAGCCTTAGGAAGTGCAAAATGACCCCATTGACACTGTATACTGGATAGGGAATCACTTGGGGGCATATATATATATATATCAAGCAAAGAGGCACTGAGCTTGAAGGTAGGCCTTGAAATACATCCACAGGTACACCTCCAATGATGTCAATTAGCCTATCAGAAGCTTCTAAAGCCATGACATCATGTTCTGGAATTTTCCAAGATGTTTAAAGGCACAGTCAACTTAGCGTATGTAAACTTCTGACCCACTGGAATTGTGATACAGTGAGTTATAAGTGAAATAATCTGTCTTTAAACAATTGACTTGTGTCATGCACAAAGTAGATGTCCTAACCGACTTGCCAAAACTATAGTTTGTTAACAAGAAATTTGTGGAGTGGCAGAAAAGCGAGTTTTAATGACTCCAACCTAAGTGTATGTAAACTTCTGACTTCAACTGTATTTCAAGGCCTACCTTCAAACTCAGTGCCTCTTTGCTTGACATCATGGGAAAATCAAAAGAAATCAGCCAAGACCTCAGAAAAAGAATTGGAGACCTCCACAAGTCTGGTTCATCCTTGGGAGCAATTTCCAAATGCCTGAAGGTACCACGTTCATCTGTACAAGCAATAGTACGCAAGTATAAACACCATGGGACCACTCAGCCGTCATACCGCTCAGGAAGGAGACTCGTTCTGTGTCCTAGAGATGAACGTACTTTGGTGCGAAAAGTGCAAATCAATCCCAGAACAACAGCAAAGGACCTTGTGAAGATGCTGGAGGAAACAGGTACAAAAGTATCTATATCCACAGTAAAATTAGTCCTCTATCGACATAACCTGAAAGGCCGCTCAGCAAGGAAGAAGCCACTTCTCCAAAACCGCCATAAAAATCCAGACTATGGTTTGCAACTGCACATGGGGACAAAGATTGTAGTTTTTGGAGAAATGTCCTCTGGTCTGATGAAACAAAAATAGAATTGTTTGGCCATAATGACCATGGTTATGTTTGGAGGAAAAGGGGGAGGCTTGCAAGCTGAAGAACACCATCCCAACCGTGAAGCATGGGGGTGGCAGCATCATGTTGTGGGGGAGCTTTGCTGCAGGAGGGACTGGTGTAATTCACAAAAAATAGATGGCAGCATGAGGCAGGAAAATTATGTGGATATATTGAAGCAACATCTCAAGACATCAGTCAGGAAGTTAAA